>NC_089497.1:51047558-51673808 GCF_036850765.1 Saccopteryx bilineata
TACTGGCATTATAGCTAGGTAAGAGTCAATGAGGAAAGAATAGTCTTTTAATGATGTTAGAATAATGAACTACCCATATGGCAAAAAATGAACCTCAATCTTTGTCTCTCACTGTACACAAAAACTAATTTGATCATAGACTTAAATGTAAAAGTTAAAATTATAAATACTTCAAAACATAAGATAATTTTCACAGTTTTGAGATAGGCAAAAATTTCTTATGCACATAAAGCACTAACCATAAAAATTTTTGATAAATTAGACTTAACCAGAATTATTATCTTCTGATCTTCAAAAGATGCCATTAATAAAATGTAAAAGGGAGTTGCACTCTGAAATAAATATTTGCACAATATATACCTCACAAAAGATTTGTATCCAGAATATATAAAGAACTCTTAAAACAATACAAATACAAACAACCCACTTTAAAAGTAAGAATAGCCTGACCAGGCGGTGGCGCAGTGGATAGAGCATCGGACTGGGATGCAGAGGACCCAGGTTTGCGACCCCAAGGTCACCAGCTTGAGTGCGGGCTCATCTGGTTTGAGCAAAAGCTCACCAGCTTGGACCCAAGGTCGCTGGCTCGAGCAAGGGGTTACTCAGTCTGCTAAAGGCCCACAGTCAAGGCACATATGAGAAAGCAATCAATGAACAACTAAGGTGTCGCAATGAAAAACTAATGATTGCTGCTTCTCATCTCTCCATTCCTGTCTGTCTGTCCCTGTCTATCCCTCTCTCTGACTCTGTTTCTGTAATAAAAATAATAATAATAATAATAATAATAATAATAATAAAGTAAGAATAAATTTCTGTCTGGCTGTAGCTATCAAAAATCTTTAGGTTTTTTTTTTTTTAGTTCTTTTTTTAAGGCTTTATTTATTCATTTTAGAGAAGACAGCGAGAGGGAGAGAGGAGGATGAGCAAGAAGTGTCAACTCCTACATGTGCCTTGACCCCGCAAGTCCACAACCTCAGCATTCTGGGTCAACACTTTATCCGCTGCGCCACCACAGGTCAGGCTAGAAGTCTTAAAAGGCTCAGTTAAATGATTTCCAGAAAACATGTAGCAGACTTCTAAAACCTGATAAAACCTAAATTCATTTCCACTCAAAAATCTTTTTTTTTTTTTTTTTGCCCGACCAGGTGGTGGTGCAGTGGATAGAGCGTCAGACTGGGATTCAGAGGACCCAGGTTCAAGACCCTGAGGTCACCAGCTTGAGTTCGGGATCATCTGGTTTGAGCAAAAGCTCACCAGCTTGGACCCAAGGTCGCTGGCTCGAGCAAGGGGTCACTCGGTCTGCTGAAGGCCCGTGGTCAAAGCACATATGAGAAAGTAATCAATGAACAACTGTCTCGCAAAGAAGAACTGATGATTGATGCTTCTCATCTCTCTCAGTTCCTGTCTGTCTGTCCCTGTCTATCCCTCTCTCTGACTCTCTCTCTGTCCCTGTAAGATTTTTTTTTTTTTTTTTTTACTAAGTGAGAGGCGGGATGCAGAGACAGACTCCCCATGTGCCCTGACTGGGATTCACCTGCCAAGCGTCCTACTGGGCAACACTCTACCCATCTGAAGCCACTGCTCTGTTGCTTGACAACCAAACTATTTTAGTGCCTGAGGCAAAGTCATGGAGCCATCCTTAGTGCCTGGGTCCAACTTGCTCAAACTATTTGAACCATAGCTGTGGTAGGGGAAGAGAGAGAAAGAGGAGAGAGAGTAAGAGAGATAAGGGGGGAGGGGTGTAGAAGCAGATGGTTGCTTCTCCTGTGTGTCCTGACAAGGAGTCAAACCTGGGACTTCCACACACCGGGCCGATACTCTACAGCTGAGCCAACAAGTCAGGGCCAACTTAAAAATCTTAAACCATCTATTTGTGTATAGAGGTTATTGAACTAAGGAAATAAATGTGTGTTAAAGTAAAACTAAAATAAACTAAATTTAAATAAATAAATAAATTTTAAAAAGTGAGAAAAAAGATTTAAACAGACACTGAAATGAAGATATGAAGATACATGAATGGCACATCACTAATAAAGATACTAATGGCACATCATAAAAATACAAATTAAAATCTACATACTGCAAGAGTGTTTAAAATTAAAGATACTAACAATACTAAGTGTAGACAAGGATGTGGAGCAATTAAAAATCATATATTATTGGTAGGAATGAAAATGATAAATTCCTATCAGAAAATAATTTGTTAGTTTCTTAAAATGTTAAACACACACTTAATATATAAATCATCAATTCTGCTCCTAGGCATTTACTCAGAGAAATAAAAATATAAGTCAACAAAAAGATCTAAATCCAAATGTTCACGATAGTTTTATTTGTCATAGCCCTAAACTGTCAACCTAAATGTCCACCAACAGGGTAACAGGTAAAACAAATTGTGGTATATCCATACAATTGGATACTACTTGGCAATAATAAAGAACAACAGACTGATAACACACAAGACCATAGATAGATCTCAAAAACATTATGCTGAGTGAAAGAAGACAGACACAAAAGAATGAGTTCTATATTATTCCATTACATAAAATTCTAAGACAGGCAAAACTATTCTGTCTTGACAAGAAGCAGATGAGTGTTGACATGCATCCAGGAGAGGGAGTGGGGTATTTGACTGTAAAGAGGCACATGAGTATGAGTGGGCAAGAGTGGCAAGAAGAAGATGGAGAAAAGGACATGGTCCTTGAAAACCAAGCACTTCCTAGGATACACTAGGCTGCTTGAAGCTGCCTGGCTCAGGACTCCTTTATGCAACAGATGACAGGTAGATAGAATCATTTGAGCTATTCAGCAATTTCCCAAACCACACCCCAAGCTAAATTTGTTTTAGGTAGACCTAAAAAAGAAAGATGATGGTGTGGGGTAAGGTAGTGAGCTTAGTGTGAACCACAATCACTTCCTTTTCCTGCTTTGAGTCATCTCAGTTCTGCAGCTACTGTTCTCCCCTTCAACTTCCTCCTCTCTCAAAGCCCTTAGTGATTCCTGCATGATCTTAATGATGGCTTAGCCCACACTAGCCAGAGATTACTAAAGGACTTGCAACTGGAAAGTCATCTAGCGATCTTTATGATCCCAGGGGGAAAAATGAGAATCTGAGGAAGAGAGGTGACTTGTCCAAGGTCACCTGGCTAGTCGCTAGCAGAGACTGGGATTTTATACCTTAGTAACCTAGGTAAATGGGAGGGGAGTAGGTTTTGTGTAAATATCTTTACTATTTATTCTATCATATGTGGATCCAGTAATGTTTATAAGGGAAAATGTAGGGTCACCACATTTTATAACTCCAGGGGTCTCTAGTCAGCGTCATGTATGTACTAGATTGTGCAACACAACAGCTGACGTACATACCACTTAGGAAGGAAAAGGATTGTCATGTTTATGTTAGGTTTTTAGAAAAAGAATCTGCCTGACCTGTGGTGATGCAATGGATAAAACGTCAACCTGGAATGCTGAGGTCTTTGGTTCAAAGCTCTGGGCTTGTCTGGTCAAGGCCCATACGATAAGCAATCAATAAACCACTAAAGTGAAGCAACTATGAGTTGACACTTTTCACTCCCCTCTCCGTCTCTCTACTCTCTCTGTAAAATCAATCAATAAAATTTTTCTTAAAAACAAAACAAAGAAAATATAATTAAACTAATCTATATTAACAGAAAAGAGAAATAAAATTATTGAGTTGCTAAGAGGTGCTAAGTACTGGTCTAGACATGTTAGCCCATGAATTCTGCATGGTAGCTATTATTAGCCCCATCTGAGAAAGAAGAAGCTGAGATTCCAAGGGGTTCTCTGTCTGAATTCACATTACTGGTAATGGCAGAGCTGTGAATCCAAACTCAAGTTCTGTCCTTAAGATCATGGCAGGGATTTAGGAATGTTGCTTAAAATGTTCTATTCCTACTACGTATGACACAGGCACCGGGAAGGGAAAAGGTACTAGGAAAGTTTGCATCTTGATCTTAACCGTTCTCAGGATTCCCAGGGCTGAGTGGCCTTTTTTTTTTTTTTTTTACTTTTTATTAATTTCTGAAGCTGGAAACGGGGAGAGACAGTCAGACAGACTCCCGCATGCGCCCGACCGGGATCCACCCTGCAGGCCCACCAGGGGCGATGCTCTGCCCACCAGGGGACGATGCTCTGCCCCTCCGGGGCGTCACTCTGCCGCGACCAGAGCCACTCTAGCACCCGGGGCAGAGGCCAAGGAGCCATCCCCAGCGCCCGGGCCATCCCTGCTCCAATGGAGCCCCGGCTGCGGGAGGGGAAGAGAGAGACAGAGAGGAAGGGGGGGGGGGTGGAGAAGCAAATGGGCGCCTCTCCCATGTGCCCCGGCCGGGAATCGAACCCGGGTCCCCCGCACGCCAGGCCGACGCTCCACCGCTGAGCCAACCGGCCAGGGCCTGAGTGGCCTTTACTCAGAAAAAATGGGGCCATCTTTTATTTTAGATTGTTGAGCCTACAGAGAGCATAAAAAAGCTTTCTGCATGACCCTGATCCATTTTTTGTTCACTTCCCCAACTGCTGCCAGAATTGCTTTGTTTGTTTTAAGAATAATATTCATTACAATTATTTAAGATAAACCATCTATATCTCATTAAACAATGCACAATGCTCAGTATTATCAAATTGTGTAAAAATGTACCAAGTTTTCCAAGTGTGTTGTTTGTGCAATGTGACCATCCGCTGACATGTTTTTCCCCTGATATTTTTTAAATCTAGGGGACAAAGAAGTAAAAGCATTTTTGTTATAGTGGAGGGAGGGAATTATAATGGAGCTTAGAGCTGTATTAGTTTTGCCAATTTGTGTGTAGTTGTCCACTTTTGCTTTTAATTTTGCCCTTGTCATACTGTTTCTTGTGTCTACCTTATTATTAATATTTGATATTCTGAAACTATCCTAAGAAGACAGCCTTGGTTGGATGATCTCAAATAATCCAGGGAAGAGAAGAGGGAATCTCTCAATTCAAATATACAATATATCCCACAGAAACCCTTAGATATAGCTGTACCTTCTCTTTATGATATCAGAGTTTTTTGTTTTTGGTAAAATATTGGGTTATAATCTTTAAGATCGCTAAACACCACTACTAAAATAGTTTTAATTGACAGGCTTCCCAAGTGTCATATTTCTTCATATCACTTTTCATAGCTTCCAATTTCTCCTAAGTAGCCAAATACAAATATTTATTTTCAAAATCATTCAGACCAAGCCTGAGCAGGTGACGGCGCATTGGATAGAGCGTTGGCCTGGGACGACGCTGAGGACCCAGGTTTGAAACCCCGAGGTCACTGGCTTAAGTACTAGCTCATCTTGCTTCAGTGCAGGCTCTCCAGCTTGAGCGCAAGATAACTGGCTTGAGGCTAAAGGTCGCTGGCTTGAAGCTCAAGGTCACTGGACTGAGCAAGGAGGTCACTGGCTCAGCTGGAGCCTCCCAGTCAATACACATATGAGAAAGCAATCAATGAACAACTAAGATGCTGGAACGAAGAATTGATGCTTCTCATCTCTCTCTCTTCCTGTCTGTCTCTCTTGTTAACAACAACAACAAAAAAGATTACTCAGACCAGGCGTGCGACCTGGTAGTGTCCTCATTTTACAATATTTATTCTGAGTTCTTTACCTTGACATCTTACTGAATCCTCCTTGGGCCATCTGAAATCACCCTATGTTCCAGACATACATTTACATTCAGATAGATAGATGATAGATAGATGATAGATAGATAGATGATAGATAGATAGATAGAATGATAGAGAGAGAGAGAGAGAGAGAGAGAGAGAGAGAGAGAATAAAGTATGATACAACCTCAGCATTTGAACCATTTCCTCTCTGAATCCTTTATATAGACTCACTTGGGGGAAACAGCTGGTTGTTAGAAATAAAAAAGAAATAATGACAAAGCAATCAATGAACAACTAAGGTTCCACAATTACGAGTTGATGCTGCTCATCTCTCTCCCTTCCTATCTGTCTGTCTTTGGTTATCTCTCTGTCTCTCACTTTTAAAAAAATGAAATAATAAGGTTGGGGGATAAGAGGAGAGACACGAGATAGAAATGCACAATGACACACACACTTAGGAACACACAGATTCAAGAAAAAAATGAAAAGACACATAAACACAAACTACCTTTTTCCTTCCTTCCTCCCTGAGTTCCCAAGTTGTCCTTGGGCTCCTCCCACATCCCTTTCCCTCTTCCTAGTCCATTTGGCACCTACTTGATATGCTCGGTGCGTCCAGAGCCCTCGATGGTCTTGGCTCCCCACCGTTGCTCCTTCTCAGAGATGTCATTCTGCAGAAGACAACACTCAGCAATAAGTGATGGCAAGAGAAGTGCCACACTGAGAGAGGCCCTGCAGCTGACACACACGCCCTCCATGTCCCCTGCATCTGCTGCCTTCTTCATGTGTACCCACCTGGCCCCCATGTTAAATTAAACTGGTGAGCTCTGAAACCTCCCTTCCTACTGCATCCCTTACAGTTTCCCCTTCAGGTCTATGACTTTTGAACCCCCCCAAATTACAAAGGTCTAGCCCAAATCCTGGCTTATGGGCCAAAGGAGACACAGGTTGACCTGCTCCTTCAGCATAGCCTGTCATAGCCCATCAATCACAATGTCCAACTACTTTCTCCGTCTCACCTGTCTCCTCCCATCCTCAACATTGGATATCATGCATGCCCTACTCATTATAGACAACTGCCTGCCCTACCAGTCAGTTCCACTGCGAGGGTTATCTCAGCTCCAGACTGTCCTTTTTTAAGTCCCCCCGAAGGTTACAGAGTGGTCCAAATGCCTTCCCTCCACCTTTCTGTATCCAAGCAAAGCTGTTTCCAGACTCACCACAAAGTCAGGGTCTGTGTCCCAGTCATCACCCTGGTTCTCCACGGAAACAGACACATCGTGTCCTACTACAGACTTCCACATCTGAGGGTGACAGAAGATGGCAATGATTAGGGAGAAAATCAAGAGAGGGGTAACAGGAATGCTGAAGTCAATGATACAGCAGCACAATGCTTCTTGACGTTTTTTGTTAGAAGATAATAGAAGCTGAGGCAAAGCAGATGGCAGTTTTAGGAAAGTAGAACACCTCAGTCTGGAGAGGAGTCGTGGGTACATTAAGTAACACTAAACGACCTGGGTGTCAAAAGTGCTGGGATCATTCATTTGCCAAGAGATCAGCCAGGCAGTGGCTTGAATTCATAATCAACGAGGGGTGCCCGAACATTGCTAGAATCACAGCTCCATTTCACTCAGGTTTCTACAGGACTCCTTTTATAGCTATCAAAACATAGATTGGTCCATCTCTTGATAAAGTGAATATCTACAACCTGCTTAACTATTAAGAAATTTTCCAATTCCTAGTGCAAGTTCTGCCCCCTGACCTCACACTCAGACCAGCCACTAAACAGCTGCATGGAGCCAGTAGGGCTGAAATTCCTACACTGGACAATGGGGCCCTTGGTGGCACCTGACCACAGGGAAGCATCATTTGCTGAGAATAAGTCATTTATTTTTTCATTAAAAAAAAATTTAATTACTGTATATTTCAAAAGAAGACAACTGAGCCAAAATGGCATGTAATAAATCCCTTGTTTTGAACATTAGGAGTTATCAGATTTTTATTAATAAATGATAACGAACTGTAGAGAACACCAGCTTGAAGGGCTATGAGTTGTTATTCCACTGGGGCACCCCCCGTGTTTCCACTGGCCCTGCCCACCATGCAGAGGGGGAGCTGCACAGAGACTCCACATCCGTGGGATCCTGGATCTTGGCGGGGAGAAGAAACACACTGCGCATCTGCTCCGGTGGCTGTGAGACCACTTGACTCTGATACCACGTGCTAGCTGGCAACTCCCCTGCCCGTTGTTCCCTGCTCACACTCTTCATCCCATTGGTCTTTTCCCATGCTCTTCACTGTCTCTTAAAGCAGTCTGCCTTACAACCACTAACGGGACACAGCAGCGCTTCCACCCAGACCCTCAGACTCTGATTTTCCTCTCCACTTGAAAACTCCTTTTCCATGCTCTTTGAAAAATGACTTAGAAACCAGCCCAAGGGAAGTTTGTGGTAGATTGGTTAAAGAGATACAAAGAGGATGTTGGAGAAGTATTGACTAAGTCAGCTGCACTGTGGGATGAGTCACTGCTGAGACCTGCTCTACCTTCCCCTGTGGAGCAGCAATTACAGATGCGGGGGTGGAGGGTAGGTAGACAAGAGCTGGGCCATAGCTCCTGGGCTGCTCTGCAACAACAGGAGTTCACACAGACACCTGGACAGGAGGCGTTTCTGAAGTATTTTGGAACAACGAGGCAGCAATGAGGACTGGTGGTCCTGTTCTCTTTCCTGTTCTTCCTCCAAGGCCTCAGCCGGACTCTCCCAGAAATCTCCCGTCCTCATGTATTTTTGAAACAAAAGGAAGTTTATGACACAGAGACAAGTGAATATCCTTGAGCTACTGCCAGAAATAGGGAAGCCAAGACTTACTATCTATAGGTGGGAGACTGGAGAGTAACGTGGCATAGAGCAGTGGTCCCCAACCTTTTCTGGGCCACAGACTGGTTTAATGTTAGAAAATATTTTCACGGACCGACCTTTAGGGTGGGACGAATAAATGCACAAAATAAAATTATGCGACCAGCATAAAAACTGTGGTATTTTAAATATAATTGCTGAACTTACAAGACAAGTGTCAAGAGTAAGTCTTAGACGGATGTAACAGGAAATCTGGTCATTTTTTAAAAATAAAACACCGTTCAGACTTAAATATAAATAGAACGGAAATAATGTAAGTTATTTATTCTTTCTCTGCGGACCAGTACCAAATGGCCCACAGACTGGTACCGGCCCACGGCCCGGGGGTTGGGGACCACTGGTATAGGGCATGAAAGGGTATGATGCCTAGAATATCATGTGCTAACAAGGGCCTCATCATAAGGCTGCCTTATAGCATCAGTGAAGACGACGGACAGGGAGTCAGAAGATACCCCACTATGTTACTAAGCCGCTGTGGGAACATGGGTAAGGGAATCAACAAAGAGTATGTACTTATTTGTCAGGTACCAGAGTAGGCAATTTACAAATACTGACTTAAATAATCTGTTAAATCCTTGAATGTCTCAGATACTCAGTTTTCCCCAATGGAAAACTAAATGAAGAGGTTAACCTAGCTAATCTATAAAGTCCCATCCATTTCTGACATCCTGGGATTCTGTGATCACACAATCACACAAACTATCCCTAGTCACACCATCATTTGACCTCCACCCATACTCGGTTCTCAGCACTGGCGTACATGAGCAAGTGCTTCCTGATCTTTCACAATGTCTTTTATGTGAATTGTGTCTTCCTGCTAGAACATACAGTCTCCAAGAGCAGAGACTTCGTCTCACCTCCTCGGGTCCTCCTCCCAACCCTCCCAATTCAGTGACTAGGAGCACCAGCCCTAAGACAGGGTTGTAGACTTTCAGCAGAAACCAGGGGTCCTGGATTGGATGGGTCCTGAATCATGTTCCCTGGGCTCCAGCCCCCCACTTTGCACCCCCAGATGCTCATTATCCACAACCGCTCCCACCTAGGCCTTCTGGCCATAAAAGGTTAAAAGCCTACTAGCACCGACTCCATCTGTCAACAAGGACTAACAGCCAGGTAGGTTCCCGTTTCCCCAGCTCTCACCTTGCTCCCTTTCCCACCGCTCAGAGTACCCACCTCCAACAGTGCGAGTGTCTGCTCTCGGCTCCCAGCTCTTCACGGCGGCGACACTGGGCTCCTTTTCTGGCTGCTGCTACTTCTGAGCAAGAAAATGAGCTGCTGCTTCAGTTCCGTGTTCAGGTTTTCTGTCATTTCCTGCCTTCGTGTCCTCACAGCTACTTCCTGAAGTTTGAGTCAGTTACTTCTGCTTAGGCACTTGAACAAAAAAGGACTAAATGCTTCTCTGCCTAGTCTTTTGCAAGGCTTGGAGGGTCATGGGGAAGTTAAAAAAAATGCTCTTACTCTGTTTATATCTGGTCAGGGAAGCAAAACATTTAACCGGAAAGCATAACTTAATGCTGTAGAACAGCATTCGTGTCTTAAATAGGCAGGCAATTGCGTGTGTGATAGTTGAGGAATGTAGACAGTTTGGTATTGGCTGAAGTAATCAAGTAAGGCTTGGTTCAATCCCCAGTCAGGGCACATACAAGAGTCAAGCCATAAATGCATAAATAAGTGGCTTAACAAATCCATGTTTCTTTCTCACTTTCTGAACTCATTAATAATAATAATTAATAATAATAATAATAATAAAGGCTTAATGGGAAAAATGCCTTTATGTGAATCTTGTACAGAAAGATTTAAACAGAAACTCACTTTTATAAAAACTCAGTTTTACCCACAGCACTTAAAACTGGGGTTTGCATATAGTAGGTGTTCCAATAAATATCGATCAATTGAATGATGGAAGGGAATAAGTCACAGGGGAAAGGCAAAAAGACAAGGAGGGAGAAAAATTCAGATTGTTCAGGGGACAGTGAGGAGACTGAGCTAACCGATAGAAAGACTCGGTTGCACACAGCAGGAAGAAGTCTGAAGCCACTTGACGGTGCCAGACGATGGGAGGTCTGGGGCATTCTGTACTACTGTTCATGGTTTGCTGCCCCTCCCTCCTTTTTGAAGTCAGACTTGCCCAGGTCACTTGTCTTGGACAATGAGATGAGTAATGAAATGCATCACTTTCTGGTGGCGACTTGAAGACCAGAGCAATCCTTTTGCCCAGTGCCTACCACCTGCAATTTTCCAGTCGGTCCGTCCTCAGTCACACAGTGGCAGGGTCCCCAACTAAGAATGACAACACTCAGTGTTTTGTGAGGGACTTGGAGACTTTGATTAGAAAGTAATCCTTTGTGGTTTTAGCTACTGAAAATTAGGGGGTGTTTGTCATAGTATGACCTAACCTCCCTCTCCTAACACTTTTCTTTTTCTTCAAGTGAGAGACAGACAGGAAGGGAGAGATGAGAAGCATCAACTCATAGTTGTGTCACTTTAGTTGTTCATTGATTGCTTTTTTTTTTTTTAATTTTTTTTTTTTTGTATTTTTTTTTTCTGAAGCTGGATACGGGGAGAGACAGTCAGACAGACTCCCGCATGCGCCCGACCGGGATCCACCCGGCACGCCCACCATGGGGCGACACTCTGCCCACCAGGGGGCGATGCTCTGTCCCTCCGGGGCATCGCTCTGCGGCGACCAGAGCCACTCTAGCGCCCGGGGCAGCGTCCAAGGAGCCATCCCCAGCGCCCGGGCCATCTTTGCTCCAATGGAGCCTTGGCTGTGGGAGGGGAAGAGAGAGACAGAGAGGAAGGAGGGGGGCGGTGGAGAAGCAAATGGGCAACACTCGTATGTGCCCTGGCCGGGAATCGAACCCGGGTCCCCCACACGCCAGGACGATGCTCTACCGCTGAGCCAACTGGCCAGGGCCCATTGATTGCTTCTTATATGTGCCTTGACCAGGGGGCTTTTAGCTGAGCCAGTGACCTTTGGACTCAAGCCAGCCACCATAGGGTCAGCCAGCATGCCTATAATTCCATGCTCAAGCAAGTAACTGCACTCAAGCTGGATAAGCCTGTGCTCAAGCCGGTGATCTGAGGGTTTCAAACCAGAGTCCTTAGCATCCCAGGTTAATGCTCCATCTACTGTGCTATCACCAGTCAGACTAGCCTCTCCTAATCTTGATTGAGGTGTTGTGACCTTACTTGCTCTGTAATAAACTCCCCAGTGGATTTAAGAAAAGACTAGATGAAACTAGTCTAAGGAGGGGATTTTGGCATTAGAAATAAGTAATACTTTAGTCACTTCCAAATCTAAGGATTCTGTGCTTGGGGTAGGGAGGTTTATTTAATGATCTCTCCTATTTCATTACTTATTTATTGTGGCAGTACCAAAATTATTTTAAGAAAAAGTAAAATTGTAGAAGGAGAAAAATCTTTTAGATCACTGTGATCCCAATTCAGTGATGAAAATAGGAATGATCTGACCAGATGTTGATACACTGTCCAGGGAGTTTTTAGAGAAACCCTAACATTAGAGAGGACCCCAAGGAATTTCATCTCCTTAGCAAATGTCCCATGTTTGTCCCAAGCAAAGGCAGTGAACTGTTTGTTGCACATAGAAATAGCATGAGCTTTGAAGACAGGTAGATTTGGTTCAATTCACTTATTATACCTTGAAAAACTGAGCTAGCTTTTCTCAAGCAGCAACTTAATATAAATACATAGCAATGCCTCGCCTTAGACTACCCAGAGGGACCCCTGGAGGCCTCGTGTTTTCAACATGCACCAGGTAAGAGTTCTCCCAGGCACTGGCCCAGCTTGTTTGGCTCTGTGTTAGGATGAAATAGCCTCCCTCTCCTTCCTTACCCTGGCTGGCGGCTAGCAGCTAGGCTGGAAGGACACATGTAGCCGTTACTGATGCTGGTCAGTGAGAAGGTCTGACCACGTAGAGCTTCTATCCCTCTATCCATCCCTGGCTACCCCACTCCTACATCCCCTATCTCCCTTCTTCCCCTCAGCACGCGAACGCATGAATGAAAGCACCCACGTATTTATACACACACACCACCAGTTTTTCATTCTGAAAATAATTTTATTATTTTACAGTTATTCAGGAAAGTTCCTGGGTTGGGGTGACCAATATTTGGTCACCACAGAACAGATGATTAGAGCAGATCAGTCAGTTCATTAGTTTCCTCTCCTCTTTGGGTGGTGAGAACCGGCTGGGAAGACATCATATGCGTGAAGAGAAAATAATCAACAGAGAAGGGCTGAGGTGGAGGGGAGGCAGGGAACAGGCACAAATGGAACTTGATCCTGCCGTCACTCTCAGGCCTAGATTTAAATATTTTGTCTTCTCCAAACTAGCCCTCCATTTTCCTTAGCTCTGTTACCACAGAGAGATGAACATGAAGTTGAGAAAGTAGGATAACTGTTACTAACAGCAAAGCAGTTTAGTGTTCGAGAGGCTAAGAGGCTAGAAGAGGTCCCCCACACCAGTCAGATCTCCTTGGTTGGAGGTCAATGCCTACCTAGGACTGGCTCCTAGTGTACTGTCGTAGGGCTCTACAACATTCCTGAATTTCAGGCATATCCAAGTAATGCAGAGTGACAAGCAGCTGAATCCCGCTGTCATACAGCCAGTACTTCCTGCCTGTCAGTGACAGGAAAGGCATGGGCCACTCAGTACCTTCGTATACACACGGTCGAGGGCTTAAGCGGTGGGATCCTCTCCTTACAGCCGAGGACCACAAATCTTATACCAATGACGTCTGAACAGCCAGAGAAGGAGATGTCCTTCCCTGTGATCCAACAGCTCTAACCCTAGGGAGTTACTTCTTCAGCTCCCAGCCAGGAAACCTAATCAGAGATCCTATGAGATAATGTCTCCCAGAAATTGATTACGATGGGTCCACCTTCCCCTTGAAGCAGCAGAAAATATAAGGTAAACGAAGCAAATAAAGTATCAATCAAAATGATACTGGACTTTGATTATTAGGTTTATTGGAGCCTCCCTTCTGGCTAAAAAACACTTCTCTCAGCTTCTCTTCACAGGACCAAAGGGGATTAGGAAATTCCAAGTTCCGAGAGGAGTATTCAAAAGACGAGAATGAAGTTTACAGATGGCCCGTGAAACATAAAATAAATAGGACATGAATCATTAAAATGTAGATGGCCGCCAGCAGACGCACGCGGGTCCGGGAATAGCACACTGAACGGAGGACTCGCTTCCACCCAGCACCGCTCCATGACTGAAAGAAAAACTGGCAGTCTGAGTTTAACCCTGTAGAGAGAGAGATGGCCCTTTTCCTTCCCCAACCCCTGTAGATCTGAGATCTGAGAGAAAGTCCCCTCAAGGTCAACAAATGGCAAATTCCACCAGTTTCCTCCAGCCTCCCATATTCTCCCAGCCTCAGCCCCACCCGGTGCTCAGTGCCTGGCATTCCACATTCCTCATCTCTGACCCCTTGCCTCCACACAGCTGGCCCGCCCTGTAGGATAGAACAGTACTCTCTACCCCTCTTACCCTTCGACAACTGTTGCCTGGAATGTCTATTAACACCTTCTGCTCCTGAGCGCCACAGGAGCCAATGAGAGGAGTCCGGGCAGAGTCCCATTCACTGTGCTCCAACCTGTGTTGAGAAGAAATAGAGAGACGTAGCATTGGTTCACAACACGTGAGGCGGATGGGGCTAAGTCAGCCCAGCCAACCTGCCCCATGCTGTAGCACCAGGGACCTGCAGCGAAGGCTGCTCGCACACCCCCGCCCGTGCCCAGTGCCCAGGCACCGGGGACCTGCAGCGAAGGCTGCTCGCACACCCCCGCCCGTGCCCAGTGCCCAGGCACCGGGGACCTGCAGCGAAGGCTGCTCGCACACCCCCGTCCGTGCCCAGTGCCCAGTGCCCAGGCACCGGGGACCTGCAGCGAAGGCTGCTCGCACACCCCCGCCCGTGCCCAGTGCCCAGGCACCGGGGACCTGCAGCGAAGGCTGCTCGCACACCCCCGCCCGTGCCCAGTGCCCAGGCACCGGGGACCTGCAGCGAAGGCTGCTCGCACACCCCCGTCCGTGCCCAGTGCCCAGTGCCCAGGCACCGGGGACCTGCAGCGAAGGCTGCTCGCACACCCCCGTCCGTGCCCAGTGTCCAGGCTCCGGGGACCTGCAGCGAAGGCTGCTCGCACACCCCCGTCCGTGCCCAGTGTCCAGGCAGCAGGTTTCTTTCAGCGGCGGTAAAAGGTGCTGCCAGGAAGTAACTGCCAGGAATTGCCTGCCTACTCCCTATCAGATGCTGGTTCTTTACAGCCATTTCATCTTCAGGTTTTGAAGCTAGTGTTATTTTCTTCATCTAAGGCTGGAAGAGGTAAAATTAACTGTCATTGGTGGCACAGCCAGTAACAGAATTCAAAACCCACATTTACCTCTAAACAACATGCTCTCTTTTTCCACTACACCACACCTGACTTACAGAAAGTCACTAATTTTATTTTTCATTTATTAAAGGCTAATGGGAAAAAGCATCAAAGAATTAAACTGAATGACAGCCTTTACTGCTTTCTGGGTTTGTTTTGGGGGTTTTTTTTGCTGACGTGTTTATTTAATACTAGAACTTCTCCATTTAATGAAGAAGCTGCCTTTACCCACTCAATGGTTCCTTCCCAAAAACAAGGACCATTTCAAAGAAGCTGCAGGTAACACAGCACATCTGATCAGGCATTTGCCTTGAGGAAGGCATGTTTTAATTGTGGTGGGGAGAATGGACCTCTGATATTTCCCCCAATGGAGGAATAGCCGTTAGCCTGCCGCTCCTGGCCTCTCTTTGCAGTCACATACTTTCCTCCAGGCGACAAGAAACACTTTAATCTGATTTGCGAGTCTGGAAACAAAAACTGGAAAGCTCAGCCTAGGTCCGTCTGCCTGTTTTCCTCTCGTGAGACCTGCCGACTGCAGAGTACACCTTCGTCTGTTCCTGCACGGGATAAATGGGACAGACTTGATCTGGAACAGCCTGGTCTATGCTACTATGTAGGTCAGTCTGTCAACTTCTGTAGGCTAGGCTGAGGAAGGAGGAGATGTCTGTAGGTACGTACTGGTGAGCCAAACAGTGCTGGCTGCTTTTAAATTGCAAGGCCATTGCGTTCCACACACACTACAGAGGCACGTGAAGGTCTGATTAAAATGACAGTAACAGGCCTAGGTAGGTGTACTTGACTGGCTACCTCTATTTCCATTCCACATCTGGGCCAAAGAGAATTGTGGAGGGACAAAGTCTGGATGTATGTGGTGAGCCCACAGACTCAAGAATCACCCTGAACTAGTTTCAAGTTGGCTTGGAACAGGTTAATTACACATGAGGAAGAGACCCCCCCTCAATGGGTTGAGTTTCACAGGTCTAAGCAAGTCCACAGCAAGCAGCAGAGAAACATCCATGGGTGCAGAGGCCTGAAAATGCTCAGCGGAGACAGTAAGACTGTGGTATCTCCAGAGCCCACCCTCCAAGTTGCACACAAAGGTGCAAAGGAGTGATGAAAATTAAGAAGTTGTGCATATGCTGGTTGGGAAAGAGTGTTATTTTATTTTATTTTCATTTATTTATTTATTTATTTTTCTGAAGCTGGAAACAGGGAGAGACAGTCAGACAGACTCCCGCATGCGCCCGACCGGGATCCACCCGGCACGCCCACCAGGGGGCGACGCTCTGCCCACCAGGGGGCGATGCTCTGCCCCTCCGGGGCATCACTCTGCCGCAACCAGAGCCACTCTAGCGCCTGAGGCAGAGGCCACAGAGCCATCCCCAGCGCCCGGGCCATCTTTGCTCCAATGGAGCCTTGGCTGCGGGAGGGGAAGATAGAGACAGAGAGGAAAGCACGGGGGAGGGGTGGAGAAGCAAATGGGCGCTTCTCCTGTGTGCCCTGGCCGGGAATTGAACCCGGGTCCTCCGCACGCTAGGCCGACGCTCTACCGCTGAGCCAACCGGCCAGGGCTAAGAATGTTATTTTAAATAAGACCTGCTCACTAGGGCTGCCCCTCTGCCACCTAAACTTTGCAAGCCATTAATATCACAAAATGCCACTCTCTGAGGGAAGAGGCAATGTTTGTAGGTGGCTATCCCATCTCCCACCGGCTACAATAAAATAGCCTGCTTTTAATGTTTCTTTCCATGAAAAGGGACATCCAGCAGCACAATAATCGTAGCCACTCTCTACTCTCTTTTGCATAGCGATTCTCTTGACTGGTGAGTGGGCAATAAGGAACTTGGGATATGTAGAACCCCCAAATCACACTTGGAGCAAACTTCCCCAAAGAAGCACAGTTTGCTGTTCTAATTATACAAGCGTGGGTTCTTCTGCAAGCAAGTCTACCTTGACCTAACACGGCCTGTGGCTGCGAGGGGAGGAAGCGCAGAGTTGGGAAGTGCATTTGCTAACACATCAAAAGCTAGATTCTCTTATATCAGCTTTGTGAAGTGGTCTCTTAATCTGCCATATATTTAATCTTTGTAAGAAAGTTTCAATTGATTCAGATCTCAGATAGGAATGGGGTTGCCATTTAACTGGTTCTCTGAAGAATCCTACACCTACCTCAGAGTTATTGTTGGGATATAAAAGATACCTTGTTTCACCCCGCATGAAATAAACTGTCAATGAAGGGTGATCTTCTTCTTCTTCTCTAAGAACAACTGCTCTGGAAAGTGCAGGCCTCCTAGATTCCAAAACTACAGTCTTAAGTGACTACAGTGACTCTCAAGTCACTGCAGCACCCGTCCCAAGGTGAGAATTAGATCCTAATTATTCCCCAGTCTGGTTGCTGAAAGGTCCACGGGCCAGAGGGGAACACAGGGTCTCTCAGCCCTTTACCGTCTGATCTGCTCCTCAGCCACGGAGAGGGCGCTCTCAGCAGCCACTCTTTGGTCTCGTTCTTCATCCAGAAGTTTCTTTAAATCATTCACCTCCTGTTTAGTGTTGCTCAGCTCCTTTTGGGCTTCTGTTAAACTTCAGGACAAAGAGAAAACAAACAGCATCACTAGATGCAGATCGCAGTTGCTGATACAAGGAATTCCAAGTCTTCATAAGGTTATAATGCAGGAAAATATACAGAAGCTTGTACAAACACAAAGAATATATTAAAAGCACAACTGCAGAGTGATAAAATGAAGATATAGAAAATATCTTAAGTGATTTTAGGGACTGAATAAATATCTTTCATTTGAATACCACTGGATTAGTGGTGTAAATGTGTGTACGTGATGGTGCTACTGTTTTTGCTTTACAAATTTTTTATACTTAATTCGTTAGTTATAATTGTTACTATTTAATCCTCACATTAATTCTGAGAGGCCAATAAGACGAGATGAAATATCGGATCCATATAATGGGCTCCAGTTCAATCTAGATGACTGTCCGATTTCGGTGTGCGTCACAGTGCTGGAGGACTAAGTGGCTTCCCTACCTTAGTTGTGGGTCCTTCATTTCTTCAGTCTCACTCTTCCTGTGAGCTCCATTCATTTCCTGGGGAGCTCCTAGTGCAATATCTGTATTTGGTGCCCCCTAGAAAAAGAAACTTAGCAATTCAGTGATGAAAGTACTTAAGAAACTGAACCAGGGCAAAGGAGAAACCGTTTAACATCAAAGGGAATAAGAAATCTTAGAGATACCTCTGCTTGTAATTCTCTTCAAGTACAGATTTAGAAGCGAGAATCACCTGACCAGGCAGTGGGGCAGTGGATAGAGCGTCGGACTGGGATGCGGAGGATCCAGATTTGAGACCCTGAGGTCGCCAGCTTGAGCGCAGGCTCATCTGGTTTGAGCAAAAGCTCACCAGCTTGGGCCCTGGCCGGTTGGCTCAGTGGTAGAGCGTCGGCCTGGCGAGCAGAAGTCCCGGGTTCGATTCTCGGCCAGGGTACACAGGAGAAGCACCCATCTGCTTCTCCACCCCTCCCCCTCTCCTTCCTCTCTGTCTCTCTTTCCCTCCTGCAGCGAGGCTCCATTGGAGCAGAGATGGCACCGGCACTGGGGATGGCTCCTTGGCCTCTGCCCCAGGCGCTAGAGTGGCTCTGGTTGCGACAGAGCGACGCCCCGGAGGGGCAGAGCATCGCCCCCTGGTGGGCGTGCCAGGTGGATCCCGGTCGGGCGCATGCGGGAGACTGTCTGACTGTCTCTCCCCGTTTCCAGCTTCAGAAAAATACAAAGGGAAAAAAAAAAAAAGCTCACCACCTTGGACCCAAGGTTGCTGGCTTGAGCAAGGGGTTACTCGGTCTGCTGTAGCCTCAGGGTCAAAACACATATGAGAGAGCAATCAATGAACAACTAAGGTGTCACAATGAAAAACTGATGATTGATGCTTCTCATCTCTCTCCGTTCCCATCTGTCTGTCCCTATCTATCCCTCTCTCTGACTCTGTAAAAAAAAAATAAATAAAATCTTAAAAAAAAAAGAATCTTCAGCTCTAATATATTAATCTCCTACATATAACTCTCAATTAATTTTATTCCAGAATCTCATTCTTTTTTTTTTTTACAGAAACAGAGAGTTAGAGAGAGTTAGAGAGGGATAGATAGGGACAGACAGACAGAAATGGAGAGAGATGAGAAGCATCAATCATCAATTTTTTCGTTGCAACACCTTAGTTGTTCATTGATTGCTTTCTCATATGTGCTCTGACCGTGGGGCTACAGCAGACCGAGTAACCCCTTGCTTGAGCCAGCGACCTTGGGTCCAAGCTGGTGAGCTTTGCTCAAACCAGATGAGCCCGCGCTCAAGCTGGCGACCTCCGGGACCTGAACCTGGGTCCTCCTCATCCCAGTCTGACGCTCTATCCACTGCGCCACTGCCTGGTCAGGCCAGAATCTCATTCTTGAATCTCTCTGCTCAAAACTTTAAAGGCTTACCACTGAAATCTTTCTTCCAGTAGAGGCTCGTGGATTTTCCAGAAGGTGTTCTGATCCTTCCCTTGTTCAACAATCTCTCCCAAACCTGTTCTCTGTCTTTCCTGCCCTATTTATCTTCATAATAATTCTCAATCTCCTCCAATTTCAACAATGGACTCCATTCCACTGTTGCCAACAGCTCTGCCTACTTCATTCCTCAGATCCAAATCTCCCTACAGCTTTTTTATTTCTTGAAGCAAAATCAAAGCTTTCCTATTTTCAGAATTCCAAAAGCCTCCATCATCACTGTTTTCCACTCGTTTGAAAGATTATCCACTGGCTTTTTTATTTCTTTCCTACTGCCTCACTAATCTTTTTTCTTCTAATCCCTTCTTTAATTTTTTCCCAAACCTTATTCCCATTTCAATTAACTCCCCTTTTCTCTCTCACTTTCTTCCATCACACCTAATAATCTTCAGCCTGAACACACTGGCCTCCTCAACGCTGCTTATTTACACTCAGTTTCATAACTTTTCCCAGCCTCCAACTTCTTCTTACTCACTGCCTGTAGCTCTTGAATTTGCTTCTGCAAGACTGCACAGTGATTATAAAGGTTACTGTAGTGCTGCTGGTTCTCGCGAAGACTTTGATTGGGATCACATAGCTGCATTGAAGGGGCATTTTTCTCTTCGAGTGGTTGAGAAAACTGATAGAGGACTGGATAAGCACCGTCCCACAGGACTGTTTCAGTATAAAGAGTACTTAGGCTAGAACAATGGTACTGTGGGTACTTAGGCTAGAACAATGGTACTCCATCAAAGTGAGAAAACTCAGATTTTTTTGACTGAGAAGGGAAAACAATTTGGGAGAAGTAGCAGAAAACCTGACTTACTGAAAGACCAGGAAGAGGAAGCCCACAAGCATCCTAACAGGGAAGGCATCCCAGGTATGTAAGAGGATGGTAGCCGCGATCCAAGTTAAAGTTACTAACAAATGACTCTAATCCCCCGAGGTTAAGACGGTTGGAGGTAGAGCTATCATCTAAAAATTCATACAATTTAAGATTTCTGGGAATATTCTTCAATACTGTAGAAAGTTACAAGTTACAAGAACGTCAAATAAGAAATTATAAGATATGGTTAGGAGGGCCGAGATGACAAAGTGGCCCTTCCCTATAGAAGTATGTACTGTCCACTCCAGCCTGCTTCCCTAGAGTATCTGGAGTGGCAAGGCTGGGGTTTGGGAAAAAGCAAGTTGGCTTCTTTAGTTCCGGAATATCAGACACACAGCAAGGCCCACAGATGGAGTGCAAGAGAGCAGACCTCTCACCTCTACTCTTGCCAGCTAATCACGTCTGAGAAGTCCCCCTCCCCGTTCCTGAGACTCTTCCCTGTTACACACTGGTGGGAAGTGTAGAGGGGCTTGTTGGGAGATTTGTGGGATATTATTATTAACAAGTGATTATTATTAACGAGTGATAAGAGATGGGGAAATGATGCCGGGGAGGAAGGCTTCTTAAAGGAATTGGCTATTTTACTCTTAATGAATGGACGTCTCCAAATTAACCCAAGGACTTTCTCCTAAAGCGAGGAAAGGAAAATGACCCTGTGTCCAGTACTTGGGGTGAGCAACCCATGCTCCGAGAAAGGTAAAATGTCTGTACCTGAGCATATGCTGGAGCTTAGGGTTCATCAGCTTCTATTTAGCTTCTTGTTTCCAGCCACAGAAGCAAAAAACTGAATTCCAGCCTAGCAGGAAAGACTTACCTTTCTGTTCAGTAATTGAATTCTTAATTCCTTTTGGTGAATTTCCTTTAAGTTGTCATTAAGCTGAGTCTGAAGAAGTTCTGTCTCATAAACTAGGTTTTGTGAGCCGTCTAAGGAAGCTGATGTCTGTTCAGATGCCTGCCGGGATACAAACATCGATGAAAATTTCCTCTAAGATTGTTCATGCTTAATTCCTTCCCCCCAGAAACTCTGTTCACCTCATCCGAAGTCATAAGATGGCTTGCCTAATAGTGACAGATGGGTACTTCGCTTGCCGGAAGCTGATGCGTCCCAGGAAATGGTTAGCCCTGAGTAGCACTTGGCATTAAAATTACTCACCTGTTTTTGGTATGGTACTTTGAAAGTTTCAGTCTGGGAGGAAGATCTCAATTCCCTCATAAGATTTTGCAGATGGCTGATCTGCTGATCTCTATCTGAAATAGCCATAAGGTATTGCTCCTTCATCTGTCTCTCATTCATTTCCCAGGAACTCTTTTCCATCCTAGAAAAAAAATGAAATAATCAGACAAAACTCTACTTGTGAGATAAAGACAACTCCATATTTAAAACACAACCATGGGCTGTTGAGATGTAGTAAGTATGAAATCAGAGAAAAATTTATATTGTAAACAGAACTGTGCAGCATGATGACGGAACAAAACTAAAACAAGAGATTCAACATCACTATAATCAGGAAAATGCAAATCAAAACCCAATGAGGGGCCTGACCTGTGGTGGCGCAGTGGATGGAGCGTCGACCTGGAAATGCTGAGGTCGCCGGTTCGAAACCCTAGGCTTGCCTGGTCAAGGCACATATGGGAGTTGATGCTTCCAGCTCCTCCCCCCCTTCTCTCTCTCTGTCTTTCTCTCCTCTCTCTCCCTCTCTGTCTCTCTCCTCTCTAAAAATAAATAAAATAAAATAAATTTAAAAAAAAAAAAAAAAAAACAAAAAAAAAAAAAACCCCAATGAGGGAAAAAAATGTTTCATGCAAACGGAAATGAAAAAAAAGCTGGGGTAGCAATACTTATATCAGACAAATTGGACTTTAAAACAAAGGATATAGTAAGAGATAAAGAAGGCCACTACATAATGATAAAGGGAGTAATCCAACAGGAAGATATAACTATTATAAATATCTATGCACCTAATATAGGAGCACCCAAATATATAAAACAGATTTTGATGGATTTAAAGGGCGAGATCAACAGCAATACTATAATAGTAGGGGATTTCAATACCCCACTAACATCACTAGATAGATCCTCAAGAAAGAAAATTAACAAAGAAACAGCAGACTTATTGGAAACACTAGACCAACTCGATTTAATAGATATCTTCAGAACCTTTCACCCTAAAGCAGCAGAATATACATTCTTTTCAAGTGCTCATGGTACATTCTCTAGGATAGACCACATGTTAGGGCACAAAAGTGCTCTCAACAAATTTAAGAAGACTGAAAACATATCAAGCACTTTCTCCGATCACAACGGCATGAAACTAGAAATGAATCACAGCAGAAAAGCTCAAAAATTCTCAAACACATGGAAACTAAATAGCAGGGTGTTAAATAATGAATGGATTAAGAATGAGATCAAAGAAGAAATAAAGAAATTCCTAGAAACGAATGACAATGAGCATACAACAACTCAAAATTTATGGGACACAGCGAAAGCAGTGCTGAGAGGGAAGTTCATAGCACTACAGGCACACTTTCAGAAGCTAGAAAAAGCTCAAATAAACAACTTAACCCTGCATCTAAAAGAATTAGAAAAAGAACAGCAAGTAAAGCCCAAATGTAGTAGAAGGAAGGAAATAATAAAGATCAGAGCAGAAATAAATGACATAGAGGCTAAAGAAACAATACAGAGGATCAATGAAACTAGGAGCTGGTTCTTTGAAAAGGTAAACAAGATTGATGCACCTTTAAGTAGACTCACCAAGAAAAAGAGAGAGAAGACTCAAATAAATAAAATTAGAAATGAGAGAGGAGAAATAACAACTGACACAACAGAAATACAAAATATTGTAAGAAAATACTATGAAGAACTGTATGCCAAAAAACTAGACAACCTAGATGAAATGGACAAATTCCTTGAAACGTACAATCTTCCAAAAACCAATCTGGAAGAATCAGAAAACTTAAACAGACCAATTACACCAAAGGAGATCGAAACAGTTATAAAAAAACTCCCAACAAAGAAAAGTCCGGGGCCCGATGGCTTCACAACGGAATTCTACCAAATATTCAAAGAAGAACTAACTCCTATCCTTCTCAAACTATTTCAAAAAATTCAAGAGGAAGGAAGACTTCCAAACTCCTTTTATGAGGCGAGCATAATTCTGATTCCAAAACCAGGCAAAGACCACACAAAGAAAGAAAATTATAGGCCAATATCTCTGATGAATATAGATGCTAAAATCCTCAACAAAATATTAGCAAACCGGATCCAACAATATATGGAAAAAATCATACACCATGATCAAGTGGGATTTATTCTGGGGAGGCAAGGCTGGTACAATATTCGTAAATCAATCAATGTGATTCATCACATAAACAAAAAGAAGGAGAAAAACCATATGATAATTTCAATAGATGCAGAAAAAGCATTTGATAAAATCCAGCACCCATTCATGATCAAAACTCTCAGCGAAGTGGGAATACAGGGAACATACCTCAACATGATAAAAGCCATCTATGAGAAACCCACAGCCAACATCATACTCAATGGGCAAAAATTAAAAGCAATACCCTTAAGATCAGGAACAAGGCAGGGGTGCCCCCTTTCACCACTCTTATTTAACATAGTCCTGGAAGTCCTAGCCACAGCAATCAGACAAGAAGAAGAAATAAAAGGCATTCAAGTTGGAAAAGAAGAAGTAAAACTATCATTATTTGCAGATGATATGATATTGTATATAGAAAACCCTAAAGTCTCAGTCAAAAAACTACTGGACCTGATAAATAAATTCAGCAAAGTGGCAGGATATAAAATCAATACTCAGAAATCAGAAGCATTTTTATACACCAACAATGAACAGTCAGAAAGAGAAATTAAGGAAACAATCCCCTTCACAATTACAACCAAAAAAATAAAGTACCTAGGAGTAAACTTAACCAAGGAGACTAAAGACTTGTACTCGGAAAATTACAAAACATTGATAAAAGAAATCAAGGAAGATACTAACAAGTGGAAGCATATACCGTACTCATGGTTAGGAAGAATAAACATCATTAAAATGTCTATATTACCCAAAGCAATTTATAAATTCAATGCAATACCAATTAAAATACCAATGACATGCTTCAAAGATATAGAACACATATTCCAAAAATTTATATGGAACCAAAAAAGGACACGAATAGCCTCAGCAATCTTAAAAAAGAAGAATAAAGTGGGAGGTATCACACTTCCTGATATCAAGTTATACTACAAAGCCATTGTACTCAAAACAGCCTGGTACTGGCATAAGAACAGGCATATAGATCAATGGAATAGAATAGAGAACCCAGAAATAAACCCATAGTTCTATGGACAACTGATATTTGACAAAGGAGGTAAGGAAATACAATGGAGTAAAGACAGCCTCTTTAACAAATGGTGTTGGGAAAATTGGACAGCTACCTGCAAAAAAATGAAACTAGATCACCAGCTTACACCACTCACAAAAATAAACTCAAAATGGATAAAAGACTTGAATGTAGGCCGTGAAACCATAAGCATCTTAGAAGAAAACATAGGCAGTAAGCTCTCCGACATCTCTCGGAGCAATATATTTGCTGATTTATCTCCACGGGGAAGTGAAATAAAAGACAGGATAAACAAATGGGACTATATCAAACTAAAAAGCTTTTGCACAGCTAAAGACAACAAGAACAGAATAAAAAGACAAACTACATAATGGGAGAACATATTTGACAATACGTCTGATAAGGGGTTAATAACCAAAATTTATAAAGAACTTGTAAAACTCAACACCAGGAAGACAAACAACCCAATCCAAAAATGGGCAAAAGAGATGAATAGACACTTTTCCAAAGAGGACATACAGATGGCCAATAGGCATATGAAAAAATGCTCAACATCACTAATCATTAGAGAAATGCAAATTAAAACCACAATGAGATATCACCTTGCACCAGTCAGAATGGCGCTTATCAACAAAACAACACAGAATAAGTGCTGGCGAGGATGTGGAGAAAAAGGGACCCTCCTGCACTGCTGGTGGGAATGCAGACTGGTGCAGCCACTGTGGAAAACAGTATGGAGATTCCTCAAAAAACTGAAAATCGAACCGCCTTTTGACCCAGCTATCCCACTTTTAGGAATATACCCCAAGGACACCATAGAACGGCTCGAAAAGGAGAAATGCACCCGCATGTTTGTGGCAGCATTGTTCACAATAGCGAAGATCTGGAAACAGCCCAAGTGTCCGTCAGAGGACGAGTAGATTAAAAAACTTTGGTACATATATACTATGGAATACTACTCAGCCATAAGAAATGATGACATCGGATCATTTACAATAACATGGATGGACCTTGATAACATTATACGGAGTGAAATAAGTAAATCAGAAAAAAAACTGAGATGAATCCATACATAGAAGGGACATAAAAACGAGACTCAGAGACATGAACAAGAATGTGATGGCAACAGGGGCGGGGGGGGGGGGGGTTGGGGGAGGGGGGAGGGGGTGAAGAAGGAGAGAGGGGTTAGGGGAGGGGAGGGGCACAAAGAAAACCAGATAGAAGGTGACAGAAGACAATTTAACTTTGCGGGAGGGGTATACAGCACAATCAAATGTCAAAATAATCTAGAGATATTTTCTCTCAACATATGTACCCTGATTTATCAATGTCACTGCATTAAATTTAATAAAAAAATATTAATATTAAAAAAAAAAACCCAATGAGATATCACTGCAGTCAGAATGGCTATCCGTAATAAATCAACCAACAACTGCTGTTGGTGAGGGTGTGAGAGAAGGGAACAGTGGTGCACTGCTGGTGGAAATGCACACTGGTGCCACCGTAGAAAACAGTACAAAGAATTGCTCAAAAAACTAAAAATAGATCTACCCTATGACCCAGCAATTCCACTTTTGAGTATCTGCAGAAAATAAACACATTACTTAGAAAAGATACATATACCCTTATGTTCACTGAAGCATTGTCTACAATAGACAAGATTTAGAAGTAACCAACTTAGGTGCCCATTAATTAATGAAGAGATAAAGAAAATGTAGTGTGTGTGTGTATATATGTATATGTGTACACACACACAATGGAATATTACTCATCAATAAAAAGGAATGAAATCTTGCCATTTGCAATAATAACATGGATGAACCTAGAAGGTATTATGCTAAGTGAAATAAGTCACAGAAGGGCAAATACTGCATGGTTTCACTTATATATGGAATCTAAAAAAGCAAACAAAACAAATAAAAACAGGCGCATAAATACAGAGAACAAACTGAAGGTTGCCAGAGGGGAGGAGTATGGGCAGATGATTAAAAAAGGTGAAGGGAGCCTGACCAGGTGGTGGCACAGTGGATGGAGCCTCGAACTGGGACATGGAGGACCCAGGTTCAAAACTCCGAGGTTGCCGGCTTGAGCGCAGGCTCATGTGGCTTGAGCAAGGCTCACCAACTTGAGCTCAGAGTCGCTGGCTTGAGCGTGGGATCATAGACATGACCCTGTGGTCGCTGGCTTGAGCCCAAAGTTCACTGGCTTGAGCAAGAGGTCACTCACCCTGCTGTAACCCCCAGTCAAGGCACATATGAGAAAGCAATCAATGAACAAGCAATTAACAAACAACTAAGATGCCACAATGAAGAATTGATGCTTCTCATCTCTCTCCCTTCCTGTCTGTCTGTCCCTATCTGTCCCTCTCTCTGACTCTTCCTGTGGAAAAAAAAAAAGGTGAAGGGAAATATAGTCAATACCACTGTGATAAGTTTACACAGTGACAGATGGTTACTAGACAGTGTGGTCATCACACTGAGGTAGATGTCAAATCACTATATTGTACACCTGAAACTAATATTGAATACCAACAACACTTAGAATAAGTATTTGGTGTTAGAAATCAGGATAGTGGTTATTCTTTGGGTATACAGTGACTGGGAGGGGACATAAAGGATTGTTTCTGGGATGTTATTGTTTCTTTTTTATTTTAATTTTATATTTTTCAGCTTTATTGAAGTATAAATGACAAATAAACAAATAATGTTTCTTGATGTGGGTTCATTATATGAAAGTGTTCAATTTATGGAAACTATAAAAAAAGAAAACTATACACTTAAGATCTGTGATTTGTTTTAAATGTATATATGTCAACAAAGGGCTTAAAA
This sequence comes from Saccopteryx bilineata, assembly GCF_036850765.1. Taxonomy (NCBI): domain Eukaryota; kingdom Metazoa; phylum Chordata; class Mammalia; order Chiroptera; family Emballonuridae; genus Saccopteryx; species Saccopteryx bilineata. The sequence goes on from NC_089497.1 coordinate 51,075,082, forward strand.
GTGCAAAAAAATTCAGCTGGAAATACTGGGAAATACTTCCCAGAAAAGCAGGCATTTAGTCTGAACCCTGAACAATGACTCAGGTTTACATAACGGGAAAAGCATTCCAGGTTCTGGGAACAAACTGAGTAAAAGGAACAAGAATGAACATACTACATAGAGTGAATTTTGTTTGCTGTAGTCGATAGTGTGTCAAGTAGATAGGTAGGAAATGAGGATGAGGTCAGATCCTGTGAGGCACTGAACACACGCTCAATAAAACCTCTGTAAGCAATGGGAAAGCACTGATTTGTCAGAAAGGATGCAGTAGCATCATGGCTATGAGGCTGTCTCGGTAGTCTGATGGACCTGGGTTTAAACAGCGGCTCTATCACACACTAGGCATGAAACTCACATTTCAAGTTAATCTCTCTGAACCTTATGGTAAAATAGGAATAAACTACCTACTCCTTAGGATTGTAGGAATTTAATGAGATATTTGACGTCATGAACCAAACATAGAGAGTGGCACACTGTAATCACTCAGTAAATATCAGTGGCTGATGTTTCTATTCATTTATTCTCTGAATTTGACCAAGAGGGAAGATTCTTTTTGATCCCAGCTAATGTTCTTTAGCACCAGAAAAAAACTGCCTCTGTCATATTGTTTAGTTCTACTTGTCTCTATACTATACCTGAAAAAAAAAAACATTAAAATAATAAGCAAATTTCTATAGTATCTCTTCATGTTCAATAGCACTAATGTCTATTTTTTTCCAATAATAGAAGATCTGAATTGCATCTGACTTTTTTTTCATACTCTCTACAAATAAAAGTAATTTTCTTTTTTCCCCTTTTATTGAATTTATTGGGGTGACACTGGTTAACAAAATTATCCAGGTTTCAGGTGCTCAATTCTACAACACTTCATCTGTATACTGTATCAGGTAATTTTCTAATTGATACATATCTGTTATGAAGTAATCCTGCTTGCCTAGGAGATAACTTGGATTATAGTCAAAATATTTTTCAAAAAGGCAGAACTAAAATTTATAAACTATTTTTTTTTTTTTAACAGAGACCGAGAGAGAGTCAGAGAGAGGGATAGATAGGGACAGACAGGAACAGAGAGAGATGAGAAGCATCAATCATCAGTTTTTCTTTTCTTTTTTTTTTGTATTTTTCTGAAGCTGGAAACGGGGAGAGACAGTCAGACAGACTCCCGCATGCGCCCGACCAGGATCCACCCGGCACGCCCACCAGGGGCGACGCTCTGCCCACCAGGGGGCGATGCTCTGCCCCTCCGGGGCATCGCTCTGCTGTGACCAGAGCCATTCTAGCGCCTGGGGCAGGGGCCAAGGAGCCATCCCAAGCGCCCGGGCCATCTTTGCTCCAATGGAGCCTTGGCTGCGGGAGGGGAAGAGAGACAGAGAGGAAGGAGGGGGGGGGTGGAGAAGCAAATGGGTGCTTCTCCTATGTGCCCTGGCTGGGAATCGAACCCGGGTCCCCCACACGCCAGGCCGACGCTCTACCGCTGAGCCAACCAGCCAGGGCTAATCATCAGTTTTTCGTTGCGACATCTTAGTGGTTTATTGATTGCTTTCTCATATGTGCCTTGACCATGGGGCTACAACTGACCGAGTAACCCCTTGCTCGAGCCAGCAACCTTGGGTCCAAGCTGGTGAGCTTTTGCTCAAACCAGATGAGCCTGCACTCAAGCTGACGACCTCGGGGTCTCGAACCTGGGTCCTCTGCATCCCAGTCCAATGCTCTATCCACTGTGCCACCGCCTGGTCAGGCTAAAATAAATTTTTATTACAAGGCTACTATGGTTATGGTGTGGAAAGAGCCCTCAGTAGAGCATGGGGCTAAGGAACAAACCTAATTACTTGACAGAACTCAGACATAAAAAGGGCTATCCCACACTGACCCCTTAAGTAAGAGAGCACAGGAACACAGCAGAATAAGCAAAACAGTAACCACAAGTGGAAGAGAAGGGTTATGGTATAAATCCAGGCTCTCCTGAGAAGCCAAACCCAAGGCCCACAGAATATTGAATAACATGTTTCAACTTTTTCATGGTTAAAAAGCCCATTTCTCCCCAGTATTTCAAAAGCAAGATAGGGCAGGGCATCTCCAAGATTAGCTAAAGAAGCTGATCCTAATGTCAGTGAAATCAACTCGGTTTTCATATCCTTTTTCCCTCGAACAATGAAGTAAACTGTCTTCCTTTCCTTTCCAAATTTACTCATATTCACTTGATGTATAATTTTGCTTCTTTCCAAAGGTGAAAGGGAAAGAGAAAAAGGCTAAAAGAAAGGTGGAAAGGGAGAAAATGAGGGCAAAAAGGATCAATAAGGCAGAAATTGTTTCTTATCTCCCTTTTTCTCTTCCCCAAAGATCAACTTTATAAATAAAGTGCCCTTTAGGAATACCCTTTTTAGGAAATATAAAGAGGAACAGGTGGCTGAAAAATAAGCCCTTAATGCTTTGCAGCCCTTTGTAGGTTGCTGTGGACCAGCGCAGCTAGTAACTCTGGGTCCCCAGGGAGAACAGGGCAGAATTAAGAAAATAGACTCACTGGGATTGGGAGGCCTCTTCAATGCTGATGGCAATACCCGAGTGCCCCATAGCCCCGAGTATGCTTTATTACAGGGGTCCCCAAACTACGGCCCGCGGGCCGCATGCGGCCCCCTGAGGCCATTTATCCGGCCCCCACCGCACACCCGGAAGGGGCACCTCTTTCATTGGTGGTCAGTGAGAGGAGCATAGTTCCCATTGAAATACTGGTCAGTTTGTTGATTTAAATTTACTTGTTCTCTATTTTAAATATTGTATTCGTTCCCATTTTGTTTTTTTACTTTAAAATAAGATATGTGTAGTGTGCATAGGGATTTGTTCATAGTTTTTTTATAGTCTGGCCCTCCAATGGTCTGAGGGACAGTGAACTGGCTCCCTGTGTAAAAAGTTTGGGGACCCCTGCTTTATTATATAGTCATATGCAAAGAAGGTCTTTGATACAAAGTCACACATCTGAGGCAAAAACAGGAATCCCCTCCCCCCCACCATGCATAGGTAAAATCAACCAACATCTGAACAAACAAAGAGTGAGAGGAAGATCATGTAAATTGCTTCCAGCAAGCAAATGAAGTGGGTGCAAATACTTAGCATCATAGCCAATATGGAGGTGGAGGGGCAAGAACTTAGCCTTTTGCTAAGCGTGGAATCTACAAAGGCTTTTTGCCACTTGCAGTCTACCACAGTAGGTTTACACTGGTAACTGGACACTTAAGATTTTTGTAGATCCAGGTGATCTAGATATGAGAGATAGCAAGGTGACACCAATCATCTCTGGAGGGCCCTAGTCAATAGTCAGCATCAATGTGTATCTGAAGGATGACACACTGAGAGCCCATCTCTTTATGATAAATGAAGAGTCTAACAAAATAAAGCAGGGGCAGTATTCTCTGAGGGGGTGGGGGCAGCTGAGGTTAAAATGGGGCAATTTATCTTTTCTTTTGAGGTTCAATTTCAGAAAGAATAAACAGAAGAAATTTGTATTCCCAGAGAGCAAAAACACACAGGTTTTACCTTCTCTGAAATCATCATCATTTGATCAAAACAAAACAAAAATGTGTTCTTGTATTACCTTGGGAATCTGCCAACCTTAATGAATGAGTTTGATATACATTCACTTATAACAGGGGTAGTCAACCTTTTTATACCTACTGCCCACTTTTGTATCTCTGTTAGTAGTAAAATTTTCTAACCGCCCACCAGCTCCACAGTCTTGATGATTTATAAAGTAGGGAAGTAACTTTACTTTATAAAATTTATAAAGCAGAGTTAAAGCATATATTATAATAATAACTACTTACCAAGTACTTTATGTAGGATTTTCACTAAGTTTGGCAGAATAAATCTTTATAAAACAATTTACTATAGTTAAATCTATCTTTTTATTTATACTTTGGTTGCTCCACTACCACCCACCATGAAAGCTGGAATGCCCACTAGTGGGCAGTAGGGACCAGGTTGACTACCACTGACTTATAAGAACGTTCATAATGATGATAAACAAAAATCTTTACTCCATAAAATTTAAATCACCAAATTCTATAAAGCGCTTTCCTCTATATACTTTGCTTAAGGTTTATTTTGAAATAGTGTATCAGTAAAGTGCATGTACACCTAGGATCTATGAAGAAATAAACCCCTTGTATACACGAAGAGGTCTCCTACAGTTGTTACAATAATTACTTTATTATATTGGCATCTATCATCCTGGTTGCCCTTTGTAAGCTGGGAGGAATGTAGACTGCACCTCTTATTTTCTGTATTTGCTTGCCTGTGGTTGTCCTGTAGCAACTGGTGAGCCAAAGCAGCTGCTGATTAATTGGCAGTGCCTTTCAACATGGAGATTCTCCTTTTAGTAGCAAATCTTGAAAGCTCTGGGTTTAATTTAATAAGATGGCATGTACCATATATTAAGCTAAATAATAATAAAGTCCCAACAATGAGGTTACAGTAGGACCTGTTTTTATGTGCTGTTAAGTATTTATGCTTTACCTTTTTTCTTTGGGTCAAATTTGTTAAAAACACTGAATTAAGGTAGAGCGTTGGCCTAGCGTGCGGAGGACCCGGGTTCGATTCCCGGCCAGGGCACACAGGAGAAGCGCCCATTTGCTTCTCCACCCCTCCGCCGCGCTTTCCTCTCTGTCTCTCTCTTCCCCTCCCGCAGCCAAGGCTCCATTGGAGCAAAGATGGCCCGGGCGCTGGGGATGGCTCTGTGGCCTCTGCCTCAGGCGCTAGAGTGGCTCTGGGCAGAGCGTCGCCCCTGGTGGGCGTGCCGAGTGGATCCCGGTCGGGCGCATGCAGGAGTCTGTCTGACTGTCTCTCCCTGTTTCCAGCTTCAGAAAAATGAAAAAAACACACAAACAAAAAACAAACAAACAAACAAAACCCAACCAGAATTACAGCTCCTATCTTAATTTTTTCTGCCCTGATAGTGTCATGTAGCAGTAATTCATCTGTTTCTTTAAAAGAAAGGGGGTTAGATTACTGGTTCCACACGAGATAGTATAGATGCATTTCTCCTTATTCCTCCCATTAAATATAGATTAAAAAAACAAAACAACAACCATATAAACCTAGGAATTATATACAAAAACAAACAAGACTTAGAGAGATGAAGAAAAGAAGGTGTACCAGCTAGGGAGCCTAGTCCTTGAGGAATGACCTGGTTCTTTAATTCCATGTAACTGAAACTGGGTGTTGGAATATCCTACAGCCTGGAAACACTGAGTGCCAAGAACACTCTGCTCACTTGCCAGTGCACCAGGAAGGGGCAGCCTGGCGAGACACTCAACTCCAGGTGAACACCATGGAAAACCCCCAGTACCTTCCCAATCCCGGTAACAGAAGTACATCCTTGCCTAGAGGTAACTAGATGCACCTCACCCTCCCTGCCAGGTGCTATCAGGAAAAGCCAAGTGTGTAACCTGGACTGCCGCCACCACCCAATGGTAAAGAGGTGCCTCTCTCTGACTGACCCCACCCCTATTGGGGTGTCATGCAGAAAACAAGTGAGATCTGGGCATCCATCTCCATCCATGAGAAGGGAATGGAGCGCTCCTTCCTGTCCCTGCAGAGGCAGTATTTAAAAGGTCAAGAGGAAAGTTTGGACTTTGGGCACTATGCAGTGGTAACAAGGTACCCCTCCTCAACCATCCTCTGTAGTGTCAGTGGAGACTGAGTAGGGAGCCTGGACTTTCACCACTGCCCAGTAATAATAAGGTGACTTCCACATCCCATAGTGGTATGGGACCACAGGTTGGACTTCTACTCTCACTGGACAGTAATGAGATGACCCTCTCCACTGATTGTGCTGTCAGTGCAGTACAAGCGGGGAGCCAGGACTTCACCTCTTCCTGGCAATATCGGGGTACTCCTTCTCTTTAGAGCTATCAAAGGAGGCTGAGTGTGGAACCCTCTGGACTTCACCCTTCATCTGGCAGTGAAGCGGCCATGCCCCTCGTCCCCTGCTGGTGTGGGATCAGTAGAAGTTCACTAAAGTAGATGACTTAAATAAGACTTCGAGTCTTATAACAATTTCCAAAATGTTCAGGATATAACTGAACCCACCATAATAAGAATCAAGGATGTCACATTCTAACCGCCAGGGAAATCAAAATTTGATTAACAAAAGAAAATCATCAGATTACAATGAGATGACACAGATGGTGGAATTACATTACAAGGATTTTAAAGCAGTCATATAAATATTTCAACAAGCAATTACTAACACACTGGAAACAAACAAAACTAGAGAAAGCCTCAGCAAAAATATAGAACACATACAGAAGAACTGAACGAATACTTTAGAACTTAAAAATACCATATGCAAAATAAAAAGGGAACTCAGCGGGCTCAACAGTAAAATGGAGGTGACAGACGAAAGGTATCAGTGAACTGGAGAGAAAACAAGAGAAATGGATGAATCTGAAGAAAGAGAAAAATGAGCAATAAATTGTGTATGTCAAAAATTAAAAAGGCCTTGTTAAAAAGATAAAAAAGATAAGCTGCAGACAGAAAAAAATACTGGCAAATCACATGTCTAACAAAGAACTTGTATCCAGAATATATAAAAAACTCGTAAAACTCCACAGTAAAAAAAAAAAAGTTAAATAGAAAAAATGGACAAAACACATGAACAAACATTTCATCAAAAAGGATAAAGGACTGTCACACAAGCACATAAAAGATGGTCAACATTATTAGCCATTATGCAAATTAAAACCACATTACATATTAATTAATATCAAATGCTGACAAGGACACAGCATTTGACATTGAAGATGGATCACTCATATATTGCTGGTTGGAATATAAAATGGTATAGTCATTCTGGAATATAGTTTTACAGCCTTTTAAAAAACAAAACATTATACTTACCATATAACCTAGCAATTGCACTTCTGGGTAATTATCTCAGAGAAATGAAAACATACTGTCCACATAAAAACCTATACACAAATGTTTATAGCAACTTTGTTTATAATAGCTAAAAATTAGAAATGACTCAAGTTCTTTAATGAGTAAATTGTTAAAAGCAATATATTCATAACATGGAATACAATTTGTCAATAAAAAGAATGAACTACTGACAACATACAACAAAGTTGATGGATCTCAGGGCATTATGATGTGTGAAAAAGCTTATTTAAAGAGGTTACATATTGTATGATTCCACTTATAAAACAGTCTCAGAATGACAATATTATAGAGATGGAGAACAGATTAGTAGCTGCCAGAGATTAGGGATGAGAGGGTGGAGAGGAGGGAGGGGTAAGAGCGTGACTATAAATTAGTGGCACAGGGGACATATTTGTGTTGATGAAACAAACAGTTATGTATATCTGAGTTGTGGTGGTAGTTACATGAATCTACATATATGGTAAGACTGCAGAGAACTATACACACACAGCAAATGAATATAAAATTGGTGAAATACAATTAGGTCTTTAAATCATACCAATGTCAATTTCCTGGTTTTGATACTGTATTAGAGTTAAGTAAGATGTGACCATTAGAGGAAACTGCATGAAGGGCACATGAGAGCTCTCTGTACTATTTTTACAACTTCCTATATACATCTATAATTATTTCATATTAAAAAGTTAAAAAGAAAAATAGAAAACTGGAAAAAGAAGCCAAAGAGCAGAGATCGTCGTACCTGAGTTGATGTAGCTCATGCTGCCAGGAGAGGTTTTCCTGCTTGAGCTCTTCTTGTATAATCTGTAATGATTTTGTTTTATCTTGATATTGCTGAAGTTGAGCCTTCAGTGGATGTAACTCAGTGACCTCCTGGTTAATCTCTAAGTACTGCTGCTGCAGATTCTTCAATTCCTTCAGCTTTAACCAAGAGGAAAGTAAAAGGGAGATTCATCATATTTCTTCTTTCACCCAGCTATAAGTGAATTAGCAGCTCCCTAAATCAGTCAGACACCACAGCAGACGACCAGCACCTAGCAGTCAACTGACATATCGCTGTAGCATGAATCTCTAGAATGGTGAAATATAAGCAGCCAGGTTGATGGGAATCACTCCACAAAGCTGCCATCAGGGCTGTAGGGCCTACCATTCCTGTAACTTCTATCCCTGGCCCCTGCTCCCAACATCCTAAGTTCCCTCTGGATCAACAATTCTGACATGGGAGAGACCTAAGGGACAGAAAGCTTCTTTGTGAGTGGTAATTCCCTAGAACAAAAAGTATCAACACAGACTGGTTTTCTATTTAGCCATGTACCCTGATTGGGTTCCTAAACTTTCTTATATGAATGCCAACCTTTACGCTACCTTTTTTATTTTTTACAGAGACAGAGAGAGAGAGTCAGAGAGAGGGATAGACAGGGACAGACAGACAGGAACGGAGAGAGATGAGAAGCATCAATCATTAGTTTTTTGTTGCGACACCTTAGTTGTTCATTGATTGCTTTCTTATATGTGCGTTGACCGTGGGGTCTTCAGCAGATGGAGGAACCCCTTGCTCAAGCCAGCGACCTTGGGTCCAAGCTGGTGAGCTTTTGCTCAAACCAGATCAGCCCGTGCTCAAGCTGGCGACCTCGGGGTCATGAACCTGGGTCCTCTGCATCCCAGTCCGATGCTCTATCCACTGAGCCACCACCTGGTCAGGCTACCCTACCTTATCTGATGATTATGATATGAAGAACGTGGTGATGCCTGGGCCCACAGGGTAAGAGCACTTAGGCTTTGGAATCAGTTATCCTGCTCACACAGGTTGTGTGACCCTCTGCATGTTCCTCACACCCTCTAAGCCTTAATTTCCCTCACCTATAAAATGAAGATAGAGTCCCTATCATAAGAAGAGGAAAAATAAAAAAAAATAAAAAAATTATCGTATTTCCCATGTATAAGATGCACCTTGGCCCTGGCCGGTTGGCTCAGCGGTAGAGCGTCGGCCTAGCGTGCGGAGGACCCGGGTTCGATTCCCAGCCAGGGCACACAGGAGAAGCGCCCATTTGCTTCTCCACCCCTCCGCCGTGCCTTCCTCTCTGTCTCTCTCTTCCCCTCCCGCAGCCAAGGCTCCATTGGAGCAAAGATGGCCTGGGCGCTGGGGATGGCTCTGTGGCCTCTGCCTCAGGCACTAGAGTGGCTCTGGTCGCAACATGGCGATGCCCAGGATGGGCAGAGCATCGCCCCCTGGTGGGCAGAGCATCGCCCCCTGGTGGGCGTGCCGGGTGGATCCCGGTCGGGCACATGCGGGAGTCTGTCTGACTGTCTCTCCCTGTTTCCAGCTTCAGAAAAAAAAAAAAAGATGCACCGTAATTTTGGGGCCCAAAATTTGAAAAATAATGTATTTCATAAAGTTATTGAACTCAAGTTTTACTCATCATAAAATTCATACAACTCCTCATCACTGTCATAACTCCCATCCATTAGCCTGTTCTCATCTGTGTCTGAATGACTTATCACTGTCTTCATATATTGCCTTGTCCTCAGTTCCATTTATGGCATTTGAAATGCCACACTTCTACAATCACTGTATAAGATGCACCCAGTTTTTTTGTTGTTTTTTTTTGTTTTGTTTTGTTTTAAATTCATTTTTAGAGAGGGGGGAGAGAGAGAGAGAGAGTGAGACAGAGAGAGAAGGGGGGAGGAGCTGGAAGCATCAACTCCTATATGTGCCTTGACCAGGCAAGCCCAGGGTTTCGAACCAGCGACCTCAGCATTTCCAGGTCGATGCTTTATCCACTGCGCCACCACAGGTCAGGCAAGATGCACCCAGTTTTTAGACCCCAATTTTTTTGAAAAAATGTGTGTCTTCTACATGAGGAAATATGGTAATGTGTTACACACATAACATTAATGAAGATGATGATGATGATGATGACACAATGATGATGGACTTGACTTTAACCAGCAAAACTGAGTATCTGTATTCCAGGTGTATCTCCAAACACTTTATCCCCAATACTAATTAAAAAGTTTGGTAGTAAAAAAAATGTCAGGATTTTTGAGCAAAGAGGGGGCCTTGATCTGTTTACCCACTCCAGAAACATTACTACAGCTAAAATAAAGGCATTTTTAAAAGCATAAAACAAAAGAACAGAAAGAACAAGAGAGGGCTCAGCTGCAACAAAATTAATTTTGGAAGCTGAAAAGTAGATGCATAAGTGGTAAATGAAGTAACAGATCTGGGAAAGCCAAATCTTAAGCTGGCAGTAGAAAAAGACAAGAACCTATAGAACTTACTCCACAGAAACTTCAAAAGGCTCAGAAATTAACAGCACCAGGTACCTCTGGAAAAGACGGTGATGGAGACAAGAAGGAGGTAGCTGAAATAAGGAGGATTAGATGACAGCTGCCTAAGAAACAACTGTACCTCTAGATACCCTCTTGAAGTCCACACTTTTTGTTACCTTGACAGGCAACTCAAGTTTTATTCTCTGGAGAAGGTAAAAGAAGTGTCTCTGGACTATAAAACACCAGGCACAGCTAAAGGTAAAGGTATTGCTCTAAAGCAGTGGTAGTCAACCTGGTCCCTACCGCCCACTAGTGGGCATTCCAGCTTTCATGGTGGGTGGTAGTGGAGCAACCAAAGTATAAATAAAAAAATAAATGTCAAAATAACCTAGAGATGTTTTCTCAGAACATATGTACTCTGATTTATCAATATCACCTCATTAAAATTAAAAAAACATTAAATACTTAGCACAATGCTCATAAAAAAAAGATAGATTTAACTATAGTAAGTTGTTTTATAAAGATTTATTCTGCCAAACTTAGTGAAAATCCAACATAAAGTACTTGGTAAGTAATTATTATTATATGCTTTAACTTGCTGTAACTCTGCTTTATAAATTTTATAAAGTAAAGTTACTTCCCTACTTTATAAATCACCATTACTGTGGAACCGGTGGGCGGTTAGAAAATTTTACTACTAACAGAGATACAAAAGTGGGCGGTAAGTATAAAAAGGTTGACTACCCCTGCTCTAAAGCAAGAGTGATCAAGTGAATGTCTTCTTTCTGAACGTTTGAAGCCTTTCCCCTACTCAGGTTGGAGAGTGCTGGCATAAGGCCTTAACATCCATGCATGGAATGAAAAAGTCTTCTCTAGAAAATATGACTGTCCCAAGAGGACCTACAACACCAACATGGGGGACTACCTACAGAAAGCTCTGCATGATGACCCTACAATGAAACTTGGAGTTGGTAAATTCCACCCACAAGCTTTTGAAACCCTACTCGTAAACATAAAGAGTAAACCAAGAATTAACCTCACCAAGAATGGTATTCAGACTGAGATGAAAAGAACCAAAAGAGTATTTGAAACAAATTATCAGGGGAAAATGTAATATAGTAAAAGATTTAAGAGAGAATATTGAAAATTAGAAATAAAAAAGTATAAAGAAAACTCAGCATGAGAAAACCTCAAAGAACAAAATTACCACCACTATTTTTGGAATGGTATGAACATATATCCATCAGACAACTTAAAAATGAAGACATCCTTAGAATTTATAAATATGAGAGCAAAAATGAAAACCTCTTAATAGGGTTCAAAAGATGATAATGAGAAAATCTTCTCAATACATAGCAAAAAATAAATAAAAGATAAGAAAATTATAGAGCTAATCCATAGGTCCTACATATAAACTGGATTTTCAAGGGGAAAAAAAGACAACCAAGAAAAAGTATTGATGAGGAGGGGAGTAGTAAGACATAAATCAAAAGATTTCTCAATTTTAATGAGTATAAATTCTTAGATTCAGAGGACTAGACAGAATGATGAATAAAAGCAGAATGAAACCAAAGTACATGATCATGAAATTTCAGAACACAGACTAAAAGATTCTATATATTTCCAGGGAGAGAGAGAGAAAAAGAGAAAGAGACCACTCATATGAAGGATCAGAAATCAGCAGCTTTAGACAATGAAAGCTAAAAGGCAATAAGACCAATGTCTTCACAAATTTTGAAGGTAAATTATTTTCAGTTTATAATTCTATATCCAGCTAAACTATCAATCATGTATGAGAGATCAAAAGACTTTTTCAATAAGTTTACCTCCCACATATCTTTTCCTAGGGAGCTACTGAATGATTTATTCCAACAAAAGATGGCACAAAACCAAGACAAGAGAGACATGGAATACAAGAAACAGAGGTTTAATAAAGGACAGAGGTGAAAGGAGATATTCTAGGATGAAAACTGTGTTTTAGGAGTACAGGGCAACTGGTTCATAAAAGAACAAATCAGAGAATCTAGGAGAATTTTCTTTGTGAAAATGAAATTAATAGGAATAAACATCTTGGGAGGAAATGTGAATAAATGGCAGTAAGTCTTATTTAGAGTATACTGAAGTGCAAAGAAAACTAAGTTAAAAACAATGTCTGAGCTCCAATACTATTTGTAGTCATAAAAATGTAAATGACTGTTCCATTGATCTGTATGCCTGTAAGAAAAAAAAATGTAAATGACTGTTAATTAAACCAAACTTAAAATTATATTTCATCAAGAGAATGGATAAGGAGCAAAGAGAACTAAAACCCTGTTAGCCTGTTAGAATAAAAAGAGGTGATATCTAATTCAAAGAATAAAACATCAAGATTATTAATAGTAGGCATGTTTAGATATGAGGAAACACCAAAATACTAAGCTAAAAGTAAACTGCCTTTAAAGAAAGAGAAATGGGTTGAGGTACTACTGTTTGTTTATCTCATCAAACATGTAGAACTTAATGACATTAAATATGTGTATAAATTTTTTTTTGTATTTTTCTTAAATGAGAAGCGGGGAGGCAGAGAGACAGACTCCCATATGCACCTGACCAGAATCCACCTGGCAAGCCCAATAGGGGTGATGCTCTGCTCATCTCGGGCCCTTGCTCCGCTGCAACCAGAGCCATTTTAGTGCCTGAGAGGCCATGGAGCCTCAGCACCTGGGCCAACTTGCTCCAATGGAGCCATAGCTGTGGGAGGGGAAGTGAGAAATAAAGAGAAGGTAGGGGGAAGGGTGGAGAAGCAGACGGGTGCTTCTCCTGTGTGCCCTGACCAAGAATTAAACCCAGGACATCTATACGCCAGGCCGATGCTCTACCACTGAGCCAACCAGCCAGGGCCATGTGTATAGAAAATTTTAACCCAAAAACTAAAATAAAAATATTTTTTTGTTTTATTTTAAAGGAAAATATATTCTTTATGCAATCCACTCATTCCTCTAGTCCAGATACTCTAAATGTTATCCTTGGAAGAGATCAGAGCATCAGAAAATGTAAAACATTTTCATTACTATACTATTGTATATTTATTATAGAGAAATAATAGATGTTTCACAACTTCATCATGTCCTCTCTATGGAAACAGACAAGAAATTTTTTGTAGGCCTCAAAATACTTAAAGAATAACTATTCTTATCTTAAACAAGTAGTGTTTTTCCTTTCCCTTTTCTAAAATATGGACACTACAGTTCATGTACTTGGTTTTTTAGCTCCCTATTTCTGATGACTGCCAGAAAGCTCAGAGCACTTAATGGCCCACAGTTCTAACAAAGAGTACAGGCAATGTGACATCTCCTTGGAATACTAAACTTACTCCTGGTTTAATCTTTTTCTTTCTATCCTCATTTTCTCCTCCTTCCTAATTCTTGTATTATATTGTCTTGAAAAACTGTTGGTCCTGGCCAGTTGGCTCAGCGGTAGAGCATCAGCCTAGCATGTGGAAGTTTGGGTTCGATTCCCGGTCAGGGCACACAAGAGAATCGACCATCTGCTTCTCCCCTCCTTCTCCTCCTACTTCTTTCTCTCTCTTCCCCTCTTGCAGCCACAGCTCCAATGGTTTGAGCAAAGTTGGCCCCAGGTGCTAAGGATGACTGACTCCATGGCCTTGCCTCAGGCACTAAAATAGCTGGCTGCTGAGCAAAAGAGCAGTGGCCCCAGATAGGCAGAGCATTGCAGGGTAAAGGGCTTGCCTGGTGGATCCCGGTCGGGGCCCATGTGGAAGCCTGTCTGTCTGCCTCCCTGCCGCTCACTTAATAAAAAAATAAAAATAAAAACTTCATATTTTAATAAGCTATTTCAAGTCATTTTCAGAACGAAGTGAGTATAGATAAACAAATATACAGGCAACTCTAAAGATTTTGCTCTCCACTTTTTAGGTAAAAATGTGTGCTTTTTTTTTTTTTCTTAGGGAAAAGTCCTAAGGAAGTTTAGACAGCTATGAAAACTCCAGAATGTTTTCAAAGTTGCTTGTTAAACCCTAGTAGAATCTCCTGGGCTAATTCCTGCCACTTGAATCCTAAGACTTTATTTTGGGAAACTTCGCCTTGACTAAGTAAAGAAGAAAACCAAAGTAGCCTAAATCCCTTTCAGACCTAGATAATCTCTGGGGTTGTCCTGAGGGAAAGAAAGATTAGGGTAGTCAGAGGTGATAAACTTCTGGGGTAGGCTGCATGTTTAAACTGTTAGAAATGGGAATATGTTATCTCTCATATTTACTGAATATGCAGCCAAATGACTGAAAGACTAGAAACTTCAAGGCCCACGAGACAGACTGAGGACAAGATATGTGGAAAGGAAGAGTTTATGGACAGATAAGTATCCACTCAGAAAGTATGCAGAAGGGCCTCAGCAAGTGCATGTATATAGTATCATTACATCACACTGTCAGGCCTTCATGTGATTTACAACCCTGCCTAGGCTTTCTGATTCTTTCATGGCAGATGTAAAAGCCTGTCTCAAAAGTTCTTGTAACTCTCCTAACATGATAGTTTTACAAAATGGAGAAAACAGTGTTTACAATAACAACCACTATTGAGAATAACCACCAATCGCTGATTATTACCATATAATTAACTACCCCTATGATAAAGATCATGGGAAATTTAACCCTTTGAATAGTACAAACATTCATGTATGTCCTCTACCTCTTGACTATCCAAAGTACGACTGTTCAAAAATTTTATTTTAAAAATGTATAAGGCAACATTAAAAAAAGGTAAATGAATATTCTTCTTGTTTCCATAAATTGGTTATCAAACAAACATAATTTTAAGTTAATAAAACTGTAACTGTAACTAATTCATTTTTTGAAAAAAACTCAACTCCTAGGGTTCAGTGAGCATGAAAAAAACTCATTACTCAAAGGGTAAGACAAGTATAAGACATATCAGTAGGAGCTTGCAATCTAATCAGGAAAATAACACACATAGACACATACATACACAATCAAGGCATTATGGGACAAATTAAAAGTACTACAAAAATACAAACAGAAGATAATAGACAATAAAGTGATCTGGAAGTGTAACCAAAGAGGATCTGAGCTCTGAGGTGACTTTTAAAGAGTGGTAATATTTGCCCCAAAAATGAAAATTGAGAGGACATTTTAGTTTGAAGGATGGTAACACGGGTGAGTAGGGAGTACTAGGTAGGATTACTGCATAATGAGAGCAGTTTGGCTGTAATGAAGAGTATGAGTCAGGAAGCAGTAAGAGGGAAGACTGGAAAGAAAGGTGAGGACAAATTATAGGATCTTAAATGCCAGACTAAGAAGTTTGAATCATAAGCCTCATGTAGAGATAGCACAACTTTTAAAGGTTTTGATTAGTGCAGTCGTAGTGGAGTTTCAGAAAGATTTATTCAGCAGTGATATATACAATATCCTGGAGAGATGACAAATTGGAAGCAATAATATTACAACAGTTTAAGGGTAAGGTGTTAAGGACTTATTTTCACTTAGTTAATGGTGGAAAGGAAAAAGAAATATTTGAGTCATATTATGAATAAAGAAATGATGGACCTTGATGATTAGATGAATTGAAATCATAAGCAGTTATGAGCCTTAGGGAACAAAAGACTATTACTATGAGTTCTAGAAACATGGAGATTTTTTATAAAGCTGTCTTGGCTTGTGAATATCCAGCAGATAAAAATGTGGAACTAGGGTTGAGAGATACAAAGTTTAGTCTCTAATATTTATAATAGATAAGAATAGTAAAGCAAGTCACTGAATGAAAGTTAATTCAGAATCTATCATAACAGCTTTGAGGAAAAAGATTTTGACTTAGAAGATAACACCTGGGTGGTATAAATTACAGCTCTGAGGTATATACTGCCCCAATAAAAAACTTTTTGCACCTGCATTCTGAAAGCAATGACAAAAGGTCAAGCTCCTAGGACAAAATCAGCTGAACTCAAACTACTTTAAAAATATAAACAAGCCTGACCAGGCGCTGACGCAATGGATAGAGCGTCAGACTGGGATGCGGAAGACCCAGGTTCGAGACCCTGAGGTTGCCAGCTTGAGCCCAAGGTCGTTGGCTTGAGCAAGGAGTCACTCAGTCTGCTGTAGCCCCCCAGTCAAGGCACATATGAGAAAACAATCAATGAACAACTAAGGTGCCACAATGAAGAATTGATACTTCTCATCTCTCTCCCTTCCTGTCTGTCTGTCCCTATCTGTCCTTCTGTCTGACTCTGTCTGTCAAAAAATAAAAAAATAAAAAATATATAAACAAGTATTCATAAATTGTGTTGATGTCAAAGCCATTGCTGAAGGGAGAGTTTGTTCAGAATACAAAAGTCAAAAGACCATCTATAAATACTGGATATTACAAAAGTCAAAAGACTATCTATAAATACTGGATATTAAGTGTAATATGAATGAACACATTACCTACAAAAAAAAGTCTGCAATGGACTTTACAGTAAGGAAGAATGAATGATCTCTTCACTAGGGCTAATGTTAAAAACTAGAATTTTCAAATTTTTAAGATAAAAAAGTTCAGCCATTTTGAAGCCTTTATTTCCTATTTTGCCTAAGTACATGGGCTTGACAGAGTAGAGACTGTCAAGAAAGTGAAAAGAGTAATGTCACAAAGTAGAATCCCCTGATGACCTGGTTGGCTTATATACATAGTTCTGGTTTTGCCTATGAATCTTGATGATCTAGAATTTTTCAGAATAAAGACCTGGATTAAACTACTAGATCTTACTAACAGCAGAAAATGTAGCATTAGAGATCCTCTTTATCTTTCTGACTGAAAAAAGTTAGGTATGAAAGAAAAGTGAGTAAATGTTTCAGTCTGCAAAGAAAACTTTACTAGTCATTTAAATGTACTATGACAAATTCTGGAAACATTTAGATATGTGTTGTGTGTATAAAATATATAAAACATCTCTCCACTTCTTAGACCTTTTATAACCAACAGAGTGTTTTATGCCAAGGAAATTTATAACTTTTTAAAAATGGTGATGACAAGGCCCTGGCCGGTTGGCTCAGTGGTAGAGCGTCGGCCTGGCATGCAGAAGTCCCGGGTTCGATTCCCGGCCAGGGCACATAGGAGAAGTGCCCATCTGCTTCTCCACCCCTCCCCCTCTCCTTCCTCTCTGTCTCTCTCTTCCCCTCCCGCAGCGAGGCTCCATTGGAGCAAAGATGCCCCGGGCGTTGGGGATGGCTCCTTGGCCTCTGCCCCAGGCGCTGGAGTGGCTCTGGTCGCAACAGAGCCATGCCCCAGAGGGGCAGCGCATCACCCCCTGGTGGGCAGAGCATCGCCCTCTGGTGGGCGTGCCGGGTGGATCCCGGTCAGGCGCATGTGGGAGTCTGTCTGACTGTCTCTCCCCATTTCCAGCTTCAGAAAAATACAAAAATACAAAAAAAAAAAAAATTTAAAATGGTGACGACAGGTTTAAAATATAAATGTTTCTGTGTTTCTCTAAGACCAAACAGAACCTGAGGAATATATATTATACTGTTTCTCAGTTCCCATATAACATGTAAAATAATGTATTTTTTTTTCTTTAGAAATTGTAATTTAAAGAAAGATTCAAAAACTCTCAAAGATCAGAAAGAGAAAACCATACACTTACTAATCTGTCTCGGTCATTTTGGAGTGATGACATAGCTTTCTTTAAACTCTGCACTTCAGCTGGGCTGGTTGCAGGCTGGGCTGCAGACCTCTGTTTCCCTTCCTCTGTCCTGTGGTGTTTCTCCAGTTCCTTCAACAGGTGATCTCTTTCATTCTGTAGACTAGCCATAGCCTTGGAAAAGGACTGCACTTGGTTGTAAGCATCTTCTAGTCGTGAGGACAGGTGAAGCAGTTGCTCATCTTTGGATAAAAACTGTTGGTTAAGTTTCTCAAGGTGAGGCAAGCTCTTATCCTCACTGGAATTCACTGAAAAGGCAGCTTCAGAAACAAGGACATTTCTCTCTCTGCTTAAGAGGCCCCGTTCTTCTTTCAGCTGTGCCAGTTCCCTCAGACTGGTATCGTATTTCCTTTTCAGTTTATCAAGCTCTTCATTGGCGTCGTCTCTACTATTTTGTAGGGAACTCATAGACCTTCCAAAAGACTGGATTTGTGCGGTGAGATCTTTATTTTCTTTGGTGACCACGAGTAATTTTTGTTCCATTTCCACCAGGTCTCTGGCTAGTTCTGCTACCCTTTCTTCTGCTGTTTCTGTTTCATTTCGCATTATCCTTGCATCGTGATGAAGATGCTTTAGTTCCTTCTTCATTTTATCTTCAATTTCACCTACCTTTTTGGCAGCTTCCACTTGAGCATGAACCAATTCCTCTTCCAGTTCTGCAATTCTCTTTTGAGAGGAGGAAAGGGTGGTATTTAAATTTTGCACCTCTTCTTCTTTTACTTTTAATTGGGCCTGACATGGTCCTAAAGCGCCTTCTTCTTGCAAGGCCGTCAACTCTTTCTTTAGTTGGGATATAGATACTTTCAAGCTGTCAATCTCTTTAGATAAACCTTGTTTCTCCTCCTGTAGAGCAATGGAGGACCTCTGCAGATCCTCCTTTGCTTCCTCAGACTTCTTCAACTTTTCTTCTAATTTAGCATATTTACTTTGCAGCTCCATATTCTGCTGAAGTTGAACTTCAAGCAGTTGTTTTTGCTGACAGTCCTTTCTCGATATCACTTGGTTGAGGTCTTTCCTATATTGGACGAGTTCTGCATCTAGCTTGGCATTCTCAGAATTAAGATCATCCATATGACTTCTCAAGCATCGAATTTCTTCCTTAAGCTCATTATTCTCAGCAGCAGCCTCTTGGATGAGCTGGTCTTTTTTTAAGATTACAGAGAGATGTTGCTCTTCCAGCTTTTGATAGTCATCTAAAATACGGTCTCTGTCATCCTGGAGAGAAGACACGGATTTAATAAAGGAATTCAATTGAGCCTTCTGCTGCATGTTTTCCTTTTTGATGGATTTAAGTGTTTCCATGAGCCGACTGGTTTTGTAAACAGCTTTTCTGTTCTCTTCTCCTAAGACAATTTTCTCTTCGTCCTGGGACAGCAGGTTTTCTAATTCTCTCATTTCTTTATCATGTTGCTGGTGCAGTTCAGCAACAGCTTCTTGGATTGCCTGTTCCTTGGCAGAAAGTAGGCTTATAATCTTCTGCTCTTTCGTGTTTATTTCTTCATGCAGCTTACTGGTCAGTTGTCTGGAGGCCTGAAGATCAGTCTCTAGCTGTTCATAACTGAACTTATAATTTTGGATATCAATTTCTTGCTTACTTATTGTTTTTTCAAAGTTGTCTTTATTTTCCTTACATTCTTTGAAAGAATTATTTAAATCAGTCCACTGGCCTCTGAGCATCTTAAGTTCTGATTCTAATTTAGCTAAGTCATTCTGAGAATTGTGGTATAGATGTCGAGTCTCTTCTAGCTGGGACAGAAGTTCTTTGTTTTCCCCCTGTAGAGTATCACAGACCTTTTGTTGAAGCTGGACCTCTGTCTGGGTCTTGGACTCCCAGATCTGCCTGTCATGTTCAAGCCTAGGAAAAAAGAGAAAAGGCCCTAAATTACAGATGTAAAGGAAAAATTACTTGATGCCTAAGAAACACATACAGCATCATGTACTCAGATCTACAAATAAATATTCATAACTAAAAGTGTTCATCTTTGAAATGAAAAGATATTAGTTCTACTGGATGCTCTGTATTTCTGTATTAAAGGTATACTGCACATACTGATTCAGATATTTAAATTATAAACTCCAAAGTATCTTGCTTATTTTAGCGACATGGTTTGGGACACTCTGGAAAGTAATAGTTTCTACTACCATGCTTTACTTTGCTCTAGATAAGTTAATGGTTGGCCCTTTAAGAAATAATCTTAAGGTAAGAGAAAATAAGCAGAAGGATACTATTAAAAGTGGAAGAGTATAAAGTGTGGGCATACTGTTAGTTCTTGAACTTGAAAAGTGACATAAAAATGAAGTTTGACGAAAATTACTCTAACACACATATGCAGTATGAATTGATGAGGACTATGAGAAAGGAAGAAGAGGTTATCACTTGGGAGGGTAAGGCAATGACTTGAGAGTACTATGATGCAAACCCAAACTAGAGCAGTGGAAACAGAAATGAAAAGAAAGGGAAAAATCTAGGAGGTTCTCAACAGAAAGATGGGGAAAGAAGCAGACATGAATTTTCATGTTAATTCAATTGTAGCAGAAAATCATTTGCAAAATAAAGAAAAATGAGAGCAAGAGAGAGAAGTGAGAAAATGTGTCTTCCAGGGAAATTTAAGCCAAAATCAGTCATATAAGAAATAAGACTTTCTTAGCCTGACCAGGTGGTAGTGCAGTGGGTAGAGCATCGACCTGGGATGCTGATGACCAGGGTTCAAAACCCTGAGGTTGCTGGCTTGAGCACAGGTTCACCAGCTCAAGCACAGGGTTGATGGCTTAACGTGGGATCACAGACATGACCCCATTATCACTGGCTTGAAGCCCAAGGTCGCTGACTTGAGCTCAAGGTCATTGGCCTGGTTGAAGCCCCCTAGTCAAGGCACCGCAACTACAAGTTGATGCTTCTCATTTCTCTCACTTCCTGTTTCTGTCTAAAACAAACAAACAATAAAAACCAAAAAAACTTTCTTTGCCTTCGATTACCTTCAGAAGAGCAAAAAATTCATTTACCTAGAAATGTTGATCTTTAATTCCTCCATATGGATGGACATCTGCCTAAGTTGATCCTTTAGAATACTGCAGTTCTCCTCTTTGTGTCTAATTTCTTCTTCTTTAGTTTGAATAGCATCACTGAACTTCCTCTCCCATTTCTTGGCTTCATCTATCACCCTGTCTCGATCATCCTGGAGGGAAGACATGCTCTTAGTGAAAGCAGCAAGCTGGGCCACAGTACTATCCAAATTTTCCTGAAGTTGTTTAACTTCCTTGTCTTTCTTATTCAAAGTATTCTGAACCTCTCCAAATATCTCTTCCAAGAGGACTTTTTCTCTACTCAATGCATCCAGTTTCTCTTGCATATTTTTCTTCTCTTTCAGATATTTCTCTTCTACTTGCTCCAGTCTTCGCTCAAGATCTTCATCCTTTTGTTTCATTTGGCTTTTAATTGATTCTTTATTTGACTGAAGTTCCTTTTTCAACTTGAGATTTTCTGCTAGGACCCTTGCCGCTTCACTTTGAGTGTCATCTAGCAGAACCCTGAAGGTTTTTAATTCTGTGTCTGCCTTCTTACTATGTTCATTAGCTTGAGCCAGATTTTCTTTGGTTGTTTCCAAATCTTTTTGGGACTCAGTTTGAACAAATTCAAGAGCCTTAACAGTTCTCTCTAGAGCACTAATTTTCTCCTGGTACTTGATGCAATCTTTCTGTAGCTGCTTTATTTCTTGTTGTTTTTCTTTTAACAGTTCCTGAAGTTCTTGTGTGTGGCTTTTATTGCTGGGTTCTTTCTGAGCACCTTGTATTTTCTCTAAGTATTCTTTTCGGATTTTTGATTCCACCTGAGATCTCTCCTTGACTAACTGCTGTTTTTCTTCTTCTAATTCACTCATACACTTTTTAAGGTTCTGCATTTCAGATTCTAACTGTGTATTTTTTATTTGGGCGTCTAAAACATCCTGATGATAATTCCCAATGCTTCCATTAAGTTCTGCTAACTGATTCATAAGTCTCTCTTCCAAATCATCTTTTTCTTCTTCTGCTATGTTCTTGAGTTTGCTAACTCTGGCAAGTTCTTCTTGGATTTGCTGATTTAAAAGGTTTATTTTAGTTACTTCTTCTTGAAGCACTTTTAGTTCATCATCCTTTGCTGATATTCGACTGAGTAAACTATTTTTCTCATTTTTTAAAGTCTGGCTAAATTCCATTTCTTTCTGTTTCTCCTCCTCTAATCCAGCAATTCTTTCTTTGAACTGATCAATCTGCTGTAGGTAGTTATTAATTGCATTATGTGAGCTGACTTCCTCACGTGTGTCAGGATTGACAATGGCTTCTGGCATAAAGGATTCTGAATATTCAGGCCTCGTGCTTATACTCAAAGAGTCTTCCTCATTAGCCTCACCTGGGACAGACTGGCTTGCCTCTTCAATGATATGCATTTGGTTATCACGTTTCTCAGTGGCCTCTTGGCTAGCTTGTCTGGCTATATAATCTTCTATCTGATGCTTTAAATCTTGAATTTCTTTATTTAGAGAGTTCTTTTCTGTCTTTAAAGCCTCAAACTCTTTAGAAAGGGTTTCATTCTCTGTTTTGATCCTTTCTAGTTCCTCCTTCATGTTAGAATTCAAAGAAGGTACTTCCATAGTATCTTTAGATGTACCTCCTATAGGGTGTATCTCTGCTCTAAGCTGGTCATTTTTTTCTTCCAACTTTAGGATTTCCTGCTGTTTAGATTTAGCAAACTTCCTCATCTTTGCCTTCATCTCTTCCATTTCACACTTAGCTTCCTGCAACTGCTTTTCCACCTCTTTTTTGCTTGCCTCTGTGCCCCTGAGCTTGCCATACAGTTCTTTTTTCTCTTGCCTCACAGTATCTACCACATGCTGAATTCTTTCTGCTTCATTACTAACATTTTCATAGGACTGCAGAAGAATTTCATATTCTTTTTGTAAATCTTTGTGTTTCTCTTGCCATTCAGTGCTTTCTGCAATCTTAGCACATTTCAAAGATTCAATTTCCTTCACTAAGTTTTCTTTGTCTTCAGTAAGACCCTCCAAAGTTAATTTCTGACTTTCACATAAACTGTTAAGATTTTGCTTTTCCATTGAACATTTGAACATATCTGTGATAAGTTTCTCTTTTTCTTCCTCGAGAACAGCTAACTTTTCTAAGAATGTAGCTTTTTCTTGATTTTTAGTTAAAACTTGGCTTTCCAAATCAGTCAATGACTTGGTGAGACAGTCAATGGTATCTCTGGTTCCAAATAGCTCGTCTTGGAGATTTTTATTTTCTTTTAGCAGTTCTTCTCGGGAAATGAGGGCAGCTCTCAGTTTCCTCAGTATTTGATGTTTTGCTTTACTTTCTTCTCCAATATCTTTTGGTTTTTGCTTCATTTCATCAAGTTCCACATATAACTGCTTGATCTTTTCATCGTGTTCTTTGGCTTGCATTTCCAGCTGTGTATGCAGAGCCTTAATTAAATCCTCTTGTTCTAGCATCTCTGACTGTACTTTAGTTAAGGCTGCTTCTTTCTCATTAAGCTGTCCAGAAAGGTATCTAACTTTTTCCTCCTTTCTGTTTATAATTTCTTGTAGTTCATCTAGTTCAGGCTTTAATTCTCTCAAACATTCTAATCCAGCAAGTTCTAGTTGACTGCTTTCTAATTTCTGCCTCAGGCTTTCTGCAAGGGTTTCAGCTTCATGGAACGCTGTTTTCAGATTCTGGATTTCGAAACCCTGTTTATTTACCTGCTCTTGTAGCTGATATATCTCTTCTGATTTTTTAGTGAGCTCACTTGTTGTTGAACTAACCCTCAATTCTAACTCCTTTTTCTCAGTCTCTATTTCTTCGAGCTGGATTTTAATCTGAGCAATAGAAGTATTGCCCTGCAGAGCATTTCCATCTCCAGGAGAAGCAGGCCAGTCTGGGCACAAGTCAGACTCTAAAAGAGGTTGCTGCTTCATGGCTTTGGATAAAGGTTCTTCTAAACTTTGAGTAGGAGAGCCTGGTTCCTGCTGGTTGGTGCCTGGGAGTTTTCTATCTACAGACTCCCTTATTTGAATATGGCAGTGTTTCAGTGGGTCTCCAATGTTCTCAATTTCTTTGTTTTGCTTATCAAACTGTTCTTGCAAGTGATTATAGTCATCTTTTTGTCGCTTTAGCTCCTCCCTAAGATGTCTTTCTTCCTCCTGTGCCTTTTTAAGAATCATTTTGCGAGAGATTAATGCTTGCTGTAGCTTCTTTTGAAGTTGCTCCTTTTCTTTTTCTAGGTTCAGTATCTTTTCTTCCAGTTCTGGTTTCCTGTACTCACCACCACCTGCAACAGGAGGACTGCTCACCACTGTTTCTCTTACAGGCTCTGCTGAGCCTCCATCACCTGCATCCTTGTTACCTGTGGTTAACTTTCGGATAACTGCTTGGTTTTCAGTGATTTCTGCTTGGAGTAATTCTGCTTGCTGTGTCTTCTCTTGGAAGTTTTGATTCATCTGTTTGATCACAGCCTTTAATTCTTCTTCAGCTGCGGCCTTTTCTTCCAAATTCTTCCTTAAATGCTCTAGTTCTACTTCTTTCTCCGATATTGTCTGTTTTAAAGAAATTTCTATTTCTTGGCATTTGGAAGTCACACATTTTTTTGGGCCTTCTTTACCTTCTTTCCCTTTCTCCATTTCTCCTCTCCCACTCTCATTAAATGGGACCTCTTTTCTACATTCATCTTTCACTTTGGACAATTCCTCTTCTAATTTACTGACTCTTTGTAGAAGTTCTTTTCTGTTAATAAGAGCTGCCTGGAGCTTTCTCTTTCTCTGCTCATTTTCTTTCTTTACAAGGTCTAATTCATGCTGGAGTTCTTCTCTACTTACTAGCCCTGCTGGGTTCAACTCATCAAAAGTCTGTTTAAAGCCAGAAACAACTTCTTTATCTTCTTCAATGTGTCCTTTTGCCTCTTCAGCTCTGGATAATAAATTCAGCTGTTCTTTAAGAGTCTTAATTTCAACCCCAAGAGAAAACTTCTCTTCATTTAGCTGAACCATTTTTTCACTCATACTAAAGCTGATTTCTGTCACTTGCTGGTCCTTCTCCTGGACTGTTTGTTGCAAGCTTTCCACATCTCTCTTTTTCTCTAGTAAGAGTTGATCCATTTTTGCTATTTCAAGTTCCTTCTTTGACAGATCCTGTGAAAGTTCTTCCATCTTATGTGAGATATCCCTCAGACGTTCTATTCCCTCAAGCACTTCACCTTCCTTCTTCTGCAGCTGGCTTTGCAGGCTTTTTATCAGTGTACTCTTCTCAGAACACTGAAACATGAGGTCATCCAGTTCATTCTGTAAAACTCCAATTTTCATATCTTTTGATTTAGCTTCTATACTGAGGTTATAAATCTGTTCAGTAAGCAAGTTGTGATGCATAGTTTGACTTTCATGGTCAAGGTTTCTTTGCCTTTCTGCTTCTGCAAGATTCATTTCCATTTGTTGTACCTGAGCAAGAAGCTTGTCTCTTTCTTCAGATAGAGCAGTAAATGCTCTGTTGGTGTCTTCAGCATTTTTCTTAAACTCATCAATCAACTGCATTAAGTTGTTTATTTCTCTAGCTTTTTCATCTAAATTTCCGCCATAGGCTTCCTCTGCCTTACGAAAGTTAATCTCAAGCTCCAAAATTTGATGTTTTAGCCTTTCCAATTCATGCTGGTGACACTGACAAATGCCTGATGCAGCAGGAGGAGGATTATCAACATCATACTGTTTTGTTGATTTCAATTCTATTCTAGAGTCATTTGAAGACATTTTCTCAGATGTTCTATTTTGATGTTCAATGTTCACCTGCTCTTCTTTTACAGTTCCTGGAAGACTGCTCTCTTCATTTGACATTGAGGGAAAATGCTGCCCTGTATCTTCACACTGTATTTTCACTGTAACTGGAAGTATTCCTTCATCCTCTTCCTGGTTCGTTACTTTTTGGTTAAAGGACTCAGGTTCCCCTTCAGCCCTTTTGTCCTGGAGCTGCAACTTAAGAAATGCAATCTCTTCCTGGGCTTCTTTCATTTCCAACAATAAAATTGACAGTTCTTTATCTTTCTGAAAAAATGTTTTCTCTAGGACATCTTGATCACTTTCTTCTGTAGAAGAGTTGTTCTTGTTGAGCCTGGTACTATCAATCATGCTGATCTATTTTTAAAATATGAAAGAAAGAAAAAGCTTCAATGAAATGTTTTATAAGAAACAGCCTAATTAACAAATGGCATTTAGTGCATTTTCTAAAACCTGAAACATTTTAGTCCAAATCTTCCTCCCACCAAAAAACTGCTAAACACTTGTGCTTGACTGTTGGTGGCACAGTGGATCGAACATCAACCTGGGACATGCTGAGATCCCAGGTTCAAAACCTTAAGATCACCGGCTTGAGTCCAGATCATCAAAATAATTCCATGGTCATTGGCTTAAGCCAAATAATCACTGAGCCCAAAGTCACGGGCTTCAGCAAGGGGTACCTGGCTCAGCTGGAGCCCTCCTGCCTCACGTCAAGGCACATATGAGAAGCAATCAATGAACAACTAAAGTGACGCAACTACAGGTTGATGCTTCCCATCTCTCTCCCTGCCTGTCTCCCTCTCTCTTGCAAAAAACAAACAAAAAAGAACAGAACTGTAAACAACAACAACAAAATTGCTACACACTTTTAAAGTCAGTTTTTATTTTCCAAATTTGACCTCTGAGGTAACCCTCTCATTTCTACACTGAGGTGATATTCATAAGACCTAAGGAAACCTGGAACTTATTTTCTAGATATTCCTTACTTATGAAACTATATAAGTCCTCATGATGTCAACAAAAGCTTAGAAATGTGGCAAAACTATGTATAATGAAACCAATTTTAGCATAGACTAACTGATTTAAACAACTGTTAAGCTCCTGCAGTATCTCATAAATGCTATAATGAAACAACTTTGAACAAAATATTATTTGAGAACCTGCTGTAGACTTGAGATAAATTACCAGGATCAAATAATCAAAAGGAGCTTTGCCAAAGGTTAAGTACAAAATTAAGGACTTATTTGACAAAATACTACCATTATTATTATAAAGATTACTGTGATAAACTGCTCAATCTCTATAAATCACTTCTATAATTTTTTTTTAGGAAAACAAAAGTAAAATCTCATAGTAAATTTAATTAGTATTTTATTAAATGAGTTTGGGACAGTGTATGCAATAAAATATCTACCTTTATCAATAACACCTTTACTTTCCGGAAAAAAATTCCAATTTGACAGAAGACTGTCAAATAATATAGTAGTCAAGAGTACAAACTCTACAGCTTAACTGCCCAAGTTCACAGCCTAGTGCTGCCTTCTACTAGCAGAAGCTGGCACATAGTAAATATTCGATGAATATTCGATGAATATTATCTCAATATCATTCTTAGCCACTGAGTAAGAAAAAAGGTTCATTATTCTGTAATTATTTATTATTTTAAGAAAAGTTATGTCATCAGTTTCATATGCATTATTTTTAATCATTTAAAACTCTTCAGTCTCTGTATTATTCACAGTCACTTTTCTAGAGACCAAAACTAGAAACAGTATTGGGACAGGGAAAAAATTCCTTTATAATTTCTTTATGTCACATTCCTATTTATCCATCCCCATACACATTAAAGACCTGATATAGTCAAGGCACCACTTCTGCCAGAAGATTTCAATATAACTCCTTTTTTGTTCTCTCTCTTAGCCTAAATATTCTTATTTCCTCTTTTCTAACTATCTGTCATGATGTCTGCCGCTCCCTATGGCATCCACAAAGTTTAACTTTTTGGCTATAGTAAAAAAAAAAAAAAATGTTAGCCCATAAGGAGAGGGCTGAAAACCAGAGAATTTAGCTCTTTCTAGTCACTCTCATTATCTTTTCTCCTAAAACTAGCCTGCATCTTTCAGCTGAGTTCATATAAAAATTTTCTACTCTCTCTCATCACCATTCCTTTTGCAATTTCTGTGTGTTTTGTCTTTCTTTTCCATTGTTTCTTATTTGTTCTCCCTTCTGGTTGCTCTGTTTTTCTTTTCTTTTCTTTTTAACAAACTCCAATCTTTCTTATCTGTTATTCTTTCTTGAACTAAGTTATCTTGTTCTCACTAGCCACTGCTGCTAAGCATCTTAAAACACATAGTGCCCCCTGGCCAAACAAAATTTATTTTTATTCTGTCAGTCCTCACATAATGTACAATTTTCAAATATCAGGATTTTTTTTTTAACATTTTGTGAACAAAGACCCAATGGCCCTGTGAAACAGCAATGAATATAAGCGTGGTAGTTAATTTTATTATCAACTTGGTCAAATATTATTCTAGCTGTTTTTGTGATGGTATTTTTAGTTGAGATTAATATTTAAATTAGTAGACTTTGAGAAAAGCCTATTGTCCTCTATAATGTGGGTGGGCCTTATCCAAGTAGTTAAAGGCCTTAAGAAAAAAAATTGGCTTCCTCCAAAAAGAAGAAATTCTGCCAACAGTCTGTCTTCAGACTTGAACTGTAAGTCTTTCCTGAGTCTCTAGCCCAGGGGTCCCCAAACTATGGCCCACGGGCTGCATGCGGCCCCCTGAGGCCATTTATCTGGCTCCCACCGCACTTCCGGAAGGGGTACCTCTTTCATTGGTGGTCAGTGAGAGGAACATAGTTCCCATTGAAATACTGGTCAGTTTGTTGATTTAAATTTACTAGTTCTTTATTTTAAATATTGTATTTGTTCCCGTTTTGTTTTTTTACTTTAAAATAAGATATGTGCAGTGTGCATAGGGATTTGTTCATAGTTTTTTTTATAGTCCAGCCCTCCAACGGTCTAAGGAACAGTGAACTGGCCCCCTGTGTAAAAAGTTTGGGGACCCCTGCTCTAGCCTATTGCTGGCCTACCCTATATATTCTGAATTTGCCAGCTTCCACAATTGCATGAGCCAATTCCTAAATAAATCTCTCTATATGTACATTTCCTATTAGTTCTGTTTCTCTAGAGAACTTGAATACAATAAGTAAGCAGATACTTCTGTTAAGAAACTACATTATTTCTCAAAGCCACTTATGACTTTATCACTGACTTCTTGACTAAAAGAAAATAGCTAATTAAACATAATACAGCTAACAGTAATCTTATGTCAACAGAATATTAAGAAAGCACACAATTATAGTAATTTTCAGGTTATAAAAAGCACCTTCATCCAAAAATACTCTTTAAATATAATCCTAAGTGAAACTGTGTGAACTGATTGGAGGTGGTACAGATTTTATCTAATCGCTTTACTGAGAAACTTTTTTTGAGATGGGCAAAAAAGTTGAGAAAAATGATAACCCAGTATGAGAAATGGGTTATCAAATCTTTTTTATTTGTTCAGGACAAATATGAACCATTATTATAAAGATAAGGATACAAAAAAAACCCAAATATTCAGAAACAAATGACTATATGGGTAATAACCATTATGAGTTTCTTAAATAGACCTCACTTTCTAAGTCATTCTGTCAACATTAGAAAATTGCAGAAGTGTTCAGGTTTGAAGGTTAAGTCCTCTCAGTCTAGTTCACATTTTGGTTATTTTAAGATCACATCACTTACCTCACTGACTTCTCTATCTGCCCCTCCAACTCTATTCTGAGCCTCCAGGAAAGTAATCTGAGAACAGAGTTTTTCTGAAAGTCACAAAATAAATATCCTTAGAATATGTAGTGTTTAAAAAACCAGAGGCATGATATTGTGTGTGAGGCTATTTGAGACGCATGGAATAATCAAGAGGAAAGAGGTGCCCTCTCCCTCCCAGGAGCACCCCCATGCCCTTCTTCCTTCTTTGGCAAACAGTGGTCGGCAAACCGTGGCTGGCTGGCGAGCCACATGCTCACTCAACTGGTGTATGAATCGCACGAGCCCCCCCCCCCCACTGCGTATCCTGCAGCACATCTCCCCTCACCTGACCGAGGGACCCACACCCCCGCGCACACCTGCGCCCCATGTCCTGTTTTGTAGTAGACCTACATTCAAGGGTCCAAAGAGCTGCATGTGGCTCCTGAGCCGCAGTTTGCCGACCACTGCCCCAGAGAAAGAAGCAGAAGGTATTTTGTGGTTCCCAACCTCTCTGGGCCTTGTTTTCCCCACCTGAAAAATGAAGATGGGGAAAGCTGAGGCTTTCTTAGAAAGGAGAGGGGAAAGGGAAGGGAGGAAGGGACAGAGAAGGGAAGGAGGAAGGAGAGAGGGGAAGGGGGAGGGGAGGGAGAAGGGGAAGGGGAAGGGGAAGAGGAAGGGGAGAGGGAGGGAAAGGAGGAAGGGGGCGAGGGGAAGGGGGGAAGGAGAAAAGGGGAAGGAGAGGGGAAAGGGGAGCCACATGCTCCTCAACTCCTGCATGAATTGCAGGTGGGGCTCGCGAGGGACCTACACCCCCCCCCCACCCCCGTGTACCTGCGCCCGCACGTGGTGTTTTGTGGAAAAGCCACACTCAAGGAACGAAAGAGCCACATGTGGCTCGCGAGCTGCCGTTTGCGGACTAGGGCTCTAAGGGTCCCCACTGGACTTCCAACCAGGGGAACAACAGACAGCAGCCACTTGCCTGGCCTAACTCCTGAACTGCTTCCAAGGCCCCCTTTTCTCTGACTTCCCAGTGAGCCCGGGCAGCCCCACCTGGGCTCTCTCCTGTGGCTTCTTCTATCCTAAGCCCTTCCTTGTTTCACTGCCCCCAGTTTTAATAAACGCACTTTCAAAATAAAAAATTAGTAAGAAAAACAGACAAACAAAATAGCTTGGGGGAGATAAAAGGAAAAAGAAATAGAAAGTAAAGTGAAGATATAAGATAGACTCATATTAGGTGATAATAATTAACCTGAGTAAAGAATAATAAATAGTGGAGGCTTTGAAGTAGAAGGACACCAGAGCATGTAATAAGCAGCAGCTATTGTGTAGCATAATTTTGGACTTCTAGGGTAATAAGTTTGCCTTAACTTATCCATACCCTACTATGTTCCTAACATACATTTGTATTAATATAATACTTACAGTGTCTTCAATTTTCTTTCATTTATGTTCACAAAGACATCAAATTTAGCACTAAAAGGGACCTAGCCAGTCTCCTCGATGACCATATGAAGTGAAAAAATGACATGACCTAGCTAATTCAAAGACAGCTGAAATCAGAGTCTAGTCTTCTGAGTCCTATCCCATGTTCTATTATAATGCATGTATCTAAAAAGCATGGTAGTACCTTGGGGGATAAAAGTATTGGGTATTAATATGCCCCCAAGGAGCTTATATTCTTTTTGAGAAGCTAAGATAGATATAGTAAAGAAAAAGTCCCCAGCATATTGCTCATACTATAATGCAAATGTCTCAACACGACCTACACGGGCCCTGATGACTAGATCTGCATTTATTTTCTAACCTCCTCTTGTACTGCCCCTTTTAATATTTAATCTACTCCCCAAACACATCTTTCTGCCTGCGAATGTACAAGGTTATTCATACCTCAAGGTATTTGTACTTCTTTTTCTCTGCTTAGAATGCTCTTTGCTCAGACTCTTTGCATGGTTGTTCATTTTTTATCATTCAGGTTTCAAGTTTTCAGAAAGGCCTACCCTGATCATGCTAATGCTGCTTTCCTCTTCCCACAGGCACACTTGCAGCAACCTGATTTATTTATTTTAATTGAGAGGTGGGGCGGCAGGGAGGTAGGGAGGTGGAGAGACAGATTCCAGCTTGCCCCCAACCGATCCACCAGGCAAGCCCCCTACAGGGCAATGTTCTGCCCATCTGGGGCTTCTGCTCTGCAGCTTAGCAACTAAGCCATTTCAGTGCCTAAGGTGAGGCCATGGATCCATCCTCAGTGCCCAGGGCCAACTTGCTTGAACCACTTGAGCCATGGCTGCAGGAGGGGAAGAGAGAGAGAGAAAGAGAGGGAGAGAGAGTGGGAGGGAGGGAGAAAGAAAGAAGAGGGAGGGGCAGAGGAGGGGTAGAGAAGCAGATGGTTGTTTCTCCTGTGTGCCCTGAGCAGGAATCAAACCCTGGACTTCTACAGACAGGTCCGATGCTCAACCGCTGAGCCAACCAGCCAGGGCCAAGAAAGATCCATCTTTAAAAGAAAAAATAAATCCATGCAATTCAGTCTCCCTACCTATGCACCTAGACCTGGCCTGAGTTATCCACAAATTAATTCAAATCCTACTCGTTTCAGTCACTGAACCCTTCAAACCACAGTCATGTTTCATATCGCATTCTTTTAAATATTTGACAAGTCATTATCAATAGTTTTTAGTACTGCAATGATAATTACAGTATTAGGCAAAACTATAACTTCAATCAGAGACAGGAGAAACACAACAAAGAGTTCAGAAGTAATGTCTTTCTTAATCCTTCTATTGATTTAATTGGTTTGAGCAAATGCCACCATTAACAGATCTCTAAAATTCCAAAGTAGGAACACTCAAGTACTGGATAAATGGGCTTCAAAAGCAATCAAATACTGACCTTCCAGTTGTTGAATGGTCTGGGCTGAACGAAGTGCCTGTTCATTTTTATCTTGCAGAAGCTTTGAATTTTCATTCTTTAGAGCATCATAGGCAGAGTGGAGTTCTTGCTCAGTCTTTTGAAGACTCAAAATGTGAGAGGTCTTTTCTTCCATTTCTGTTTTGTGCTTCTGCTCCAAAGCACTGTATTGGGACTGAAGGTCAGCCTGGGCTTGACCAGCTTGCTCAAGCTGTCCCAACAGATGATGCACTTCTTCCTGTAGGTGGTGTAACAGTGACTCTCTCTCTGCCTTTTCAAGTTCCATCTTCTCCATCAGAATCTTGTACTCCTCTTTTTCTGTTTCCACAGTGTTCCTAAAACTGTTATGTTCAGCTTCCATTTGCTGTAACTGTTGAGTCAGAGTCTAAGATAAAAAAGATAAAGCCTCCTGAACCATAACTATACTCCATCATTTCCATAAGCATAGTGGAGTGCCTCTTCTAGGTGAAGCATGGGCTAGACACTCAGCACCAAACCCACAACTATGGAAGACCATCAATTTTTGATTCTTGATACTTTTGACAGTTTGCATTTATTTGTGCCGTTAATTTTATATATTTACTTATATCATTATCTTTTAATTTGTCTCTCCCAATACAAAATAAGTTCAATAAGAGAAAGAACTGTGCCTGTTTTATCGTCACTGCTCTCCAGCACATATCACACAGTACTCAATAAATACTGAATAAATGAATGAACGAATAAATGAATCCAATCCCTGCCCTCAAGGAATTCCAAGTTCAGTGGGAGAGTCACGTTTTAAACAGATCATTATAATGCAAAATTATTGAGGCCATGAAAGAGATACTTACAAGCAATTAAAAGGACAAGAGGAAGAAAGGAAGAAAATTTACCAAAAGCCACATTTATATAACTATCCATTTGTATCTATCTAGTAAGTGACATGACTGGGATTTGAACATGATTATCTGATGAGAGCCAGGGAGGGGCCTCAGGGTCAGGGTATATGGTTTTTGTTAGGACTGGAGAGAAGGGAATATCTTTCAGTGCAAGAAAGTCCTTCTTAAGGAGAATTGAATATTGAGAAGAAAGGAGATGCCTGACACTCTCCAGCTGCATCCTGCACTCAGGTGACCAAGCAGAGAATGGAAACTGTGGCACCAATTACATATTACAATGTGGCTTTTTGAATGGGATAGGGCAGGGACACAGGGGATCCAAGGGCTGGTAAATGAGTAGCCCAAATAGTCAAACATGATTTCCTATTAGACAGGGAGAGGCAAGAGTCCACAAAAGAACTAAAAATATTAGAGAAACAAACCGAAAAGATCAAGGGACCTCAATGAGAAGGAAGATCAGGACAGTCTAAGAAAGGGAACAAGATGGGTTACACTCAGAAAATGGGATGCCTGAGTTTAAGATCTTAGGATATCAGCATCCTTGATCACCTTTAGATTCAAGGGAATATTGCACGGTGGGATTATTTCAAGCCAACAGAAAATCAACCAGCAAAAAGAAGCAAAGAAAGGACAGTACATAAAGTGAAAGAACCATCCGAGTCAGCGAAGAGGTAAACTGATAGAAAAGAAACTCACCAGAGGAAAATATGACATTCTAGAGAAACCGGGGCCTACATCTAAAATCCCAAAGGAAAAGAACAGCAACGGAAAGATGTGAGATGTAAGCATCACAAGGGAAGAAATTGTACTATACTGTTTTGCTCACAATGCATCACTACCACAGGGAGTACTGGTACATGAAAACAATAAATAAATGCCATCAATTCTCTGAAAACTTGCGACAAAATTTTATACCTGCCACCTGGCAAACTCAAGTAGAAACAAGTGCTCCCAAGGCAGGCAGTAAGGTCAAAAGGCAGTACCTGGTTCCTCTGCTCGGCAGCAGTCAGCTCCTGCTGAAGCACGTCCACGACCCGAGCGCGGCCCAACAAGGCTTCTTCGTGCTCTTCAAGTTTCCTCTGCAGCACCCTCAAGTTCTGAGAAGAAAATGTTTTAGACATAATGTGCTAACAAGTGAGCACTATTATCTGCTTTCCTTTCAAACTGTCATGTAGATTTGTGCACTTAAGAT
The DNA here is from genome assembly GCF_036850765.1 of Saccopteryx bilineata. Taxonomy (NCBI): domain Eukaryota; kingdom Metazoa; phylum Chordata; class Mammalia; order Chiroptera; family Emballonuridae; genus Saccopteryx; species Saccopteryx bilineata. The sequence continues at coordinate 51,109,570 of NC_089497.1, forward strand.
TTTTGGATGTTGAGTGGGACACCAGCATGCCAAGCTCCCCATCCAGCAGCAAGAAGGAATCTCCAAGAGTCTCCTCTAGAGCACTGACAACCACCAAACTGAGATGCAAGCGAGTCCCTGATTTAGGGAGCCTTTTTAATAATTAAAGAAAACAACACATATCCACTTTTGAAATTACGCAGTCAATGTCCTATACCAGGGGCCGGGAACCTTTTTGGCTGAGAGAGCCATGAACACCACAGATTTTAAAATGTAATTCCATGCGAGCCATACAATGACCCGTGTACATTCGGCATTATCCAATAAAAATTTGGTGTTGTCCCGGAGGACAGCTGTGATTGGCTCCAGCCACCAGCAACCATGAACATGAGTGGTAGGAAATGAATGGATCGTAATACATAAGAGTGTTTTATATTTTCAACGTTATTATTTTTTTATTAAAGATTTGTCTGCGAGCCAGATGCAGCCATCAAAAGAGCCACATCTGGCTCGCGAGCCATAGGTTCCCGACCCCTGTCCTATACCTAAAGAACATAGGTATATGTATATACATCTCCTCAACAAAGAGAACATTCTCTGCAGGCAAGAACCATTTCTCTTCTAGTGTCATGCATGCCACATGTACTCAATAAACATTTGTTAAATAAATTAATCTATGATACATGTATACATTAATACTTTACTTTAAAAAGTGTTATATTCTGAAACGTAATTTCATGGTGTATTCTGAAGGACTGCTTAGAACTTGGAAGAAGTTTTCAGTCAAACACAATTAAATGGATCTATTGTGACACTGGAGTGCCTTTAAGTACTACACTGCACTTCACGCTAAATAGGAACAAATATGTACCTTGAAGTTAGTAGATGATAAGCTCAAATAAACAATAAAGCCAATTTTCAAAATATACTCAATGAATTTTTCAAAATAATATTGATTTGATAAAAAAACTTCATGGGTTCAAAATTGATCCTTTTCATCTTTAATGTCTGAAAGTTTAAAACTGGCTTCATTGATTTGACGCTTTGGATCAGGTTTTTAACGTAGAAAGGTAGTAGCCTTGACCAGCAAACCAAAGAGAAACTAATTTCTGACTACATACACTTGCCATTTAAACTCAGCTTTTGAGTACCAACAACCTGGTTAAAGAGGCAAGGTAAGCATAAGAAAAAAGTAAATAATATGGAACAGAAGAACAAGACAACCAAAAAAAAAAAAAGCCAGTGAGCACGCTAAGACCATGAGAAGAGCAGTGGGTAAAGGTGAAAAAGTGGCTGTGACAATTACACTTTTTGGTTAACGTGATTACACGTTAACCAAAATGAAAGTCATTCTACTAAGTTTTAGCTACACACCTGTTGCATCTCTGTTTCCACCTCTGCCTGGGTTACTAACTGAAGAAGCTCATCCTCATGAAGACGAACTTGTGTTTCAAAGCGGGCATCTTTCTCTCGGACCACCTGCTGCATGGAACTCAACTAAAGACACACACCAGAGAAACTATACAAGTTACACTCCCCAAATATCACACAAACAAAACGCACAGACTATTCTCCAAGAATAGACACTGAGAACTGACAGACAATAGGTTTTTAAATTATATAAATTTTGAATGCCAAAGTTGATAATGTTGGAAGAGAGACAGGCCTGACAGTAACTTCTAAATGTGACAGAAAGCCTATTATCAAATTCAAAAGTCAGTCTAAATATAAATTTTGATTGCAAAGTATATTTCCATGGTTGCTAGAAATGTTTAAATATACAATAAGTATATATTTTTTTAATTTAAAGGAGATTAGAATATTAAACATACAAAGTAAAGTTAGAGTTCTGTTAAGCCCTATACACTTCTTTTAGTATCATATTCATGGTCAAAAACTTGCAATGAAATTCTCATACGTCAAACCTCAAAGGAAAGGATCTTTTATTCAGGATTCTCTGCAAATGAAAACATGAATCTTTCTTTCTAGACTTATTTTCAAAGAGTTGCTTCTACCAAAGGGCTTTGTGTATTTCCAAACTCAAACTACCTCTCCAGAAAGCTATTTTCAGCTGTCATTATTTGAAGGCTTCTAGCTCACCTTCATTTGTAACTGGCTCTTAACAGAATGAAATGGAAATAAACTGACTGACGGTGAGCTGCCCAGTATTAATGCTGTTTTGTTTTGAGGTTTTGTGTGTGCCTGCTTATTCATTTTCTTAAGATCTCTGCTGGAGCATGCCCACCAGCTATCAGGATGTCCATTTTGCTTTGGTCCTTAACTATTACTGATTTCTCAATTTGTGAAATCTTAAACTGACCTTGGCTTTCTTTAGTGATAGGACAAAAATCTTCAAAATTTTTGTGTGATTATCTGAATTTTGACATCACTATGAACTTGGACTCCTGTGTTTCAAGTGTATAGGCACTAGCTTCATGAGCCGAACACATCTACACATCCTTTCCCAAAAATATACCATATTCTTTTTCTTCTACCAGATTTGACTCACACCATTCACCACAAATGGAATACTTTCTTCCACCCTGTCTAGAATATTGTCTATTTGTCACAATTTTGCCTAAATACTGACTTTTCCATGTAATCTTCCTTGGTTGTCATACTCAAAGTAACCACTTTCACTTCCCAAAATCCTCTCAGTCTGTACTGCTGTTGCTATGCACTTACCTGGAACAACTTGGATTATGATGGTATGTTAATATGTTTATATATCTTGGCTTTCCATGTTTTAAGCCATTCATGGGTAAATACTTTATTTTGTATTTTTCCGTATTAAACTGCATACAGTGTTTGCATATACATGCCCTGGCTGGTATCTCTGTTGGTTAGTGTCATCCCCATACACCAAGGTTGTGGGTTCAATCCCAGGTCAGAGCACATATGAAAGTCAAACAGTGAATACATAAATAAGTAGAACAACAAATTCACTGTTTCTCTTTCTCTCTTATATCAATTTATAAAATAGAAACAATAAAAGCTAATAGATAAATGTAAGGATTTCAGGATATGCAATTTTAACTGTATATACAGCAGAATACCCCTCACAGACAGAAGGCACCACTAATATTCTGAGTAATCAATAACGTAAATAACTGATGGATAACTATTGTGCCAGGGCACTTCAGGAAAAAAAAATGTCACGAGTCAAAAGCATTCAAAAAAGAAAAATATGGGGGTTAGGTGGTCAAACTGGAAATTCAGAAAAACAGAGAGAAAGAGTTGAGGATACCAGTCCAAATAGTCTGGTCCTAGTATCAGATAAAAATACACTGATACTGAAGAATGTCAAATCCTAGTGCCACTTAATATTAAATCACATAACCTATACCACTTTCTCATTACATACTCACTAAATAATCTTCTGATTATAATTTAACTTCCTACTAGGAGTTTATTATAGGGAAATAATTGACCTAATCATTTGTATTTCTTTTAGTTTATCTATCAGTCTCTTGAAGTTAGCATGAGTCCATTTCTAAGAGAGTGAATTGCTGAGTGCTATTAAAATCAAGTTTCTGGTCCTATAAAACTAAAAACAAGATCAGTTAGGTTACGACAAATTCATCAAGGTAAATAACACTTTGAATTCTTCTACAAGCACACCCTTTTAATTACCAGTGTAACACTCTAGCTTTATACTTTCATCTAGCAAGATTTTAAAAGTGAGTGTCTAAATTGACTCATCATGTAATAACCTGTTAGATTTTTATGATTCTTTATTGTAATGATTACAAGGTACCTTCCAACCTACCTGAGCAGCTTGCTCTGCCTGTGTCTGGCTGAGCCGGGCTTGCAAAGTGCCAATGAGTTCCTCCTTCTCTTTGAGCTGTTGCTTCATCATTGAAAATTCTTCCATCTCTGTTGAATTCTTATCAAATTTAAGACACACAAGAAAAAATTATTTAATCAAAAGAATTAGCAGTCTTAATTCTTTTATCTCTCTTTCTCATCTGCCCTAAATACCCACCAACATCCTTCTAGTATCTACTTTAAAGAAGAGAATTGCATGTACTACAGTTTAAAAAAAATTATAAAACTATTTTTCAGAGGAAGAAAGCAATAACAGTATTTAAAAAATGTCTCTCATACAGAATGTCAGTACAACTAGGTAGCAAAACCAAAAACCCATAGACAATATTTACAATAAAACAAAAATGGTTATCCCCCAAAGCCCAGAATACAAAAAGGTATGGACAACCCACCAAAAAGCACAAAGCATGCAAGGTATTAGAATCTGAGAGAGGGCCTGAGACCTGTGGTGGCACAATGGACAGGAGGTTGACCTGGAATGCTGAGGGTGACAGTTGGAAGTCCTGGGCTTGTGTGGTCAAGGCACATATGAAAAGCAACTGAGTTGATGTCCCCCCCACCTCCCGCTTTCTCTCTCTTTTCTCTAAAACCAAGAAATCTTAAAAAGGAATCTGTGAGAGGAAACAACAGAACAACATCTGATGGTCTTGAAAACAGGAAAACACCCAGAGTCAAAAATCACTTAATGGAAAACACAGCTGTTCAGTCTTAGCATGGCAGCTTAAATTGGCATGACTTGACCAGTCTTCATTATTGGGTAAGAAGTATTAACTGGCTAGAACATTATAGTTCCTCTGAATGCTCAAAACTGACTTAATAGGGCTGCCTTCCAAGACACTGCCATGCACTAAGATATATGTCTAGGAATGAAATAAAAATTGAGCAGAAAAAGGATAACCAAAACAGAAGAAAAAGAAGGTCAATGCATGTGCTACAGGACTCATTATCAACAAGCCATATGTAGCTATAAAAGGCTTGAAATAGGCGTACTGTGAATGAGGAATTTAATTATTACCATTATTTAATTTTAATTTAAAAACTGAAGACATAAAATTTTTTCATTAAATAAAACTATGTAGCCTGACATGTGGTGGATAAAGCGTCAACTTGGAAATGCTGAGGTCACCGGTTCAAAACCCTGGGCTTGCCTGGTCAAGGCACATATGGGAGTTGATGCTGCCTGCTCCTCCCCCCTTCTTTCTCTCTGTCTCTCTCTCTCTTCTCTCTCTCTCTTTCCCTCTCTCTTTTCTAAAATGAATAAATAAAAATAAGTAAATAAAACTATGTTTTGGTATGATTACATTTCACTTGACTTATCACATAAGATATTACTGAATTGTCTTGCAAGTATTTTTTTTTTGAAAAAATTTTTTTTTCTTTCTTTCTTTTACAGAGACAGAGAGAGTCAGAGAGAGGGATAGACAGGGACAGACAGACAGGAACGGAGAGATGAGAAGCATCAATCATTAGTTTTTCGTTGCACATTCAAACACCTTAGTTGTTCATTGATTGCTTTCTCATATGTGCCTTGACCATGGGCCTTCAGCAGACTGAGTAACCCCTTGCTTGAGCCAGCGACCTTGGGCTCAAGCTGGTGAGCTTTTGCTCAAACCAGATGAGCCCGCGCTCAAGCTGGCGACCTTGGGGCCTCGAACCTGGGTCTTCCGCATCCCAGTCCAACGCTTTACCCACTGCGCCACCGCCTGGTCATGCTGTCTTGCAAGTATTAAGTGTGCATGTTGCTCCTAGTGTTACAATAAATACAGCTCCTACCTAACTGGGTCCAATGGACTGACTCATTTTGATATCTTTTGTATACATCTATATAACATTGTATTGTGTTCTTTTAAATGTTCTATACAGACTAACAGTTGATACCTATGTATATCGTAACTGGTAATTAAACTGACATATAAATACTTACTATTTTAATTATAATTGAACTTTTTCTAGAGAAAAAATAAGAATAGACACATTTTTAAGTTTAAAATGAAGTCATAGTTCATTCCACTTTATTTCTGGGTAGCATTCCATTACGTGGACATACCACAGTCTGTTTAGTCATCTATGACAGACATGAGTTATTTCAAGTTTTTGGTTATTATAAGTAAAGTTCCTATGAACAACTATATGCAAGTCTTTGTATGAACATATGCTTTCATTTCTCACAGACTTAGCTTTGAAGTTGATATGCTTTTCAAAAACTCAAATTATTATCCTAAAAATTATGGAATTGTTTCTCAATGAAGATGCAAATAGTAAAGGAAAATAATGTTTCAGCCGTCATTTCAGTTATTGCAAAGCTTTTAGGTATGTCTAGAGCAACTTAAGTAAATGAATCTATTTTCTCAACAGGAAATTTTATGAAATCTAAACACAGATAAATTAGTTCCAATGAAAATATAGCATCCAAATTGAGATATATGATCAAAACTGCTGGGATGTAGTGAAAGCAGTAATGAAGAAAGTTTATATCATGCAGGCCTATCTCAAGAAAAAAGAGAGATCCCAAGTAAACAGCGTAACATTACATCTTTTCTTTTTTTTTTTTTTTTTCTATTTTCTTTTCTGAAGTTGGAAACGGGGAGGCAGGCAGACAGACTCCTGCATGCGCCTGACCGGGATCCACCCGGCATGCCCACCAGGGGGCGATGCTCTGCCCATCTGGGGCTCCGCTCTGCTGCAACCAGAGCCATTCTAGCGCCTGAGACAGAGGCCCTAGAGCCATCCCCAGTGCCCGGGCCAACTTTGCTCCAATGAAACCTTGGCTGCGGGAGGGGAAGAGAGAGACAGAGAGGTGGAGAAGCAGATGGGCACTTCTCCTGTGTGCCCTGGCCGGGAATCGAACCCGGGACTCCTGCACGCCAGGCCGACGCTCTACCACTGAGCCAACCGGCCAGGGCCCTAACATTACATCTTAAAGAACAAGCAACCCAAAGTCAGCAGAAGAAAGGAAATAATAAAAATTAGAGAACTGAATGAAGTAGAGAACAAAATAAACTATACATAAATTAATACAAGTTGATTCTTTGAAAAGATTAACTGACAAACTCCTGGCTAGACTCATTAAGGACAAGAGAAATGACTCATATAAAGAAAATCAGAAATAAAAAAGGAGAGGTTACCACAGATATCATAGATACACAAAGGAACATACCAGAGTACTATGAAAGACTATATGCCACCAAATTCAATGACCTAGAAGAAATGGATAATTTCTTAGAACTATACAATCTACCTAGACTGAATCATGAAAAAGTGAAAACCTAAACTGACCAATAAACAGTGAGGTAATTGAAACAACCATCAAAACCACCCCAAAAACAAAATTCTAGGACCCAATGATATTATCACCAGTGAATTCTACCAAACATTCAAAGAGATCTGGTACCTATCCTTCTCAAAGTCTCCCAAAAAAACTGAAGAAGAGGCAATACTTCCCAGCACATTTTATGAGGTCAACATAAGCCTGATACAAAAACCTAAAAAGGCAACCCACCAAATTCAACAATCTAGAAGAAGTGGATAAATTCCTAGAACTATACAATCTTCCTAGACTTAGTCATGAAAAAGTGGAAAACCTAAATAGAACTATTGGCAGGGAGAAAATAGAAACGAAAATAGAAACAACTATCAAAAACCTCCCAAAAAATAAAAGTTCAGGACCAGACGGCTACACTAGTGAATTCTACCAAACATTCACAGAAGATTTGGTTCCTATCCTTCTCAAAGTCTTCTAAAAAATAGAAGAAGCAATATTCCCTAACACATTGTATGAGGCCAACATAACCCTCACACCAAACCCTGGCTAGGACAATACTAAAAGAGAAAATTACAAACCAATATCTCTAATGAATACAGATGCAAAAATCCTAAACAAAATACTAGCAAATCAAACACAACAACACATTAAAAAATAATACATCAGATCAAGTGGAATTCATTCCAGGAACACAGGAATGGTTCAACATACATAAATTGATTAACGTAATACATCATATCAACAAAATTTTAAAAAATCATATGATCTTATCAATAGATGCAGAAAAGGCATTTGATAAGATACAACATCGCTTTATGTTTAAAACACTCAATAAGATGGATATAGAAGGAAAATACAGATGACATAATTTTGTGTATAGAAAACCCAGACCTCATCAAAAAACTATTAGAAACAATAAACAATATATTAAAGTCATAGAATACAATATTAACATATAAAAATATCCTTTCCTATATACCAATGAAATCACAGAAAATAAAAAAAATTTTAAATTCATTTTACAATATCAAAAAATTTTAAAGATTACAATTTCTAGGAATAAACTTAACAAATGATGTGAATGATCTATACACTGAAAACTACAAAAAAATCTTTAAAAAGACTGAAAAAGACACAACAAAATAGAAAGATATTCTGTGTTCATGAATTAGAAGAATCAACATAGTTAAAATAGCCTTACCCAAAGCAATATACAAATTTAATGCAATCCCATTAAAATCCCAATGTCATTTTTTAAAGAAATAGAAAAAATCATCATATTTGTATAGAACTACAAGAGACCCCAAATAGACAAGGCAATCCTGAGAAAAAAACCAACAAACCTGGACGTATCACCCTGACTTCAAATTATACTACAAAGACATGATAAGCAAAACAGCAAGGTATTGGAAGAAAAACAGACACACAGACCAGTGGAACAGAATCGAGAGCCCAGATATGAAACAATATGTATACAGGTAAACACTTTTTGAAAAAGAATCCAAAAACACACAATGAAGAAAAGAAAGCCTCTTGAATGAACGGTGCTGGGGAAATTGGAACGCCACATGTAAAAGAATGAAACTTGACTACAGTTTGTACCCATGTATAAAAATTAATTCAAAATGGATCAAAGACTTAAATATAAGATCTGAAACAATAAATTACATAGAAAACATAGATACTAAACTTATGGCCCTTGGCCATAGAGAACATTTTATGAATTTGACCCCAAAGGAATGGGAAGTAGTAAAGACAAAACAAATGAATGAGACTGTCAAACTAAAAAGCTTCTGCACAGCAAAAGAAACCTACAACAAAACAAAAAGGCAGCCAACCAAATGGGAGATGATATTTGTAAACAACAGCTCCGATAAGAGGTTAATACACAAAATATACAATGAACTCACAAAGCTCAGCAACAAACAGGCAAACAATCCAATTAAAAACTGGGGAGAGGCCTGACCAGGTAGCAGTGCAGTGAGTGGATAGAGCGTCGGACAGGGACATGGAGAACCCAGGTTCAAAACCCCGGGGTCACTGGCTTGAGCACAGGCTCACCAGCTTGAGTGCGGGGTCGCTGGCTTTAGCAAGGGCTTATTCGTTCTGCTGTAGCCTCTGGGTCAAGGCACAAATAAGAAAGCATTCAATGAACAAATAAGATGCCGCAACAAAGAATGGATGCTTCTCATCTCTCTCCCTTCCTGTCTGTTGGTCCCTATCTGTCCCTCTCTTTGACTCTCTATCTCTTTCAAAAAAAAAAAAAAAAATTAAAAAATGGGGAGAGGACCTGAACAGACACTTCTCCCAAGAGGACATACAAATGGCCAACAGATATATGAAAAGATGCTCATCTTAACTAGCTATATGAGAAATGCAAATCAAAACTACAGTGAGATACCAGCTCACACCTGTTAGATTAGCTATTCTCAACAAGACATTAAGGTGATAACAAGTGTTGGAGAGGTTGTGGAGAAAAAGGAACCCTTACTCACTGCTAGTGGGAATGTAAACTAGTACAGCCACTATGGAAAAGAGTATGGTGGTTGCACCCAGGCCAAATAACTCGGCTGGTTGGAGCATCATCTGGAAGTGCAGAGGTTGCCAGTTTGATTCCCGGTCAGGACAAATACAGAAACGGGTGTGCCTGTTTCTCTCCTGTTCTCTTTTCCTCATTCTAAAAATCAGTAAACATTAAAAAAAAAATAAAGGAGTATGGTGGTGCCACAAAATATTAAGAATAGCTACCATATGATCCAGAAATCCCTCCACTGTGTATCTACCTGGAAAACTTGAAAACATTTTTTCACAAAGACATATGCACCCCATGTTCATCACAGCATTATTCATGGTGGCCAACATATGGAAACCAAAGTGTCCCTTGATAAAGGATTGGATAAAGAAGATGTAGTGCATATATACAATGGAATATTACTCAGCCACACGAAAAGTTGAAATACTGCCATTGTGATAACATGGATGGACACTGAGGCTATAATGCTAAGCAAAGTAAGTAAATTAGAGAAAGCTAAGAACTATATGATTTCACTCATGTGGGATATAAAACTGAGACTCACAGACAAAAGTATGGTGATTATCAGAGAGAGGACAGAAGAGCAGTAGTGGGGGCTAAAGAGAACCAAACATACGGTGACAAAAGGTAGTTTCACTCAGGGTGATGGGCACACACACAATGTACAGATCAAGTGCCATTGAAATGTATACCTGCAATCTGTGTGATTATACAGACCAATGTCACCCCATTAAATTTAATTCCTAAATAAAAATAAAGTAAAAAATGTTCAGATATAATGTAAAATATACACCAAATTTCAGACATAGTGCAGGGAAAAAAAATAACATAAAAACATTTTATTTCTTTCTCCTTTTCCAGCTTTGAGTTACATTATGTAGAAGTGTCTATCCAGTCCTTTAGCCTTAACATCCAGGAAAAGCATGGGATCACCAGAGACCTAATGCAAGGATAATATAACTTTATACAAGGTTCAAACTTAAACAAATAGATTTACATATATAAGCTACCACGTCAATTACTTGAAAATCATAATGAAAACACCCAGAAAACTAGCTTTAAAGAAGAGACTATGAAGGATAAAGATCCTCTGTTCTAAGAAAAGGCAGGATTGGCTTTCCAGAAGCTTTAGGAGGCCTACATGAGTCTTCAAGAGAGTCTATGGTCACACAGAAAGTGTCAAATAGGGATTTGAAAACATCAGAAAGAGTTAAAAGCAGAGTCTAGTATACAGTAGATGACCATTAAATAGTTGTTAAATGCATTTTTGAAGAATTATTAAAAATATAGTATGGTTAATGATACACACCACAATTCAAAGGTAAAAAAAAAAAAAAAAGGATAATATTTTCACCCTGGCCAGATAGTTCGGTTAATTCGAGTGTTATCCCAAAACACAGAGGATGCTAATTTGATCCTTGCTCACACCACCCACAGGAACGAATTGATGTTCTCATCTCTCCGTCTCCCTTCATATCTCTCTAAAATCTTTTTTTTTTTTAAAGGTAACTATTTTCTACAAGGAATCTCATCTAGCTTTTGAGTCCACTCAACAGAATAAAATCTATCTTCACCTCATCAGTGACCATAGCTCAGTCTCTTCAAGTTTTCACCAATGCTTTTTAGGTATTTTCACTATTGCTTGAGGATTTCATCCCAGTATATTACATCTTTTTTTTCTCCCTCCTTCTGATAGACTCCTTTCAAGGGACTTTCTAAATACTTGCAGATTTGAAGCAGAGATGTTTTGGTATTGATGCTCTGATCTAGCCTCTCAACCAACTAGGCATCCTCCGCAGGAAGGCTGGCCCAACCTGTTTACAATTTGAACCCACTGTTGAAAAGCATAGGCCTTATTATACATTCTGCTCATACAGATCCCACATTCTGCAGCCTCCTCGACCTGACCCCATGCCTCTTCCAGTCCTCTTAGCATTTGCATACCCCCACAGTCCTATCAGACATTCTAGACTCCCCAGTTGACACACATATGCAACGGGAACCAGACAGCCTACCATAGGCTCATTTTGTCAAGACCTCTCCTCTAGACCTTTCCAATAAACCATGGTTGGCGGCTCTGCATACAGAATATACTGAATGTTTGACTTCCCTAAAGAGGTTGAAGTTTTCCCAGGCTATGCCCTGAAAAACAAGTAAGCCCCTGTAGGGAAAATAGCTGTGGTTAGGCTTGCTCACTTGTTTTCCGGCTGCAAGCACTTTGCACAATTAGTGTGTGAGCACATGGCACAAAGCCATGTGTGTAGAGCCTACATAAGGCTGTGGGTACGGGTGGATCGCTGACCCGCCACAGCGAGGGAGGGGTGTTCCTGATCGCTTACCCATTACTATAAAGGACGATTTTCCCGATCACCAGGCTGCTGCCGCAAGAAGCGATTCGCCCCTGTCTGTTTATTTTCAGCCTCTGCGAGAATCCAATAAACAGGAATGGCCCAACACCTTTTGACTCCGTGCTTCTTCTGTGGTTTGCCCCAATCCAGTGTGAACACACCCAAGCTCAGCCACTGGCATTGCAACCCCCTTGCTCCAAGATTCCTCAGTCTCTCTGGCATTACTCCTAACCTTTGCCCATTTCCCAAAGATTTGATTGTGGAGTAGGAGGAAAATAATTTTTATATTATCTTGTAAGTATAATATTTTGAACATATTAAACTAAATTAAATATACAGGGTGTCCTCAGGTCACAACAGTCTTGATGTCCAACATTTCAAGTTTACAGCGCTCCCATAAAAACTTCAAAGAATTAAGACGTGAGTGTTTCAGCTTAGCTGTTAACATCAAACTTACAGACTACATGGTGAACTAGTTTCAGACTAGCCTGGAACAATTCTTTAAGAAGGTAGAGAGGGCCTGACCTGTGGTGGCGCAGTGGATAAAGTGTCAACCTGGAAACACTGAGGTTGCCGGTTCGAAACCCTGGGCTTGCCTGGTCAAGGCACATATGGAAGTTGATGCTTCCTGCTCCTCCCCCCTTCTCTCTCTCTCTCTCTCTCCTCTCTATAATGAATAAATAAAAACTAAAAAAAAAAAAAAAAAAAAAAAGAAGGTAGAGAGGCTTACAACACATCCTGTACCCTCTCCAGCAGCTGATTCGCAACATGACACACCTGTAGTAAAGGTAGAACCATCTCCAGCGTCTCCTGCATGTTCCTCAGGCAATCCTGATTCACCTGACCCAGTATCTCCAGCACCTTCTGCAGGTTCTCCTGCCTCTCCAGCTTCCTCCTCCCAATAGGTCACTCTCTCCCACCTTACCATGCCTCTTCCAGTGTGCAAGCCAACCACAGGAATAAAGGTAAGAATTTTTTTTAATACTCATTTTAGTCATTTTATCTGTTACTACTGTAAGGTGTATAATACAGTATATTTACCATATTTTTTGCTCCATAAGACGCACTTTTTTCCCCCAAAGAGTGGAGGGGAAAATTCCCATGTGTCTTATGGAACAAAAAATACAGTATTTTATTAAACATTTAAACATACCATTTGGTTCAGAATATTTATTTTCTTATTTTCCTCCTTAAAACCCTAGGTGTGTCTTATGGTCAGGTGCGTCTTATGGAGCGAAAAATACAGTGTGTCCTTTTCCATTTTGTGTGGCTTAGTTATATTTTAATGTTCTAGATGATGATTTTACAATTGTGTTAGGACAAGTGACTTAGGCTAGGGTATGTTTTGATTTACACCAAAATTCAGGTTACGTCACTGTCATAGGAACTAAACTATGTTATAACCCGAGGACCCCATGTATTGGTAAAATTAATTTCACCTGTTTCTTCTTCACCTATTGTAATAAAGCTGATAAAAAGGTTTAAATTATACATATGGATTACATTATGCTATTACGACAATATTGGACAATGTTGGCATAGACCAAAGTGAAGGGTAGGGGAAAGGAACCAAGAAAATCTTAGAAATCTAACTGTCATCTCTTTGAACACAGCACAAAAAATAATGGAAGAGGCAAGCCTGTTATATCACAAAAGCTTTCCTGAACCGAGACTCTTTTTAAAAGTTGAGGAGAATTGATTTCACACAAAAATAAGGATCTGGGCCCTGGCCGGTTGGCTCAGCGGTAGAGCATGGGCCCAGCGTCTGGATTCCGGGTTCATTCCCAGTCAGGGAACCCAGCAGAAGTGACCATCTGCTTCTCCACCCCTCCCCCCTTTCTTTCTCTTTTTCTCTCTCCTCCGCTCCTACAGCCACGGCTCAAGGGGTCTGAGTGAGTAGGCCCCAGTGCTGAGGATCCTTTCGTGCCCTTTGCCTCAGGCACTAAAATGACTTAGTTGAATGCAACATTGTCCCCAGATGTGCAGAGCATCGCCCCCTAGTGGACTTTCCGTGTGGATCCTGATCAGGGCACATGCAGGAGTCTGTCTGCCTCCCTGCCTCTCATACAATAAAAAAATAAGGATCCGAAGGATCAAGTTATATAGTCCATAAGATACATTAAAAAAAAAAATCTATGGAGCAGAATAATATACCATTTATAAGCTATAATAGGATATCAGAGATATGTTCAAAAAACAAATAAAAATTATACTCTTTCAACAGGTGTTAAAAATTATGAAAATTACACAAGGCAAGAAAGAAGAACATAAATCAGAATTAGAAAAACTCAGAAATTAGGTGACAGAACTCAGAAAGAATTTGATATAAAAGAAAATCATTTAAGAAAGACAAAACAATAAAAAACACAAAAATAAATAAACACAAAATGGAATGCCTTAAGTCAAAGAGAAAAATGAAGAAACTTATAAAATGAAAAGATAGAAAAAATTGAGACAAAGTGACAATGTTACAGATAAATCAAAGATGAAACATACAGCTAAAAGAAGTCACTAATGAAGAAAACAGGCCACACACAACAAGCTATATAATTCAAGGAAACTCTTCTGAAATAAAAATACATGAAACTAGATATCAAAAGAGCATACTGGGTATCTATAAACATTAAGAATGACAATCACGTGTACAGTCTAGTAAAATTACCAGGTTTAGGAAAGAAGGAAGGAAAAGAAGGGAAGGGAGGAAAGGAAAGAAAAGGAAGGAGAAATAAAAATAATTGATAAGTAACATGGATAAAATATCCACCGGGCACCTAAAAAGATGTATGTGTCAGATAATAAGCCAATACGCTTCAGTGAACTGTTACCTTAATGATTATGAGGTGACATAAACCCCTACCTGTGTAGCTTGCTCTGCCTGTGCCTGGGTAAGCTGAGCTTGCAAACTGCTAATTAGTTCCTCCTTCTCCTGGAGTGTACGTTTTAACTTTTCTATTTCCAACCTTTTCTTTGCAGAACTGGGGTCACGCTGAGAATGCAGGAGATAAAGTCATTTCTTTTAAAAAAAATTGCAATTAATATATTTTTGATCTTTTGCTCGAATTTGCCCTATAAAACCATTTGATTATAGTTTTATCAAAATGATAGGTGACCTGTGGTGGCACAGTAGATAAAGCATCACCTGGAATGCTGAGGTCGCTGGTTTGAAACCCTGGGCTTGCCTGGTCAAGACCCAGGTAAGAAGCAGCTATTATGAGTTGATGCTTCCTGCTCCTCCCACCCTTTCTCTCTCTCTCCTCTCTCTAAATCAATAAATAAATTGATAGGAATGAGAAATAACACCTTACCTAACAACAAGGATGACACTTTAAAAGTTTTACATTTTCAGTAGGGCCAACTAGCTCCTACTATACCCATCCTTCCTCATATAACAGCTATAAATTTAAATAAGAAATAAAAACAGCTACTTGATCATGAGGAGAGCAACAAAAAGCGATGATACTGGAGGAGAGTTGATAGTTGGAAAAAAATGTTTCCCATTTTTATGGTTTTTAGTCTGAGTGCAAAACCAGTCAGTGTCATGTAGGACTCAACAGAAAACTCAGTCTTACTGCCTCCAAGAACCAGAGGCCAAAACTGCTCAGTGAGGGGCAAACATCAGAAAAGAACCAGTTAGTGAGGGGAAATCCAAATCTTTCAACAGTCTACTTTTCGCCCCAAAAGTTCCTTAGGCGGAACCAGAGTTTGCCTCCCAATTGAATTCATCTCACCTCCCGCCAATGAACCTAGTCTCCTTAATGGAACTACACGGAATAATTTTATACTTTCTTCCACAAAGCAGTGGACAAGCACCCGGGGGTTGCCACCATTTCCTCAGCTACACTTTGCACAGAACATCTAGCTCTGTAATCGGTAGGTGTACAACAGTTTCCAGGGCTGCTGTGAGAAACTACTGGAACTTAAGTCATTTAATCCAGGGGTCTCAAACTCGCGGCCCGCCGAACAACAAAATTGTTCGGCGGGCCGCGAGTTTGAGACCCCTGATTTAATCCAATCCTTTTATCTAAATAGGAAGAAAGCGATGCTATAAACTGTTGATTTGTTTATGGTCTCAGAGCTTTAAAAAAAGGAAGGCATATTATAAAATGACTAATTAAAAAATCTAACAGCATAGCAGAGGAAAAGAACGTTAGAAGAAAACAATTTGGGGAGAGGTGGCTGCTACTGAAGTTAGGGGAAGAACTACCAGAGGGGAAACCAAGAAGTAAAAAAAAAGAATAATATTAAGAAATTAACTGAGAAGAATGAGAGAGCTTCTAAAATAAGTTTTGAGAAGTTAAATAAGGCTATTGATGCAGAAAAAGGAATGTTTTTGGAGCATTAGACCCAAAAAGAAAGATTAACTAGGGAGCTAACTAGTTACTCCAAAGACTGTGCCTAGAGAACCGATTAAAACCTAATTTCCCAAGAAATAAAAGTATTGAGAATAAGAATACTAGTGGGTCAAAGAGTGAGGCAAGATGAAATTAAGAAAATAAAAAGATTTCCTATGCAGAGTAAAGTCTAGGCCAACTGTGGTGTGCACTGTGATATATTAGCCTCCAAATATTCTATGCCAAGTTTGGAAAGGTAGTAAAGATGAGCATTGAAACAATACTTTAGTTTTAAAGGGCACCACTTTCCTTACTTCTCTATCTCCAATTTCAAACTCTTTTATTGGTGGTGGTCGATTTTCAACCTTTTTTTTTCATGGCACAAACACACACTAATTACTAAGGTCAGTGCCCCTGACTAAATACAACCATTTTCATCTCATGGCACAAATTAGTTACTAAAGAAGAAGAGGTCAGGGCCCCTTTTTCTTTAGTAATTAGTTTATGAGTGCGGAGAAACAAAGGTTGAAAATCACTGCCACCTTATAGAGAGGCCAAGGCAGTCTGATTCAGACTATAATGAATGAAGATTTAATCTACTACTATGTGGCCATATCAGGACATATAATATTCTAAATCAAGTCACTGAGTTAAAGAATTTCAGAGCTAGAAGAAACCTCGAGATCATCGGACTTAATCTTCTAACTAATGATGAAACTTCTCCAAAAGCTTTGTGCCTCTCCCATCTAAAGACCCTGCTTCAGTATTTACTTCTTCTCATTAGCCTTTTTAATTCTCTGAAAGTCTAACCCCCAACTAACATTTCATTTCCATGTTTTCTGTTGTTCTGTTCACTCTGTGTATGATTCATAGCCCAGCTAGACAGCAGGTTCAATAAGAAAGGATAGCATTTAATGCTGTATTTCTTTTCCTGACCAGGAGGGAGAACAGTGGATAGAGCATTGGACTGGGACACAGAGGACCCAGGTTTGAAACCCCAAGGTTGCTGGCTTGGTGCGGGCTCATCTGGCTTGAGCGCAGGCTCACCAGCTTGAGCGCAGGTTCATTGGCTTGAGTGTGGGATCATAGACATGACCCCAGGGTCGTTGGCTTGAGTCTAAAGGTCGCTGGCTTAGGCCCAAGGTTGCTGGCTTGAGCAAGGGGTTATTGGCTTGGCTGGAGCTCCCAGTCAAAGCACTTATGAGACAGCAATCAATGAACAACTAAGGGGCCACAACAAAGAATTGATGTTTCTCATCTCTTTCCCTTCCTGTCTGTCTGTCCCTATCTCTCCTCTCTCTCTCCTTCTCTCTTTCTCTCTCTCTTGTACCACATGCACACACTTAAAAAAAAGGGATAGCATTTGATGCTGTACTACTTTCACTTCATAAATATGTGATTAGTGAAGATCTGTTATATTGAAAGTCTTTTTCCACTTATATGTATTCTACGCAGTCACCATACCTTCAATAGTTGTCTCTTTGACTGAGGCTCTGGAAGCAGAGCATTCTCTCCTTGTGCCTTCAATTCTTCTATGTATCTATTCAAAGAAGTTACTTGGGCCTTAGCATGAAGTTTCACTTTTTTAATTTTGTCATCAGAAGCTCTTCTTTCATCCTATCAAAGAACAATGATGATAAATTCATAAATGTTTACTCATCACTTATCTACTGATAACAAAAGTAGGCATCATCTCACAACATCAGGGAAATATGAATCAGATTCTCTACTCTTTTAGTAAATACTCAGCAAGAATGAAAACAATGGTACCTGTAAAACTGCATCTTTCTGCTGCAGTTCAGCATCCTTCTGTCTAATGGTTTCTTTTAGCTCCGCCACCAACTGTTCTGCATAAGTCAGGCGTTCCACAACACCCTCTTGTGTTTTGTTATTAAATTCCATGTCAGATTCTTGAGGTAATTCCTAGTATTTAGACAAAGAAGTTGTCAATGCACCAGGAAAAAGGTATTAGCTTCTAAACAGGAGTTTCTTCATTCCAACTTTATCTTATCCCAAATCATATCCTTATTTAGGAAATCTTTCCAACTCTGATTCAATATAATTCTTACCATAGCCATTTACAAGTTTTTTGTAAATGTTAAGCATTTTCCAAACATTAGCTCATTTACAGTATTATTCAAATTTTACCAAAGAGAAAAATAAACAGAAGCAAAGACCACAAACCAGTAAGTGGGAGCACCCAAAATTTAAAATTAAAATAGTTGAATAAAATTCTCTTTAACCTCTCAGCAATAATGCTTGTCCTTTCAGAAAATTCAAGTTCTTTTGATTCCCTATGTGGTCCTCAGGAAATACAGCGCAAACTTGGAAGTTGATGGATGAATTTACAATAGCAAACAGTCTCAAGTTAGAAAAGTACTCCAATTCTGCCACATGTCATTCAAATCTTTCTATGGAAAAGGAATATATATCCAATAGCAGTTGAAACAAGCTAATATTAAACAAGTCTCTGGAGAGCAAAGGAAAAAGATCTCGTGAATCTCATTCAGGACTTGATTCCTATCCCTGTAGCTCTTAGACTACAAGCTTACAGAAGGTCCATTTATAAAGTCTCAGTATTATTCTTTTTTCTTTCTTTCTTTTATTTTAAATTGACTTGAGGGAGAAGGGGAAAGAAAGAGAGGGAAGGAAAAAGAGCGAGAAGAGAGAGAGAAACACTGATTTGTTTTTCCACTTTAGGCATTTATTGGTGGATTCTTGTATTTGCCCTCACTAGGGATCAAACCCAGAACCTCAGCCTATGGGGAGGATGCTCTAACCACTTGAGCTACCTGGCCAGGGCTTCAATATTTTTCTTAATCATCTTTTCATCTCTTCTACCTAGCACATGGGAGGCTGTTCACACCCTTCTACCTTAAATCATTTTCCTTAGAACATGGAACCTATGCCTCATCAGTTTAATTCAGAACAGAGCTACTTACAGGGTCTAAAGAATCCCTCATATTCTGATTACTGTAATATTCTGATAATTCATGTAACATTACATTTGCTAATCCTGAGATTCGGCTGAACATTTCTGCAGGAAAAGAAAACATAAGAATCAGTAAATATAGAATATAATCTTTTCCTATATTGGAAACCATATCATCTATAAGTGAAATAAGAAAACTGTGTAGGTGATATATATTAGAAACAAACAGTAGTATGATGGTATATTCTAAAAAGACATTTGAGTATGTATAATGCAGTCACACACTTTCCTTTTCAGGGACAACTGCACAGAGATGTTTAAGCACCATCACTAGTATTTTCAAGGTAACACACAAATACATGATTGTTTAGTGAGAACTAATGTACCTTACAGGTTATCCTCAACTCCAGTTTTTTCAACAGAACTTCATTTACAAACATGAACTTCTAACTGTTCCTTCCCTTCCCAGACTGTTCTCTGCTACTCTGCTAAATCTATCCCATGATTCAGCAAATTTTTTTATGTGCCCCATGAACCCCATTCTTTCAGAAAGCTATGATTTCCCTAAAATTTAAATATAATCCTTGTGAGTGAGCCCCATCTTGAGGGAACAGATCCAGGGAGTCTTGCTATGTGCCCTCCTGAAAACTGGGATGAAGGTTTCAGAGCTGGTGTGGTTGTAATTATGGAAAAGGTCACTGTCATTTAATCCTCAAATCAAGCCAATTGAGGTTCTCCCTTTACATACCATCTATCATTATAGAAAGCATTGTTTTATCTGCAACCTGGGTTAAATAAGTAAACATGTTATTAGGAGAAAAATAAACAAATATAATCTATTTCCTGAGTCACCTCATTATCCAGCATTTGTCATTGGGGCTGAAAATAGAGCTGGATGCATGAGAACATTCATACACTTAAATATACTTATAGTTCCGCCCTGGCTGGTTGGCTCAGCGGTAGAGCGTCGGCCTAGCGTGCAGAGGACCCGGGTTCGATTCCCGGCCAGGGCACACAGGAGAAGTGCCCATTTGCTTCTCCACCCCTCCGCCGTGCTTTCCTCTGTGTCTCTCTCTTCCCCTCCCGCAGCCAAGGCTCCATTGGAGCAAAGATGGCCCGGGTGCTGGGGATGGCTCTGTGGCCTCTGCCTCAGGCGCTAGAGTGGCTCTGGTTGCAACATGGCGACGCCCAGGATGGGCAGAGCATCGCCCCCTGGTGGGCAGAGCGTTGCCCCTGGTGGGCATGCCGGGTGGATCCCGGTCGGGCGCATGCGGGAGTCTGTCTGACTGTCTCTCCCTGTTTCCAGCTTCAGAAAAATGAAAAGAAAAAAAAAAAAAAATATATATATATATATACACACACACACACACACACACACACACACACACTTATAGTTCCATGAGCACTCTGAGGACTATATAGACTAAGATGAAATGATGCAGAATAGTATCGCCCCAAAGAATTCCATATTTTAATATCATAGGCTCCCTCTAGACTCAGGATTTATGCACACAGATGTTAACTAGAGCAGTGTTTGTGATGGCCAATAACTGGTAATAATCTGAACGTCCATCAACAGAGGACTAAATACATTTGATATTTCTACAAGGGAACGCTGTAGAGCCTTTTTTAAAAATAAGGCCGTTTTATACATATGGATATGGAAAATACCTAATATGTAGTATTGAGTGGCAAAGAAGGGTATAAAATAGCATGTGTTCTATGATTCCACTTGGAGAGAAAAAGGAAGAGGAAATAGATATGTGCTTGAATATGTTTAGAAAGTTTCTCAGGGAAAATATTATTTACAGTGCTTACTTCTGGAAGGTGAGGAATGGGGAAAAGGGTCAGTAGAGAAAGATATTTGTTTTTATATAACATCCTTTTGTATTAAATTTCATTTTACCAAAAGCCCATACTGCTGATTATAAAGTAGCTTATTAAAAATAGAGTGTTATAGCCCTGGCCGGTTGGCTCAGCGGTAGAGTGTCGGCCTAGCGTGCGGAGGACCCAGGTTCGATTCCCAGCCAGGGCACACAGGAGAAGAGCCCATTTGCTTCTCCACCCCTCCGCTGCGCCTTCCTCTCTGTCTCTCTCTTCCCCTCCCGCAGCCAAGGCTCCATTGGAGCAAGGATGGCCTGGGCGCTGGGGATGGCTCTGTGGCCTCTGCCCCAGGCGCTAGAGTGGCTCTGGTCGCAACATGGCGACGCCCAGGATGGGCAGAGCATCACCCCCTGGTAGGCAGAGCATCGCCCCCTGGTGGGCGTGCCGGGTGGATCCCGGTCGGGCGCATGCAGGAGTCTGTCTGACTGTCTCTCCCTGTTTCCAGCTTCAGAAAAATGCAAAACAAAACAAAACAAAACAAAACAAAACAAAAGAGTGTTATAGAGCCTAAGCTCTACTTATATAGAGGTTCCTAACAATAGAGTATATAATAATCAATGGTGAGACATTTCACAAATAACTTATTCCTAATAGCAGTTAACCTAAAGAAGTTTATAAATGATTTATTTTTTTTATAAGCAAGAGCAAAACCAACATCCTTCTAATTAATCCATTAATGCAAAGGGGTAAAAAAGAGAGGAATCTTTAAGAATCAAGCAGAAGGAAAATAAATTATCTTCTACAGACGATTATTTTTAGAAGAATCTGCATCTCAGAAGAATGGAGGTCCTCAAAAATATTTTTAAAAAGAAGATTCCCGGGCCTGGCCTGTTGGTTCAGAGGCTAGAGCGTCAGCTGGTGTGACCAAGTTCCATCCCCAGTCAGTGCACACAGAAGTAATCATCTGATTCCCTTCCCCTCCCTCACTTTCTTCTGTCTCCCTTCCCCTCTCACAGCCAGTGGTTTGATTGGTTCAAGCATGGGCCAGGGCACTGAGGATATAGCTCAGTTGATTCCAGCATCAAGCATTGACCCCAGATGGGGTTGTTGAGTGGATCCTGGTCAGGGAGCATGTGGAAGCCTATCTCCCCTCCTCTCACTTAAAAATAAAAATAAAATAAAAAGAAGATTCCTAAGTCTGTAAGTCTTCAGAGATGCCAATAGTCTCCTTAAAACTAAGGAAACACCTTTATATGGAAACCACAGTAATTTGGGAGTATCCCCGGGAGTGGGCAAGATTTGGTTTTCATTCTTTAAAAAATATGCTTTTACATATTTTATAACATATTTATAGTGTCATTTACCCATTACCCACAATTAAAGAAACAATATTTGGAGGATGCTTATTTTAACATGTTTTACTGATGGAGGTACAATAAAAAATGTTTGGAAATTACTGATGTAGTCAAACAAATTTAATGCTGCAAAGAGAAAAGCATTTAATGGTCTTTCCATAGACAAGGGGTGAAAAGTAAAAGCTGTGAAAGTGTACAATGCCATCATTTTTTTAGTTCTCTTCAACTTTTCCCTGTATCTATCTAGTCCATGATCAAATCCTGCCATTTTCCAAAAGAACATTTCCTGATATTCCATCATTCACTATAATTGGACCATCCAAATTTAATTACTGCATACTTCTGTAAGGCCTCCAGCCTCTCTCTACCCAGTTCTTCACTGTCATCTTAAAGAGCTGTGAGATTTTCTTTAAAAGCCCAGAGAGTTTCCAACTATTTCAAAAAGTGAAAATACTTATCCAGTAATTTTAAATATCTGTCTCACTTTAAACTGTCCTCTCCACAAAGAACAACTGGCACTCTTTAAATAAGTCAGACAAATGTATTTCTCATTTGTCAATGGGTTTGTCCTCCCCTTCACGCTCCTACACGCCACTCGCATTATGCAGAATAAACTGTCTCCACACTACCAAATCAAGTTTCTTTTCCGCCAGTACTCTCTTCACGAGCCCCTTTCCTCTTTTAGCCTTCCCATCTCTGCCTGGGATTTTAGTGTTGATGGCACTGCAAGAATCATCCCTCTCCGAATCTCTCTAGCAACTAGCAGGATTGTCTCATAGGCCCTCGTTGGCGTTAATCTCTCCAGTGTTTCTGTGATCTCCGCCCTCAAGACCTTTGATTTGTTTGGGTCCCGCCTCCCCTTCCGGACACGAAGTTTGTTTAGGGCCTGAGCAGGTCAGGTTCTTTCCGACATCAGCTGCTGCGTACCCAAGCCGCCCTAAGCAGGCCGCTCAGGGCAAGGCCGTGGGGGCAGGACTGGTCCGAGCGCCTTCTCTGTCGCTCCGGGAGGAGAAACGTCCTGGGCAGAGAGCGGACAGCGCGTACGTGCCCGAGGCCGCGCAGAGCTACTCCGAACCCCTCCCCCCCTCTTCCCGCAGGTCCAGCAGGCCTGTGGGTGATAGAACTAGGCCCGGCAGGGGAAGAGAGGCGAGTGAAGAGCCGGATCTCGAACTGAATCTGGAAGAGGCCGGGCGGGGAGGGGACCTGAGGTGGCTGCTTGGGCAGCTTCGCGAACCCTGTGGCGAGGGCTGCCGTGAAAAGACTGATGGAGGGGAGGAGTTGGGGAGCGTCCCCCACTCACCTGGAAGAGGCTACTGCCAGGGGCTCCAGCTGCCCCCTTCCAAATTTAAGCCACGTCAGCTCAGGAATCCCAAACACAACACCGACCAACGCCGGGCCCCGCAGGGCACTCAACCACTCGCTGTTGGGACGGAAAATGGGACTAGGGCGTGGGCCAATCAGGGCTATCGGCGGAGAGTTACCAAGGAGACCAGGCACGCCTTGTTTGAACTAACCCATCAACTATGACGCAAACCAATCATCGCCAGGAAATGCTCCACTTCCTCAAAGAAGCAGCCAATGGACTCTAAAGAGTAGTGTAGGGGGGAGGTCAAGTGGGAGCTAGCGTTCCGGAAGAAGATTTGGGTTCGAGCCGGAAATGGTTGGAGGACTGACGTTTTGGGAAAGGCTAGGTGTTTCCAGTGTCAGGTGTTTCGGCGGAGTTCCTCCAGTTCTCTCGCCGCGTTTGCCGCGGCTGACCCAGACTACCGTTTGGGCTTTTGTGTAGACCCTGTGGAGCGGACGCCTGCTGCCATTAAGGTTGTTGAATGAGCTGTGAGATGAGAGTGGGGATGTGGGTTTATGCTCTTAGAGTCAATAAAATGTAAGAGCCAGAGAGTTCTCTGATGACCTTTTTCATTTTACTGGTGAAAAATGAGAACCAGACTAAAGTGACATGCCCACAGACAAATAGCGACTTAGTGATGGAACTTTGACTAGAACCTGGTTGGTGTCTATCAGAGATGTCTCTAAGGACATGAGCGAGAGAGAAAAGCCATAACCAGGAAAGTGCCTCTTAGGAAGTGGCGCTTGAGCTGGGCCAAAGATGAGATTTGAGGAGTCAGGTGCTAGAATGGGAGTCAGTGAGGAGCTCCAGTAACAAGTTACTGAAATCATGCATTCTCTACCCAACCCCTACGGAAAGTGGGTAAAGTAGTCAGCTTCTGTGATTTCAGTTCATCTCTTTTTTTTTGCACTTTTTAAAAAATTATTTTTATTTATTTATTCATTTTAGAGGGGGGGAGAGAAGGGGGAGAGGAGCAGGAAGCTTCACCTCTCATATGTGCCTTGACCGGGCGAGCCCAGGGTTTTGAACTGGCAATCTCAGCATTCCAGGTTGACGCTTTATCCACTGCGTCACCACAGGTCAGGCCAGTTAATCTCTTAACAGAGTATTAGTTTGAATTTACTGAGGCATACTGTGTGCCAGGCAGTAGGCTAGCTCACTATATGCATCTTTTCACCCTGATGCCCAGTGAGGTTTTTGCTGGCCACCCATCTGAATTGCAGTCCCCTGCAATTACTGTATACTGTTCTTGGACCTGAAGATAGAGTTGAGACCAAAAGAGACAAAAATTCCTGCTGTTTCCGAACTCAATTTAGTGAGGAGAGAGAAAATGAAGATACATAAGTAATATAATATGATAGATGACAAAGTGCTTAGGTAAAAAGCAGAGAAGAGGTATGGTGTATGTGGGGGAGTGCAATTTTAGAAAAACAGACCAGGCTTGATGACTTTTGTTTGATCCTCTTATACTCAAAACTTGCAATGTGCAGGGCAGCCCTTCCAGAGCCTGACATGAACCACTGCTTGGAAGGTCTTCTGCAGGCTCTCCAAGAGTTTCTAGTTGAGGTCAGCAAATAGGGAACGTTGCGGAGTGTGAACTGCAGCTGTCTAGGGCTAAATCACACAGCTGACTACATCAACAGCTGAAACTGCTCCCTTATGATTTGTAGACCTCCGATGAAGCTGCTCTCTGTGTTATATTTAAATAGTCATTAAATATAATCCTCATTAAATAGGGTAAAAGTCTAAATTAAGAGATTTGGATTTTGTTTGAAAATATGTGTAAATACTTCCCCTGCAGAACTCTGGCTTCTATCAGTTATCAGCAAAAATTCCAAACAAATCCAGAGTATACCAAACACCTCACACTCAAAGCCTAGGAAAAGATCATTCTGAAATTCCTAGCCAGAGGCAGATTTAACGGCAGGCACACCGGGCATGCGCCCTGGGCCCCAACTTCTAAAGGGCCCTGCAAAACCCCAACTTTACACATTTTTCTAATGACACCAAGTTTCGTTTCATATGTCCAATTTATCATTAATAGTACATAATATTTTTATTTATCTAAAAATATGGTTAACATGTATTTTTATTTTCCAAGTCTCTCTCTCTCTCTCTCTCTCTCTCTCTCTTTTGTTAAGGGGCCCAGTATTTTCTTCTGTGCCTGGGGCCTCAACTGACCTTAATCCACCTCTGTTCCTAGACTTCAGGTAGTGAGTCATGGGTGTTTTCTCTGGAAGTGCAGAAATAGCTGGACATATGTTGGTGCTTATTTCTTGACTAGGACCTACCTGCAGAATACTACTGTAGCAGATAGGAACTTGGGTCACACCAATGCTGAGGACGGAGGATCTTCTGCTCTGAATAGTTTGGGCTGTTCTGGTGTCTCTAGGAGGCCAATGTGACATGGGGTAGATTTCAGACTATTTGTCTCCATGTTAACAGTTGGTAGTCATCCTTCACAGATGTTAGAGGAAGCCTCCTAAAGGAATCAGGACTTCTGTTCTCCTGACTTTCCTCCTAGGAATGTTGGCACTTCAGATTAAGCACTAGACCCATGGAGAGACTGGGCTGGCTCTAGGAAAACTAAATCCAGGCCTGACGACTTGTTTCATCCTCTTGACGCTTTAAAACTTACAATGTACAGTAGCCCTTGATGTGTATTTTTATTGCCAGCTCTAGGTTTCTGATCTCCACAGGTCTCTCTATATCAGGGGTCTCAAACTCGCGGCCGTGCGGCCTGCCCACCAATTTTGTGCGGCCCGCAGACTAATCAAACTTCGTGGATTAATCTGCGGGCCAGTCTTTTTTATTTTCGTTTTCTTTTTTTAGCAAGACAATTGGGGGGGATAGAAGGAGCATCAACTTGTAGTTGCATCGCTTTAGTTGTTCATTGATTGATTCTCATACGTGCCTTGACTGGGGGGCTCAAGCTAAGCCCGTGATCCCCTTGCTCAAGCCAGGGATTATTTTGATGAGTCCACGCTCAAGCAGGTGACCTCAGGGTTTCAACCCTGGGACATCAGCATGTCCCAGGTTGACGCTTAATATTCAGTGCACCGGTCAGGCGGCCTGTCTTTTCATTCTTGCTAAGCATCCTCAAGCAGAAGCAGTTTGCTTGAAAAAGGTGGAAAGTGGTAAGTAGGAACCCTGGCACATGAGAGAACAGGAAAGCTACAGGGACCAGGCATCCTTGCCTGGGGATAACAAGGGCTGTCTCCCAGCCATGGTCTGGCTGGAAGCTGCTGCTCTTACAGCTCTCTCTTCAGGGACTAGAAATGCTAGAGTTGTTTGACTCAAAGGCCTGGAATAGGCTAGCTTCCAGGAGAATTGATTGTGGCCTCTTTTAACTTCAAGTCTTCCCCCACAGAATCAGCAGGCTGGGTACTTAATGTAGCATGTGGATCCAGGCAGAAAACCTTGGAAGACATTGTAGGCCAAGGGTGGAGAATGGTTCAAACAGGCTTGCTCTCCACAGAGGGAGAAGCCCCAGTGTTTTGTAGAGGAGAAGCAGCCATCATGACACAATAACTCAGGTACTAAATTTGTGTGCATCATTATTGAGCACTTCCAATATATCAGGAAGTCATATGGGGAATAATTGTGATCTCCTCATCCTAAGGCACCAAAAGGCAAGGACATGTAGAATCTGAAACCAAGGAGAAGAAAATTTCTAAGAGGTATAATCATAAAGTTCTTATTAAACACTCATTCAAAATATTTATAAGCACAGACTATGTGCCAGGCACTTGTGTGGCTAATTTTTTATCTAGGAGCTAAGAATAAACCCAGGCCTCTAAGTCAGTTTTGTGATGGGGACTTACTTCTCTAGCCCAGCAATTGAAGAATGTTCTTATGTACCTTAGGGCATGGTCCCCAACCTTTTTTGGGCCACGGTTTAATGTCAGAAAATATTTTCACGGACCGGCCTTTAGGGTGGGACAGATAAATGTATCACGTGACTGAGACAAGCGTCAAGAGTGAGTCTTAGACGGATGTAACAGAGGGAATCTGGTCATTTTTTAAAAATAAAACACTGTTCAGACTTAAATATAAATAAAACGGAAATAATAAATAAGTTATTTATTCTTTCTCTGCGGACTGGTACCAAATGGCCCATGGACTGGTACCGGTCTGTGGCCCAGGGGTTGGGGACCACTGCCTTAGGGGATGTGGCAGGTCCCTCTTTTGGAGAAATCCCAAGTACTATAAAATTCCTCAGGATACAGCTGTATCTAAAATGTTAAGATACTAGCACAATGAGAATACTAGAATTCAAGTTACATATCAAACTGACATCTCTGATATACTTCATAGGAACTTTCAAGGACTATATCACTGAAGCCTACCCTCATTAATATTTCCAGCAAAAGGATCACCAAGAATAACAGAGTGACCCTACCATTGCAGATATAACTGATAAATTTGAAGATTTGCATATAAAGCACATACTTACTCCTAATTGTCCTTGGTATGTTCTGCTCAGTAAAATCCCCTTGGTTTTTTTTTGTTTGTTTGTTTGTTTTTTGTATTTTTCTGAAGCTGGAAACGGGGAGAGACAGTCAGACAGACTCCCGCATGCGCCCGACCGGGATCCACCCGGCACGCCCACGAGGGGGTGATGCTCTGCCCCTCCAGGGCATCGCTCTGTTGCGACCAGAGCCACTCTAGCGCCTGGGGCAGAGCCCAAGGAGCCATCCCCAGCGCCCGGGCCATCTTTTTGCTCCAATGGAGCCTCGGCTGCGGGAGGGGAAGAGAGAGACAGAGAGGAAGGAGGGGGGGTGGAGAAGCAGATGGGCGCTTCTCCTGTGTGCCCTAGCCGGGAATCGAACCCGGGACTTCTGCACGCCAGGCCGATGTTCTACCACTGAGCCACCCGGCCAGGGCTTCCCCTTGGGTTTTTTTTTTTTTCCACTGACTTTATTGATTTAGAAAACTTTATGTGGACAGTGACTGTTTGCCAAAAGAAAATGGCAAAACAGACCAGAGGTGAAGATGAGGGTGAGGGAAATGGCTACGAATTCACTCATATAAGCTGGTAATTATCGATCTGAAACTGGGAGGGGAAGAAGGGAGATGCATGCAAGAACAAGAATTCCAAAAAAGTTGAAATGGTGAGGGGAGAGAACTCCCCCCAAAGACCCTGGAGGTGAGTAGACAGCAGTTGTTTCCTTCGTAGAAGACAAGGGAGGAGCCCCCACTCCACTGCACACTCTGGAGACTCAAGGCTGGGGTTAGGAACTGGGGGCTCCCCAGAGAACATCACAAGAAGGTGTCACACCACTCTCGGAGGCACCCGAAGCAGTCCCGGGACTGCTTGGCATTGGCGCCACATGTGTCCTTTAGCCATTCCCGGAAGAGGTCTTCGTCTTTCTTTAGCACAAGAAACTGGCCAAGGACCACGTAGGCCTTGTCAAAGCCCCTTTCCTCCAGCTTCTTGCCCTGGACGTCACCAATGCCTGCCAGGCTCCCCACGGGCTTTTCTCCCATGGGCTCTGCCACGAAGTCTCGATGCTTTTGGGAGGTTGTCATCTGATCAGTTTCAATCTGCAACTCCAGCTCCCCTAACGGCCCCTGTCGCCGCCCGGCTGCTCCCGCGATACCTCAACCCACTAGAACCTTCTTCCACTTCCCCCCCTTGGTTTTTATCAGAAGTTTTTTTGTTTGTTTTTTTTAAACTTTTTATTTTATTTTATTTATTCATTTTAGAGAGGAGAGAGAAAGGGAGAGAGAGAGACAGAGAGGGAGAGAGACAGAGAGAGAAGGTGGGGAGGAGCTGGAAGCATCAACTCCCATATGTGCCTTGACCAGGCAAGCCCAGGGTTTCAAACTGGCGACCTCAGCATTTCTAGGTCAACGCTTTATCCAGTGCGCCACCACAGGTCAGGCTTATCAGAAGTTTTAAACAGGATACCTTCTTCATTTACTAATTGAGTACTATTTAGGAAGGTGTATTCAACCTAGCATCAAAACCAACCTATTAATGGATTTTGTATGATCATCAGCAGTTAGCAGCCTCCCTTCTGATTCCTGAAATAATGCAACCCTACCACCCTTTGTCTCCTGCCTTATTCCTCTTAGCTCTTCAGACTATCAACCTTCTCATTAACTTTCCTTACACACATTTTAATTAGGCTGACAGGCATAAGGTATACTGACCTATTAATATGAATGATTTAGCTGCATAATTTATATATCCAGTAATAAAATACCTTATAGGAGTCCTATACAGGCACAGGTATTAGTCTACTTCCTGGAACAGTCTTTCTCAATAAGATATGACTTCCTCTTTATGCCTGTGTGGTGCTGAGGGTTGCATATTCTAGAGAAGGCCACCTAGGACTTTGTCTCATCTCTTTATCTTCTTTATGTAATATGGGAATTCCATTAAGCCAATGTAGTCAATCCATATCAATTTTATATTTATATTTCTATGCTGCATATTTTTGTGACAGTATTACATGAAAATCCAGAGCACTAAAATTGCTTGGATCTCAAAAGTAGGGCAAACCCACTTTCCATGTGACAGACAAATCCACACTCAATCAGTGCCTCTTCATGATAAATTGAATATATTTTTTTCATTCCCTATGCCTAAAACAGTCCTCCTTCTCCTTTAACTGGTCAGTTCATTTTTAGTTCACTTTCCTGAGAGGCTTCTTCTGTCCGTCTCCCAGACTAAGTTAGTGACTCTCAGTATACATTACTCTCTGCAGAATAACAGTCATAACACTTTAATTCACTTGCTTAATATTTCCCTCTTCTACTGAAATGTAAACTCCATTAGCAGAGACTGTCTTCTGTATCTAGCACGGCATCTGTTGCATAAATTCTTCTAGGTATTCACTGAATGAATAGCTGTATCTTAGAGTTTAAAATCTTTTGAGATAATAGACACTTGGTCAAATATTGAGAATTCAGTCATTGAGGAGTTATTAAGTGGACATAATGCATAGTGGAGGACTAGAAATATATGTATAATGCACCATCCCAGCCTCAAGAGGGCTTCAAATAAAGTCCTCTTGTATGAATGGGCCATTTTCATACAACCAATTAAATAGCTATATAAATTCCAGAAATGAAAAGAGTGAATGATTAACTGTAGTGAATAAATGGTTCGTTTTAGAGTTATATAGAGCCAGATTTTTATTTTATTTTATTTTTTTTACAGAGACAGAGAGAGAGTCAGAGTGAGGGATAGAAAGAGACAGACAGGAACGGAGAGATGAGAAGCATCAATCATTAGTTTTTCGTTGCGCATTGTGACACCTTAGTTGTTCATTGATTGCTTTCTCATATGTGCCTTGACCGTGGGCCTTCAGCAGACCGAATAACCCCTTGCTCGAGCCAGCGACCTTGGGTCCAAGCTGGCGAGCTTTTTGCTCAAGCCAGATGAGCCCGCGCTCAAACTGGCAACCTCGGGGTCTCGAACCTGGGCCTTCGCATCCCAGTCTGACGTAGAGCCAGATTTTAACCTAGGCAAGATAGTCAAAGCCTCTTGTCTTTAGTTTTCACATCTGTGAAATAGAAATTATAAATGTTCCTATCTTGTAAGGATTAAATGAGAACGATCATAAAGTAATTAGCAGAGATGGGCAAATATCACACAATAAATTTTAACTATTATTTAGTAGCAGTAGTACACACTAGGTGAGGGACCAACTGTTAAAGACAAATGCTGAAATGGTCATCTTAGATCAGCAGTTCTTAAACTTTGATAAAAAAAGACAAGCAATAACAAGTGTTGATAAAGATGTGGAGAAAAGGAAATCCTTGTACACTGTTGTTGGAACTGTAAATTGGTACAGCCATTATGGAAAACAATATGGAGCTCCCTAAAAAATTAAAAATGTAACTACCATATGATCCAGCCATTTCCTTTCTGGGTATATATCTAGAGGAAGTGAAATATATATAATAGAATATTATACAGCTGCAAGAAAAAAGGAGATTCTGCCATTTGTGACATGAATGAAACTGGAGGACATTATAGGAAGTGAAATAAGCCAGAAAGAAAAATTAAAAAACACTGTATATGATCTTACTTGTATGATGACTTTTTTTTTTTTTTTTTTTTTTAAGATCAGAGGAGTCAGAGAGACAGACTCCTGCATGAACCTCTGATTGGTGGATCCCCATCAGGGGAATTGCTCTGTTGCTTGGAAACCCAGCTATTTTAAGTGCCTCAGGCAGAGGCCACAGAGCCATCCTCAACGCCTGTGGCCAGCTCACTTGAGCTAATTGAACCATGGCTGCAGGAAGGGGTAAGAAAAAGAGAAGAGTGAGGGGTGGAGAAGCAGATGGTTGCTTTTCCTGTGTGCCCTGACTGGGAAATGAACCCAGGACATCCACACATCAGCTGATGCTCTACCACTGAGCCAACCGGCCAGGGCCTATCTGGACCCTTAAAAAAATCAAATTAGTGGCCTGACCTGTGGTGGCGCAGTGGATAAAGCATCGACCTGGAAATGCTGAGGTTGCCGGTTCGAAACCCTGGGCTTGCCTGGTCAAGGCACATATGGGAGTTGATGCTTCCAGCTCCTCCCCCCTTCTCTCTCTGTCTCTCTCTCCTCTCTCTCCCTCTCTGTCTCTCTCTCCTCTCTAAAAATGAATAAATAAAATTTAAATAAATAAATAAAGGAATCTACATAAAAAAAAAAAAATCAAATTAGTAGAAACAGAGTAGAATGGTGGTTACCAGGAGCTGGAAGGTGGAGGAAATGGGGAGATGCTGTTCAAAGGATACAAACTTTCAGTTATAAGATGAATAAATTCTGCAAATCTAGTGTACATCATCGTGACTACAGTTAAAAATATCATATTATATATATGAAATTTGCTAAGTGTAGATCCTAAGCATTCTCACCACATAAACAAGAGGTAATTATGTGAGATGATTGATGTATTGTATTAACCTGATTGTGCTAATCATTTCACGACTATATAGATGAAATCATCACATTATACACTTTAAATATATACTTTTGTCAATTAAACCTCAATAAACCACCTGACCAGGTGGTGGCGCAGTGGATGGAGCATCGAACTGGGATGCCGAGGACCCTGGTTCAAGACCCGGAGGTTGCCAGATTGAGCGCGGGCTCATATGGTTTGAGCAAAAGCTCACCAGCTTGGACCCAAGGTTGCTGGCTCGAATAAGAGCACGGGGTTACTTGGTCTGCTGAAGGCCCATGGTCAAGGCACATATGAGAAAGCAATCAATGAACAACTAAGGTATCCCAACGAAAAACTGATGATTGATGCTTCTCATCTCTCTCCGTTCCTGTCTGTCTCTCTCTGACTCTGTCTCTGTCAAAACAAAACAAAAAAACAAACCTCAATAAACCTGGAGAAAAAAAAAGACTTCAAAATTTAATCATTAAATTGGCCCTAGCAATCATGCATTTTGATTCCCTTTTGCCATAATTTGAGGTTGACCTTAATGATATGGATATTTCTGAAATGAAAAACATGATTCAGAGTGGCTTTTCAACAGAATTTGTCTTACTACATAATTTTCTACTTCTATTATGTTAAGAATTTGTATTCCTCATATTTTTCTCATATTATTTATATTATAAAGTATATATAAATGCACTTTATTCTCTATAGAAAATGACCCCTGATGTGAGCAAGTCATCCAACAAAATTTGTGACAAAATGTAGATGATTAAATTATTGATGAAATCACTTTTTCATGTGTCTTAGATTTTTTAGTCTCATCTGAGTAATGCAGAATTGTTTTGTTATAGTAATATAGTAAATATAATAGCATTATAAGTCAGAGACTATGACAGCATTGTCAGAATTTGGATTGTCTTTCAGTATTGCTGTGGGGGGGTTGAGTTAGTCAGTTTAGCTGGGCTTGGTTCTTTTTATCTTCAATGCACCCCAATTCCTTTATTTTTTAGCTGCTGTTACCTTGTGCTTAAAGAGGGGTCTGGAAAGCTGTTCTCAGTGTTCCTGTTCTACCCTCCACTTTTAACCACCCCTGTATGCTTTTCCATAGAGGGAACTCCCTGCACTTTTACCCTATCCCAGCAGTAAACTTTATTACTTGGTGTTAGGCGAGACTTCAGGTCATGGGTGGTCTATTGTCCTGATCCAGCCTAAATTTTAGGCCAGGTCTCTTCTTCCTGGGTTTGGGGTATGGCTTCCTCAGGGTTCCTACCCTTTACCCCATGGCATTCAAATTGCTTCATCTCTGTGGCTGGTCTTGAGCAGGAGAGTTTCCTCCCAAGAATTAGTTGACCTCTGGTTTCTACTGATGTAACATTTCTGGGCCCAAGATTTTTTTTGCCCCTCTCAGGAGTGGAAGGTTTTGTTTCTATCCCTTCCTCAGCAATGCTAGAGCTCTACTTGTGTCTGGGTCTAGTGTTTCCTATCCCGCCCCAGGGACAGATAGATTTTGATTCTATTCCTTCTTTACATGCAATAGAATTTTGTCAGAACCTTGCAGGTAAGAGGGCTTGCTGCCCCTGCCCTTACAACTTTAAGGTTATTAAGGCCAGGGTTTGGGAAAGCAGGTAACGCTTTGGGCATATCATCTAGTAAGTAGCAGTCTATCACTTGTTTGCCTGCACCACTAAGGGCATCTCTTTAGGCCTCCTACTGCCCCCAAAGTTTCTTGTATGTGCTAGAGGTCTAAATTCTCCTGCTATATGAAACTCCTAGATAGTTTAAAGTGACATGCTACCCTACACTTGGCCTTTAAAATTTTAGTTGATTTCTTATCCTGCTACCTGTCTCCTATGCTCTATGAAAGATGAAATAGTTCATCTCACAGATACTGAATCTTATTATCAGTATCTGTGAGATGAACTATTTCATCTTTTAGAGCAACATTTTCATAGAAGTTTCTACATTCTAAATGAAACCAAAACTCTCATCTGCTTATTCTTACAGATGAACTTTATACATTTCTTTTCCAATCCCTAATAAAAATATTAGGATTTTGATTAGAATTTTACTAAACTCAACTTTGGGGGAATGGACATTATACTATTTGGTCTTCCCATCCAGAAATAGTGGTATTTATACTCATTTATACAAAACACACACTCCAGGTTCCTTAATCACTTGTTAACTGATTTAACTTAAATTCCATATAGTTACAAACACAAATAGTGGTGACTTTTGCTATTAAAACACAAGTAAAGATAAATAGGGACACCAGAGATTAATAGGTTGGAACCAAATAATCATCTAGGTACCTAGAATCATAACAAAAATTAAGCATTCTATTTAGCTTTGAGATTCTTAGGAGACAAGAAAAAAAAAGGGTAATAGTGGGTTATACAGTTCTCATAGAAAGAACGCAATTTTACCTTGAGAAATTTTTCTTGCATCGAATCCTATGATTTTTTAAATGTAGTACCTTCTAGAGATAATTAGATAGAAATTGAGTTCAAACACTATTGTGTAGAAAACAAATGTTCTTCAGTTGACCACTTCTTTTCCATATCTTAATAAAGGCCAAGAGTATACTTCCTATAAAAATAGGAATTCTAATAATAAATATGAAAAGGTGAAGTAATTCTGACAACTTTTTCAGAACAATCGTTGAAAAAATTTATTTCAGAAACACCATTAGTTGGAAAACAGCAGAAACAAACGAGAAATACCACATTTTTATATAAACAGAATGACATGCTGAGTTGAGTTCCACAATTAAATTCACTCCAATTTTTGTGTGGCCAGGTATGGAGGTGTGGGGGGAAAAAAGGAAACAGAAATAAGATAGAGGTAGAAGTGAACTCTGCTTACTTCCTGTAAGTGTTGTTTGGAGGGGAACCTCTGGAAAACTGAGTTAGGATGGGTCTAGTTTACTAGCATGCCAGAAGGCAGAACCAATATAATCTCCTAAAATACAGAATTTGTACAATTTCTCAGGGTACCTACTTAAGGGGGTTTGGGTCCACTAATGAATAAAGTTCCTAATTCTACACTAAGCTCATCCTTTGGGTAATCAATCTCATCTCCTGCTTCTTCCCCCAACGTTTTCCACCAGGGTGCTTGTACATGCTTCAGAGTGGTGAGATGGGCCTGCTTGGCCTTGGCTGCCACAGGTCTGGATCTACTTAGGAAGAGCTCAGGTTCTTTTTCTTCTGCTTCCTTTAGACTTGGTGCCTCTGTAGTAAACAGAAAATAAACAGGTGAGAGAAGAGTTCAATACAAACAAGTAGGAACTTGAAAACTATAGA
Organism: Saccopteryx bilineata; assembly: GCF_036850765.1. NCBI lineage: Eukaryota > Metazoa > Chordata > Mammalia > Chiroptera > Emballonuridae > Saccopteryx > Saccopteryx bilineata. The sequence continues at coordinate 51,145,510 of NC_089497.1, forward strand.
GTTAGAATTCTGCAACAGAGACAGGGACAAGTTTCCAACTCTGAATCTATTATCATTGCTGGATTTATATGGCATGTGACTATTCACAAGTTGTAGCTGTGGCTGGCAGCAATTGCATCCACCCCCTCATTATATGTTTTTCTTTTTCTTTTTCTTTTTAGTGAGAGGAAGGGAGATAGCGAGACAGACTCCCGCATGCACTCCAACCAGGATCTACCTAGCAACCCCCATCTGGAGCTGATGTTCAAATCAATTGAGCTATCCTCAACACCTGGGCCGATGCTTGAACCAATCGAGCCACTGTCTGCAAGAGGGGAGAGAGAGAGAGAAGGTGTGGTGGAAAGGGAAGAGAAGCAGATAGTTGCTTCTTGAGTGCTCTGACCAAGGATTGAACCTGGGACATCAACACGTCAGGCCAACACTCTATCCACTGAGAAAACCAGCCAGGGCTTATATATTTAATAGAATAAGAAAAGATGTAGATTTATTTTAAAAGCATGCCCGGCATGTGGATGTCCTGGGTTTGATTCCGGTCAGGGCACATAGTAGAGGTGCCCATCTGCTTCCTCACCCCTCCCCTCTCACTTCTCTATTTCATCCTCTCCTGCAGCCATGGCTCAATTGTAGCAAGTTGGCCCCAGGCGCTGAGGATGGCTCCGCGGCCTCCGCCTCAGGCACTAAGAAGAACCCGGTTGCTGAGCAACGGAGCAATGACCCAGATGGGCAGAGCATCAACCCCTAGTGGGCTTGCTGGTGGATCCTGGTCGGGGCACATGCAGGAGTCTGTCTCTGCCTCCTCTCCTCTCACTTTATAAAAACATTTTCCCTTTAATTAAAATTAAATAAAAGGCAGGAATATTTAAAATAATAGAACTCCATCCTACAGATGAGGTTCAAATATAGCCACCTATCCCTTCAAAAATACAAAATTTGCAAGTAATGCATGAAATAGAAACCTTGGCCCTCTCTCATACACATATACTTCAAGTGTTTCAGAAACTGACTGAAACACTGTGGCTTCATGGATGGGATATCTCATTAAATGTACCAATGAGGATCAGATAAATTTATTAATTTTACAGAGGGTAGGGGGAATGACAAGTGTTAATTCAGGGTTGCTTTACTCTAGCTATTCATTGGTTGCCTATCCTATATGCCTTGCCTGGGAAAACCCAGAGTTTTAAACTAAGGACTTTGGTATTCCAGGTAGATGCTCTATTCACTGCATTACCACAGGCCAAGCCAGATGAATTTTTGTGAAAGCCCTTCATTAAAAATTATAAAATGGGCCTGACCCGGCGGTGGCACAGTGGATATAGCGTCGAACTGGGATGTGGAAGACCCCAGTTCGAGACCCCGAGGTCACCAGCTTGAGCGCGGGCTCACCTAGCTTGAGCAAAAAAGCTCGCCAGCTTGGACCCAAGGTTGCTGGCTCAAACAAGGGGTTACTCGGTCTGCTGAAGGCCCGTGGTCAAGGTACATATGAGAAAGCAATCAATGAACAACTAAGGTGTTGTAATGAAAAACTGATGATTGATGCTTCTCATCTCTCTCCGTTCCTGTCTGTCCCTATCTATCCCTCTCTCTGACTCTCTGTCCCTGAAAAAAATAAATAAATAAATAAAAATTATAAAATGGCACTGTAAACACTGTCATCATCTACTTCTAAAACATGATCAACAGCTTTGAGACTACATAATTGTTGGAGACCAAATAAGCCAACAGGGTATTTTGCAATTTGGATGTCTTGGGGACAGAGGTGTTGGGCCCAACCCCTCACCTCACCTGCCTATTTAAGTGAACAAAGAGATGTGCTTTCTGCCCACCCATGTTCTCTGGAAGAGACTGGAAGCTAGTTTCTTATTGGTGTAAAGTTAGATTGAATGGTATGGTGATAGTTGTCTTTGAGTTGCCTTGGAAACTTAATTGAATTGCTAATGGACCACATTTTCCCATGAATAAAGATGGTTGTCTTTCTGGGGAAGTCATGTTGTGGCTCAGGAACAGTAGTTACTGTTGGCAAGCCATGGCATCCTCCCAAACCCATCCAGTATGTATATATCTTTAAGTCTCTATCTTTAATTCAATTTCATACTTCTTCCTGCTCGAGACCCCGGAATAGACTCCTTGTAGCTGGTTCGCAACACATAATAGAATCTGGCTAGTAGGTCTCAGCATCTTTAAAGGTAATAACTGAGTTGGTACACATGAATGATAGCAAGGCTGGAGGTAGTCAGTAAGGAGGTTATAAGATCTGCATCATTTGCAACATTGTTTTGGTATGATCTAGTAGAGATTTCTGAGGACAGGAGATGGACTAAAAGACCATTCAGTGGTGTTTTCCTTCTGATTTTGGATGTCACAAAATCTTGCATAGGTTACTTTTAGGAAACAAAAATGATCGAGCACATACTCATTAACTGTTCAATGTTGGTGCTGATCTGAGCCTGCAGAGCCTCTCTGTGCTGCTGGGCTCTATCTTCTAGGGCTCTGCCCATGAAGTAGTGTTGTAGTCGTTCTTGTGCTTGGGAATGGAGCTCCCTGCTGGTCACAGCTGACATCTGAGAGCTCTGGGAACAGAGGGAAGAAAACATTGTCACAAAAAGGACATATATACCAAAGTATGCTTCACCCAACCACTTAGTAGAGGTTACAGAATACTTAGCTGTCTCTCATCTTATTAACTGAGTGTTATGACTGATATCTACCTTCTACTCTTGTGCAAGCATTTAAAAAGACTCTTAAAAGCAGCTTTAGATGCAACTACAGGTGGGGAAGTTTCTTTTGGGATGCTCCCACTTCCTCAGACAGTGTGATATTCTGGGAGAATAGACAGGATTGAGAAATCTTAGTAAAGATTATAAACGGTTTGATAAAGACACTGGCCTGGGAAAGTAACAAGGCCAACCCTTTTGTTCTGGATCCCACCTGATAAGACTATCTTACTTATCCCTACTCCCAAACTTATCTAAGTCATATGTTATAACTGTTTTTGATTTCATAGAACAAGGGACAAAAATCAGCCAAAGAACCATATTCTTTTGGCTAGTAAGCTACTTTAAGGAAAACTTAATTAGTTTGGAGAAGAATAAAATAATGTTAACTTTAAAGCTGATAAAATGATCCTTTCCTTCTCTTCACCATCATTCCTTCTTCCCGGCAGCTGTAACCATGAAGGTCGAGCTGTGTATTTCAGTGGCTACAAGATCTACCCCGGACACGGGAGGTGCTACACCAGGACCAAAGGGAAGGTTTTCAAATTTCTAAAAGCAAAATGTGAGTTGGCATTCCTTTCCAAGAGGAATACCTGACAGAAAAACTGGACTGTCCTCTACAGAAGAAAGCACAAAAAGGGACAGATGGCAGAAATTCAAAAGAAAAGAATCTGCCAAGCAATCAAATTCCAGAATGCTATCACTAGTGCATCTCTTGCTGACATAATAGCCAAGAGGAATCAGAAACCTGAAGTTAGGAAAGCTCAATGAGAACAAGCTATCAGGGCTGCCAAGGAAGCAAAAAAGTCTAGGCAAATGTCTAAAAAGACTGCAATGGCTACTGCTAAGGCTCCCACAAAGGCAGCACCTAAGTCAGGGGTTGGGAATCTTTTTGGCTGAGAGAACCATGAACACCACATATTTTAAAATGTAATTCTGTGAGAGCCATAAAACAACCCGTGTACGTTATGCATTATCCAATAAAAATTTGGTGTTGTCCCGGAGGACAGCTGTGATTGGCTTCCAGCCACCTGCAACCATGAACATGAGAATGTTTTATATTTTTAACGTTATTATTTTTTTATTAAAGATTTGTCTGCAAGCCAGATGCAGCCATCAAGAGTCACATCTGGCTCGCAAGCCATAGGTTCCCGACCCCTGACCTAAGTGAAAGATTGTGAAGCCTGTGAATGTTTCTGCTCCCTGTGTTAGTGGAAAACAGTAAGTTGGCAGATCAGATTTTTAAATAAAGGCCTGACTAGAAATCAATCAATCAATCAATCAATCCGACAAAACTTCCAACACCATAAAAATTCCAATTCCTGGATCTTGGATGCAGCTCTGCCCCAGCTAACACCTTACTGTTCAGCCATGGAATTTTAAACAGATACACTAGAATACAACTAGAGAAGCACTTCCTTTTCAAACAGGAGTATGCAACAGAATCACACTTAGTGCATTCAAAAAAAGACACTAACAACCTAAACATAAGAGCTAAAACTATATAAAACTCTTAGAAAAGGTGGAAGAAAACATCACAACATTAGATTTTGCACTGATTTCTTGGATATGATACTGAAGACACAGGCTACAAAAGTAAAAATAGACAAACTAGACTGTACCAAAATTAAAAAATTTTGTGCACCAAAAGATACTATCAATAGAGTAGAAAGAAAGCACAAAGAATGAGATAATATTTGCAAATCATATCTGATAAGAGATTAATATCCAAAATATACTGCTCACAAAAATTAGGGGATGTAGGCCCTGGCTGGTTGGCTCAGTGGTAGAGTGTTGGCCTGGTGTGCGGAGGTCTGGGTTCGATTCCCGGCCAGGGCACACAGGAGAAGCGCCCATCTGCTTCTCCACCCCTCCCCCTCTCCTTCCTCTCGGTCTCTCTCTTCCCCTCCCGCAGCTGAGGCTCCATTGGAGCAAAGATGGTCCGGGTGCTGGGGATGGCTCCTTGGCCTCTGCCCCAGGCGCTAGAGTGGATCTGGTCGCAACAGAGCGACGCCCTGGAGGGGCAGAGCATCGCCCCCTGGTGGGCGTGCTGGGTGGATCCCGGTCAGGCACATGCGGGAGTCTGTCTGACTGTCTCTCCCCATTTCCAGCTTCAGAAAAATACAAAAAAATAAAATAAAAAAATTAGGGGATGTGGCTCTGGCCGGTTGGCTCAGTGGTAGAGCGTGGGCCTGGCATGCGGGAGTCCCGGGTTCGGTTCCCGGCCAGGGCACACAGGAGAAGCGCCCATCTGCTTCTCCCCCCCCTCCCCCCTCCTTCCTCTCTGTCTCTCTCTTCTCCTCCCGCAGCCAAGGCTCCACTGGAGCAAAGTTGGCCCCGGCACTGAGGATGGCTCTGTGGCCTCTGCCTCAGACACTAGAATGGCTCTGGTTGCAACAGAGCAATGCCCCAGATGGGCAGAGCATCGCCCCCTGGTGGGCATGCCGGGTGGATCCCAGTCAGGCGCATGTGGGAGTCTGTCAGACTGCCTCCCCACTTCCAAATGCAGGAAGATACCCCCCCCAAAAAATTAGGGGATATTTTATTGCTTCATAGTCATTTTCGAAATATCCTCTAATTTTTGTGAGCAGTATATTTAGAGAACTTCTAAAAACCAACAAAAAAACTACCTGATTAAAAAAAACCTCTAAAACACCTGAATAAACATTTCTTCAACTAAAATATAAAATTGGCCAATAAACACATGAAAAGATCCTCAAACCCTGACCAGTTGGCTCAGGGGTAGAGCGTCAACCTGGTGTGTGGAGGTCCCAGGTTTGATTCCTGGTCAGGGCACACAGGAGAGGTGCCCATCTGCTTCTCCACCCCTTCCCCTCTCCTTCCTCTCTATCTCTCTCTTCCCCTCCCGCAGCCAAGGCTCCACTGGAGCAAAGTTGGCCCAGGCACTGAGGAAGGCTCCATGGCCTCCACCTCAGGTGCTAAAGTGGATCTGGCTGCAACGGAGCAACGCCCCAGATGGGCAGAGCATCGCTTCCTAGTGGGCATGCCAGGTGGATCCCAGTGGGTGCATGCAGGAGTCTGACTGACTCCCTGCTTCTAACCGGAAAAATACAAAAAAAAACCAAAATCAAATAAAATAAGATGCTCAAAATCACTAATTATTAGGGAAATATAAATCAAAATTATAATACCACTTCATCTATTATGACGTGAAAATAACGAATCTTGGTGAGGATGTGGAAACAGTCTTACTGAGACATTATGGAAAATAACTGACTTGAAGCAAAGTTTTCTGCTATACTACTACTGACTATACCTGTACACCTCTATGGCCCATGTTCATTAACTCTGTGGTAAAGCAACTGCATTACCTTAGACCACCAATATATATATACATATACATGAGACACTGTTTTGTTGTGAATATCATGTACTAAAATAACGTAACCGCATACAAGGCTACATACTGGATGTCTTCTGACATAGTCATCCACTTGTTGCTTCAGTTCAACTCTACGTGCATCAGTAAGTTCTCTGAGTCCTTGCCAAGGAGCAAATAATTTCTTTTTCTTATGGCACTTTGCCAGGAATTTAAGAGTCTACAAAGAAAAAAAAAATTGAGATTTTTCTTTCCCTCATAGAATTATTTTCTTCCTACAGCAATGTATGGTAGCAACAGCAGTATAATAGCTGTTAACTAAGTGCATATGAGGAGGACGTGGGGCTGTGACATGGTGAAATGACTTTAATTACATTCTTCTGTAGTGTTTTAATATTTTACAAGGATATATTCATGAATTATTTGTATAGTAAGCAACAAATAGAAAAAAATAGGTTCTAGTCTCAGTTCTAGTCCCTTATAAAGTGTACAATTTGGGGCAAGTCACTTATTTCTATAGGACAGAAAACTGACCTAATTCTACTTATCCTACAGGATTGTAAAGATAAAAAAGACAATCTAAAAGTAAAAGTTTTAAATTATAAATGAATGTTCTTCCCATGTCCTTTAGAATGGACTTCTAATAGAAAATCTTGTTAATATAAGGAAAGATTTGGAGACAAATTTGAAATTATTCTGCCCAATTTATTTTCACTTTTCTCCCTTTGTAGTTTTTATTTTCACTGAAGTTCGTACTGGTTAAGGCAGCAATTATCAACCTTTTTTTATTTCATGGCACACATAAACTAATTACTAAAATTCTGCAGCACTCTAAAAAGTAGACTATATTTTTTGCTGATCTGACAAAAAACCCTTTTAAAAAAATTTTTTTTCCTTTGATTTGAGAGAGAAAGGGAAAGAGAAGAAGAGGGAAAGGGAGAGAGGGGAGAGGGAAGCATCAACTCGTTCTACTTAGCTATTCCATTTGTTGTGCACTCATTGGTTGCTTCTCATATGTGCCCTGACCAGGGACTGAACCTGAGACCTGCGCGTGCTGGGGGTACGCTCTATCCACTGAACAACCAGGCCAGGTCCAAAAATAGATATACTTTTGATTCACACATACAGGATGGCTATTGTTTTACTAGCTGTTGTTATTTTTTTACTTGACAATTTAAGGATAAAGAGGTCAGTGCCCCTAACTAAATAGTCAGGTATGCACATTTTAAAAATTCTTGTGGCATACCAGTGTGCCATGGCATACTGGTTTAAAATCACTAGTTTAGGGCAAAGGCTGGCAAATTATGGTCCATAGGCTAAGTTGAGCTTGTTGCCTATTTTTAAATGGCTTACGGATTAAGAAATTTTTTTACATTTGATATGGTTGTACTAAGTTTAAAAAGAAAATATTTTGGCCTGACCAGGCAGTGTTGCAGTGGATAGAGTTGGCCTGAGACGCAGAGGACTCAGGTTTGAAACTCTGAAGTTGTCGGTTTGAGTATGGGCTCATTCAGCTTGAGCATGGGGCTGCTGGCTTGAGCAAGGGGTCACTAGCTTGGCTGGAGCCTCCTGGTCAAGGCACATATGAGAAGGTAATCAATGAACAACTAAGGTGCTGCAACAAAGAATTGATGCTTCTCATCTCTCTCCCTTCTTGTCTGTCCCTCTCTCTCTCACACACTAAAAAACAAAAACAAAATATGATTACTGAACTGGGTGGTATCATTGGGGTACCTTATTGTGAGTATACTTATGACTCTTCCTTTGGGCTGTTCAGATTTCCCAAAGAAAACACATTCAATCTACAATGTGCAGGATATAAGCCTGCTTTACAGCACTGAGAGCTGAGACAAAAAAAAATGGCTGGAGGCCTTCACATTTGGTATATAAAATTTCCCTAATACCACTGTTTTCTAGTACAGTATTCAAGTCTTCAATTGTACTTGCCTTGCCCTGTTGTAAGATCCTCTCCTGCTATTCTTCCTTTTCCTTGATTTTTCTTCCTTGCTTCCTCTATCTCCTACTTTTAGTACCATCTTAGGCTTATGATGCTATGTTGGGAATTTCAGAGAATTGTTCCAAAACAGAGGAATCACTGCGTTTAGATCAGAAATGTCCACCTTTACTTTTTTGCTGTCTCCTTTCCTCATTCTTTGTCATTTCAGAACTTTCTGAAATTGTATTTATCTTCTAATTTTTATTTATTTTCTTCACTGCCAATGGTTTGTTTCACTAAGTGCTTTTGTGATGGGCTGTGATGGGTATGTGCAAAGACACTATAGAACTTTTCTGCTATAATCAAGTAGCAACAATTAGCCATAATTCTGGCTCTAGAAACCAAATACCAGCAACCATTACCTTCCTTCTAAGCTTAAGCAACAAGAAGGCAAGAAAAGAAAATCCTGGAGCATTAAAAGGGAAAAGGTAGCTAACTTCAAATTGAATTACATTATACTGCTACAGAGAACTCCAACTTATCTATGTAAGTAAGAATGTTTAATTTGAAATTAGCAAGTTTACATAGGGTTTTCTTGATTTTTAGCTACCTAAAAAACAATGTCTCTGCTTTTGCACAAGGTGATGGATAAAAAGGAAGTACACGTGCCCTGGCCAGATGGCTCAGTGGTAGAGCGTCAGCCTGGCGTGCAGGAGTCCCAGGTTCGATTCCCAGCCAGGGCACACAGGAGAGGCGCCCATCTGCTTCTCCACCCCTCCCCCTCTCCTTCCTCTCTGTCTCTCTCTTCCCCTCCAGCAGCCAAGGCTCCATTGGAGCAGAGTTGGCCCAGGTGCTGAGGATGGCTCTGTGGCCTCTGCCTCAAGCGCTAGAATGGCTCTGGTTGCAACAGAGAGGTGCCCCAGATGGGCAGAGCATCGCCCCCTGGTGGGCATGCCGGGTGGATCCCGGTCCGGCACATGCGGAAGTCTGTCTGACTGCCTCCGTTTCCAACTTCAGAAAAATACAAAAAAAAAAAAAAAACCCCAAAAAAGGAAGTACACAAACAACAGTTCTAGCCTTTGTCTGTGAAGGACACTAAAATAACCAGTTCCTTCTGAGGACCCAGTCCAATGAAATGATAATCCTACTTTTTTCTATGAAACTGACCAATGATTATTTCCCTTTCTTACCAAGGTCAATTGCAGAGGCAACAGAAATAAAGGGTGGGGCAAAAGTAGGTTTACAGTTGTAGATACATAAAACAGAATTTATTTTTATATTATATATTAATTATTCTATTAGTTTTCCATATAGGCAACTGTAAACCTACTTTTATCTCACCCTGTATAATGCAAGTCACATATGTAATTTTAAATTATATAGTATATTGAAAAAAGATGTGTGAAAGTAATATTTTACATAGTTATATAAACATTATTACTCAATATAAGTATAATATCAGCATTTTTACATGAAAATATAAAAAATGATTGAGATATTTTATACTTTCTTTTTTCCATAGTGAGTCTTCAAAATATAGCGGGTATTTTTACACTTATAACACATTTCATTTTGGACTAGCTATATGTAAATACTCACTAGCTACATGTGGTTAGTGGCTACTGTATTGGACAATACAAGTCCAATTAGTGTACGTCTTAGAAATTGATGGTTCAAAAATGTGGCAAATGTGTCCTTTACTAATTATTGCCCCGTCCTGATTTTCTCTACTACTTTCCTTTTTCTTCCCTGTCTGGACTGTTATTTTTCTTTCTCTTTTCCCTCTTTGAAAGTAATCCTCTTCTTTCCTTCTTTATTTGACTAGCTTTGCTTTGGCCTCACTGTTATTTTTGGTAGTGAGCTCCAAAGACTATAAAAATGACCGTGACCTTCCCATTTTGATCTTACTTCAATGGAGATCCATATTCTTTTTTGGGTATATATAGAAGGCAGACTTGACATACTTTTTTTTCCCACTTATGCCAAAGGAAAGTGTGAAAGCCAAAAGAACTTTGCCTTTACGGCCCTCAGGTATTCTCCTATAACAACCCCTGCTCTTCTGTTTAAAGGAATGGTAGACAAACTCGAGTATCTCACTTTAGGAGAGAGGACCCTTTTACAAAGTGTTGGGCTTATCTAAATCAGGCAAAGTAGTGAGTCTACATAATAAAGACTCAGTTGATTTTCTGACAGGGAACAGTTTAAAAAGGAGGTTGCCATGAGGTAAAAATATTAGAAAGGACTCAAGGATTCCTCTAAAGGAGATGTCTCTAACACGTGACAGCCATGGGTTAATCCTTAGATGGTCTTATTTAGCAGAGAGTAAATATCAAATGTGGGTGTGATTCAGTGGTTGGTGCAGGACTGTTTGATGCAGGTATAGCCTGAGATTAAGAGACTGAGGAAGAAGTTGACAGACATCTCTTCCTATTTTCCCAGAACTTACTCTATTCTTTTTTATGAATGATTTAAAATAATCTTTGTAAAAGGTTAATCAGATAATTCAGCAAAGAGACTGTTCAAAATGTACCACTATGAAAAATCAAAAGTGACCAAACAATAAGACCTGAAATAGTAAATGATTTCATAATATATGTACTATGAAAGTTAACCATGTATAAGAACAAGATATCAGGAAAACTTGCCATGAAATGAAATAAACTCGTGTTGTGCTTTCCCAAGGCAAAAATTTATATATAACCATGCTCTAGATAAACCCCAGGAAAATAATCATTTAAGAACACCTTTCTATAACTCATAAATTATAGTGATCTAGTCATACCTAATCATTATCTACACATTAAAAATATCAAATGTGACATACTGCATTTACATAGAATTTTGCAATTTACAAAACACTTTCCCAATAAATTAGGTCATCTGATCCAAATAACAACTGAATGAAAATGGTAGGGTAGACATCCATTCATGCATCAAACATGTGCTGAGAGCTGACAACAATAAATATGATTTAGTTCCTTATCCTGGAGATGCTCACAGTCCAACTAAGAAAATAAAAGAATAAACACTGCAGTATGGTATATGTATACAAGGGTCTATGCAATTCTAAGGACTGGATGTCTAAATTAGTTTGGCAAGTCCAAAGAAGGTTTCTACTTTATAGAAGAGAAACTAAGGCTCAGATTACTGAGTCACTTAGGTTACTCAGTCACTAAGTGACCTGACCAAGATTACACATCAGGTAAATAGCAAAGTCAGGTTTGAACCCATTTTTTGCCTCCTAATCCAAGTACTCTTTTTCCTACATCAGACTCACAGCTCTCTGAAGTATGACAGCTGCTTTATACTCCATGAGAGATGGCTTCTGTTGGTGAAAATTTTTCCTTTCCCTGTATCCTCTCCAATGTTTCTGGATAATCAATGCTGATTTCTCTTCTAGTTCCCGGTTATGTTTTTCCACCTGACCTAAAAGGAGAACAGACACTGTTACAACCTACTCACCTTTATGCTTTCTCAAATTCTGGAATCAAAACAATGATAGTAACAAAAACCTTACAGTTCTTTGTTTAATTTTTTCCCCATTTCTATTGTTTTCCAATAGTTCTAATTTTCAGAAACAAAGAGCTCCAAAGGTTTTTTCAGATTTCAGATTGTACAAATTCTTTAGAGAAAAGACTCATGTTTTGTCACAGAAAAGAATAAGGGGCTAAAAACTCAATAGCAAGAGCACTTAGAAAAAAGAATCACAAGTACATACTTGTAAATGACTTGTGAAAGTCATTTAGTACCATGAGAGAGAAGGGAAAAACACACGTAAATGTTATCTATTGTGTGCTTTTAAATTTCTCATTTTACTTTCTGGGAGCTGGTCCACATATGGCCTAGGGTTCGCAGTATGTACTGATGGAGTAAGGCCGTCAAAGGTAATAATAAAAAGGGATATATCTGAGAGATGACAGTACAAAAAATTTGATAGGATTTACAGACCAACTGAGGGTGGCAATAAGGGAGGAAATGAATGCTAGGTAGGATGTCTCACAGATGAGAAACTGAGTAGACTATTGGTGCCATTACCTGAGACTGGGAATATAGAGAGAAGAATTAGAGGGGAGAGATAAGGACTAGACTCAGGGATATATGTGGATAACTAAGTAAAGTTATCAAACAGGCAGCTGGCTACAGAGCTATGCTGTCCAATATAGTCAACAGTCAACACTAGCCACAGATAGCTACTTAAGTTTAAATAAAGTAAAGTTAAAGATTCAGGTCCTCAAGTGCACTAGTCACAATTCAAATAATTAACAGCTCCTCTGGTCAGTGGCTAAATGTTAGACACTGCATATACAGAACATCTCTCATCTTGTAGAAAGTTCTGTTGGGTTAGAGCTTAGAAGAGAGGTGGAGGATGGAGAAAAGATTTCAGAGTGCTCAGCACTCGGTAGTCGAAGCTTCAGTTATGGATGGGATAACTTAGGAAGAACAACACGAGAATAATGGGGTGGAGCCAAACACTGAGAAACATTTAGATTTATGGAAAGGAAGATAAATAAGAAACTAGTGAAGGACACTGGCAATCAGTAGGAAGAGAAGAGGGAGAACAAAACAGAACCTTGAAACCAGTCAGATCTCTCTGACTACACTTTTTTTTTTAATTGATTGATTTTAGAGACATAGATAGGGAGGGGAAGAGAGAGAATAAATTCATTTGTTGTTCCAGTTAGTTGTGCCTTCATTGGTCACTTCTTGTATATGACCTGAATGGGGACTGAACCCACGACCTTGGTGTTTTGGGAAGACACTCTGACTAAACTAACCGGCCAGAGCCTCTCAGACTACACTTCAATATGAATTCCAGCTTAGTGTGTCAATGACAAGAAGGGGGTCACAAGGGTTACACTGGAGTATGAGTACAGTTCTAATGGCAGAATGGTGATATTCTAACTCCTTCAGTTCAAGGGATTCTCTATGTCACTGACAACTAACTTTAAGAATGTGTTTACCTATTTCACTACTTTATCTGAAAGATAAGAATAGAAAAATTGGTAGAGCTAGCTCATTGTCAACTAACAAGAGGTAGGTATTTGACAAGAGATTTAATAAGGTTTCTCTAAAAAAAAGAGAAAGAGAAGGTCCAAATTTTAAAAAAAGAAATCCCTAGGTAGCTAGAAAATTTAGTCTACTAAAAGATATCCTATACATTCTTACATTTATTAAACTGATACTGCCACCCACCTGGATGAACTATTTCGAGCATACTCAGTCGTAATTCTCGGGAAAGTCTCATTGCTCTCTGTCTTTGGAGTTGCAGTTGTAGTCTGCGGTCCTCTTCTTCCTTCCGTCTACTTAGCTCCAGTAATATCTTTGCTCGTCTGGATCTGTGATGGAAACATTAAGTACCATACATATAATTTTCAGAAGTCATATGCCCACTCAGAAGTATATGAAAAATGCTTAAACTCATTAGTAATCACATTGATATAGACAAAAAATATTTCAAGATAGTTCTTAGTGTTGTTAGAGTATGGGAAAATAAATTTTCCGGTTCTGCTGCTATACAACCTTCTAGAGAAATATTTAAAACACGTATCAAAAGCCCTAATTATGTTAACAAATTTATTCCATTTCTAACAATTTTTTTAAAGAAAGCCTGATATGTATATGAAGATTTATGTTCAGGGATGTTCTCCACAGCATTATAAGAGTAACAGTTGAAAACAAACTGTATGTCTCACAACACTGAACTGAACAAATACCGGTTCATTCACTGGATGAGTACTATAAAACAATAAAAATTTCAAAGAATATTCAGTAACATGGGAATATACCAACAATCTGATGTTAAGTGAAAATCAAAACAGGATATAGAAGACATCTAAGCTGTGTTAAAAATATATATTTACTTATATAGAAAAATGATTAAAGCCTGACCTGTGGTGGCACAGTGAATAAAATGTTGACTTCAGATGCTGAGGCTGCTGGCTTGAAACCCCAGACTTGCCCATTCAAGCATATATAAGAAACAACTACCACAAGCTGATGCTTCCTGCTCCTCCCCCTTTCCTCTCTCTCTTCTCTAATTTCAAGAAATAAATCTTTTAAAAAGAGTAATTAAAAACAAAAATTTCAACAGGGATCTTCACTGCATAGTGTGATTATGAATAATTTTAATTTTCTTCATGTTTACCTGTTTCTCAATTATTAATATTATTGTTATAATACATGGCCACAAAATTTTATTTAATTAGCATTCAATACTATCTGATTTTACTCAGCAAAATTTTACTCCCCAACCATTTTTAGCCAGTTTTAAATGCTTCCTACATCACTATGTAAGGAGATCACATGTATCAGTCATATATACTATACTGCTCACAAGAATTAGGGGATATTTTATTGCTCCATATTCACTTTGAAATATCCCCTAATTTTTGTGAGCAGTATATATACTAGTAGATTTCAACCTTTTTACACCTGGGGACCAGTGAAAATAGGAGAATTATGTTGGGAATTGCTAAGGTAAAAATAAGCTTAAGGAAATTCAACTAAGATCATTTGGTCTATAATCTTCATACATCAGGTGGTTTAACTCTTTCGCGGACCGACATGAAATTTCTGGTAGACTGGTTGTGGACTGGTGGTTAAAAAACACTGCTATATACTATTTGGTATGTACAGTATACTCAAAATGCCTTCAGATGACCACAGAAAACAAAACCAGAGAGAATAAGAAATGAGAAGCAAGATGCATTATTCATTTTATCTCTACAAACTTAATCTGCATGTATCTCACTGAAAAACATTTGCTTTTTTCTCTTAGATTCTTATATTGAACTGCCAACAAATGTATCTTGGCTATAGGAGACTTCATAATGGTGTAAAGAGGGATATAATGATTTTTAATCTAATTTCTTTTGGAAAAGCAAAAACAATTAGGCATATAAAAGGCATTTTAAAGTAGAGGAGAAAAACTACTAATGAATAAAATAAACACACAAAATAGAAACATGCATATATACAGAGAACAGACTAAGAGCTGTCAGAGGAGAGGGGTGCTGGGAAGCGGGGAAGTAAAGGGATTAAGCAAAATAAACAAAATAACCTAAACAAAGACACAGACAACAGTACTGTATACCAGAGGGAAAGGGGGGTGGGGGCAGGTAAAAGAGGGTAAAGGCAGATAAATGGTGATGGAAGGATACCTGACTTTGAGTGATGAACACATAACACAATATACAGATGATATATTATAGAATTGTATACTTGAAACCTATGCAAATTTATTAACCAATTTCACCCCAATAAATTCAATGAAATTAAAAAAAAAAAAACTCTTACCACTATTATCAAAGATAGTGAAGACCTGAAGTATGTGTGTGTAAAAAGGGGTTCTCCAGAGGTTGTAGGGTGAGCTGAATAGTTTCTAAGTATCTCTTCCTCTTCCTGAGAGATCAAGTAAGAACCTTTTCTTTCCCTTCCCAGTAGCTGATGGAAACTTGCCTCTCCTATGGAACACCCCCTCCAAAACTTCTGGGTTGTACAGTATGCATATAAAGACATTTTCTTCTCTTTTCTTCTTTTTTTTATTTTTATTTTTTATTTATTAATTTTAGAGAGGAGAGTGTGTGTGTGAGAGAGAAAGGGGGTAGGAGCAGGAAGCATCAACTCTCATATGTGCCTTGACCAAGTGCAGGGTTTTGAACCGGCGACCTCAGCATTCCAGGTCGATGCTTTATCCACTGCCCCATCACAGGTCAAGCTGAGACATTTTATTCTTTACCTACTTATAGAGTAAAAGTGAACAGGCCCTAAACAGCATCTCTTTTCAAATTCATTAACAAGAAAACGAAACAAAAACCACTTGTTTCTAACTTCTAAGTGATTATAGATTAACACCTAGTATGCATTACCATTATTAATATTATTATTATTATTGTGTGTGTGTGTGTGTCAGAGACAGAGAGGGACAGACAGGAAGGGAGAGAGATGAGAAGCATCAATTCTTTGTTGCGACACCTTAGTCGTTTATGATTGCTTTCTCACATGTGTCTTTTTTTTTTTTTTTAATTTTTTTTTTTTTATTCATTTTAGAGAGGAGAGGGAGAGACAGAGGGGGGGGGGAGAGACGGGGGGGGGGGAGGAGCTGGAAGCATCAACTCCCATATGTGCCTTGACCAGGCAAGCCCAGGGTTTCGAACCGGCAACCTCAGCATTTCCAGGTCAATGCTTTATCCACTGCGCCACCACAGGTCAGGCTCTCACATGTGTCTTGACCAGGGGGCTACAGCAGATTGAGTGACCCCTTGTTCAAGCCAGCGACCTTGGGTCCAAGCTGGTGAGCTTTGCTCAAACCAGATGAGCCTGCGCTCAAGCAGGCGACCTCAGACACATTACCATTATTTTTAATATACTAAACATAGTAATCATTAAAACTGCATCACTAGGGCATTTAATCTGTCAAAAAAAACTGAGTTTGGGAAACAGCTTAGTTATACAGGCTATAAAATATGGCTAAACCATAAGGCTATGAAGCATGCAGGTGGAAATAAAATATAAACCAGCAAGAGAGAAAAGTAAGGTTTGGTGATTGAAATAATGACTAAATTGTAAATATGTGTTTCTAAATTTATATGCTTTAATTTCACATTTTAAAACATATACTAGGATTGTGGATGCCTCCCCCCAGAAACATTCTAGTTATTCTGTGGGTGAGAGTGTCTATAATTACTAATCACTCAAAAATTAAAACACCATTAATTTAATTGCATTAGTAGTCATGTGACCATCTGGCATTTGAATTGTACTTCTGAAAAGGAAATGAGTGATTGGATATCATATTCTTAAATTAACTTACATAAGTATAACCCATGATTTACATTTAATTAACATGAATCTTTGCCATCAAGGAGGGAGTTGACCAAACTATCTGCTGACAAGACATTAGAAATTTTCCAGGAATTTCTTTCTTGTGGAAAAAATAAGTATAAATCTGGCAAGTACAATATGAATTGATGGCAAAGTAGTTGATGGGCTCAGTTCATTAATTCAATTTCACTGAGTAATTGCTACCTGGTACTAATGTCCTAACAGAGGAGAGAAACAATTCTGTCCTTACGAAGCTCAGTTTCAAGGAATAGTTAAAAGGTAGGAAAATATGCCATTATGGCATAAAGATTATTTTGAGTTGGTGGCAAATGAAAATCAGCAAATGCAGAAAGATTTTCAGGAGCTACCCTTATTGGACTAAAAGAAAAAGGTCTGTGAAATGAGGAGAGCCATAAATCCTCACATCCTAAGGAAGTTTTATGGTCATGTAGAAGATGGAAAGTTAGTGTCAAGACAGACCTGCACAAGACAGACCTATCTTCCATTAATTTATCCCAATATATTTACCTTCCGACAGTTTGCTGCCCCTGGAAGCCTAAAATAAAATGCCTTTCTTTGTAACTGTCACTCCTCTCCAAATTTATTAATATTTGTTAAAAATCTTTATAAGCCCAAGTTCTAAGCAACCCTTTGAGTTACTCATTATGTGAGGTTTCTTCTGAGTGATATACACTGCATGAGTGAATAAACTGTTTTCTCTTGTTAATCTGTTATTTTTTCTATTAGTCTAATTTGCAGGGCCACAGACAATGAACCTGAGATGAGTAGGAGAAAAAATTGTTTTATTTTCTTACAAAGTTAAAGATGTATATTTAAAACGCCTAAATATCAGCAACAGGATAGAAATAGGTAAATTGCGATGTTTCATGAATGTAGCTGGAGCAGTTATTAGCTGCTACAGAAAACAAAGTTGAGAAAAAGGTACTGAACAAAATATAAAGTTTCTGACCATGGAAAATGATTAAGTGAAAAAGAAAATCTTCAAGAAAGTGCTTTAGCAAGGTTGTCTATGAAAAAGTGCCTCTTGCTGAATGTTAAGAGTTCTGATGAATCTGAACCCATAATTGTGAGTGGTGGGCAGTCCCTCCCCCCAAAAACAAGGGAGGAAGAAATTACTATGAGATAATAACCTGACCGCAAAGTGACAGAAATAACCTTTGCAGAAAGCCCAGCTGTAAAGGAAGCAAGAGATATTTGCATAAACTGTTGCAACTAAGTAGATGAGGAAAGGTGAAGCCTGAAGCAAACTTGAAATTAAAAGTTAAATAGAACTCAAAAGTTAAAACTATACTGCAGTCAGTCCTAAAACTTCAAACCCAAAATACTGGAAACAAATTCATTATAATGTGTGATTTAAATAATTTTGGCTTAAAAGCTAATTTAAAAAAAAAAAATAAATATTTACAACCGATCTGGTTTGGTTACATAAATCAATGAAATTTTTCTATTTTAAAATAGTGTAATATGAATTAGATTCTAAAAACATACTTCTAAGTAGACAAAATTTATAATCCTGGGATACTTTTAAATAAAGATTTTAATAATGCAAGAAAAAGGAATTGTGAGACTAAACATTAGAGGTCTGAATCCATGTATGGGTACCTTTAAGTGTAAGAAGATAATAGCTGAGAATAATAGCAGGTAGAATTCATAAGAAATAACTACTGTGAGTCCACCACACAAGGTAAAGGTATTTATACTAATAACATCTCAGACTCCTGAACAGAAGCATATACGTTGTGACTCTCAAAGCATTCATCATTTCCCTACTTTACTTGACCAAAAAAATCCTTTTACAATTTTTTTTAAGGAGCTTTTTAGATAGACAATAAATTTTGAGCAATTCTGGAATGGACTATATTTGCCTCTCACCAGGACTATCAAACAGATTCATTTGTCTAACTAGATTTGCAATCTTCAAAGAAAAAATATGTCATATGGATTTCCCCTACCATTTTCTTTTTTTTTAAAATTATTTATTTATTCATTTTAGAGAGGAGAGGGAGAGACAGAGAGAGAGAGAGAGAGAGAGAGAGAGAGGAGAGACAGAGAGAGGGGGGGGAGGAGCTGGAAGCATCAACTCCCATATGTGCCTTGACCAGGCAAGCTCAGGGTTTTGAACCAGCGACCTCAGCATTTCCAGGTTGACACTTTATCCACTCCGCCACCATAGGTCAGGCTCCCCTACCATTTTCTAAATGTCTAGTAATATACTAAAAAATACTTTATATTAATCATGTGAGGTACACAGATAATTAACCCCATTTTATAAATGGGAAATTTGAGGATGAAAGAGGTGGGGCAATTTGTCTAAAGTTATTTAGCCTATAAATTGCAGAAATGAGATTCAAACTAAAGTCTATTTAGCTTTCCCAATATCTGGCATAGCCTCTGGCATATAGTAATTGAAATATGTTTAAAGAATTAATGTGTTTTGTTTTTTTGTTTTGTTGCTACCAATAAAATCCATGCCCAATAATACTAATACCCTATCTTTAAGTCTTCTCTGAGGGAAACTTTCATCAATAAAAGGAACATTTACTAAGGATACAGTTAGCCTGAGTGGCTTCAATACCTGCCACTAACCCATCCAGATTTGTACAGGCAATGGAACATATGAACACACACACACACACACACACACACACACACACACTCAGGTCATTTTATAAAAAAGTCAGTTATGATAAAGAATGCATTTCTTATGCAGTCTAACTTAAACCTAAATTTTAGTTCACTATTTTAAAAATATTTTTTAAACTGAGAAATGCGGTTGCAGTTATTAAAAGAATAGTTTCAATTAAAACCAACTGCTTCTAGAACATGCAAGTTTCACTTTAGTAGGCTAAAATTTAGCTTTAAGCTAGGCTGCATGAGAAATGACCTTTGGGGTGGCTCTACTTTATCATAAATGATCTAGGAACCAAGTCATTTGTGTGTGTGTTCTTTTTATTGCCTCTAAGAATCTAGATGAATTAGTCATACTAAAAACTGGGCCATGTCCCACCGGCAGACCCTTCACAGGCTGAATCTGTCACTTTGTGACTGATGGGAGCCCAGTGAGCTTTAATAAAGCAGCCTTGGTCAGCGGTGCTTTGAGCATCAACTCCTGTCCAGCAGCCTGACACAACAAAGATGCCCAAGTACAAAGTTCTCCAGAGCACTGAAAGAAAACACAAAGCCAACCAGGAGCAATAGCAACTCTTCCTCTGGTGGAAGTTTTCAGCTATTTAAGCAGGACTTAAGTGACTCATCAGGGACTGGATGTTTATTATTTCACATTTGGATTCTTTGGATCCAACAAGTCTGCATTGTACAACCCATCAAAAGAGTGTCAAACTTACTTGTATTGTATTACTTCATACTGGTGAAATTATTGTTCTTGTTTCTAATAACATAGAAGGGATTCTAAACAAAACAAAACAAAACAAAACTGGGCCATGTCTTCAGTATTTCATTTGAAATAGAGGTAGATGACAACTACATCATAGCTCAATAACCATAACTATCCAAGCCTTATTGAAGAAAATCAGGTTAACATACTTAAATACACATACATGTTTTAATCAGAATTACATATAAACAATTATGGCAACTTTTGATTTTAAGGGTTTAAAAAGGTCATGATCACTGGCTTCCTCTCTAGGCTTGGCTCACATCTTATTAAGTGAATAACATTGTGTATTTGTTACATTAGATTCTTGTCTTATATTATGTCCTTTGCTTTGAAAGTACATCTTGTTACTAGAGTGCTGGTACCCAGAAATGTATAAACAATGAAAGTAAGAATAAAAGAAACAGATTATAAAATGAAAAAGAAAAACAAAATTCCTGAGTTTTTACTCAGCTGTATCTAATAAGATGTATCTAACCCTCTCAGGTTACCATTCCTCTCACCAAAAATTTTTACCTGAAATTCCTCTGCAAAGTAATCAGAGCAGATGGAAGCTTCTTTAATCTCTTTCTAGTTTGGAAACCCTTCCAATAAGCTTGAATCAAACTAGCTGCTTGATGTAGTTTCTGAAATTAAATGCCAGAATTAATTTAAAGACATCTCTAAGAAATACAGTTTCAGAAGTTTTACCTCTTTTTTGTTTGTTTCCTAACCCTAACTAACCCCAAACCCTAACCCCTAAGAAGTTTTATTTCTTAAATCAGGTCTGGAGCATTAATCCCATCTCTAATAAATTGGGCAAGAAGCAACACTTCTTATAGGCCCAGGACAGTAAAGGCCAAAGAATATTAAATCTGACCTCCCAAAGGAGGTATGTTTAGGTTTATTTACTTAAGCAAAATCTAGAATGTATTCAAGATACAGTGTAATGAGCTTCAAATTCTCTCTGAATAATCTTACTTCCTACTCCCTTTACACATATTTCATAGTTCTGCTTATTTAATGCTTTAACTTCTTTGCTTGGCATCTTATTCCTAGCCTAACTTACTCAAAGATTCAAGGTATAAAGAACTCTACGTAGGCTAAAAATAATTTTAAAAAAAGGCTCTGCTGTTTAAATACAGTCCATAAATAACCCCTTGCCCCATCAAACTATGGCTGCTGTGGATCTTAGGGGGAATAACTAACAAAAAGGGAGAGCAAATAAAAGATTCAAGAGGTCATCACTCCAATACTTTGAAATGAAAACATTTACTGAAATGTTAGCAAATATCATAATTATTTTTATAATTTAATACCTCTTCTTCTACTTCCTGATAGACTCTAGGGCTTAAAAGGCCAATGAGCTGTCTAAATTCTTGACAAAACTCTGTCCCAGGCTCTTTTTTATTCAGTAGACTTCTGAGTCCTAAAATGGAATAACAAAGATACAACTATTAATAATAAAATACAATTTTGTTACTCAATTAATATTAATTTGAAGTTACAGGCTGATTTAGAAATACATGAACACAACAAGATTAATCACATGATTCTTCTTTTTCCTTCCCTCAGACTTCTAGATTGATGTCTTTAGGATACTCCTCTGTCCTAAGAGTTCTTATGTGCCCCATGTCCTTAAGGGTCCTTGTGCATTCTGATGCAAAATCTGTCTAGCTAATGTCTTGAATTAAAAAGATGGAGTGGAATCATTATGCTAAGTCAAAGAGTATATACCTAATTTATTTCTATTTGAATATAAAAACCTTAAATTGAAACATTTTAAAAAAGATAATGAATACATACTGAGAAATGCCTACCCAGTGGAAACACTTAAGCAGGTTATTATTCATCATTAATTAGTTACTACTAAATAAAAATACACAGTGGTGCTAATAACTTGGGCAGATCAATAGGTTCCTGAGCAGAGAGATGTTCTGTTTTTGAGGAAAGACAGTGAAGGAGTTGAATAGTAATTATTAATTGATATAACGATCAAAAGGGTTATCAACCTCTCAAACACAGCTCTATTTCTCCAGTAAAGTTTGTCCTGGTAAGGTCACAGATCTTTCTGGTCATAATTTTATAACAATATATGGTATATTCAATACACAACCTTTTCATCAGAGAGGGAGTAAATCTTCATTGTAAACTCAATAATGTACCAAACGCCATCTGTTGAGACACGAAGTTGCTTGCTTACCTAAAGACTTTTTCCTGGTTATCTGTTGTGATATTTTATCTGCACATTTCAGTTACTGACTTTTTCTTTTTTTCTCTTTAAGATTTTATTTATTCATTTAAGAAAGTAAAGACAGAAAGAGAGAGAGAGAGAAAGAGAGAAGGAGGGGAGGAGCAGGAAGCATCAACTCCCATACATGCCTTGATCAGGGAAGCCAGGGTTTCAAACCAGAGACACCTCAGCATTACAAGTCAACACTTGATCCACTGCGCCACCACAGGTCAGGCATAGTTACTGACTTTTTCAAAACATAGAAATAGTTTTCCATAAACCAACAATAAAAATGTTAATTTTTCAAATCTAAAAAAAAGAAAGGATATATGTACTACCTTTGTAGCAGGCACTTAGTCTTAGTAAAATCAAAATTTCCTGATGGGATTCTGCCATCAACAGTAGGAGCTTTGTAGCAATACTTCTTAGGACTGGACTAGGAGTTGATAAAAGCTTGAAAATAACTTCATCTAAAATTGAGTGCAGGGTTTTTGCTTCTATTCTGAGTAAATCACCACTAATAGAATAAAACAAAAAGAAAATGGACAATTACTAACTGTACATAGATATTACAACAAATTAAACAAAATGTCAGCAACCTGTGGCTGACTCTGGCCTGGTCCAAGAAGATAAGCATTTTAAAAAAGTATAGCTTAGTTCCAAGAATGCAGAACAATTAAGTCAATTAATATTTACTGAATTCATGCTGTGTATAAGATACCATGCTAGGTAAAATGAGGAATACAAAGTAGCCAAAGGCCCTCTCCTCAGAAAATCCTACAATCAAATTGTGGAGTAAAGATAAATGTGCAAAATATTCAAAAGGTTATTCAAAAGGTTCAAGGCAACAATAAGAAGAAAACCACAAGACAATAGTACATAATTGTTTAGTGATGTATGAAGACAAAAATGCTGTAGGAATTCAATTATCATGTCCTTTTTGTAGAAGAAACTTATGTTTCCTTTGGTATTTCTTTCATTACACTATCAACCTTATCTTGCAGTACTAATGTCACGAAAAATTATCTGAAATTTAGAAATAGTCAAGAGAGGCCCTGGCCAGTTGGCTCAGCGGTAGAGCATCGGCCTGGCGTGCGAGGGGACCCGGGTTCGATTCCCGGCCAGGGCACATAGGAGAAGCGCCCATTTGCTTCTCCACACCCCCTCCTTCCTCTCTGTCTCTCTCTTCCCCTCCCGCAGCCAAGGCTTCATTGGAGCAAAAGATGGCCCGGGCGCTGGGGATGGCTTCTTGGCCTCTGCCCCAGGCGCTAGAGTGGCTCTGGTCGCAGCAGAGCGATGCCCTGGAGGGGCAGAGCATCGCCCCCTGGTGGGCAGAGCTTCGCCCCTGGTGGGCGTGCCGGGTGGATCCCGGCCGGGCGCATGCGGGAGTCTGTCTTGACTATCTCTCCCCGTTTCCAGCTTCAGAAAAAAAACAAAAAACAAAAAATACAGAAATAGTCAAGAGAGAAGACTGGGAGTCTTTTTACTCACATTACCCCTAAAAATCACATACTCATTAATGAGGTGGGAAGATTTCTACTCACTACTGTTTGGATATTTTGCAATTCTGTAAAAGTAGAGGTTGACTTGTAGAAAACAAATAATAGCAATGATGTTTATCTGAGAGCAAAAGATTCTTATTCAATAACAATATAAATGACTTTTTTACAGTAGAAAAAGCAAAGTTGTATCTAAGTATGTACCCATTCAACTTCCTTGATACAATATTCTTCCAGATCCTCCTCCACTCAGAAACTTCTGACCGTTCTACCTCAGTCTTCATTGGCTACCCTTTTCCAGTATAAAGGTTATTACCCAGGATTTCATTTTCAGCCAATTTCCTTTATCACTCTATTTATAGTATATTTTCCATTGAGCTCATGTTCTCATGTTTTTAACTGTCATTTGTAGGTTGATTACTCATACATCTATAACTCTAGTCCAGATCTCTTCCAGAAGTAAGTCTATCTACTCACCTAAAATGGATATTTGAGTCATCTTGTCTTTAGCCATCTCAAATAAAGCTGCTATAAACATTTGCATATGCAAATGGAATACTACTCGGGCATATAAAAGAATGAAATCTTACCTCTTGTGATAGCATGGATGGACCTAGAGAGTATTACGCTAAATAAAATAAGTCAGAGAAAAACAAATACCATATGATTTCACTTATACATGGAATCTAAAGAACAAAATAAAATAGAAACAGATTCATAGATACAAAGAACAGACTGATGGTTGATAGAAGGGAGGGAGGTGGGGGACTAGGCGAAAAGGTGAGGGATTTAAGAAGTATAAATTGATAGTTACAGAATAGTCTCAGAGATGTGAATGCATAGGGAATACAGTCATTAATATCGTAATAACTATGTATGGAGCCAGATGGGTACTTGAAATACTAGGGGGACCATACTTTATAAAGTACATGATTGTCTAACCACTATGCTATATGTATGAAACTGACAAAATAATATTGAATATAAACTCATTGAGAACAAAAACAACCAAGTTTGTTTACGTGACCGCATGAAATGCCACTAAATGGAAAAGGAATCTGAATGAGTTAAAATAACTGAATCTATGCTAGGTATTATAACATGATATTGGAGTCTTGCATTTAGAAAATGAAGTCTTTCAATACAATGATAGTTTAAAGAAAAAGACATAGTTTTATCAGTATATAGCATTTTTCTCTGACTTTTATAAATTCTAGGAATAAAAGGCAATTTATTCAAATAAAAAATTAAAAAAAAATCTTGACAATTAAAAAAAAATTGTGTACATGTTTTTGCATAGACTCTTATTTCCCTGCCGATGAACATATCTCTGTTCAACATGACCCATACCGAATTCGTCATCTGTCTCCCCAAACCAACTCCTTACATATTCTTTGGTGGTTATACCACTATCTAATTATCCAATTTAACACCAAAACTCTGGTGTCATACCTGAATGCATCTTTTATTTCATCTCATATCAAAACATTCACCAAGTTCTACAATTTTTTAACAGCTCTAGTAAGTTTAACTGATATATAACAAACTGCACATAAAGTGTACAATTTGATAAATTTTGACTTGTTTCACTACCATAATCAAGATAATGAACATATCCATCACTCCCCCAAAGTTTCCTTGTGCTTTACTATAGTCCTTTTCTTCAAGCCCTCCCTGTAACCCTATCTTCAGACAAGAAGACAAAAATACTACAGGAATTCAATTATCACACACTTAATAGAGAAGGAAATTTGTCTATTCTTTGGTTTTTCCTTTATTACACTAAGAACCTTATCCTGCATATGTCATAAAAATATAAAACTTAGAAATACACAAAAGGGATTACTGAGTGTCTTTAATACTCACCTCACTTGGGAATATGTGATTTTCTAGGGGTGTACAACCATTGATCTACTTTTTGTCACTACAGTTAATGTTTTCTAGAATTTTATGCAAATAAAACATACAGTATGTAATTTTTTGGCCTAGCTTCTTTCACTGGGTATAATAATTTTGATATTCATCTGTGTCATCACATATATGAAAAAGTTATTTGTTTACCGCTGAATAATAATCTACTGTATATGACACACCACAGGTTACTCACCCGCAGGGAAAAGTTGGGTCGTTTCTAGCCTTTAGCTATTACAAATAAAGCTGCTATGAACATTTGTGTACAAGCCTTTGTATGGACATATGCTTTCATTATTCTTGGGCAAAAACCTAGGAATGGATTGAATAGGTAACATTGATGTGTATGTTTGTCTGTTAAGAAAGTGCCAAAATATCAGAGCCACAATAATCAAAACAGCATGGCACTGGCAGAAAAACAGACATACAGACCAATGGAACAAAATCGAGAGCCCAGAAATTAAACCACATATATATGAACAAATCATCTTCAACAAAGGAGCCAAGAAAACACACAATGGGAGAAAAGAAAGCCTCTTCAATAAATGGTGCTGGGAAAATTGAAAAGTCACATGCAAAAGAATGAAACTTGACTACAGTTTGTTCTCCTTCACAATAATTCAAAATGGATCAAAGACCTAAATATAAGATCTGAAACAATAAATTACATAGAAGAAAACAGGTACTGAACTCACATCCCTTGGCCTTAGAGAACAATTTATGAATTTGACCCCAAAGGCAAGGGGTAAAGGCAAAAATAAATGAACAGGACTATATCAAACTGAAAAGCTTCTGCACAGCAACAGAAACTGACAACAAAACAAACAGGCAGTCAAATAAATGGGAGATGATACCATAATTCCCCATGTATAAGACGCTCCCATGTATAAGGATGCACTTTAATTTTGGGGCCCGAAATTTGAAAAAAAAGTATTACATAAAGTTATTTAACTCAAGTTTTATTCATCCTAAAATTCATACAACTACTCATCTGTGCAAAAAAGAGAAAAATGCAAGTTAAAAAAATCTACAGGCCCTGGCCGGTTGGCTCAGCGGTAGAGCGTCGGCCTAGCGTGCGGAGGACCCGGGTTCGATTCCCGGCCAGGGCACACAGGAGAAGCGCCCATTTGCTTCTCCACCCCTCCGCCGCGCTTTCCTCTCTGTCTCTCTCTTCCCCTCCCGCAGCCAAGGCTCCATTGGAGCAAAGATGGCCCGGGCGCTGGGGATGGCTCTGTGGCCTCTGCCCCAGGCGCTAGAGTGGCTCTGGTCGCAACATGGCGACGCCCAGGATGGGCAGATTATCGCCCCCTGGTGGGCAGAGCGTCGCCCCTGGTGGGCGTGCCGGGTGGATCCCGGTCGGGCGCATGCGGGAGTCTGTCTGACTGTCTCTCCCCATTTCCAGCTTCAGAAAAAATGAAAAAAAAAAAAAAAAAAAAAAAAAATCTACAACCACTGTATAAGACATACTCAGTTTTTAGAACCCAAATTTTTCAAAAAATGGTGCGTTATACATGTGGAAATATGGTATATGCAAACAACAGCTCGGATAAAGGGTTAATATCCAAAATATACAAAGAACTCACTAAGGGCAGCAACAAACAAGCAAACAATACAATTAAAAAATAGAGAGAGGACCCAAACAGACACTTCTCCCAAGAAGACATACAAATGGCCAATAGTCACATGAAAAGATGCTCATCTTAACTAGCTATCTGAGAAATGCAAATCAAAACTACAGTGAGAGGCCCTGGCCGGTTGACTCAGCGGTAGAGCGTCGGCCTGGCGTGCGGGGGACCCAGGTTCGATTCCCGGCCAGGGCACATAGGAGAAGCGCCCATTTGCTTCTCCAACCACCCCCCCCCCTTCCTCTCTGTCTCTCTCTTCCCCTCCCGCAGCCAAGGCTCCATTGGAGCAAAGATGGCCCGGGCGCTGGGGATGGCTCCTTGGCCTCTGCCCCAGGCGCTAGAGTGGCTCTGGTCGCGGCAGAGCGACGCCCCGGAGGGGCAGAGCATCGCCCCTGGTGGGCGTGTCAGGTGGATCCCGGTCTCTCCCTGTTTTCAGCTTCAGAAAAAATACAAAAAAAAAAACACAAAAAAAACCTACAGTGAGATACCTCTTCACACCTGTTAGATTGGCCTTGTTATTATTAACAAGACAGGTTGGAGAGGATCTGGAGAAAAAGAAACCCTCATTCACTACTGGTGGGAATGTAAACTAGTCCGACCATTATGGAAGTATGGTGGTTTCTCAAAAAATTAAGGACAGAACTACCATATGACCCAGCAATCCCTCTACTGGGCACCTACCCCCAAAACTCAAAAACATTGGTACATAAAGACACATGCATTTCCATGTTCATCACAGCATTATTCACAGTGACCAAGACATGGAAACCATCAAAGTGTCCTTCAATAGAGGATTGGATAAAGATGTGATACATATATACCATGAAATACTACTCAGCCATAAGAAATGATGACATATTACCCTTTTCAACAACATAGATGGACCTTGAGAACATTATACTGAGTGAAATAAGTAAATCAGGAAAAGCTAAGAACTGTATGATTTCACACATAGGTGGGATATAAAACTGAGTCTCATGGACATAGATAAAAGTGAAGTGGTTACCAGAGAGAGATTTGGTGGAGGAGGTTATATGGAAGGAAGTAAAGAGGGACAAATATACAATGACTAAAAATGATTTGACTTTGGGTGATGGGTTTACAACATAATCAACAGTTGAAATGCTATAGAAATGTTTACCTGAAACCTATGTACTCTTATTGATCAATGTCACCCTGTTAAATTCAACTTTCTAAATAAAAATTTAAAGAATAAAAAAGAAACTGCCCAATTATATAAAGTGATTGTAAATTTTACCACTCCCACCAGCAGTGGATGAGTTCTTCCATGTCTTTAACAGCTGGGTCAGTCATGGTTTTAAATTTTAGTCATTTAATAAGTGTGTAGTGAAATCTTCCTCATTTCCAATGTTGCTGACTACCTTTTCATGTGCTCATTTGCCATCCATATATCTTTTTTCATGAAGTATCTGTTCAGATCATTTGTCCATTTTTTTTACTTTATTAAAAAAAATTTTTTTTGACAGAGAGTGAGTCAAAGAGAGGGACCGACACACACGATGGGAGATGAGAAGCATCAATTCTTCATTGCAGCACCTTAACTGCTCTCATATGTGCCTTGATGGGGAGGGGGGGTTCTAAGAGCAAGTGACCCCATGCTCAAGCTAGCAACCTTTGGGCTCAAATTAGCAACCGTGGGGTCAGGTCTATGATCCCACGCTCAAGCCAGCGACTCCGCGCTCAAGCTGGCAAATTCAGGGTTTCAAACCTGGGTCAACCATATCCCAGTCCAATGCTCTATACACTGCGCTACTGCCTGGTCAGGCCAAACTTTAGTCATTTAATAAGTGTGTAGTGAAATCTTCCTAATTACTAATGTTGCTGACCACCTTTTCATGTGCTCATTTGCCATCTACATATCTTCTTTCATGAACTATCTGTTCAGATCTTTTGCCCATTTTCAAACATTTTATTATTAATTTTGGAGAATTCTTTATATATTCTGGATACAAGTGTGGACAAGTCCTGCCGGGGGTGAGGATGACAGAGACGCAAAGACCCGACTCTGGGGACCAGGTTCAGTGATGCAGATCCACTTTATTCAGAAAGTAAGCTAGCTTATATACACAGGTTCAGCCTATAGAGTGTTACAGCGTGTCCTTCGTAGCCAATGGCTAAAAAGATCAGGGAGCTGCATGGTCAGTGCTGAGTCACCTTCTTATAGCGGGCGAGCTCCCTCCCTGGGTGTGCCCAGGAGGGTTCTGGGAGCTGGAGTATCCCCACAGTATTGCATCAGCCACAGCTGCTAGGAATGCACTCTGCGCTCCACCCACATACAAGTACTTAAGATATAAGTTTTGCAAATATTTTCTACCAGCCTGTCTCGTCTTTTTCATTTTTTAAAACAATGTTTTTTGAAGAGTGCATTTAAAAATTCAATGGTCTAATTTATCAAATTCTTTTATAAATTTTACTTTTAGAGTCATAATTAAGAAGTTTGTTCAACCCAAGTCATTATAGTTTCTACTAGTTTTATTCAAAAAGTTTTTCAGTTTAAGTTTTACATTTATGTCTATTATCCATTTTTAATTAATTTTTGTATATGGTAAGAGGTATAGATCAAATTTCTTTTCTTTATATATTAATAGCCAATTGTTCAGCCACCCTTAAAAAGACTAACCTTGCCCTACTGAATGACTTTATACCCCTTTTAAATATCAATTGTTCACACATGTGTGATTCTATGTAAGGATTCTACACTATTCCAATGATATACAGTGTGTCCATAAAGTCATGGTACACTTTTGACCGGTCACAGGAAAGCAACAAAAGACGATAGAAATGTGAAATCTGCACCAAATAAAAGGAAAACTCTCCCAGTTTCATACCTATTCAGTGCAGTTCGATGTGGGCTCACATACAGATTTTTTAGGGCTCCTTAGGTAGCTATCCCGTATAGCCTCTACAGACTCATCACTGACTGACGGCATACCAGAACAGGGTTTCTCCACCAAACTGCTGGTTTCCTTCAACTGCTTATCCCACCAAGTAATGTTATTCCTAGGTGGTGGCGCTTCGTTATAAATGCGCCGATATTCACATTGCACTTTGGTTATGGTTTTGAATTTAGCAAGCCACAGAACACACTGAACTTTCCTCTGTACCATCCACATCTCGACTGGCATGGCCGTGGACTGTTCCGCTGTATACACGGTGTTACGTCATCATCTGCACACGCGCACATGCTGCCACATCATCCTACAGAAACTGGGAGGGTTTTCCTTTTATTTGGTGCAGATTTCACATTTCTATCGTCTTTTGTTGCTTTCCTGTGACCGGTCAAAAGTGCACCATGACTTTACGGACACACTGTATTTGCTTATCTATGTACCAATACCTCACTGTCTCAATTATATCAGCTTTACTAAAAAGTCTTAAAATTAGGTACTGTTAGGTCTCCCAACGTTGTAGGGTGGGCTATTTTATATTTTAGTTCTTTTGACTTTTATGTGGATTCTAGTAGATTGGCTTACCAATTTCTGCAAAAATGGGATTTTGATCAGGATTATGTTTAAGGTAAACAGTAAGGTCTTCAATTGATGATGTCAGCAGGGTCTGTGACATTAAGCAAAATGACATATAAACAATTTTACGATAGGCTAATGGATTAAACAAGAGTTAAGTTCCTACAGCATATCGCCAATGTTGTAACAAAACAACATTGAACAATATGTTATTTGAAGACCTGCTGTATATCAATTTACAGAGAATTCAAATCTTGCCCTGGTCAGATGGCTCGTGTATAGAGCATCAATCCAGTATGCAGAAGTCCCGGGTTTGAACCCCAGTCAGGGCACTCATGAGAAGCGACCATTGCTTCTCTTCCCCTTTATCCCCCCTTTCTCTCTCTCATCCCCTCTTGCAGTGAGTGACTTGACTGGTTTGAGCACTGGCCCAGGTGCTGAGGATAGCTTAGCAAACATAGGTTCCAGATGGGGAAACATTTGCTGGGTGGATCCCAGTCAGCGCACATGTGGGAGTCTATCTCCCCTCCTTTCACTTAAAATAAATAAATAAAACAAAGTCTTCACAATATTGTACCACTGATCTATCAGCACAGCAAATCTCTCCTTTATTTACATGTTCTGCAATTCCCTTCAGCAAATTCTTATACTTTTAAGTAAATAGGTCTTTCATCTTTTATCAGATTTAACCCTACACATTTCATATTTTTATGCTATTATAAATAGCACTTCTGAAATTTCAGTTTCCGAGTATTACTCGATGGATATAAAAATTCAATTTATATTTAATATTGATCCTGTATTCTACTACCCTTGTTATACTCAATTGGTTTTAGTGGCTTCTTTGTACACTCCATTAAATTTCTTTATACAGATAACAGTGCTATCCCCAAACACAGAAAGTTTTGAGTCTTCCTGTACATATGGATAACTTCTCTTTTCCTTGTTTGATTGTACTGACTAGAAACTCCAGTACGTTTAGAAATTTATCAAAGTGGGCATCCTTGTCTTGTTCATGATCTTACAGGGGAAGCATTTAGTAATCTACCATTAAGTATCTCAGCCATAGGTTTTTCCTTAATCAGACTGAGGAAGTACTTCTATTACTACTTTGCTAAGTTTTAATTCACTGGGGTGACATTGGTTAATAAAATTATAGTTTTCAGGTGTACAATTCTATAATACCTCATCTGCATACTGTATTGTGTGTTCACCACACCACGTCAAATCTCTTTTAATCACCATTTATTGCTTCTATATCCTCACTTACCTCCCCCTGTCCATCTGGTAATCACCATATTGTCTGTGTCTATGAGGTTTTTTTCTTTTTGCTTAATCCCTTTATCATTTTTTTAAAAATTTATTCATTTTAGAGAGGAGAGAGAGAGAGGAGAGACAGAGAGAGAGAAGGGGGGAGGAGCTGGAAGCATCAACTCCCATATGTGCCCTGACCAGGCAAGCCCAGGGTTTCGAACCGGCGACCTCAGCACTTCCAGGTCGATGCTTTATCCCACTGCACCAACACAGGTCAGGCCCCTTTATCATTTTTATCCTGCTTTCTAGCTGCCCTCCACTCTGACAGCTGTCAGTCTGTTGTCTGTTTCTATTTTGTTTGGTTATTTTGTTCATTAGATTTCACATGAGTGAGATTATATGGTACTTGTGTCTCTGACTGGTTCATTTCATCAGCATAATACAGTAGTCTCTCGCCATATCGTGGTTCACTTTTCGCAGTCTCATAGTATAGTGGATTTTTAAATTTACATATCTAATTTTGTATTGTGGATTTTTCACTATATCGTAGAATTTTGTGGTATATAGGTATTTTAATATATTTATTACTTTTGTGGTAAAATAAGCATTTTTTAGCCTAAAAAATTGAAAACAATATTAAAAATATTAATTAAAACATCACCACTCAAGTTGTAATATATTCACTGGTAAGTACCCATATAGAATTTTATCTATTGTTAAAATTACATAGGTTTAAGAGTATAGATTAAAGTGGTTAGGAGCATAAGAAGTGTTCATAAGAGTGTGGGAACGGTTTATAAGACTGTAAGGATGGTTTATAAAGCCTTAAACAATATATAAATAATAAAATAAAGGTCGCTACTTTGTGCATTTTCACCTATTGCAGGGGGTTCTAGAACCTAACCCCCACGATAGACGAGGGACCACTGTACTTTCTAGGTCCAGCTATTCTGTCACAAAAGGTAAGCTTTCCTTCTTTTTTATGGCTTAGTAGTATTCCATTGTGTAAATGTACCTCAGTTTGTTTTTTTTATTAAGTGAGAGGCAGGGAGGCAGAGACAGGCTCTTGCATGCACCCTGACCAAGATCCACCTGGCAAGCCCCTACCAGGGAACCATCTGCTGAGTAACCAGGCTATTTTAGCAACTAAAGCAGAGGCCATGTAGCCATCCTCAGCACCCAGGGCCAACTTTGCTTGAGCCATTCAAGCCATGGCTGAGGGAGGGGAAGGGAGAGAAAAAGGGGGTAGGAGTGGGTAGGGGTGGAGAAGTAGATGGTTGCTTCTCCTGTGTGCTCTGACTGGGAATTGCACATGAGACTTCCACAAGCCAGGCTGATGCTCTACTGCTGAGCCAAGCAGCCAAGGCCATATCACAGCTTTTTTTTAAAAAAAATCTTTTAAAAAATGATTTTTCTGATTTTACAGAGAGAGGAAGGGTTGGGGGAATGAGAAGCATCAACCCATAGTTGCTTCACTTTAGTTGTTCATTGATGACCTGGCATATGTGCCTCGACCGGGCAAGCCCAAGGTTTCAAACTGGCCAACTCAGTATTCCAGGTTGATGCTCTGTCTACTGTGCAACCAGAGGGCAGGCGTACCACAGCTTTTTGATCTGTTCATCTACTTACGGACATATGGGCTGCTTCCATATCTTGTCTATTGTAAATAATGCTGCAGTGAACATAGGAGTGCATATTTTCTTTTTAACTAGTGTTTGTTTCTTTTGAAATAGTCTAATAAATGGAATTGCCGGGTCATAAAGTAGTTCTATTTTAAATTTTTTGAGGTAACTCCATTGGTTGCACCAATCTGCATTCCTACCAACACAAGGTTTCCCTTTTCTACACATCTTCACCAACATTTGCTTGTTGATTTGTTGATGACTGTCATCTGACAGGTGTGAGGTGATATTCCGTTGTTGTTTTAATTTGCATTTCTGTTGATTAGTGACGATAAGCATTTTTCATGTCTATTGGCCATAAGTTTGTCTCTCTGGAGAAGTGTATTCAGGTCCTTTGCTCATTTGTAAATTAGATTATTTGTTTTTGTTTTTTGGTGGACTTTTATAACTTTATAAATTTTTGATATAAACCCCAAATCAGATGTATCACTGGCAAATATGTTCTACCATTCTGTGTTTTGTCAGCTCATTTTGTTGATGGTTTCCTTTTGCTGCGCAAACACTTTTTATAGTCTGATGTAATCCGATTAATTTATTTTTCTTATTTCTCAGCCTAAGGAGATATATCCAAAAAAATACTGCTATGAGACATGTCCAAGATTTTACTGTTTTCTTCTAGAATTGTAATGGTTTCAAGTCGTATAATTCAGTCTTTCATCGATTTTGAGTTTATTCTTAGATATGGTATAAGAAGGTGGTCTAGTTTCATTTTTTTCACACCTGTCCATTTTTTCCAACACCATTTATGAATGGACTGTATTTACCCCATTGTATGTTCTTGCCTTCTTTGTCAAATACTGACCATAAAGATATGGTTTTAATTCTGGGCTCTTTATTCTGTTCCTTGATCTATGTCAGTTTTTATGTCATTTCTATGCTGTTTTGATTCCTATAGTCTTGTAGTATAACTTGATTTCAGGTAGTGTGAAGCCTCTGACTTTGTTCTTCCTTCTCAAGATTGCTGTTGTTATTCGGGGTCTTTTATGGTTCCATAGGAATTTTTGGAATATTTATTCTAGTTCTGTGAATTATGCCATTGGTATCTTAATAGAATCAAGTTGAATCCATAAATATGGCATATGCTTCCACTTATTTGTATCTTCAATTTTTTCTTCAGTGTCTTATAATTTTCCGAGGACTGGTCTTTTACATCCTTGGTTAAAATTATTCCTAGTTTTTTTTTTTGTTTTTTTTTACACAATTGTAAGTAGGATTGCTATCTTATAATGATTGGTGCATAAAAATGCAACTAATTTCTGGATTTTTATTTTGTATCCTGCTACTGTATTAAATTCATCTATTAGTTCTAGCAGTTTTTTTGGTAGAATCTTTAGGGTTCTCTATATGCAGTATCATGTCACCTGCAAATAATGACAGTTTTACTTTTTCCTTCTCAATTTAGATGCACTTTTAATTTCTTCTTCTTGTCTAATTACTGTGGCTAGGACTTCTAGTACTATGATGAATAAAAACAGTAAAAACAGACATCCCTGTCTTGTTTCTGATCTTAAGGAAAATGCCTATGGCTTTTGCCCACTGAGTATGATGCTGGCTGTTGGGTTGTCATATATGGCCTTTATTACATTGAGGTATATTGCCTCTATTCCACTTTGTTGAGAGTTCTTTTTAATCATATATCAGTGCCGAATTTTATCAAATGCTTTTTTCAGTATCTATTGGTACAATCATGTGATTTTTATCCTTCATTTTGTTTATGTGGTGTATCACCGTTTATTGACTTGTGGATATTGTATCAATCCTACATCTCCAGAATAAATTCCACTTAATCATGGTTTATGACCTTTTAAATGTATTGCTGGATACAGTTTGCTAATATTTTATTGCAGGCTTCAGCATTTATCAGTGATATTGGCCTATAGTCTTCTTTCTTTAGTGTCTTCATCTGGTTTTGAAATTAGGATAATCCTGGCCTCATAAAATGAGTTTGGGAGTCTTCTCTACCCTTGAATTTGTTGAAATACTTTAAGAAGAATAGATGTTAGTTTTTCCTTGAACATTTGGTAAAATTCACCTGTGAAGTCATCTGGTTCTGGACTTCTGTTCTTTGGAAGTTTTCATTAGTGCTTCAATTTTACTACTTGTAATCTGTCTGTCCAGATTCTCAGATTCTTCCAATTCAGTTTTAAAATATTGTGTATCTCTAGGAATTTACTCATTTTGTGCAGATTGTCCAATTTGTTGGCTTATATTTGTTGGTAATATTTTCTAAATTTATTTATTTATTTATTTATTTTTACTTTTCTTTACAGAGACAGAGAGAGAGTCAGAGAGAAGGATAGATAGGGACAGACAGACAGGAATGAAGAGAGATGAGAAGCATCAATCGTCAGTTTTTTCGTTGCGACACCTTAGTTCACTGATTGCTTTTTCATATGTGTCTTGACAGTGGGGCTACAGCAGACCAAGTAACCCCTTGCTCGAGCCAGCAACCTTGGGTCCAAGCCGGTGAGCTTTGCTCAAACCAGATGAGCCCGCGCTCAAGCTGGCAACCCGGGGTCTCGAACCTGGGTCCTCCACATCCCAGCCTGACGCTCTATCCACTGCGCCACTGCCTGGTCAGGCATTTTCTTACATTTCTTTGAATTTCTTTGATGTCAGTTGATGCTTCTCTTCTTTCATTACTAATTTTATTTATATACTCTCGTTTTTTATTGATGAATTTGGTTACAGGTTGTCAATCTTTGACAGTAATATTGTCATAATAGGAAATTTTAACACTCCACTGGCATCTTCCAGAAAGAAAACCAATAAGGAAACAGGGGCCTTAAATGACATAATAGATCAGATGGATTTAAGTGATGTCTTCAGAGCATTTCATTCCAAAGCAGAATATACATTCTTTTCAAGTGCACAAGGAACATTTTCTAGGATAGACCACATGTTAGGACATAAACAAAGTCTCAATAAACTTAAGGAGACTGAAATAATATCAATCATCTTTTCTGGATATAATGGTATAAAATTAAAAATCAATCACAATCACAAGAAAAGAAATTTTAAAAATACACAAAGACATGGTGGCTAAATGTTACTAAACAATAAATGGGCTAACAATGAAATCAAGGAGGAAATCAAAAGACACTTTACCTGACCAGAGGTGGCACACTGGATAGAGCATCAACCTGGGATGCTGAACACCCAGGTTCGAAACCCCAAGGTCACTGGCTAGAGCATGAAATCATCCAGCTCGAGTGCAAACTCACCAGTTGAGCATGGGATTATACACACAACCCCATGGCCATTGGCTTAAACCCAAATGTCACTGGCTTGAAGCCCAAGGTTGCTGGTCTGAGCTCAAGTTGCTGTCTTGAGCAATGGATCACTGGCTCCGCTCGAGCCCCCTGGTCAAGGTACGTATAAAAAAGCAGTCAGTGAACAACTAAGGTGCCATGACGACAAGCTGATGCCTCTTCATCTCTCTTCCTTCCTGTCTGTCCCTCCCTCCCCACCTCTCCCTTGCTTAAAAAATTGTATTGGCTTTTTAATATATTCTTGGACACAACTTGCTAAATTTTTAGAATTCTTTACATTTGTGTTCACGAGTATATTGATGAGTAGTTTCTCATGTCTTTGACTGGTTTTGGTATTAAGGTAATGCTGACTTTATATAACAGGGGTCGGGAACCTATGGCTCACGAGCCAGATATGGCTGCATTTGGCTCGCAGACAAATCTTTAGTAAAAAAAAAAATAATGTTAAAAATATAAAACATTCTCATGTATTACAACCCATTCATTTCCTACTGCTCATGTTCATAGTTGTGGGTGGCTGAAGCAATCACAGCTGTTCTCCGGGACAACACCAACTTTTTATTGGATAATGCATAACGTACACAGGTCGTTGTATGGCTCTCACGAAAATACATTTTAATATATGTGGTGTTCATGGCTCTCTCAGCCAAAAAGGTTCCTGACCCCTGTACTAGACTGATCATGGTGATCACATCATAAGGTATATAAATGTCCACTCAATATGTTGTATACCTGAAATTAAAATATTATATGTCGGCCCTGGCTGGTTGGCTCAGCGGTAGAGTGTCGGCCTGGCGTGCGGGGGACCCGGGTTCGATTCCCGGCTAAGGCACATAGGAGAAGCACCCATTTGCTTCTCCACCCCCCCTCCCTCTTCTCTGTCTCTCTCTTCCCCTCCCGCAGCCAAGGCTCCATTGGAGCAAAGATGGCCTGGGCGCTGGGGATGGCTCCTTGGCCTCTGCCCCAGGCGCTAGAGTGGCTCTCATCGCAAAAAAGCGACGCCCCCTGGTGGGCAGAGCTTCGCCCCTGGTGGGCGTGCCGGGTGGATCCCGGTCGGGCGCATGTGGGAGTCTGTCTGACTGTCTCTCCCCGTTTCCAGCTTCAGAAAAATACAAAAAAAAAAAAAAATATATATATATATATATGTCAACTATACATTAATAAAAAATTTTCAATTAAATTTTTTTTAGAGATAGTGAGGCAGATTCCCACATGCACCCCAACTGGGATCCACCTGGCAACCCCACCAGGGGCTAATGCTCAAGTACAGAGGTATTTTTATTAGAGTCTGAGGCTGATGTGCTCCAATGGAACTGTCCTCAGCTTCTGGGGAAACACTCAAAACAACAGAGCCACTGGTTACAGGAGAGAAAGGGGGACAGGAAGAAGCAGATGGTAGCTTCTCCTATATACCCTGACCAGGAATCAAACCTGGGAAGTCCATATCCTGAGTTGATGCTCTATCCACTGAGCCTCTGGCCAAGGCCAAAAACACTCTATTTTTATTTTTGGAGAGAGATAGAGAGACAGAGATAAAAGAGAAACAGGAAGGGAGAGAGATGAGAAGCATCAACTCATAGTTGCGGACCTTATTTGTTAGTTGTTCATTGATTGCTTTTACGTATGTACTGTGGGGCTCCAGCTGAGCCAGTGACCCCTTGGCTCATGTCTATGATCTCACGCTCAAGCTGGCAACCATGTGCTCAAGCTGGCAAACCTGTGTTCAATCTGGTGAGCCTGCGCTCAAGCTGGATGAGCCCATGCTTTAGTCAGCAATGTTGGGGTTTTGAACCTGGGTCCTCAGTGTCCCAGGAGGATTCTCTATCTATTGTGCTACTGCCTGGTCAGCCTAAAAAAATTTTTTTTTAATGTTGCTCAACTATCTTTTTGCTTACATTGCTTCTGATAGGAAAATTGCTGTCATCCTCATGGTCACTTTTCTGTATATGATACCTTTTTCCTTCTGGCTTCTTTTAATATCTTCTATCACTGTTTTAAGCACTTTATATACAATATGCCTTCAAGCAGAATTTCCTTCAAACTTATTTGTCCTTGGGGTTTAATGAGCTTCTTGAATCTTCAAGGTTATGATTTTCATCAAATTTGGAAATTTTTCAGCAACTATTTCTTCAAATATTTTCTTTTGACTCTACTATCTCATTTAAGTACTCTGATTATACTATATAAAGCTGTTTGAAATAGTACTACAGATCACTATATTCCCTCCCTGCCTTTCTTTTCCTTCCTTTCTCCTTTTTGCTTATTCTTCTCTGTTTTGTTTCGGATAGTTTCTACTGCTCTGTCTTCAAATACACTAATCTTATGCAGTGTTAATTTGTTATTAAGCCAATGCATTGTACTTTCATCTCAGACATTGTAGTTTTCATGTCTAAAAGTTCAGTTTGGATCTTATGTATGCCTCTATTCAATATCCTGAACATATGGAAAAATAGCTGTAATAACTGTTCTAATGGCCTTGTCTGTTACTTATAACATATATGTCAGTCTTGATCAACTGATTCATATTATTGTGGGTTCTGTTTTCCTGCTTGCTTGCATTCCTGGTACTTGTATAAATTTTTATCTTGTTGGGTGCTAGATATTTTTGTATTCCTAAAAATACCTGTTTTCTTTTGGTTAAATATTTTCAAGAGCCATGTAAAAATCATATGCAAGCAATGATTTAGCAAAATTGGTAATGGTTCTGACCAAAACACTAAAAAAAAAAAAATCAATAACATTTTGTAAAATCAGGTTGCCTACTGATCTGCACTGTTTTAACAGTTATAATTACATATAATATATATATATATATTTTTTAGCAAAACCGACAGAAAGACAAACAGGAAGGAAGAGAGATGAGAGGCATCAACTCATACTTGTGGCACTTTAGTTGTTCATTGATTGCTTTCTCATATGTGCCTTAACTGGGGAACTCCACCCAACCAGTGTCCCCTCAAGCCAGTGACCTTGGGCATCAAGCCAGAGACTTTGGGGGCTGAAGCCAGAGACAATGAGGTCATGTCTATGATCCTACACTCAAGCCAGGACCCCATTCTCAAGCTGGTGAGCCAGTACTGCTCAAGCTGGCAAACTCAGGTTTTCAAACCTGGGTCTTCAGCATCTGTCCACTGGTCGGGCTAGTTATAGATTCTTTCTGAGCATGATCAGTTTGCAGTGACTGCAAGAAATTATCACTTTGCATCACTAAAGGAAGAGAAAAAGAAAGATCAAAGATTCTATGATGGGCCTGACCAGGCGGTGGCGCAGTGGATAGAGCATCGGACTGGGATGCTGAGGACCCAGGTTCGAGACCCTGAGGTTGCCAGCTTGAGTGCGGGATCATCTAATATGAGCAAAAGCTCACCAGCTTGGACCCAAGGTCGCTGGCTCAAGCAAGGGGTTACTCGGTCTGCTGAAGGCCCGTGGTCAAGGCACATATGAGAAAGCAATCAATGAACAACTAAGGTGTTGCAAAGCGCAACGAAAAACTAATGATTGATGCTTCTCATCTCTCCATTCCTGTCTATCTGTCCCTGTCTATCCCTCTCTGACTCTCTCTGTAAAAAAAAAAAAAAGAAAAAGATTCTGTGATGGTACCAGTGGGACTTTCTCATCCTTTTAAAGTCAAACCAAAGCACAACCTTTTCTGCTAAATTTCCTGCCCCTTTGTACTTAAAAGATTTAGATGCAATTCAATTACTTGAAAATAATTTGATCATTTTGGATCCTGCTTTTATTTTGTTTGGATGGTCCAGAATAGTGCTGAGTCTAGTGGTAATTATCCCCCACTAACAAGGTGAAAAAACCTTCCTGAGTACCCTACTATACAGTACTCCTTTATTCATGACATTTTCCAGTTTGGCTGTTAGAATCAGGTAGTATTCTTGACTCTGTGTGACCTTTTGATACCACTCCTTTTAATCCTTTTGGATTACTGTTCTCCCTGACTTTGGGTAATTTCCTATCACATATGTGACCTGCATGCTACTGAATACTTGGAAAGGAACACTCTACAGATGCCTAGGGTTGTCTATGTGGCTCTCTCTTCTATCATATTCTGTCTTGAGAACTCTAGCTGTTTTGTTTTCCCCAGACTCTCAGCTCTCTCTTCAACTCAGTCTAGCTGGGATATCCCTCCTTCATGACAGCCAGGAATTCCGTAAATGTATTAAGGAAACTGTTAGGTTTACCTTGCTCATTCCTTTTTCTCAGGGCTCATTTCCTTTCATTGACTGAAGTCCAGTTTCTTGAAAACTGTTTGTTATTTCATGTTTTGCCTGGTAGATTTTTTTTTCCAGGTGGTAAGGTAAATCCATTTCTATCCTTCCATTTTGATCCCAAGTGGAAGTGAAGTACTGATGATTTTTAGTCACTAGTTTTTAAAATCCTTTACTTTTTACTTGGATTACTGTGGTTTCTTCCTTTAATTGCCTTCTTTTTCTAGAGCTTTATGTCCTTTAAATATTTCCTCCCCAGTGACCAAAATAACATAAGTGAAATGTAATCCGACCATTTTAAAAATCTTGCAATCGTCCCTATTTCCTATATAATAAAACTAAGTTTTCTTAACACAGCATACAAGCTCTTCATGACAAGTTTCTACAAACCTGGACAGCCACCTCCACATATCAAACT
Organism: Saccopteryx bilineata; assembly: GCF_036850765.1. Lineage (NCBI taxonomy): Eukaryota > Metazoa > Chordata > Mammalia > Chiroptera > Emballonuridae > Saccopteryx > Saccopteryx bilineata. Next base: position 51,187,316 of record NC_089497.1, read on the forward strand.
TTAAATGCTGGCAATAATAAACTGTACCTATTCTTCACCCTCAACATGTTTCTTATCTCTGTGCATTTGCTTACCTTGTTACCTCTGCATAGAAATACTGCTTTCTCTTTGTCCTCCCTGGCTATTTTTCAGAAGACAGAAAGACTCCGGCATGTACCGGGATCCACCGGGCAATCCCCATCTTGGGCCAATGCTCTGCCCATTTGGGGCCATGCTCACAACTGAGCTATTTTTAGCACCTGAGGCAGAGGCTCCACGAAGTCATCCTCAGCACCCAAGCCAACATGATCAAACCAATTGAGCCATGGTTGCAGGCGGAGAAGAGAGAGGGAGGGGGATGGATACAGGGGGAGAGAGAGAGAAGGGGGAGGAATAAGGGGTAAAGAAGCAGATGCTCGCTTCTCCTGTGTGCCCTGACCAGGAATTGAACCCAGGACATCCACACCCCAGGCCGATGCTCTACCACTGAGCCAACTAGCCAGGGCCTAATTTCTCATTCTTAAAGTTTCATTTCAGTAGTTACCTTCTCCAAGAAGCACTTCCCCTAAGTTTGAGTCAGAACCTCCTAACTTTTGTATACACCTTCAATATATTTAATACACTATGATTATGTTCATGTGTCAGTCTATTTCACTATATTGTAAGCTATTTGAAGACAAGGTTTATATCTTAATCAATTTGGTAAACCTAACAACAGATACACATACCGGAAACATAGGTGTTTAATAAATCCATTATTAAAGTAAAAAAATCCAGTTATTTCAAGTGTACATGCTCTGCCTTTGAATTTTAACTTGGGGAAATTGTCTATTACGTTTTTTAGGCCCTTCTATAGCACCTGGCACAATACTGAGCTTGCAGTTTGCTAAACAAATATATAATTAAACTTTTTTATTGTGATCCCAACATTTTTCTTCAGAAATGACAGTGGTTTTTCTTCACCAAGTGTGAAATTTGGTGGAAAATCATAAGCTCAGATATGATACTAATTCAACAGATTTCCTGTGTTGTAAAGCATGTAATTTTCATTCTTTTTCTAAAAAACAATGATAATAAGTATCATATACAATCCACATGCAATTGACTTCAGCAAAACTGAAATGAAATTGGTAATGTTGCTAATCAAAAATAAAAACATAAATATTTTGTAAAACCAAGTCACCTGTTGATCTGTAGTATATTCTGTAGCATAGTCATGACTGTAGATCCTATTTGAACATTATCAGTTTGCAGTAAGTGCAAGAAATTATCACTCCGTAGTACTAAAGAGAAAAAAGATTAAAACAATGATTTTACGATACAATTGGAATTCACTTGTCCTTTCAAAACCAAATCAAAGCATGACTATTTCTGCAAAACTTCTTACCTGTGTATACTTAACAATAAAGAAGATAGATAGGATTTCAATAACCATAGTCATTCCATTTTTATGAAGTTATTATAAATACTAGAGTATCAATACAAACCTAAGAATCTTTTATCTCCCCTTAAATGAAAAATAAAATATAACATGTCCTAAATTAGAATCTGTTTTTCTAGTACTGAATTTCAGTGAATAAAATCAAATATCTTGTGAAGACAGAATATGTAAATGATACAGATGATTACAATCATATCCTTAAAATAATTTAATTGTTATAAAATATGTCAAAAGTTTGCTAACATTTTGTCTTAAATAATAATAAAATCATTGACTAAAAAGCAACATTTGCTTTAATTGGTTAATAAGTTTTAGGCTTTCAGCAGTTATGAAGACTTAGCATTGGATCCTTAAATGCAAGTTGTTTGATCACTTTGGACACTCATTTCTTCACCTGTAAAACTAGAAATAATAGTTGTCTCACAGGATGTCCTAGAACAGAATAGGTTCCCAGTAAATGTCAATTTCTGTTCCCTTCTCCACTAACTAATCAGAATATTAATTAAAGTGGGACCAGATATGTGGCAACAAAGCTCTGTGAACATTCTCCTAGTTTCTACAAAACAACTTACTCTTTTCCTCTATCTACTGAAGGAACATATTTGATTTCCTTTTATTTAAAAAAATGTTTTATGGTTATTTTATTGATTTTAGAGAATGAGGAAGGGAGAGAGGGAGGGAGAGAGACAGGAACATTGGTCGAACATTGATCTGTTCCTCTATGTGCCCAGAAATGGCAACCTCCACACTTTGGGATGATGCTCTAATCAACTGAGCTATTTGGACAGGGCTATTTTATTTCTTTCACAAGAAATGTCTATTTACATAGTCTAACATTTCACTATTTCACTAGGTACCGATTCTTAAAATGTTTAACAACTTCAAACAATCCCACTATTAAATATTTCTATGGCTTCTTATTTTCTAGTCTATAAAAAAACCTCTTCTAAGTAGCTGAGGTAGGTATATTCCTTCATTTTTACCTACTTAAAGGTGTCTTATTAACTCTTTAATTAACTTTGATTTCACCAAAATCATGTAGTATATATATACTGTATACATTAGTTTGTTTTATCTATATTGGAAAGTTATGCTAAAATAATTTATTACGCCCTGGCCAGTTGGCTTAGTGGATAGAACGTTGGTCCAGTGTGCCAATGTCCTGGATTTGATTTCTGGTTAGGGAACACACAAGAAGCGATCATCTGCTTTTCTTTTTCTTCCTCTCCCCGTTTCTCTCTTCTCTGGCAGCCAGTGGCTTGACTGGTTTGAGCATTGGCCCCAGGCACTGAGGATAGCTCAGCTGATTCGAACATCAGGCCCAGATGGAAGGTGGTGGGGGGGTGCCAGGTGGACCCAGGTCAGGGTGCATGTGGGAGTCTGTCTCTCTAGCTTCCTTCTTCTCAACTTAAAAAAAAAATTCTTAGTCATTTCATTTTATATTTTATACTGTTTATATTATTACATAACTAGTTTTTGGAGCCTTTATTCTGTTTTTCAAGTGTAGTCAGGTAACTGGACCATGAAACAAAAACTAATACTTTTACCTATTTCTTTAATTAAAATTTTCATAATGAAAGTTTTAAATATATATGAGTTAAAAAAGAATTATAATGGCCTTGTATGTACCCATCATTCAACTTTAACAATGACCTTGTTTCATTGGCCAAACATGCTTCACCTTTCCATTCACTTCCTACCTCCCTCCCATTTTATTTTGAAGTAAATCCAGGACACTGATTCATTTTATCTACAAACAATATACATTCACAAAAGATATGAATTATCAAGCAATAAAATAAAACCATTATCTAATCTAAATAATCATGATTCTTAATTGTATCAAATGTTCAGTCAGTGCTCCAATTTCTAAGTGTTTTGTGAATTTTTAAAAGTTTGTTTAAATTAAGATCTAAGTAAGATCCACACATTGTAACTAATTATATTTTAATTTATTTTAATCTATGGATTCCTCCTCTACTTTTTTATTTCCTTTGAAATGTATTTGCTAACAAAACTATGCCAATTGTCCTATGAGTTTCCCAGAGTCTATTTTTGCTATGCATTCCTGGAATATAACATTAATTTTCTATGATCTTCTACAAATTACTGTTGAAACTGGAGGCAAACCAAATCTCTGGGTTTCAGAGGCCACATCCACCAGACTCTTAGTGGCCACACCATACTGAGGTCTGAGAAAAATTCAGGACAAACACCTGGGGCCCTGGGGTGGGAGCCATACCCATCAACTTTCCTGATGCCTATTTAGCACCAGCAAACAGACTCAGCAGGTGATTCTCAGGGAACTTTGAGTCTTCTGCTTACTTGCCCCCAGGCCCAGTGCTGGCAAAAACTAGCTCAGTTTCAGGTGTGCAGCCAGCTCCAGTAAACGACTCTCCCAATCTTCCTCCCTGACACCAGGGGTTCCTCAGTTGAAAGAACTTCTGCAGAGGGGACTGTTGGCCCCATCCAACTTGAACCTACTGATCACCTCTCTGGGAAGAAACAGATTTGCAGTATGCAGCCATAGCTGAGAAATTATGCTCTGAGTAGGGGCCACTTTCCCCGTACCAAGCTTCTGACTAAGAGACCCCCAAAGTAGGGGATCCCATTAATGTTGTCCTCCTGACCTGTTATCTTAACCCTCCAAGCTTGCAAACTGTGGAGGGGTCAATGGGGTGAGGTCAGTCTGAACCCACTCTACAGCCTTTCTACAGAAAACTCTGGGAAGACCAGGCAGTTGCAAGAGGGGGTAGAGCAGCTGAAAAGGAGAAGCAAGTCTTAGGAATTTGGGTCATTTCAAGGAGTTTCTTTCAGCTCTAAGCAGGAGTAAGTTGATTCTCATACACAGGTTGGCCCTTCCCACACACACCTAGGCACAGAAAACACAGACACAAACAGTGAACAGAGTGGATGTTCCAGATAGGTAACCCACAGTGGGTTACAAACAACGTATAACATCAACCTATACTGGAATCCTGCCCTAGAGGACTCAGAACCAACAAAACCAGTAGTAGTGGGTTGCAGACTGCATCAACACTAGTTTCAACTAGCCACACAAGTGGCATACTCAAAGGAGGAGACCAGCAGGCACCAGACCCTGCTGAGAATAACTATGCCCCATTGGACAGATACTGTACAGCATCTCATACATGTGAGCAAGGTTGACCCTTCATAGAGCCAGCCAGCCTGAAGGGTTAACTCAACCCACAAAAAAGCCAACAGCATCTAAGACTCACTTAGAACAGAAGGGCAAATATAACCCTCGAGCAAGGAGCTTGGGTGGCCTGGAGGTTAATACCATTGACCCCACTATTCCTCATAAAAACATCACAACAAATCTTAATGTCAGAGCTGAGCTACCTAATACACAGACAAAATGGGCCAAAAAAAAAAAAAAATGCCCCAAATGGATCAACAAGAGAAATCCACAGAAAAAGAAATGAAATGGAAGCAACCAAATTATAAGACGCAGATTTAAAATAATGGTTATTAGGATGCTCAAGGATCTTAGAGTATGAATGAATGATCTCAGTGAGAACGTAAACAAAGTGATAGTAACATTAAATAGATCACTGAAACCATAAAAGAGAAACAACTAAAAATGGCAAGTACAGTATCTGAAATGAAGACTGCATTAGAAGAAAACAACAGCAGGTTGGATGAATCAGACAATCGAATTAGTGATTTAGAGGACAAGATAAATATAAGCACAGAAGCAGAGCAGCAAAAATAAAAGAAGCTCAAGAAAGCTGAGGAAACTCTAAGAGACATCTGTGACAACATCAAGTGAAACATCTATATCACAGGAGTTCCTGAAGGAGAAGATGACAAATAAGGAATAGAGAACTTGTTTGAAGAAATCATAACTAAAAACTTCCCTAACCTGATGAAGGAATAAGTCACATAAGTTCAAGAAGCACAGAGGTCCAATGAAAGATGAATCCAAAGAGGCCCACACCAAAACATACATAAAATGCCAAAGATAAGAGACAAAGAAAGAATCCTAAAAGCTACAGGAGAAAAGCAACAAATTCTTTACTAAGGAGCCCCCACAAGGCTGACATCTGACTTCTCAACTGAAAACACTTCAGGCCAGAAGGGATTGGAAAGAAATATTCAAAGTGTTGCAAAACAAGAACCTACAACCAAGACTATGCTATTCAGCAAAGCTATCACTTAAAATTGAAGGAGAAATAAAGAACTTTTCAGACAACAAAATGGTCAAGGAGTTCATCACCACCATACCTGTATTTTAAGAAATGCAAAAGGGCCTGCTAAAAGAAAAGCAAAGGGAAAAAGAGAAAGAAGATTGCAGGTTTAAAGAATAAAATGGCAATAAATAAGCACATATCTGGCCCTGGCCAGTTGGCCCAATGGTAAGGTGTTGGCCCAATGGTAAGGTGTCAGCCCGGCATGTGGATGCCCTGTGTTCAATTCCCAGTCAAGGCACACAGGAGAAGCAACTATCTGCTTTTCCACTCACTTTTCTCCTTCTGCAGCCATGGTTCAATTGGTTTGAGAGCACTAGTCCCAGGGGCTCCGTGGAGCCCCTATGTCAGGTGCTAAAAATAGCTCAGTTGTAAGCATGGCCCCAGAAGGGTACAGCATCAGTCCCAGATAGGGGTTGCCAGGTGGATCCCCATCAAGGCACATGTGGGAGTCTGTCTATCTCACCACCTCTTAGTGAGAAGAAAAAAGCACTTATCAATAATAACCTTAAATGTAAATGAATTAAATGCTCCAAACAAAAGACACAGAAGAGTTGAATGGGTAAGAAAACAGGACCCATACATATGTTGTCTACAGGAGACCCACATCAGAACAAAAGATAAATACAGACTGAAAGTGAAGGGATGGAAAAAAATATTTCATGCTAATGGAAATAAAAAAAATCTGCAGCAGCAAAACTCGTATCTAATAAAATAATCTTTAAAACAAAGGTTACAGTAAGGGACAAAGAAAGTCACTACGTAATGATAAAAGGAAAAATCCAACAAGAGGATATAAGCATTGCAAATACTTAGGCACCCAATATAGGAGCACCTAAAGATATAAAGCAAATTTTAATGGACATAAGGGAGAGATCAACAGCACTACATTAATAGTAGGGAATTTTAACACACCACTGACATCAACAGATAGGTCCTCCTGACAGAAAAACAACAAAGAAATCAGCTTCAAATGACACATTACATCAACTGGACTTAATAGCTTCAGAACATTTCACCTCAAAGCAGCAGAATATACAGTCTTTTCAAGTGCACACTGTACTTTTTCTAGGATAGACCACATGTGAGGACAAAAAATAAGTCTCAACAAATTTAAGAAGACTGAAATCATATCAAGCATCTTCTCTGACCACAATGGTATAAAACTAGAAAACAACTACAATACAAAAAACTGAAAAACATTCAAACATTTTGAGGCTAAAAAACATGTTATTAAAAAATGACTAGATTGGCCCTGGCTGGTTGGCTCAGTGGTAGAGCGTCGGCCTGGCATGCAGAAGTCCCAGGTTCGATTCTCGGCCAGGGCACACAGGAGAAGCGCTCATCTACTTCTCCACCCCCCCTCCTTCCTCTCTGTCTCTCTCTTCCCCTCCGCAGCCGAGGCTCCATTGGAGCAAAGATGGCCCGGGTGCTGGGGATGGCTCCTTGGCCTCTGCCCCAGGCGCTAGAGTGGCTCTGGTCGCAACAGAGCGACGCCCCGGAGGGGCAGAGCATCGCCCCCTGGTGGGCAGAGCGTCGCCCCCTGGTGGGCGTGCTGGGTGGATCCCGGTCGGGCGCATGTGGGAGTTTAAATGTCTGTCTCTCCCTGTTTCTAGCTTTGGAAAAATAACCAAAAAAAAAAAAAAAAAGACTAGATCAAGAAATAAATAAAAAATTTCCTTGAAACTAATGAAAATGAATATACAAAACTCCAAATCTACGGGCAGTCCTAGACACAGCAATCAGACAAGTAAAAGGCATCCAAATTGGAAAGGAAGAAGTAAAACTGTCATTATTTGCTGATGACATGATATTGTACATAAAAAACCATGAAGTCTCCATTAAAAAAACCCAAAAACTACTAGACCTGATAAATGAAGTCAGCAAAATGGCAGAATATAAAATGAATTTTCAGAAATCAGTGGCATTTTTATATACCAGTAATGAACAGTCAGAGAGAGAAATAAATTAAGGAAATTATACCATTTACTATTGCAGCAAAAAAAATAATAATAAAGCATTGGCCCTGGCCAGTTGGCTCAGTGGAAGAGCGTTGGCATGGCATGTGGAAGTCCAAGGTTTGATTCCTGGCCAGGGCATAGAGAAGTGCCCATCTGCTTCTCCACCTTTCTTCCTCTCCTTCCTCTCTGTCTCTCTCTTCCCCTCCCAAAGTCAAGGCTCCATGGGAGCAAAGTTGGTCCAGGCACTGAGGATGGCTCCATCGCCTCCACCTCAGGCTTTAGAATGGCTCCAGTTGCAGTGGAACAACATCCCAGATGGGCCAAGCATCGCCCCCTGGTGGGCATGCCAGGTGGATCCTGGTCAGCCGCATGTGAGAGTCTGTCTGCCACCCCCTGCTTCTCACTTCAGAAAAATACACACACACACATAAAAAAAAAGCATCCAAGAATAAATTTAACCAAGAGGGTAAAAGATTTGTACTTGGAAAATTGTAAGACATTGAAAAAAGAAATTAAGAAAAATACAAAGTGGAAGCATATTTCATGTTCATGGATAGGAAGAATTAACATCATTAAAATATTCATCTTACCCAAAGCAATCTATAAATTCAGTGCAATTCCTGTTAAAATACTAATGGCATACTTATCTAGAAGAAATAACCCAAAAATTTACATGGAACCAAAAAAGAACCCAAATACCCTCAGCAATCTTGAAAATGAAGAACAAAGCAGGATATATCACACTTCCTATATCAAATGTACTACAAGGCCATTGTAATAAAAACAGCCTGATACTGATGTAGGAATAGGCAGACAGATAATAAAACAAAACAGAGAACCCAGAAATAAACTGCTTCCTTTATAGTCAATTAAGGAGGCAAGAGTATACAATGGAGTCAAGATAATCTCTTTAATAAATGGTGTTTGGAAAATTGAGTAGGTACATGCAAAAAAAACCCAAACAAACTACACCACCAACTTACACCATTCACAAAATAAACACAAAATGGATAAAAGACTAAATGTAATTTACAAAACCATAAAAATCCTAGAAGAAAACATAGGCTGTAGACTCTCAGACATCTCTCATAGCAATATTTTGCCAATATATCTCCTTGGGTAAATGAAATAAAAAAAAATAAACAAATGGGACTTTTATCAAAATAAAAAACTTTTGTACAGCAAGATACCATTAGCAAAAGAAAAGGACAACGCACTCTATGGGAGAACATAGTCACCAATACATATAAGGAATTAATAACCAAAATTCTTAAGGAACTTCTAAAACTCAACACCAGAAGACAAACAATCCGATTAAAAAATGGGCAAAGACTTGATTAGAACTCCTCTAAAGAGGACATACAGATGGCCAATAGGCATATGAAAAAATGCTCAATGTCACTAGTAATCAGGGAAATGCAAATTAAAACCACAAGAGGCCCTGGCTGGTTGGCTCAGCAGTACAGCGTCGACCCTACATGTGGAAGTCCCAGCCAGGGCACACAGGAGAAGCACCCGTCTGCTTCTCCACCCTTCACCTCTCCTTTCTCTCTCTCTCTTCCCCTCCTGCAGCCAAGCTCCGTTGGAGTCAAGTTGGCCCAGGCTCTGAGGAAGGCTCCATGGCCTCAGCCTCAGGCGTTAGAATGGCTTCAGTGGCTCTAGTTGCAATGGAACAAGGGCCCAGATTGGCAAAGCATGGTCCCCTAGTGGGCATGCCGGGTGGATCCTGGTCAGGCACATGCAGGAGTCTGTCTCTCTGCCTTCCCACTTTTCACTTAAAGGGAAAAAAAAAGAACCAAAAAACCCCCAAAAACCCACAATGAGATATCACCTCATACCTGCTGGAATAGCTCTCATTAACAAGTCAACAAACAAGCAATGGAGAGGGTGTGGAAAAAAGGGAGCCCTCCTGCACAGCTGGTGGGATTGCAGACTCATACAGCCACTGTGAAAAACAATATAGAGTTTTCTAAAAAACTAAAAATAAAACTGCCTCATGACTCAGCTATCCTAACTCTAGGGATCCTAAGAATCCCAAAGCACTAATTCAAAAGAAGATATCCACTCCGTGTTCACTGTAGTGTTGCTTGCAATAGCCAAGATCTGGAAACAGCCCAAGTGTCTATCAGTAAACAAGTGGATAAAAAAGCTGTGGTACATTTACATCATGGAATATTATGAAGCTGTAAAAAAGAAGGAAATCTTACCTTTTGTGGCAACATGGATGGACCTGGAGATTACTATGCTAAGTGAAATAAGCAGGCAGAGAAAGACAAATAACATGTGATCTCACTAACGTGTAATCTAATGAAAGCTACAAAATAGAAACAGAGGTAGGGTCACAGAGAAGAGATGCACAGCTGTCAGAGGGGAAGGGGAAGAGGTGACAGGATCAAAGTTGAAGACATTAGTCAAAATCATATATACAGACAATATAGTAGCAATAGCCAGAGGGAAAGAGGGGTGCAAGGAGAAGGGAAGGCAAAGGGAAGAAAATGGGGATGGAAAGAAACTTTGCACGATGCAGTGTGTGTGTGTGTGGGTGTTATATTGTTGGGAAAAATAAAAATTAAAAAACAAAACTTTCACAAAAATTAAAAACAAAACTTTTCTCCCTAAATTATTAACATTATCAATTTTTATCTTGGACTTGCTTAATAGAAAAAGGAGAAAGCTATATTTTAGCAATTTTCCCCTTAATATAATATTCACATTGTCATTGTTGGCTATTTAAAACTGTAATGTACAAATGGGCTGTTATTTTCTTGTACATGAGGTTACTTCAACATGTTTTCATTTAACTATAAATATGTGTAGAGCTGATGAGGTATGTATTTTTAGAAAAAAAAATCAAACTGTTAGCAGATGACTTTACAATGACTATCAGTCACATTAAATATCTTTTCTCTTACCATTTTGGATAAGTTGAACATGGCCTCCCACTAGCCAGAAGAGAGAATCAGTCACAATTTGGAAAAAGTGTAGTAATTCTTTTTTTTCTTCACCCTTAACACAAGCACACACAAAAAACCAATTTACTGTTTTTGTAATTGCTTTATCAAAGAGAGAAAAAGAGAGAGAAATAGAAAGAGAGAGAGTTTTCTCATTGAGTTAGAAGGCTGGTTTCTGGATCTATCAGCTAATTATGAGGTACATGATCTTGAAGCCTTTACTTTCTTAATTTATGAAACTTGTGCTTAAATGCTAGTAATACCTATTCTACTTATTAGAAAGGATTGTTACCCAGAGGTCAAATTAGACAATGAAAGTAGTATAAAAATTTTCCAGTGGTTATACTAGGATTTTTCAACTCTAGCTATGCAAAAGAATCACCTGTGGAGCTTTTCATTTATTAATTTTTAAAAAGATTTTATGTATTGATTTTACAGGAGTTGGGGAAGAGAAATATCAATAGTTGCTTCACTCTCGTTGTTCATTGGTTGCTTGTTGTATGTGCCTTGACCAGGCAAGCCCAGGGTTCTGAACCAGTGACCTCAGCATTCCAGGTCAGAGCTCTATCCACTGCACCATTACAGGTCAGGCCTGTGAAGTTTTTAAAATATTCCATACACAGTCTTTGGTGCAAACTTACTGAATCTGAATCTCCAAAGTTAAAGTCTGGACATCTGTATTTTTACAGTTAGGTGGATGTTATCAGTTACTCTACACCCAAGGTTGAAAATCACTACAATATGCAAATGTAAGTGTCAGCATGTAAAGCCTTATTAATAGTGCATTGCAGTTGCAGCATCTACTCTCATTCCCTGAGGGCAGAGACCATGTTACTTAGCTCTCCACTACACACTCAGTGTCTAAAAGTGACTGACATGTTGTAAATGTTCAATCAACATTTATTCAATAAATAAATGACAATTTTCCCTACTTCTTCTTTTCTGGAAGGTAGGGTGAAATTATTCTAGATTAGAGTATGTGTCACTATGAGAAATAAGATTCCATTCATTCACAATTCTGTCATTTACTGACCATGTAATTTTAGCAGAAACTTGTATGAAGGCTACTAATCTTTTTCACATCGTGAATGTTTGTACTGCAGCACTAAAATAATGATAACAGCAAGAACATTATGATAGCTATGATTATTCTTTATAATAACGAACATATGTTCTTCCTGTTTTTCTAGCAAAGGGTTAGATAGGTGCTAACTTAAATATAAGATAAAAAAAGGAAATGTCACATTATATCAAGAATTCTCTAATCCAATAAACAGCCTTTGCCAGTTTCACCAACACACACAGCAAGTAATCCTCACTGTTGTCAATCTCAAAGAATAGTGCTAGGCTCCTAGACTTCTCATTTTCTTAAAAACTCATTAGATAATATCACTTATAAATTTATGGCTTCTGGAATGGTTAACACAATTTACCTTCAAATCACTTCAAAATTCTCCCATAGGTGTTTTTCCCTTCCAATGTATCATATACATATTATATATATTCTTATATAATACCCTTATATAATATATACATATGAGGCCAGAACATCCTGTGTATGTCCTGCCATGTGATATTCATTGTATATGCTAATTTTAAAAAAATGTGGGAAACATCTAGGTAGATTCAGTTTTCTTAGTATCTCATTTTTATCCCTCTTTTTAATTTTGCCCTGTGGTTAAGTGGCCCTCTTTTTCTATAGCTGATTTATTCCCTTTAATATATGTACTAAACAATTTTTTTCTCTCATACATTATATGTATTTTTAAAATATCTAACACTTTAGTATTAAAATAAGCTTTAAACACACCATTTCTTTCCATAATTAAAAGCAGGACCATTTGAGACAATTATTCTTAAATCTATAAAAATGTGCAGTGAAAAGCTAAGTTATATCAACATCTATTAGGCTTATTTTTTAGCATAAAACATGCAAATAGTAGGTTTATTAAATGACTTAATTCAACATCAGCAATTTAGTATATGTGCTGCCGAAGCGAGCACGGACATCAGCAATTTAGTTTCAGCAAAACATCATCCATCACATTGATGTTTTTGATTTGATCTTTAGTGATTTTGTAGGTTTGTTTTTAATTAACATCTGTAAGTCCTTTAATTAATAAGTATTGGGGAATTTTTTAAATCTATACAAACATCATAATAAAGAATATGAAAGTATAATGCAAAGTATTAAAGAACTATATAAATGACAAGACTGTAATTACTATTACCCTGAAAAGGTGAATATTAAAGTGCTTTGAAGAAGACATAAATTTTTCATACTGGCCTAAGCTATTCAAAAGACAGAAAACACTTTACAAAGGAGAAACTGAGATACAGTGAATCAAGTGACAGAGCTAGTCTGTGGCAGCACAACCAGAAAAAGAAATAGAATACAACAAAATTTCCATAGTTCACGCCACTTTAATTAATGTGAATTAAATTAAATCTAGCAAATATTGATTTAGTGCTAGCATCTCTCAAAAATGCCAGTGGAGATTCAACAAGTGGTATTTGTGACCTATTACATAGAAAGCATATACTCTACCACTAAGTCAAATTCCCTGCCAATGAGTTTTACATTTAAACCACTATGTTGTCCATATTGTTGTATTTCTCATTAAATTTCATGCATATAACTTTATTCCTTTTTAATTAATAATACATTTGTCTTAGGTTTTCTACAAGCAACAGCCTGGGAGTTTTTCAAGTGCAAGATTATGTCTATTCCTTATATTCTCAAAGCATCTCAAATAAAACAGTATCCCATGGGGACTTTTATTTCTCTTCATAATTCACATAAGTTGTGAATGTGCTCAATTTCTGATGTAGCAGTAGACCCAAATGTACATACAGCCAAGAGCTCTTCCAACATAAAGGAGTTTCAGCCTTACAGACTTATGATTCCATATACATTCCACAACCAAATTGATCTAATTGACATTCTGTTAGGAAAATAGGTTCAAGTTAGGTTTGCTCACCTGTTTTTCGGCTGTGTAGCCATAACCTGATGTAACCAAGGAAACAGGACCTTGAGCACTGTCTTAATGTAAGCATCTTATGTAATCAAGAACATGGTTTTTGGCTAAGTGCCACTATTATCTGATTATCACAAAACACCTGAGTGCAGTGTCAGCTGTGTCTGTCTGCTGCTGCTGTTGCCGCCGCCATACTGCGTCCGGTGCTGCTGCCAACAAAGCATGTCCTATCTGCCTAAAACTCCATGCATCTTTTTCCAGCTCCCAGCTCCCAGCCCCTTGCGGCCTTCCATCCATTGCCTCTGAACTTGGACCAAACATATTCATAAAACATTACTCACACAACTGTGGAATTCACATTCAACTATACAGGCAATCCTTGCTTTTGCATGGTACAGTATTAAATGAACGTGAGCCTATCAATACCTTTACATGGCTCTGATATATTGAATTTCAGTTAAGATAGTACTGTGCAAAGCTTGCTAAGTGAAATAAGTCTAACTAATAACCTAAGAACTATATGACTTCACCCACATGTGGGATATAAAACTGAAAGTCATAAACACCAACAACAGTATGGTGGTTAGCAGAGAGGAGGGGGTAAAGGCGGTCAAATATACAGTGATGGAAGATGTTTTGATTTTGGGTGGTGGGCACACAATGCAATATACAGATCATGTATCATAGAAACGTATACTTGAAACCTATATGATCCTATTAAACCCATGTCACCCCAATAAAAAAACTTTTAAGTGAGAGGATGGGAGGCAGAGTGACAGATTTCTGCATGCACCCCAAACAGGATCCACCTGGCGAGCACACTAGGGGGTGATGCTCTGTCCATTTGGGGCACTGCTCTGTTGCTCAGTAACTGAGCTCTTCTTAGCACCTGAGGCAAAGGCCATGAAGATATCCTCAGCCCCCAGGGCCAACTCACTCCAATCAAGCCATGGCTGCAGCAAGGGAGGAGGGAGAGAAGGAGGCAGAGAAGGAAGAAGTGAGGGGGTGGGGAGGAGGGAGGGAGGGAGGGAGGGAGAAAGAGAGACAGAGAAAGAGGCGAGAGGGAGAAGGGTGGAGAAGCAGATGGGCACTTCTCCTGTGTGCCCTGACTGAGAATAGAACCTGGGAGATCCACATGCAAAGCCAATGCTTGACAACTAAGCCAACCAGCCAGGGCCTTTTTATAAAAAAGCAAGAACTGCTTGTTATGTAATATTCGCCAAGATATGGAAGGCCATAAAATAGGTCTGAGAACATTTCAAAAGATTTAAACGATACTTTGTGTTATCTGACCTGACAGAATTAAATAAGAAACAATTAACAAGAAAACAAGAAAGTTGTCAAATATCTTGAAAGTAAGCAATATACCATACTTCTAAATTAATTAAAATTCTTAATTCTATGGGTCAGAAAAAGAATACATAGAGCATCTAGTACATTTCACCCAGAAAATACTTGGATTTTGACTAGAGAAGATTTGAAAGATCAAATAGAAAGTTCACTTTTATTTTGCTTCACCACTGGAATTACTGAGAAAAGCCTGGGCCTAGAGAACAACTTTCCTCTACTATTAAGTAGAAAGAAAATGCTAGAAAATGTCTACAGGTGCAGCTCAAAGTTCAGTAGTAAGGCAGATTCTTAAGAAATCATCCAGTCCGCTTCAGCCAGCACTTTAAAAATTTTAAATGTAGACATTTTTTGTTGTTGTAACTTTAAAAACTGATTACTCTAGGCCCTGGCCGGTTGGGTCAGTGGTAGAGCGTCGGCCTGGCGTGCAGGGGTCCCGGGTTCGATTCCTGGCCAGGGCACACAGGAGAAGCGCCCATCTGCTTCTCCACCCCTCCCCCTCTCCTTCCTCTCTGTCTCTCTCTTCCCCTCCTGCAGCCAAGGCTCCATTGGAGCAAAGATGGCCCGGGCGCTGGGGATGGCTCCTCGGCCTCTGCCCCAGGCGCTAGAGTGGCTCTGGTCGCAACAGAGCAACGCCCCGGAGGGGCAGAGCATCGACCCCTGGTGGGCAGAGCGTCGCCCCCTGGTGGGCAGAGCATCGCCCCCTGGTGGGCGTGCCGGGTGGATCCCGGTCAGGCGCATGTGGGAGTCTGTCTGACTGTCTCTCTCCGTTTCCGGCTTCAGAAAAATACAGAAAAAAAATAAAAAATAAATAAAAATTGATTACTCTAATTGTACCTTCAGTCAAATATTGCACATCTGAAAAATAACGTGGAACATTTACCTTAGCTGCATTGATGAAACATGTTTGCAATTGCCTCCCCAAAACCAGAAAATTTTCTGCAGCTGATGGAAGTAATTCATTGTAAAACTCCTCTGCATCTTCTCCTGGTTCTAAGCCCACACAGCAATGGCTGAAGTAAGAGGATAAGTTTGTGACTCAGGTTGTGTTAATTATAAATTTCAACTGATTTCTAAAGCTTTTATAAAGACACTGTGCCTTAAGAATTTGTAGCATCTTCCTTTGACTGTCAAACCAACCAAGAACTTTTGCTGTAAAACTATGTAACAATTTTTTCAAAAAGTCATACTCATATGGGTTTTGCCTATATTTAGAGCCAGGACTCCTATGTCCTGAAAACCTACATGTCAACCCTTCAGGAAATAAAACACGTCTGACTCGAAGAGAAGTGAGGCTGTTTTCAGTGAATGGGCTACAAGCATTTAAAAAACCATAGGATACCTTTCAGAATCTAAACCATATCATTTGTTCTAACTGATACAGTTTAGACATCAAATAGCTGAAAAATAACTGGGGTGAGATTAGTCTGAAAGGGACAGATTAGAAAATCAAACACTCTAACTTTATACCAATTCTACTTTTTAATAGATCTATTTTCCTAAAATCTGCAAAATATCTGAGTGCATATTCCTTACATCAGAGGGGGAAGCCCAAGAATGGTCTTAAAATGTGTACTCTTAATGAGTAAGTAAGGCTATCTGAGACTTTTACACAAAATGTGCAGACACTGATGAGCACTAGTAATTACATAGTGAGCATGCTAAAACTTTAACTGGCTATGCTCAATGTATCATGGTTTGTTTTTGTTTCTGCACAGCAATTCCTAAAATTAATGGACTAAGGCTCATACGCATCAGTTTTTCTGTTTGGTTTCTAAAGTTAATTAAGAGTACTTACTTTGAGAATGTTAATAAATGACATGTTTTTTGTATATTCACAAACATTGGATTCCACTCAAGAGAGCCCACATCAACCAATATTTTCATGAGCTTACATATCTTATCAGAATAAAGACATAAGGCTTTATTTACTTAAGAAAATAATCTTGAAAATCAAAGTATAAAATATTATGTATATTACTAACTTTTCCTAACAGTATACCTTGAATCTGGCTGTCATCTAGTAACCAATTAGGAGTAAACAGTTTTCAAGATCCATTTAGTAATACACACTTTCAGTTACTTAATTAGGAAGTGGCTTAGTCACCGAGAACATCTGGTTTATTTTACTGACTCCTTAAAATTTTTTTTTAAATTTTTTACTTCTTTTCTCTTAATTTCTAGCAGGGAAGTAGATCAGTAAATGCTGCCTCTAAATTTTATTGCTAGAATTTGGATTACCAAATGAAATACACAGATGAGATAGGTAAATCAATACAAAGTGAAACAAATTATTTTCTCTATCTGTTCTCCTATACTACTTTGCTTATGCCTTTCATTTTAGCACCTATTTCATTCTGCCTTGTACAATAAATTCACATGACTGTGATCACATCTTCACTTGAAGTTTTTAGAGCCAGTGTCTTAGTATCTTCATTTCTTCCTATATTCTTTAGTCAATCAAGTCTACTGGCACTTGGAATTCAATGGTGAGAGAAAAGACGTGATCATAATCTTCACAGAGCTTATGAAGCCAAATTTTAGACAGTAAAACATTCCCAAATATATAGTTATAAAAAACCAACATACAGTGTGAAAGAAAAGTACAACCATAACCTATCTCAGGAGGTTGCTGATACTTGTTAGATGAATAAAAAGAAGCAAATGTTGAAAAAAGAATCTACCAATATATCCCTTAAGAACAAGGCGATTTATGGATTCATTTTACCTTAATATCTGAGCAAGCTGAGAAATTGTAGTCCAACCGCCCTGGATTCGAGAACATTCTTGACTGAGCACCAATAGGCAATATCTAATGAGGTCATAACAATATATATCTTGTTTGACTTTCTTCAACTCTGAGCTTCCTAAAGGTGTGTTGTTTATTATTTCTAGGAAAAAAGAAAATGAGATACACTTACTTTTATTTTAAAAATCTAAGAACTATGTATTTTTATAGGTTGAATAAAAATACATTAAAAGGAAAAAAACCACTGCTTAATCATGATGTTTTCTCTGAACAAATTAGAAATAAATGCTAAAATTGTACACATGATGAAATTGTTTTATTATTTATACAGTGTTAGCCAATCACAAAAATAAATTTCTTACCTTTTAACTTCAACAGTATGATAGGGACATTCTGTTCAGGACTTTTTGCAACTTCAGCAGCTAGAGATAAGATCCTTGGGTCTGTACCTCTTGGCTTCATTTCTCATATCACCTATATTGTAACAGAATGAGGAAAATAAAGATCAAATATCATACTGTAAAACAGTAACTCCCTAAATGTTTTAAAAAGTTTCAATATAAATAAAAACTTAACTTTGCTTGCTTTGTTTGAGAAGTGAAGGGTATGGTTTTTTATTTTTGTTTCCTTTCATTTCTCCCGTATAGAAAACTCTGGTTTTTCTAACTAGTATACCTTTACAAGAGCTAGAGACACCTATACATTACTGTAACAACTACAGGTTTTGTTTATTATGTACGCACTAACACTTACTGTGCCTGAGACTTCACATTCACTCTTTCTAATCTGCACAACAGTCCTACGATAGAAATTAATTTTCCTGTACCATGAAAGAAAACCACATATGTATAAAAGAGCTAACATAAGTCTGAGACTGCTATTTCCAAATATCTCCTTAAAAGGCTAGCCCTTGGGCTGGTGTCTAGAAACTTGGGTTTCAGGTTTTTACCATTCCCTAATAAGACTGCCTCACTGTGCATAAACAATGTAATTTGTTCTGAATACCTGCTTTCTTTCCTGAAGTTTAGAATTCTGGTACATGGTAGCACAGAATGCCTATATGACAATCCTCCAATAAAGACTCTGGTCACTGAGTCTCCAGTGAGCTTCCCTGATAGACAACACTTCAATATGTTGTCACAACTCATTGAAGGAGAAATTACGAATGTCCTGTATGATTGTACTGGGAGAGGACTTTTGAAAGTTTGCACCTGTTTCCCTCTAGATTTTGCCCCATGGGCCTTTTTTCTTTTGCTGATTTTGCTTTGTATCTTTTCATCACTGTAACAGTCATGAATATGACTATATCCTGAGAACTCTGAGTCCTCCTAGCAAATCACTGAACTTGAAGTTCGTCTTGGGGATTCCCAACGCACAACCCAGAAACGTTATGCAACTATAAGATAATCAAAGCTTATTTAGCCTCACCAGGCAGTGGCATAGTGGATAGGGCGTTGGACTGGGACATGGAGGACCCAGGTTCGAAACCCCGAGGTCACTGGCTTGAACGTGGGCTCATCAGTTTGACCTTGGGATCATAGACATGACCCCACGGTCACTGGCTTAAGCCCAAAGTTGCTGACTTAAGCAAGGGGTCCCTCGTATTGCTGTAGCCCCGGTGAAGGCACATATGAGAAAGCAATCAATGAACAACTAAGATGCTGTAATGAAGAACTGATGCTTCTCATCTCTCTCTCTTCCTGTCTGTTGTCCCTATCGATCCCTGTCTCTGTCTGTCAAAATAAATAAATAAGCTTGTTTATGAATAAATGAAATCAATTATCTTAAAATTTTTTAATTCACATTTCAATAGAATTTGTTCCTAAAACTTTTCTTTATAAAAATTAATTTAATTTAAAACATTCAAAGCTCAAAGATATCATTAAAAATGTATAATCTTAACTTATAATTAACAGAAGCTAACATACATTGTTTACTATGAACTAAGCACTGTGATAAGGGCATTTATATGCATAACTTATTTAATTTTTACAACAGGACTACAGTGCCGTAATCATCTCCATTTTACAGATAAGAAAAATAAAGCTTGAAGAACTTAAGAAACTTGTCATGGTTCCCCCAACATGTATTCAAATCCAGATCAGTCTGACTCCAAAGTCTGTGGTTTTAATTACTATGTTTGTAATATTGACCCCAATGTGAAATAGTAAAGAACATAAAACACACCACAAATTACCTACTTCTAACCCATTTTCTTAGCTATTATTTTCCATAACTGTCCATTCTTTCTATTGAAGAGTTGGACATAATATAGGCATCTCAAATCATCCTTTATTATACAAAATATAATTTTAAAAAACTCAAAATTGGCCCTGGCCGGTTGGCTCAGCGGTAGAGCGTCGGCCTAGCGTGCGGAGGACCCGGGTTCGATTCCCGGCCAGGGCACAAAGGAGAAGCGCCCATTTGCTTCTCCACCCCTCCGCCGCGCTTTCCTCTCTGTCTCTCTCTTCCCCTCCCGCAGCCAAGGCTCCATTGGAGCAAAGATGGCCCGGGCGCTGGGGATGGCTCTGTGGCCTCTGCCTCAGGCGCTAGAGTGGCTCTGGTCGCAATATGGCGACACCCAGGATGGGCAGAGCATCGCCCCCTGGTGGGCAGAGCGTCGCCCCATGGTGGGCATGCCGGGTGGATCCCAGTTGGGCGCATGCGGGAGTCTGTCTGACTGTCTCTCCCTGTTTCCAGCTTCAGAAAAATGCAAAAAAAAAAAAGCAAAAAAAATGCAAAAAAAAAAAAAAAAAAACAACTCAAAATTTCAGGAAATATATATATTTTTTCTATTCAGTAAGAGGAGGGGAGGGAGAGACTCCCGCATGTGCCCTGACAGGGATCCACCTGGCAAGCACACTAGGGGGCAATGCTCTGCCCATCTGGGGCACTGCTCAGTTTAGTTTATCAACCAAACTCTTCTTAGCGTCTGAGGCAAGACCATGGAGCCATCCTCAGCTCCCAGGGCCAAGTTGCTCCAATCAAGTCATGGCTGCAGGAGAGGGAGAGAGGGAGGAGAAGAGAGGGAGGGAGAGGAGTGGAGAAGCAAATGGGCGCTTCTCCTATGAGCCCTGACCAGGAATGGAACCTGGGACATTCACATGTGAGCTGACGCTCTACCACTGAGCCAACCGGCCAGGGCAGGAAATATTTTAAAGAAAGTCCAGCACAACTCCCAGTACATAGCAGACAAACAACTTTCCAAGATTGTGGATATAATTATCTCATCTTTCCAAAGGTAGCATTATGCTGTTTCCTCTGTAAGGGTGAATCAAAATACAGCAGTCCCTTTATTCACTTTCGCTTTCCACAGTTTCAGTTACCCACAGTTAACATAGGCCCAAAAGGATTAAATGGAAAATTCCAGAAATAAACAATTGATAATTTTTAAGTTGCATGCCATTCTGAGTGGCGTGATAAAATCTCACACCGTCCCGCTCTTTTCTGCCTTGGATGTGAATCATCCATTTGTCCAGTGTCTCCACATGCTTCCTGCCCATTAGCCACTTAGTCTTCTCAATGGTGAGATCACCTGTCCCTGTATAACAGTGCTTCTTTTAAGGCAGGGGTCTCAAACTCAACTCAGCATGTGGGCCGCAGAGCAAGATCACAGCCCTTAGGTGGCGGGCCCCACTAGGTCTACAATAGGCAACTGTTACGCAACACTTTTCTCACTGCAGTTGAAAACAAAAAAAAAATCAGTACAACAAGCACAAACATGCGGCCCACGGGCCACGAGTTTGAGACCGCTGTTTTAAGGTAACCCTCACTTTACTAAAATAATGGCCCCCAAGTGAAGGAGTAGTGATGCTGGCAATTCAGCTATGTCAAAGAGAAGTTGTAATGTGCTTCCTGTAGATAACAAGATGATTACAGTACAATAAGATATTTTGTAAGAGAGACCACATAACTTTTATTAGTTGTTATAATTGTTTTATTATTAGTCATTGTTGTTAATCTCATACTGTGGCTGTTCTTCAAACGTATCCTCCATGAATAAAGAGGAGAACTACCAACATATTTAAATATTCCCTTTACTGGAAGTCATTCAGAGTGTACGCTATTATAACCAATGCTGCAATGAATATCAATGTACATGTCTTTATGCTCTCATGCTAGTATTCTGCAGTATGAATTTTCCTTGAAGTTGGAGTCATCATAGTTTTACAATTTTTATGTAGTCAAGTATAACAATCTTTTCCTCTATGGTTTCTGCAACATTGATGTCATGTTTAGAAAAGGTCCTCTCTACCCTAAGAGTTAAATATACTAGTGTTTTTCTAGTGTTTTTATGGTTTTGTTGTACTTATATCTTCATTTAACTTATATCTTTATATCTTCAATACACATGTAAGTTATTTTTGTGAATGGTTTAAGATAGAAATATAACTAAATTTTTTGAGTTAGATGAGGTTATCGATTGGTGAAAAAAGAACAAATGAACATAGCTGTCATGAATTCCTGAGGTAATTAGTCATGAACAGATATAACAGAAGAAATCTGAAATTCCACTTGGGTATATATTTGGACTCTATTTAATTCTTTAATCTATTTTTTTCATTCCTAGGCTAGTTCAACACATTTTATTTTAATATATATTTGGAGAAAATTCACACTAGAAGGTAAACTTCGTAAGAGCAAAACTCAGACGACCCTGACAGCTGCCTTCTCTCTGGATCATTGCTGTATTCCCAGAGGCTAGACTAGTGCCTGGCATATGGTAGGTACTTAATGAACATACGGTGAAATAACAAATAAATGCACAAACTTGGGGCATTCCAAAACTCAACTTCTTGACCCTTGCTTTTCTTTTTTTTTGTTGATGTTGTGAGAGAGACGGTTGGAAAACAGACAGGGACAGAAAGACTGGAGGGAGAGAGAAAAAGCATCAACTCATAGTTGTGGCACTTTTGTTATTCAATGATTGCTTTCTCCTATGCCTTGGGGGAGGGGGCTCCAGCTGAGCCAGTGACCCCTTGTCAAACCAGTAACCTATGGGCTCAAGCCAGTGACCATAGGGTCATCTATGATCCCACGCTCAAGCTGGCGCCCCATGCTCAAAGCTGGTGAGCCTGCGCTCAAGCCAGTGACCTCGGGGTTTTGAATCTGTCTTCATTATCTCAGGCCAATGTTCCATCCACTGTGCCACCGGCAACCCCCTTGCTTTTCTCTTTGTTACAAGATGGAAACCTCACATTTCTGGTCAGAGGCCTTTTTAATTTTTTTAAACATATTTTATGTATTAATTTTACAAAAAAAGGAAGGTCTGTGTGGCAAGAAGTATCGGCTCATAGGTGTTTCACTTTAGTTGTTCATTGCTTACTTGTGGTACATGCCTTGACCAGGCAAGCCTAGGATTTCGAACCGGCGACCTCAGCATTCCAGGCCAATGCTCTATCCACTGCGCCACCACAGGCCAGGCATAGTTGTAAACCTTTTTAAGTAAAATAGGCTGAAAACACTATTCATGCCCTCTGGCTAATAAAATAAAACATCACTGAAATATTATCATCACCCAATGTGTGTGGGGCAGCATTGTTAGATGTAAGGATCACAAAGACTTTTTTATATAGGACAGATGTCCTGCTAATGTTCTGATTGGAAAGGAAAAATATACACAACATATACATATACATGAATACATATATGTAAAATAAAATAATTATATAAAATATTAAGTGCCAAATAAATGACATAGATAATACAGACCATAACGTCAGAGAATAGGTTTTCCTGAATTAGTTTCCTTATCTGTAAAATAAATAAAACAGCAATTCCTAATTCCTAGACTAATTCAAGATTTAGAAGAGCAGGCAGTCAGCAAGGATGGTCTTAAAATGCTGCATAACAGTCAAGTTAAGCCTCAATAATAACTATTTGGAGAGCTTTTAGTATGAGTTTTAAGTGCTTTCATGTATTAACTCGCTTAATTTTCTCAACAGCTGTAAGGTGTAATAACTATGATCTACCCCCCATTTTTTTTTTTTTTGGTATTTTTCTGAAGCTGGAAACGGGGAGAGACAGTCAGACAGACTCCCACATGCGCTGACCGGGATCCACCCGGCACGCCCACCAGGGGCAACGCTCTGCCCACCAGGGGTCGAGACTGCCCCTCTGGGGCGTAGCTCTGCCGTGACCAGAGCCACTCTAGCGCCTGGGGCAGAGGCCACAGAGCCATCCCCAGCACCCGGGCCATCTTTGCTCCAATGGAGCCTTGGCTGCGGGAAGGGAAGAGAGAGACAGAGAGGAAGGAGAGGGGGGGGGGGTGGAGAAGCAGATGAGCGCCTCTCCTGTGTGCCCTGGCCGGGAATCAAACCCGGGACTTCTGCACGCCAGGCCGACGCTCTACCACTGAGCAAACCGGCCAGGGCCGTCCACCCCCCATTTTAATTTAATTTTATTTTTTTGCATTTTTCTGAAGCTGGAAACAGGGAGAGACAGTCAGACAGACTCCCGCATGCGCCCGACCGGGATCCACCCGGCACGCCCACCAGGGGCGACGCTCTGCCCACCAGGGGGCGATGCTCTGCCCCTCCGGGGCGTCGCCATGTTGCGACCAGAGCCACTCTAGCGCCTGAGGCAGAGGCCACAGAGCCATCCCCAGCGCCCGGGCCATCTTTGCTCCAATGGAGCCTTGGCTGCGGGAGGGGAAGAGAGAGACAGAGAGGAAGGGGGGGGGGGGGTGGAGAAGCAAATGGGCGCTTCTCCTGTGTGCCCTGGCCGGGAATCGAACCCGGGTCCTCCGCACGCTAGGCCGACGCTCTACCGCTGAGCCAACCGACCAGGGCCTAAAGTCATGAACTTTTTAACAGGAAAAAAAAGACAATTATTTCTCAATTGTAAATGCTATATTACCTGTTGCCAGAGCACAAGCTCCCGCCTTGATTCTCTGGGAATCGGGTCTTCTTGGCCCTGCGCTTGCTGCCTCCCCGGATCACTGTGGAGGAAATAAATATAAGACCAGATGCAACGCAGTTTCAACTGGTCCTAAACGTGCAGTTCCTAACTCCGAATCTTTTCTCCCTCCCTGCACAAGCCCTGACCCTGTGGGTCCTAATGGCACCGGGAACTTCCTAAGAAACAGGTCAGAAAACGATGGTCGAGGTAAGGCGTCGCCTTCCAGTCAGGTCCACGGACCGAGGCTCTGAGGTCGCGGGGCTCCTTACTCATGACTCTCGACCCAACTGTGGCTTACCAGGCCTTGTGCCTCGAGTCACCCCCTTCCTCCCCGGGCCTCAGTTTCCACACCAAATCCCCACAGAAGGGAGTGGAGCAGGCCCATTCTCCCGTTAAGAGCTCCTACACTCCGCGTCACTTGGCCCAGCAGTCGGGGTGCCAGCCTCTTGGCACCGTGGGGTCTACACCTTCCGCAGCCACCACCTTAGATCCGTTACCTCAACCCGCTTCCCGTTTCTCTCCCGGAGAACCTACTCCGACGGCTCACCTCAGCTGAGCGGCGTTCCCGAAGCGGCGTTCCGGGAGCAGCGTGCGTCGCAACGCGGGAAGGGGCCTAGAGGCGGGACCGGGATCCTCGAGCCAAGGGGCGGGGCGTCTTTCGCTAGGCAGCCAATCAGCACACGAGACGTCCGGTGGGCGTGCGCGTGGAGCGCGGGGCGGAGTTGTGGGTGGCTCCGCCGGCGGCTTTGAGTACAGCTGCAGAAGGCTGAGGTGGCAGACGGCGGGGAGAACCTGAGACCCAGGCAAAATCGGAGCCGAAGGAGAAGGATGAGTAGACCCTGGCACATCGGCAGTCGCGAGCGGGTTCTTAAATTAGGCGAGACTTTTGAGAAGCAACCGCGCTGTGCCTTTCACACTGTGCGCTGTGAGTGAGGACGACCCTGGGAAAAGGGGAACGCTCTGGGGATGGGGTTTTGGAGGCACAGACGTCTCCGAGTTATGTTCTCACAGATTCCCTTATTCTGCTGCAGAGTGGGATGCCCGGCGCGATCCACTGTCCTGCCTGGAGCGCTGTGGGTGGGTGGGTGGGTGGAAGGAGGCAGAGTCCAGCAGGTGGGGGTAAACCTTGGGCAGAGAGATTTAAGTGAAACCGACAGGCGAAGGGGAAACTTTGTGGAGGTCTGCATAAGTGACTATGGGAGACAGACGTGATTGGTGGATGATAGAGGTGGAAAGGAAAACAATTGCCGGTAGGTGACAAATGGAAGGGAGCAAAGGACCGAATTTAGACAGTGGAAAGGGAATGCCTTGAGACTGGTAGGGAAATATTCTCTCCTTTCTTAAACGCTTTTTCTGTTTGGCTAATTAGGATTCTTATTTAGAATGTTCCTAGGGACAGATTCTGAACCACCTCTATAATCTGTCTCTTTCGGATTCCTGATTTCATTCAGTTATCAAAAACTGATCAAAGTATTGGAGGGTGTGTTATTTCTTGATTCGGAAGATACTTTCTTCCCTATGATTTCTCCTTTTGATTTCTTTTTTGTTGTCCTCTGGAACTAGTTTTGATAAATTATTCTTTTTTATGTTGTTGAGGTAGAAAAGGGAACTCTTTTTGCTTTAATAGTTGGATGGTATAGCTACTAGGAAGAAAAATATAGCATATTATGGTTTGGCATGTAAAACATTCATTCTTTGCATAATACCCCCCATAGAATTATAGAGCGGAAAGGAAACTTTTGAGATCATTGAACCGTAACCTCTTGTTTTTCTGTGCCAAAATTGTAAAGTAGGGTTTTTTTTTTCATTTCCTTTCCACAGTTCTACCTTTCCTTAGTGTCTAGTTTAGTATCTCATCATTCCACCTCAGTCATTCTACCCTTAGACCAGGGGTCCCCAAACTTTTTACACAGGGGGCCAGTTCACTGTCCCTCAGACTGTTGGAGGGTCGGACATAAAAAAAAAACTATGAACAAATCCCTATGCAAACTGCATATATCTTATTTTAAAGTAAAAAAACCAAAACAGGAACAAATACAATATTTAAAATAAAGAACAAGTAAATTTAAATCAATAAACTGACCAGTATTTCAATGGGAACTATGCTCCTCTCACTGACCACCAATGAAAGAGGTGCCCCTTACGAAAGTGCGGTGGGGGCCAGATAAATGACCTCAGGGGGCTGCATGTGGCCTGCGGGCCATAGTTTGGGGACTCCTGCCTTAGACCCTGCAAATCTTTATGGCTTTTTTTTCTCTGAGGTGTTCCAAGCTTCAATCAAAACACCCAATTAAAACTTAGATTTTCCTAAAGTTTTAGACAATCTAATTATAGTAACTCATAGTAAAGATATGAAGAACCAATAGGTTTCTAACTTTCCATGGATATACATTTTATAAAGGGTTTTGTTAAGCAAAATTAATACCCAAATTTAGAATAAAAAGGGTAGATATTTGCAAACAGAGACTCTTAAACAGTGTCCCTTGATTCTTCTTCTTCTCTGTACTCTATTGTTCTAAGCTCCCCACAGTGACACAGTTAGTGCTGGCTGTGGAGTTTCTTGCCTTCTTCAGTCCCACTTTACAAAAGTATGTTGTAGTTTTTACTTGGTTTCTTCATGACTTTCTCTCAAATAGTCTTTCCTCTCTCCTTTCCTCTTCTTTGGTATGCAGTAGTCTTAATTTTTCAAATTACAAAATTTAGGATTATAAAAATATGATCAGGAATATATTTTCATAAACTTGGGTATATATTCTCTTTTTAAGGCTATGAATCCCGAGTCATGTGAATAAAATTGCAGATCCTTCAAAGCCTTTCATTTATCATAGTTCTCAAAATGCTGGAATTGTGTCTTAAGAGTCTGAGAATCAGATGATCCCCCTACAGAATGAAAATAAAACAACAACCACAATAAATAAGATGTGTGAATATACTCTCGGTCTTGTGGAAGACCTTAGAAAGGTTTTCAGCCCTTAGTTTTATTCTTGTTGAAGCAGGAAGAATCTAGATTTATTTAAATAAAATCAGGCTTTATTCTTGAGGACAGGTTTATTTCCCATATGATCCTCACTCTTAAGGACTCATAGTAAAGGAAGGAAACTATGGAATGGAATAGCAGACATTGATACAAAGCAGGTAGACCTGATTTATAACAAACACATGTCAGTGTCGTCTGGGAGAAGGGAAAAAGTAACATCCTGTCTTTTTTTAAATATGTAAAGTAGTAATAATAATATCTAAATTTCATAATTTTTAAAGATTAAATAAGATAGCATGAATAACCTAGTGTAGTATTTGGTGCCTGGTAGAAAATAATAATAGTCACCACTATTCTTGAAGTGGTATATTTATTATGTAGGTATGAGGACTGCCAATGAAATGTAATTTACTTAGACTTTTAAAAGCATTTATCAAGCCTGACCTGTGGTGGCGCAGTGGATAAAGTATTGACCTGGAAATGCTGAGGTGGCCGGTTCGAAACCCTGGGCTTGCCTGGTCAAGGCACATATGGGAGTTGATGCTTCCAGCTCCTCCCCTCTTCTCTCTCACCTCTCCCTCTCTGTCTGTCTCTCTCCTCTCTAAAATGAAAAAAAAAAAATTAAAAAAAAAGAAATCTTAAAAAAAAAGCATTTATCAAGGCTTTACAATAAAACTATCAAAAAGATAGTCTGGCGTGTGATAGGGAAGATATGAGATATTCTATAAATGATCAGGTAAATGCTCAGCAGCAGATGTTTCACCAGTAGAAGTGTTTGAGTGACAGGACTCACCAGAATAAATTTTGGATTTGGGCTAGTACTAGTTTTACAATGTATATTCAGATAAGGGAACAAAAACAAACATTGAAATTTCTAAGTTTATAAATGATATCATTTTGGCTGTCAGGAAATAATGAACTCATTGGCATTGACTGCAGGGAGAGTGTTCAAGTGGAAACACTCCCAGTGAAGTGGTTATTAAGCTTTTATGTGAGAAAATATTAGAAAGTACAGTAATGAAAACTAGGATTAAAATTATAGTTATACTTAATATTCTCCAATCAGTGTGGTATATTGGAAAGGGTGTGGGTATTGGAGTTAGTTGAATTAGTTCAAATCTAAGGAAGTAAATTTATTTTAGTAATTATGGGTTATTTTATGAAGATATTGACATTATAAACCGTTATAGCCAAAATAGTCAGAAAAGTGGTCAACACTGACAGAAAAGTAAGTACAAAGTAGGACATGTTTTTCTAATCTTTATGTAATATCAGTAATTGTATTGTAAATCTGAATAAAATAACATAGATGAAGGAAATCTAGACAGAATAAATATGGTCAAAGTGGTGGTTAAGTTTTCAAACCAAGGAGAACTGAAAGAAAAAAACTAATCTGGAATCAACAATTTACAAGAGAATGTATTTGACATTTGGAAGTATATGAAAAGCATGAACATGAAATTATTCAACAAATTCTAAAATTCTAGAACTATGCTTAACCCCTTGAAAGTGTATATACTTTTTTAAAAATAAGTTGTTTGAAGATAAATAAAAGACAGTACTTAAATAACAAATAATAAAAAATAAAATTTATTAATCCTAATAGTATAATTAGAAATGTAAATAGGTTCAGAATAGTTTTGATAGACTTATTGATTAATTCACAGTTTTCATTAGGTAAATCTACAGATATTTTTAGTACATTCTTGTCTTTTTTACTTATCTCAGATCCTATAGGCATTTATAGATAGGCTTCAGGGGCTTGTAAATCACTTGAAATTATATAGTATTTGATATGTATATTTATGTATACTTTTATATGTGTGTGTGTGGAGAGGATCTATAGCTGGTCTGTAATTTCTATCAGATGCCTGTAGGGATTTATGACTATCCCACATCTCGGAACACCGTTCCCCCAACACACAGATGTACGCAAAAGTTAAGGATTGTAGATATAAGAGAAAGAGGCTATACAATGTGATAGAATATGTGGCTTGAGTTTTGTTTTGTTTTTTAAGTGAGAGGAGTGGAGATGTTGAGACAGTCTCCCGCATGCTCCAGGACCAGGATCCAAGAGCCCACTCCCATCTGCCACTAATGCTCAAATCAACTGAACTGTCCTCAGCACCTGGGGCTGATGCTGGAACTAATTGAGCCACTGGGTGCAGGAGAGGAAGAGAGGAAGAAGGGGGAGTAAGAGGGGGAGAGAAGCAGATGTTTGCTTCTCTTGTGTGCCCTGACTGGGAAATGAACCCAAGACATCCATGCGCCAGGCAGATGGCTCTATCCAGTGAACCAGCTGGCAAGGGCCTTTGAATTTTTTTGTTTTTTGTTTTTTCAGGGCCTTTGGGTTTTTTACTTGATCTTTTACTGGCTTTATTACAGAGGAGTGCCTCAACAGCAAAATATAGGTGAAAATATTTATTTCAAAGAGATTGTCAAGGTAAAAAGTGATTATTATAAAGAAAGGTGTTCTTAAACACCAAAACAGAGGTTCGGGAGCCTATGGCTCGCAAGCCAGATGTGGCTCTTTTGATGGCTGCATCTGGCTCACAGACAAATCTTTAATAAAAAAAATAATAATGTTAAAAATATAAAACATTCTCATGTATTACAATCCATTCATTTCCTACTGCTCATGTTCATGGTTGCAGGTGGCTGCAGCCAATCACAGCTGTCCTCCGGGACAACACCAAATTTTTATTGGATAATGCTTAACGTACACGGGTCATTGTGTGCTCTCACGGAATTACATTTTAAAATATGTGGCGTTCATGGCTCTCTCAGCCAAAACGTTCCTTACTCTTGTTTTAGATTAAAATGGCTGAATTTTACTTTAGAGATGTTTTGTTTGACTCTCACAGTTAACATGAATTACTGTGACTACTTAAAAATCAAGACCTTCGATACAAAAATCTTTTAAAAATCAGAAGATAACTTGGTAATACCTAGCCCAAATTCCTTTTGGCAGCAGTTGGTTGAAGCCCAGTTGTAGCTGTCCTCTTGAGACTAGGTTTATTCATTCTTTGGGTCACTGTGGTTTCCACTGGTCTGTTTCATGCCTTGGGTTACCTGTCTCCTTTCAAAGCATTATTTAGTGGGAGTCATATGACAGTCATACCTCCCAAAATTGTCCTTTGTGTCACTGTCAGAAAAACATGAAAGGTCAGAAGGACATGGTTTTACTCTAGGGCAGGGGTCCCCAAACTTTTTACACAGGGGGCCAGTTCACTGTCCCTCAGACCGTTGGAGGGCCAGACTATAAAAAAAAACTATGAACAAATCCCTATGCACACTGCACATATCTTATTTTAAAGTAAAAAAACAAAATGAGAACAAATACAATATTTAAACTAAAGAACAAGTAAATTTAAATCAACAAACTGACCAGTATTTCAATGGGAACTATGCTCCTCTCATCGACCACCAATGAAAGAGGTGCCCCTTCCGGAAGTGCGGTGGGGGCCGGATAAATGGCCTCAGGGGGCTGCATGCGGCCCATGGGCCGTAGTTTGGGGACCCCTGCTCTAGGGTATAATTTATATTGTTTTATATATTTATTACAGAGAATTCTTTATTGTCAAATATTAAGTAATAGGTGCCCTCTGTGAAAGCAGAAGAATACTAGTGAAAAAAGTACAAAGGAAGATGGCAATATCTATCCTAAAAGAAGTGATAGTCTTGAAGTAAAGATGAACCTAACCCTCAGGAAACAATTAGAATCAAGCCTCTACACATTTTAAATTAAATTAATTTATACTTAAAAATAAGTTTGGAAGTGCTTCAGAGGAGGGTTAACAATATGAACTTGAGTCAATTACCAAGCTCTCTATGTACCCATTATATGAAAGGTATTGTTCTAGGAGCCACAATTCTGGAGGAATGAAAGTATGAGGTATTGTGTGAGCAAAAGCACAGAGAAAAGCAGAAGGGCAACTTTAGGTACTTTGATAGTTTAGCCTTTTGCTGATTGGAAACTACATAGTTTGTCCTAGGCAAGAATGGAAGATGCCTCTGAAAAGATAATATGAAAGAAGACAGTCATTTTCTCTTCTCATTGATGTTGGTATCAGTGAAACTGATGTCAGAGGTTGTTGGCCAATCTTCTCATCTTTTCACTCTAGCTGGATTTTGGAGTTCCTTATTCTAGCTTTTGCAGATATCAATTGGGTGATCTTGGGCAAGGGACTTAATTTCTTACACCTTCATTTCCCTTATCTGTGAGGTAGTGCTATTCATTACAGCAGGGGTCCCCAAACTATGGCCCGCGGGCCACATGCGGCCCCCTTAGGCCATTTATCTATCCAGGCCCCGCCGCACTTCTGGAAGGGTACCTCTTTCATTGGTGGTCAGTGAGAGGAGCATAGTTCCCATTGAAATATTGGTCAGTTTGTTGATTTAAATTTACTTGTTCTTTATTTTAAATATTGTATTTGTTCCCGTTTTGTTTTTTTACTTTAAAATAAGATATGTGCAGTGTGCATAGGAATTTGTTCATAGTTTTTTTTATAGTCCGGCCCTCCAACGGTCGGAGGGACAGTGAACTGGCCCCCTGTGTAAAAAGTTTGGGGACCCCTGCTTTACAGAATTGTTGTGAAGTTTTGAGAGAAAAGTAATTAGGGAGATTTAAAAAAAAACTGATTAGCACATAGGTTATAGCTGATATTATTATTGTTTTACTTTATCTTAGTTTATTCTCTTGGATTTTTTTGCCTTCTGGTCTGCTTTCTATTTTCTCTCTATCTCTGTGATACTCAAGGCACAGTTATGATTTTTCCCTTTAAATATGACTGTCATTTCATCAATTGACATTTTTATGTGAAATTGTTTTTTGTTATTTAAGTATATAGTAGATGCACATTTTATTAGTTTCAGGTGTACAATATAGTGATTAGACATTTATATACCTTATATTATGATTAATACAATTGGCATTAACAGTTATTTCTCTAAGTCCAAAACCTCTTTCAAGCATCTAAAGCTTAATACCTTAATTATCTTTTATCTTTCTCATTACCTTCTACTGCTACTAACAAATGCCTCAATTTATTTTCAGTCTAATCTTTATAAATCAATCTTACTACCTAGGGATACATTGTAAAATGTATCAAACTCTTTCATGTTTTTCATATTGCTTATGTTATTTTTAAAAACGATTTCTTAAAATCTAGGAATAAGCGTCAAGATTTGAAGGGACGGTTATTGTATGTAATAAGTTTTGAAATAAAGCAGCATGAAGAATGAACCATATTGTAAAGAATGCTTAGTGTGAATTGGTATTTAAGGAACAGAGGAATGGATTTAGTTTCTTTTCGTAGCATTATTATGAGAATTAAATATGAAGTGTTAAACAAGATGAGTGGCATATAGGAAGTGTTGCATAAATATTAGCTATTATAATTATCATTATGAAGCAGGGCCAGCCTTTCGTTATTGGCAGTGGTGATTTGATGAGCACTAGAAGATTCTCCTTTCCCAAGATTGTCCATTATAATTCCCTACTATTTACTAATAAATATTTATTACTTTGGATTTAGACTTTTTGCCTTTGGCGCTTCCCTGTTAATATTAAGACCAATCTCTTGGGGTTGAGGGTAATTGGAAGGGGCCTCTCAGGGGCTAATAACATTCTATTTCTTAATATGGTTGCTGATTATGCATGTGCCACTTTGTGAAAATTCATCAGGCTTATGATTTATGTTTTATTTTGCATGTATGTTCTATTTTAATAAAGAGTCAGCCTAGAAAAAAAATAAATATAACCCAAGGAGTTCTATATCTGAAATGTCAGTCATTGATATATATTGATGTGAATTAAGTGCTTTTTATATCTTTAGTGGTTTTTAAGTTTTTACAGCATGTGAAATATTTCAGTGCCCTAAATTGCTTCTGGGTGATATATTTTAATGACCTCATTTTAATTACTGTTTAACTCAATATGAAAACTTATTCTAAGGTTTTCTGAGATTGCAGATATAGTTAAATTTATACATCCTTTGGTGGTGTACATATCCATGAAAAACTCAAGCTGTTAATAAATAAGATTATTTTATCTAAAGTATCTCCCTAAATATGTATTTGCCATGTGTTCATTCATTTTGCATTCTGCTTTAACAGCAGAAAACCAGTAGTAGGCACCCACAGTGGCTCACAAAAATATATGGCGGAAAAAGACTGAAAATCGAAAACATTCTACTGATAATACTTTTTAGCCAATTGTGAAAACACTGATAGTTTTTAGCATTGGAACATTTAGTCTAGTTCATCTTGATCTAAACAGGATTCCAGGGAGCATGGTTTAAAGCAGGTGTAGTCAATCTTTTTATACCTACCGCCCACTTTTGTATCTCTGTTAGTAGTAAAATTTTCTAACTGCCCACCAGTTCACAGTAATGGTGATTTATAAAGTAGGGAAGTAACTTTACTTTATATAATTTATAAAGCAGAGTTACAGCAGGTTAAAGCATATAATAATAATTACTCACCAAGTACTTTATGTCGGATTTTCGCTAAGTTTGGCAGAATCAATCTTTATAAAACAACTTACTATAGTTAAAAAATCTATCTTTTTATTTATACCTTGGTTGCTCTGCTACCGCCCACCATGAAAGCTGGAACGCCCACTAGTGGGCGGTAGGGACCAGGTTGAATACCACTGGTTTAAAGAATAGTGTTTGAGTATAGCTATTTCCCTTTTTTTTTTGGAATTATATATACAGATGTATACCGGATTGCATTTTGTTTGTTTATTTGTAATATAAAGTCTTTAAAACCATTTTAATTACTGGTTGTTAAAAAATGATTTATCGGCCCTGGCCGGTTGGCTCAGTGGTAGAGCGTCAGCCTGGCATGCAGGAGTCCCGGTTCGATTCCCAGCCAGGGCACACAGGAGAAGCGCCCATCTGCTTCTCCACCCCTCCCCCTCTCCTTCCTCTCTGTCTCTCTCTTCCCCTCCTGCAGCCAAGGCTCCATTGGAGCAAAGTTGGCTGGGGCGCTGAGAATGGCTCCATGACCTCCGCCTCAGGTGCTAGAATGGCTCCAGTTGCAACAGAGCAACGCCCCAGATGGACAGAGCATCGCCCCCTGGTGGGCATGCCGGGTGGATCCCAGTCAGGCACACACGGGAGTCTGTCTGACTGCCTCCCTGTTTCCAACTTCAGAAAAATACAAAAAAAAAAAAAAGATTTATCATTCTGAAACCTCCTATTTTTGATATCCAGGGATTTAGGTGTTGTTTCATCTTATTAAAGTTTGTATCTATTTTTAGATGACTTCAAACCTGCTTCTGTTGACACTTCTTGTGAAGGAGAGCTTGAGGTTGGCAAAGGTGAACAGGTGACAATAACTCTGCCAAATATAGAAGTGAGTATTTCTATATATTTAGACAAAGGGATATTTTTGTAAGATTTCCACTAAATTTAAATGAAATAAGTACACAATTCATGTAGTGATAGTCAAAGCATTTAATAAACAATGAAGAAAAAAGAAAAAAACACCTTTACTTAAAACAATCTTAAAATACATTAATCTATTTTTAAAAGTTTCAACAGTTACATCAAATGATTTGAAAGAATTGGAAGTCTAAACAAATATTAAATTACTTCTATAGGCTAGATTTTGTACTACAAACTAGGAATAATAACACATTCCCTGTCTAGTCCTAATCCATAATAGCCGACAGACATGTAAACATCTAGTGCTATATGTTGGAGCATTTTGTGCAAACACAGTGGAACAAATACTCTACCTGGTGGAGTTTTGAAAGGCTTCCAAAGAAGGTGCTATTTGAGCTCAGCATTAAAGGATGAGTAGAATATTCTAGGCAGAAGAAATAGTATGTGAAAGACTAGTAGAGAAAGAACAAGTTTGCAGAATAAATGAATTCATGTAGTACATTATAAAAAATGAAAAATGATTGATAGGAGTGGATTGGGAGTAGATTGTGAATAATCTTTTATGTTGCAATATAGAATTTGGACTTGATCTCATAGGTATTAGAGAACTGTTAGAGGTTTTTAATCAGACAACTAATGTGAATAGATTTGTGTTTATGAAGTGATTTTAGCAATAGTTTAGGGAATAAGTTGGAAAAGGAAGAGATTAAGGTCAGGGAGGCTATAACCAGAAATTTTAAATTTTGACCATTTAAAAATTTCCAAGCGTATCCGAGTAAAACTATCAAATACTATTTATATAAGAATACAAGTTTTTTGTTTTATGTTCAGTTTTCTCAGTTCTTGAGTTAGAAATTTTTTAGTATTCAACTTAAATTTCTTTATATTGACTTGATCTATTCTCATAGAAAACCATGACTGCAACTTTAACATATAAAGAAATGTTTTTATGTTATATATGGACTTTTGAGCTTTATTTGTTTTGTTTAATTTTTGTAATAGAAATGGTTTTGTAAAAAAAAAAAAAAGAAATGGTTTTGTTCTAGTTCATTCATGTTCTTTTTTTCTTTTTCTTTTTCTTTTTTTTTTTTTTTTTTGAGAGAGAGAGAAAGAGAGAGATGAGAGGCATCAATTTGTAGTTGCGGCTCTTTTACTTATTCATTGATTTGCTTCTCATATGTACCTTGACCAAGGGACTCCAGCCAAACCAGTGACCCCTTGCTCAAGCCAGAGACCTTGGGCTTCAAGCCAAA
Source organism: Saccopteryx bilineata (assembly GCF_036850765.1). Classification (NCBI taxonomy): domain Eukaryota; kingdom Metazoa; phylum Chordata; class Mammalia; order Chiroptera; family Emballonuridae; genus Saccopteryx; species Saccopteryx bilineata. The sequence continues at coordinate 51,223,457 of NC_089497.1, forward strand.
CCTTTGGGTTTAAGCCAGCGACCATGGAATTATGTCTATGATCCCACACTCAAGTCAGTGACCCCACGCTCAAGCCAGCTGAACCCGCATTCAAGCCAGCAACCTCGGCGTTTCGAACCTGGGACCTCAGTGTTCCAGGTCAGTGTTCTCTCCACTGCATTACCACTGGTCAGGCCAGCCTCATTCTTTTGTGTGCATGTATAAGATAGTTTGTCATAGTTAGAAGGGTAGCAAACAAACTGTCCTCTAGTCTTTTTTTTTTTTTTATTAATCAAAACCATTTAATTAGGCCCCATTATTATGTCAGATTAAAGATGCCGCTGAAGATTTTCCTATGCTAAATTAAATTTGTGGGGACCTTTTATTGTATATTTCTCATTTGCTCACTACGAAACTGAAGGAAATGTAATGTCAATTGTTACGAGACCTTGTGGATTTGTATTACCTTGTACTACTGTTTTATGAGAAAGGATTCAGATTCTGGCACTTCTAAAATAATTTGGAAATCTAGAACCCAAAATCTAAGGCTTTTCTTTCCTTTTTGTTTTTCCTTTTGATGTTATTTAAAGAAAAACCTATACTACCACTTAATTTTAAAAGTTACTTAAAAACCTTAAATTGGTAACAGGCACCACCAGCTTGGTCTCAGATTATAGGATTATTGATCATTGATGATTGGTTTGCAGAAGAACTTTGTATTTTTCTTTGTCATGTATAATATTGCCTTCTCAAATTGTAGTCCCCCATCCTCATCTCTTGCATTGCTTTTCTACATACTTTAAGCAGATGAGAGTTCTTATATTTATTTATAAACTTTTTTTTATTCACACAGATCCTACTTTAATTAAGAGTTACTGTTTACCATATGTTTAGTTATGGTCTCAATTGAAATATTTCTTTTTTGAGTGTGACAGAGAAAGAGACAGAGTGAGGGGCAAATAGGGACAGACAGACAGGAAGGGAGAGAGATGAGAAGTATCAGCTCATAGTTGTGGCACCTTTGTTGTTCATTGACTATTTTCTGATATGTGCCTTGACCAGGGGGCTTCAGCTAAGCCAGTGACCCCTTGCTTAAGCCAGCAACTTTGGGCTTCAAGCCAGTGATCTTTGGGCTCTAGGCAACACCCACGAGGTCATGTTCAGTGGTAGGATTCAAATAATTTAACAACTCATTCTCTGCCCTAAACAGTTGTTTTATGTATAAAAAGAGATAAACCGAAAGGAAGTTTATTTCATGCATTTATTACTTAAATAAGAACAGTAAAAGAGGTACACAAAACTAAATTATAAGAGTTTTAAAATATTAATGAAAAAATATTAAATAATACCTGACAAAAAACTGTTATTTAAGATATTTTCATATTTCTTTTTTTTTTTTTACCGAGACAGAGAGAGAGTCAGAGAGAGGGATAGACAGGGACAGACAGATAGGAACGGAGAGGTGAGAAGCATCAATCATTAGTTTTTTGTTAGGCATTACAACACCTTAATTGTTCATTGATTGCCTTCTCATACATGCCTTGATTGTGGGCCTTCAGCAGACTGAGTAACCCTTGCTCGAGCCAGCGAGCTTGGGCTCAAGCTGGTGAGCTTTGCTCAAACCAGATGAGCCCTCGCTCAAGCTGGCGACCTTGGGGTCTCGAACCTGGATCCTCGGCATCCCAGTCTGATGCTCTATCCACTGCGCCACAGCGTGGTCAGGCTTCATATTGCTTCTTTATGGGCATCCTCACTTGCAATTTTTTTCACCTGTGGACGGAATGAACATTTCCACAGGCACTTAGAATACACTGTTGCACAGATGAACATTAAAAAAGAGTAAGGGGCCCTGGCCAGTTGGCATAGTGGTAGAGCATCAACCCAGTATGTGGAAGTCCCGGGTTGATTCCTGGCCAGAGCACACAGAAGTGCCTACCTGCTTCTCCACCCTTTTTTTCTCTCCTTTCTCTCTATTTCTCTCTTCTCCTCCCACAGCCAAAGCTCCATTGGAGCAAAGTTGGCCCAGGTGCTGAGGATGGCTCCATGGCCTCCCCCTCGGGCACTAGAATGGCTCTGGCAAAGGAGCAACAGCCCAGATGAGCGGAGAGCATCGCCCCCTAGTGGGCATGCTGGGTGGATCCTGGGCGGGCACATGTGGTAGTCTGTCTCTCTGCCTCCCTGTTTCTCACTTCAGAAAAAAAAAAAAAAGCAAGGAATGTAAATTTGTGATTTCCACACTGGGCGGCTGCCCTGGCACCCTCCTTAAAGAGAACCCTGACTACAAGTCCCATTTTAACTGGTTTGCGAAACTCAACAAAAAATTAGGTATTGGTTCTGCCAAACTGGTGTGAACTGGCTGAACCCCACCACTGGTCGTTTCTGTGATCCCATGCTTAAGCTGCCAGCCCTGTGCTCAAGCTGGTGACCTCGGAGTTTTGAGCCTGGGTCCTCGGCATGCCAGGTTGATGCTCTATCCACTGCGCCACTGCCTGGTCAGAATATACTCACATTTTGATGATCTCAAAAATGTCTTTTCTACAGTTTTTCTTCTAGGAATCCAGAAAAGACTACTGTGATATTTTGACATTATGTTCCTTAAGTCTTTTTTATTCTGTAAAAGTCCCTTTCCCTTTTTATACCAGTAGTTGGTTAGAGAAATCACATTATTTATCTTTGAGAATATACTCATGTTCTAGGTTCCAAATTACTTCTGTTGTCCAGTATTATTTAACTTGTCCTTTATTCCTTATATTTCTTGTAAAATGATAGTTATATTTAAAGTCTTGACGAGAGTTAGATTCTTTGTAGGGAGTTTTGTTTTGTTTTTAGCAAGAAAACTGTATAGGTGATTCTTCATACTTTCTTTTATATCACATCATGAAGCATATCATGTCTGTCTGTCTCACGTTTAATGCTGCTAAAATTAATCAGTGGGTTTAGTGCAGTGGTTGGCAAACTGCGGCTTGCGAGCCACATGCGGCTCTTTGGCTCTTCCACAAAATACCACGTCCGGGAGCTACTTCGATAAGGAATGTACCTCTACCTATATAGTTTAAGTTTAAATAATTTGGCTCTCAAAAGAAATTTCAATCGTTGTACTGTTGATATTTGGCTCTGTTGACTAATGAGTTTGCCAACCATTGGTTTAGCGTAACAGGTGTTCTTTGATACATTCATTTTCCTTTATCTGCATAGGGAAGCATCACTTTAAGAAATACAAGATTTAAAAACTAAACTTAAGAAGGAAAAAGAGAGGTAGAAAATAGGATTCCAGGCTTCTGCTCCCTTATCTATAAACCATGTTGGTTGTATTAGAATTAAATCCCAATTGCCTGTTGTAGACCGATGAAACAAATCTGTACTGGCTCAGGAAAAGTACTTTCTTTATTCCCTTCTATCAAAGATAGAGGCTTTAAGATCTCAGCCTCTCTTCATCTCTGACTCTTTTTTTTTGTATTTTTCTGAAGCTGGAAACGGGGAGAGATAGTCAGACAGACTCCTGCATGCGCCCGACCGGGATCCACCTGGCACGCCCACCAGGGGGCTACGCTCTGCCCACCAGGGTGTGATGCTTTGCCCCTCCAGGGCGTCGCTCTGTTGCGACCAGAGCCACTCTAGTGCCTGGGGCAGAGGCCAAGGAGCCATCCCCAGCGCCCGGGCCATCCTTGCTCCAATGGAGCCTCGCTGTGGGAGGGGAAGAGAGAGACAGAGAGGAAGGAGAGGGGGAGGGGTGGAGAAGCAGATGGGCGCTTCTCCTGTGTGCCCTGGCCGGGAATCGAACCCGGGACCCCCGCACACCAGGCCGATGCTCTACCACTGAGCCAACCGGCCAGGGCCCATCTCTGACTTTTACTAAATTTAAGTATTTAGGTAACTTGAAGTATAACATAAATTGAGAAACAGATCTCGACAGATCTCTCCCAACTGAATTTATATAATAAATTTCAAGTAATGATAATTAACTTTTTAAACAGGGTTCAACTCCACCAGTAACTGTTTTCAAAGGTTCAAAGAAACCTTACTTAAAAGAATGCATTTTGATAATTAACCATGATACTGGAGAATGTCGACTAGAAAAACTCAGCAGCAATATCACTGTAAAAAAAACAAGGTACGTGGTTAACAAAACATTATTTTATCAGCATATAAATTGCTAACGAAATGTTAGCGAAAAGCATTATTTGATTAAGTCACATTATTATATAGGGGTTATTTCTGTATGGTACAAAATTCTTATAACCATTTTCTAAGTTAAATTTGGTAGAGAGCCTTAACCAAAAACTTGTACATTTTTTCTATGATATGGAAAAGCTTGCTTTGTTTTTGAATATTTTCTGTATGTGTAGACATACCTTGTTCTCTATGGCAGTGGTCCCCAACCCCTGGGCCGCGGACCGGTACCGGTCCATGGGCCATTTGGTACCGGTCCGCAGAAAAAGAATAAATAACTTACATTATTTCCACTTTATTTATATTTAAGTCTGAACGATGTTTTATTTTTTAAAAATGACCAGTTTCCCTCTGTTACATTCATCTAAGACAGTGGTTCTCAACCTTTCTAATGCCGTGACCCCGCAATACAGTTCCTCATGTTGCGGTGACCCCAAACCAAAAAATAATTTTGGTGGCTACTTCATAACTGTAATTTTGCTACAGTTATGATTCAGAATGTAAATACCTGATATACATTATGTATTTTCATTGCTACAAATCAAACATAATTTAAACATAGTGATTAATCACAAAAACAATATTTAATTATATATTGAGAAATATTTATTACTAATGGACTTCCTTACCTGGTGTATTGGGGCTACCATTCCGTAAATAGCTGCTTAACTAATGGATCTGTTTTTTCCAGATTAGTGGCAAGTTTTCTATATAGAACAGTGTGAACTACGTCATAGGATACACTGCAGTTTCTGCACAGCATGGTATCTCTCAGGGCTCTTTCACACTACAAAGCAGCAGTTTCTGCGGTGGAATCCACATCTCATTTACATCAATGGGAGACCCGTGGATTCCGCAGAAGAGAGATCCCCGTTCGGCAGAAATGCAGTTCCAACACATTTCTTCCTCTCCTATTGAAGTCAATGGGAGGCCGCAGCAGATTCCGCTCAAATATAGAGCATGTTGCTTAATTTTTTCCACGCTAGAACTTTTCCTAGAGCAGCAAAATTCCAAAGGTGGAATCCGCCACCCCCATAGACTTCTATAAGAGGCAGATCTTTTACACTGCAGAATCCGCACAGCAGATTCCTCAGTGTGAGGCCTCTTTCAGTCTATTGGGGGTTTTGCTGCTCTAGGAAAAGTTCTAGCATGGAAAAAATTAAGCAACATGCTCTATATTTGAGCGGAATCTGCTGTGGCCTCCCATTGACTTGAATAGGAGAGGAAGAAATGTGTTGGAAACTGTCATTTCTCCGCCTCTTATTGAAATCAAAAGGAGGCTGCGGCGGATTGTGTGGTAACCCGAGATTCTCCGGAGCTCTCTTCCACAAAATCCGCTGCACTCCCAATGAAATCAATAGGAGGTGGATTAAATGCTGGAAACTGCTGATTTCAGCAGTTTCCTCATTCAGAATATGGGAAAATAGTGGGAGATATGGGAGATAATTATACATTGGGGAACAGTGTGAACTACACCTTATAGTGGTCTCATAGTATAAGACCGATGTAGTTCACACTGTAAATGTATGGTGCTTTGTGTACTGTGTATTGATTACACACAAAGCACCTTACACTTACACAGTATTGTGTGTATGGTGTGTGTACTGTTTTTACATTATTAACCTTTTTTACACCAGCAGGCTCTCTTGCAGGCTCTCTTGGCTCTCCGCCTCTTGCACTCCACCTTCTAGGCTTCTGTCCTCTGGCGCTTGCTGCACATGCCCACTGATGACGTCAGCAAGCTCCAGACACACGTAATGCGCTGCTATGGACTGTAGAGCGCCCCCCCCCACTTCCTCCACCCCTTAGGCCCCGGACGGATGATACAATCACATCTGCACATGACCGCAGGCATTCAGTTTGGAATGCACGTCCATAATGGCGTACATTCAAGCTGAATAGCACTGCTGCAGACGGTAGCGCGGCTTCTCAGTGGCTAGGCGACCCTGTGTTTTGGTCGTTTGACCCCCGCCGTGGTTGTGACCCACAGGTTGAGAACCACTGATCTTAGACTCACTCTTGACGCAGGTCTTGGTCACGTGATACATTTATCCATCCCACCCTAAAGGCTGGTCCGTGAAAATATTTTCTGACATTAAACCAGTCTGTGGCCCAAAAAAGGTTGGGGACCACTGCTCTATGGAACTGGACTGAAAGGAGACATTATATATACTCTTCAGCATTATTTCATCTTCATTAGTAAAAGTTTATTGAGCACCTTGACTTTGCAAGGCACTAGGAAAAGGATAGTTTTCTATATAAGTATTAACCTCAAAACTTCTGCATTTTAATTAGATTAACATATAATTTTATTAGGAAAGTCAGTAAGAGTATAGCTGTCTCATATCCTTTTTTGGTACAGGCAGGTGCATTAATTGTTATGTAATATAAGGGACTTACTCTAAAAGCCATGCAAATACAGTGTGTCTGTAAAGTCATGGTGCACTTTTGACCAGTCACAGGAAAGCAACAAAAGACGATAGAAATGTGAAATCTGCACCAAATAAAAGGAAAACCCTCCCAGTTTCTGTAGGATGATGTGGCAGCATGTGCGCATGCACAGATGATGATGTAACACCGTGTATACAGCGGAGCAGCCCACCACCATACCAGTCGAGATGTGGACGGTACAGAGGAAAGTTCAGTGTGTTCTGTGGCTCGCTAAATTCGAATCCATGACCAAAGTGCAATGTGAATATCATCGCGTTTATAACGAAGCGCCACCACATAGGAATAACATTACTCGGTGGGATAAGCAGTTGAAGGAAACTGGCAGTTTGGTGGAGAAACCCCATTCTGGTAGGAAAATCAGTCAGTGACGAGTCTGTAGAGGCTGTACGGGATAGCTACCTAAGGAGCCCTAAAACTTCTGTGCATGAGCCTACATCGAACTGCACTGAATAGGTATGAAACTGGGAGAGTTTTCCTTTTATTTGGTGCAGATTTCACATTTCTATTGTCTTTTGTTGCTTTCCTGTGACCGGTCAAAAGTGCACCATGACTTTACGGACATACTGTAGAATAAACAAAAATTGCTTTAGGAATCAAAGGAGGGGAAAAGTTATGGTTGATTGGAGCGTTTAGGGAGCCCTTATTAATGTAACTTGAGAGAAGGTTAAGATTTAGGACTTTTTTTCTCCCACAAAACATACTTGGTAAGAATTACCGTTAGTGCTTGTTAAATACATGAGTTCCCAAGTCAAATTTTAGATAAGGGAGGATCCTGGGAAGCTCTGTTTTTTATTTTCCCCCTCCTCCAGGTGATTTTATTGGCAGGAAAGTTTGTAAACTACTGATTTAATTGATCAGAGAGAACATGAGGATGTAAACAAGGTTGGGAAAAGATGTCTCGGGAAAGATATATCTGACTTATTGGGGACCATGAATAAGACCTGTTTGAATAAGGCAGAGATTTGTCTCTGTGCCTGCATATAAATAAGTATTGGAAAGTGAAGAATGAAGTTGATAGTAGATTAGAAAGTCGTAAAGGTAGGTTGAAGTTAATGCCTGAATTTCAGACATTGTCTTAAGGGCTTTACTGGCAGTGGTTATGTATTAAATAACATTGTTAAAAATAGGGATTAAGTTTTTTTTAATAAAAAATATTTTTGTATTGAAACATTAATCCACCATAGAAACTGAGTAAAGTGAAACTATGTGGAAGACAGAAAAATGCACAAACCACAATTTTGAGAGTAGGAATAAAGAGAAAAATGAGGTGCTAAATATATACTTTGTGAATGAATAACTGATGGAATTTGGTCACTGGAAATAGAAGAGGCAGAAGTCAAGTATGATTATATACTTTCCTTAAAAGTATTGAAAGAAAAGAAAGTAAATGAGTCTGCTTTAGTAACATACCTTAAAGTTATGATTGAAAAATGTGTGACTTAACTTTGAGAGAAATGATCATTTTAGAATTTAGTGAATACATTGTACCTAATATACACTTAGGTATATTTTATTTTTAGTCTTTTGTGTGTCTTATCTCTATAATTTTGAGCAGCGGTTTTGTTTTTATTCACATTTGTATCCCTCAGTGGAACAGGGCTTCATAAATATTTGTTAAATAATGTATTAAATTAACATTTCCATTCTTGAATACTATTTAAATATGTTTAGGAAAAAGAATAAGTGATCAATTTTAGGAACTCTGTAATTTGAAATTGTTGTTACATTGCCATCACACCTGTTTCAACCTTTGATATTCTTAATTGCAGAGTTGAAGGAAGCAGTAAAATTCAGCCTCGTGTAGAGCATCAGCAGCAACAAATGTGGAATTTAACTAGGACTCCCAATCTTATAAAACAGTCTCCATCTGAAGACAAGTCTCCAACATCTCCGATGGATGATATTGAAAGAGGTAAACTCTTAAGTGTATATAATGTTCCTTTACAAGAAATTATTAAAAGTGAACATTTTCATTTTAATTGACAAGGGAACTAACTATAAAGTTTTATTGATAGCATTTTTTTATTATTATGGGCATTTTGGGGGGAGAGTGTAGATTGTGATTTTTAGGGTATTTTGTAATTATATATCTAAGAGAATTTACAGCTTTTTTATTATTCAGAGGGAAAAGTGTTTAGATGTGTGTAACTGGAGTTTTCTTCTTTTTGACAGTTGTGGTTCAAATTCAGTTCTTCACAGCATCTTCCTGTCAAAGTTCTTTATGCATAGCCAAACTGTAGATGTCTAAGATATCATCAACACAGTACTGAAGTGAGGAAATATAGTAAGCAGAAGCAGCAGGCAAATTCTGAATTGCTGCTCACTTCTCAGCAGGAAGGTGTTTCTAGGGAGGCTCATTCCTTTTGAAAGTAAGGAAATTTAAATCTCCATTTTATTTATTTATTTATTTATTTATTCCTTTATTGATTTATTTATTTTTAGTGAGAGAGGGAGAGAGACAGATAAGAAAGGAGAGAGATGAGAAGAATCAACTCATAGTTTCATCACCTTAGTTGTTCATTGATTGCTTTTTCATATGTGCCTTGACCAAGGTGGGGGTGGGGGTGTGTTGCTCCAGCTGAGCCAGTGACCCCTTGCTCAAGCCAGTGACCATGGGGTCATGTCTACGATCCCACGCTCAACCTGGCAACCACGGGTTTCAATCCTGGGTCCTCAGCATCCCAAGCCGACACTGTATCCACTGTACCACCTCCTGGTCAGGTTCCATTTTATTTTCTAGCTACATTTTGGATGTTGGTGTTATAGTAATTGTGGTAGGAGTAAGACCCTGATAACCAAAGTATATTTGCTTCTATACTTTTCCTTCGTAACTTACGTGTAGCAATCCAATTCCACTTGACCCCCTCCTAGGTCCAGTATGGTATTAGTACCCTAATATATTAGTGTTCCCTTTACTAACAGTAAGGAAGATAGAAGCTCAGAACTCTAGTTGCTAAAAGGGATCTTGAGTTTTATTATTATATCTTATCTGCTTCCAAAATGGATTTGAATCATGATATAATTCATATACATGTATACAGTAAAATACTGGAAAAGAAAATCATGGTATTAAAGGGGAAGAGGAAACAAATTTGTTAATTAATAAAACATTATATTTAGATATGAGCATCCTAGCCAGTAAGATCAAAACAAAGACTAGCATATTTTGTATTATCTATAGAGACAGGTTCCAAAGAATTAGACTCTTCCCTGCTACTAAATTTTAAAAGGAATTCATTATATGGAACCTGTTCTAGGTAATATTAAATGATATAGTATCTTCAATAATTTTATAATATAAGAAGTTCCTCTCTGTGTCAGTTTTTTAGCAGAGACTTTAATAAAAGCGTTGTATTGATCATATCATAGAGGATAAGTTAGCATGGTCCAAACCTAAGATCTAACTTTCTGTAAGAATTTACATTGAGTTGTTTGTATAGCCTGTTCCTTAGATGGTCTTCTTTTAAGTATTTCCTTGACTCTGCTCTGCCAGTGCCTCCTACTATGGTTGAATCATGTTTTCAGATTTATATCTAGGTGTCTGGCACGTGTATTAGTGTTTCTATGGTTTAATTTTTACATTTACATCTTTGAGCTATCTGGAATTTTAGTTTAGGGAATAAGATGTGAATCCAAATTTCTCTCTGCCGTAACAGTATCAATAAATAGTATTGATAATCAACAAGTATTGTACTAATAAAGAGTATCTATATCAATATCTATTTATTGAGTAAACCATCATTTCTTTTGTTGATATGAAAAGCCATTTTTATCACATGCAAAATTTCTATGTGGACTTAAGTCTTATCACAATATAAAATACATAATGGCCAATAAATACTATATAAAAAATTGATCAAACTCACTAATGCTTTTTTTTTTGACAGAGACAGAGAGAATCAGAGAGAGGGACAGATAAAGACAGACAGACAGGAAGGGATATGAGAAACATCATCCACTTGTTGTGGCATCTTAGTTGTTGATTGCTTGTTCATTGATTACTTTCTCATGTGCCTTGACCAGGGGGCTACAGCAGAGCAAGTAACTCCCTGTTCAAGCCAGTGACCTTGGGTTTCAAACCAGCAACCTTTGGGCTCTGCTCAAGCCAGCAACCATGGGGTCCTGTCCATGATCTTATGCTCAAGTCGAATGAGCCTGCGCTCAAGCCAGCGATCTTGGGTTTCGAACCTGGGTCCTCCACATCCTAGTCCAATGCTCTATCCACTGTGCCTCCGCCTGGTCAGGCTGGGATGATACTTTAAAAGTGCTATAAAACAAATAAACAGAAAACTCTTTCAACCAAGAATACATTAACCAGCAAAATTGTCCTTCAGAAACAAAGAAGTTATAAAGTCTTTCCCAGATAAACAAAAGGTGAGGCAGATCCTCACCACCAGACACATTTCTTACAAGAAATGCTAAAAAAAAGTTCTTCATATGGTATTTCCTCAAAAAATTAAGAATAGAACTACCATATGACCCAGCAATTTCTCTACTGGGTAGCTACTCAAAAAACTTGAAAACATTGGTACACAAAGACACATGCACCCCCATGTTAATCACAGCATTATTCACAGTGGCTAAGACATGGGAAAGTGTCCTTCAATAGAGGACAGCTGAAGAAGAAGCGGAACATATATACAATGTAGTACTACTCAGCCATAAGAAATGATGACATATTGCCACTTAAGATAACATTGATGGAGCTTGAGAACATTATACTGAGTGAAATAAGTAAATCAGAAAAAGCTAGAACTATATGATTTCACACATAGGTGGGATATAAAACAGACTCACAGACATAGTGAAGTGGTTACCAGGGGGAGGAGGTAGTGAAGGAGAGGTTGTGGGTAAAGGAGTAAAGAGGGACAAATCTAAGGTGATGGAAGATGATTTGACTTTGGGTGATGGGCACACAACATAATCAACAGTTCAAATGCTATAGAAATTTATACCTGAAAGCTGTGTACTTTTAATGATAGTATCACCCCATTAAATTTAATTTTCTAAATAAAATGAAAGAAAATTACAAGCCAATATTTGTTGAACATAAATGCAAAAATTCTCAACACAAAACTAGCAAAAGGAATTCAACTGCACATTCAAAGGATTATACACCATGATTAAGTGGTTGTTTTTTTTGCCTGAGTTGCAAGGATATTTCAATGTATGCAAATCAATAACCATGATAACACCATGTTAACAGAATGGGACTAAAAATCATGATCATCTCAATAGATGCAAAAAAGGCATTTGAAAAAAACATACTTTCATGATAAAAATTAAATTGTTGTACACTTTAAATATATACCGTTTTAGTTGTCAATTATACCTTAATATAGCTGACAAAAAAAGAAATTCATCTGTATGTATCGTATTACATTATATGTATTGGGTAAATTAAAAAACAAATTGAAAGATGGTTTCTGCCAAAATAGCTTTTAATTTTTATAGTTTTAATCTTTATAATTTTATTGTTTTACTTGAATTATTTTTATATTTGCATGTAATAGTATAAATAAAAGTAGTGTTTATTTTTGGATACTGCCGAATACGTTTTTGTTTTTTTTTAAGTGAGAGGAGGGGAGATAGACTCCCACATGTGCCCCGAGTAGGATCCACCCAGCAACCGCCATCTGGGGCCAATGTTTGAATCAACCAAGCTATCCTCAGCACCTGAGCCTGAAGCTTGGATCAACCGAGCTATACGCAACACCCAGAGCTGATGCTCGAACCACTCGAGCCACTGGCTGCAAGAGGAAAAGAGAAATGAAAGGGGAAAGGGAGGGGAAGAGAAGCAGTTGGTTGCTTCTCTTGTGTGCCCTGATTAGGGATCAAACCCAGGACATCCACATGCTGGCTGATGCTCTATCAGCTGAGCAAACCAGCCAGGGCCCTAATGCCTTTTAACTTTCATAATCCCAACATTGAAGTTTGGCTTGGTTTGGCTTGATATTAGAGTAGCTTTTAAAAAAAAATTGGATAGTTTCTTGAACTCTGGATGTATGTTGTCCAGAAATGGAACTGGGAGAAAGAGGTACTACTGAGAAGAGACAGAAAGGAGAAGTTTGAGTCCACAGATGCATTTTTTGCAGAAAAATTTGAATTGTTCCTTTTTTTTAACTCCTAGTTTGATGATGACAGAGTGAACTCAAGCTCTAATAGCAGTGATTTGGGTGTCAAAATCTAAAATGCCAGTTTCCAAGCAGAATTTAAAAACATACATGGTCACAAGAAAGTGTTGGCAGTGATTATTTCTAGGGATTAAAAGAATTTAAAGGTTGTAAAGGATGTTACTTTTTATTTTGTACTAGTAGAGCAGCTTATTATTATTATTATTTTAAATTTATTTATTGACTTTAGAAAGAGCTGAAGGGGGAGAGAGAGAGAGAAACATCAATCTTTCTGTATATATGCCCTGACCAAGGATCAAACCCACAACCTTTGCACATTGGGACAGTGCTCTAACCAACTGAGCTTTCTAGCCAGGGCTAGAGGAGCTTTTAAAATAAAATGCTGTAATATGTGTTTAGTCTGAGTCCTCATTAAGACTTTATTAGGAACTAATGCATTCAAATTTTATTATATTTATTTAATATTTATATTCAATGTTATTTAGCAAATCTTTTATTATATTTTTAGAACTGAAGGCAGAAGCTAATCGAATGGATCAGATGAGTAGTGATAGTTCATCAGATTCTAAAAGTTCATCATCTTCAAGCAGTGAAGATAGTTCCAGTGACTCAGAAGATGAAGAGTGCAGATCCTCTCCTGATCCAGGGAACTCTGTCTCTCAGTACCCTACCGTGTCTGCCATGCCACCTTGCAGGGTTCCTGATATAGATGTGGGTAATGATAGATATCATAACAGTGGCCTTCTGATGAATACTTTAAGTAAGTATACATAAACGTGAGTAATTAGAAAAGTAAGAATTTACAGTGAAGTTGTACAGATTACGATCTAAAATTTGGATGAAGAGAAAGACTCCTATTCATTTGATGCTATTAATTATTACCTTCTTATTGAATTATTCATTTTTCTCTTGACTGTGACATAAAGTCTTATTAGTTTTTCTCTTATCTTTCTCGATACTTTCCCTTGTCTTTGCTGGTTTATAATCTCCTCAGTCATAACAGCTGGAGTGTTTCAAGACTTAATCCTAGGTCTTTTTTTCTTTTTCTTAATCATTTCTTAGTTTTCAGTTACACTTGGCATACATATTATATTAGTTTCAAGTGTACACCCAGCGATTAGACATTCTATAACTTATTAAATGATCATCCCAATAAGTCTTGTACCCATCTGAAACCATACATAGTTTAGAATATTATTGACTATATTTCCTATGCTGTACTTTACATCCCAGCACTGTTCTGTAACAACCGGTCTGTACTTCTTAACCCCTTCACCTTTTCCACCCAGTCCTCTAAACCCCCTCCCATCTGGCAACCCTGAAAATGTTCTTTGTTTCTATGAGTCTGTTTCTATTCTGCTTGTTTGCTTATTTTGGTTTTTAGATTCAATCATTGATAGATATGTATTTATCACCATTTTACTGTTCATATTTTTTATCTTTTTCTTCTTATTAAAGAAGACCCTTTAACATTTTATGTAATACTGGTTTGATGGTGATGAACTCCTTTAGGATTTTTTTGTTTGGGAAGCTCTTTATTTGTCATTTGATTGATTCTGAATGATAGTTTAGGCTGTGTAGAATACTCTTAGTTGTAGGCCCTTGCTTTTCATCACTTTGAATACTTCTTGCCAATCCCTCCTGGCCAAAAGAGTTTCTGTTGAGAAATCAGCTGAGAGTCTTCTGGGAGCTCTCTTGTTGGTAACTAACTGTTTTCCTCTTGCTGCTTTTAAGATTCTCTGTTTGTCTTTAACCTTTGCATCTTAATTATGATGTGTCTTGGTGTGGGCCTCTTTGGGTTCATCTTGTTTGGCACATAGGAGAAGCGCCCATTTGCTCCTCCACCCCCCCCCCCTCCTTCCTCTCTGTCTCTCTCTTCCCCTCCCGCAGCCAAGGCTCCATTGGAGCAAAGATGGCCCGGGCGCTGGGGATGGCTCCTTGGCCTCTGCCCCAGGCGCTAGAGTGGCTCTGGTCACAACAGAGTGATGCCCCGGAGGGGCAGAGCATCGCCCCCTGGTGGGCAGAGCATCACCCCTGGTGGGTGTGCTGGGTGGATCCCGGTCGGGCACATGTGGGAGTCTGTCTGTCTCTCCCCGTTTCCAGCTTCAGAAAAATACAAAATAAATAAATAAATAAAAAATCCCTAGTTATAGGACATCCATCCAGCTAGATTTCAGTTGGTTCTGAATGATGATTGTTCTGTAGTTTAGTTGTAATTTTGATGTGGCTATTGGGAGGATTCGAGTACCATGTGCTCGAATGCTGTGCTCTTGCCTGGAAGCCATCAATTTCTTTCTTTTTTTCTCTCTTTTCCTAGATAATCTCCATATATCTGTTTCAATCAATAGATAATTTGTAAATTTGCATCTCTGATTTAGACCTATGAGCTCTATCTAGATCCATAAGCCCAATATCATCTTTTAGCAAAAGACATTTCAAATTTCTTTTGTCTAAAATCAATTTAAAATATTTGAGCATATTTCTTCTCTTTTTTAAAAAAAAAATTATTTATTGATTTTAGTGAGAGAGGCAAGTAGAGAGACAGGAATATCAATATGTTCCTGATGTGCCCTGGACAGGGATCAAACTGGCAACCACTGTGCTTCAGGACGTTGCTCGAACCAACCGAGATATCTGGTCAGGGCTCATGTTTCTTCTTAGTAAGAGACAGGATTCCTCTAATTTTGCAAATCAGAAACCTAATTGTATTCAAGGGTTGACTTCTTTTCTTTCTTTATAGTATAGTCAGTCCTTCACCAAGTCCTGCTTATTTTTCTTCCTTAATATTTCTCAAATTCACCTACTTTTCTGCATTGCTACCACTATTACTCTAGTTAAATGTACCATTATTTCCTGCCTTAACTATGCAATAAATTCCTAATTGGTTTACCCCATATTTACTCAAACCCATTTTTTATCTATTGTGTACATTGCAGCCATATTGATCTTTTCATAATTCAACTATGTCACCTCTTCTGCTTTAAAATCTGTAATAGCTTGTAATTCTTTTAGGATAGCAACAAAATGCCTTACCATAATAGCCTTGCTCTTTTGTATTATAGCAACATTTGCCTTCTTTTGCCACTTCACTCAAATCCTTTCACCCTCCTCAGTACCCTAATAAATGCTGTCCATTTATCCAGAAACTCTTCCTTCTTTTTATGTAATTAACTTTTTCTCCTTTAGATTACAATTCAAAATTTATATTATCAAGAAAGCCTACTTCTACCTTCCTGACACAGTCCAATCCCTCTTTTTATACAGCTTCAGAGTAATATTATCTGTATATCAAATATAATAATTATAAATGTATAAATTTATATTTATTTGTATAATATGCTTTATTCCAAAGTATAAGCTGCAGGAGGACAGTTTATTTTTGTTTACCATTGAAGGCTAGAACCTATTGCAGTACCTGATACATAGTAGATGCTCAATAAATACTTTTTAATAAATCCATGCAAGTTGATACACTGGGGGAAAATGGGACTTTCTATATGTTTAAAACTAATCTCACTGTGTAATTAATAATGATAAAGTAAGCAGCCAGGAAAGAGAGACTAGCTATAGCCTAATAATGGAATTAAACAAAAAAGGAGCCAAGACTGGTAGCTGAGGGAGTAACGCTATGAATTAATTAGGGACAAGGAAAGGTCTTTTGAACTCCTATTAATTTATATCTTTAATGCTGTTACTCCAAATTTGAGTGCTAAAATTAGAGCATCTGATTTCTTGAATGTCCAAATAATAGCAACAGGTTTAATTCACTAAGAAGATAAACACTTATGAATTGATATTCAATATTCAATTTACCACGTATGTACCATATGTATTAAAATATGAAGTTATATGTGTGTGTGTATATATAAAACAAAAATGAACAGAAATAGGAGAAATTAACAAGTTTTTATGTTAGTAGAAGATTAATGTATCTAATCAATCAGACAAAATATAGTAAGGGTATATAAAATCTTTCAACAACATAATTAACATACTTATTCTAACAGTAAAGAATTCTACAATACAGAAATGTAAAGTGGGGCTTTGTTAAGTTATATATAAAATGTAGAAATTAATTTCTACTAGATTAAGAAAACATTTCAGAAATTCATATTTTATATGACTATAATACAATAAAATATAAATAATTGACACAAAGTTCATTTAAAATACATGTTTAGAAACTTCAAAGCACATGCCTAATAACTTACATGTTAAAGGGAAGCTATAATGAAATTACAAAATATTTATAATTAAGCAGTATCAAAAATAATATATCTCAACAGTTTTGGAATGCAGCCAACATGATACTTATAAGGAAATGTATAGCCTCAAAAAAGTTTTTTTAATTGAAAATAAATAAGTAAAAATTTCATTTTGAGGAACTAGAAGAATAATAACATCTTGAAGTAGAAAAAGAAAGTAATATAGATTAGATATTAAATTAATGTAATAGAATACAAAGAAACATTAGAGGGTAAACAAAACCAGAAGTAATTTCTTTGAAAACTAGTAGGAAAGACCAACCTCAAACAAGGTCTGCTGAAGAAAAAGAAAAGGCACAAATATTGTTTATTTCTAATAAACAATATTAGGAATGAAAAAGTGGTTAGAATTATAGATCTAAGAATGCTTTTATTTTTTAAGTTATGAGAATTTTGTTAAAATTTTATCCCAATAAATTTAGCACAGAAGTAGATGATTTTCTAGAAAAAGTACAATTTATCAAATAAAGAGATAATGGAAAGCCTGAGGAACTAACGTCTTTCTTTCCACCCTACTTCTACGTCCCAAGATGCTGGTAAACTGAAGATAGTTTCACAGATGAATTTTAACAAATTCAAGGAACAAATTAATTCTTCTATAAACTATTTCAGTACAGAAAAGTAGGGAAATTGACCCAATTCCTTTATAATTCTAGGATAATTTTATATCAAAACTGTACTGGAACAAGACAGAAAGCAATATGAATCAAAATGAATCAATTTCATTTAAGAACATGGATGCAAAATTACTAAATAAAATATAAACAAATTGAATAACCAGTGTACTTAAGCAAGCTAAGTCATGACCATTATCACAGAAATATAAAAAGTGTTCAGTGTCTGAAACAGTATCAATATAATTCACCATATTAACAGATTATTGGAGTAAAGCCATATGATCATTTCAACAAATTTGAATTTGACAAAATTTAATATTAATTTTAAAACTTTTACCAAAGATTGACTATAAGGGAATTTCCTTAACCGTAAAAGTTAACTACAAAAAAGCAAAATTACTGCCAACATTATGGTAATAGAGACTCTAGAAGCATTCCCACTAAAGTTAGGAAGAAGACAAGGACTAATATCATGATTTCTATTCAACATTGTACTGAGCAGTCTAGCAAATGCAATAAAAAAAAAAAAAGTAAAAGAAATGAGATACTGGCATCCCCTGAGTTATGAATGAAATAGGTTCAGTAGGTTTTAAAATGTTTAAGTATTTATATGCACAGAAAGGTAAAAATAAATACTTTGTTAAGACAAACATCTAAGTTGCATTTAATAGGTAAATGTACCTATTACATGTTCCAGCTTACATATAAACTCAACTTAAGAACAAACCTACAGAACCTGTCTCATTCAAACCTGGGGACTACGTATATAAGAATTGGAAACAAGAAATAAAATGCTTCTTATTTATAGACAATATAATTTTCTACATAGAAAGTCTAAGAGAATCAACATATTATAGAAATAATGAATTTGGAAAGATTGTGGATGAAAAATTACATGTAAAAGTCAGTAGTGATGTGTTATACCTCTAATAACCACTTGGGATTTCTTTAAAAAAAATAATGAATTTATTTTTCTCAATATATCTTATACAGACTGAAAGTTTCCTATTAAGAAGAAATAACCACTTGAAATTTCTTTTTAAAAAAAGAGTGAATTTTTTTTCTCAATATATTTTATCCAAACTGGAGGTTTCCTTAGTAAGAGGAAATAAACCCTCTCTTATTGTTATTGCAATCATCCCATTTCTCAACCTTATAAAACCCAGTATCCTCTAAGAAAAATTTTAAGTCCCCTTTACTGTTTTAAAATGAATTTTATAGCTTAAGTACATACATCTTTGAAAATAATTAATGTAATATTAAGACAAAATCAAAATAATTTATAGTAAACTAATATGTATCCACTCTTTAAAAATATTCAGGCATGGCTACACCAGAAGACATAACCAAGTAGCCATATGTTTATACTGTACTGACTTTTAGTGAATAAATTGGAAATTAAGAGCACAACATTAAATTTGTCAATAATTTTTATATAATGTGTTGTAATAAGGACTGGAAAAGTATATACCTGTATATATATATTCATAGATTTGCATGTACAGACAAGTATTGAGGTGCTGTATTGTTGATCCAAAGATGTGAGCACCATTGAGCTCACTAATGTGTTTTCCCAAATGATTAAAGAAAAGAAAATCTTTGTATGGTTCTAAGAAAAAGTATCCTTTCAGTTTACATGATACTTACATCCTTGTACATTTAAATGAATTTTAAATCTGTACAAAAGAATACTTTCAGTTTTAAAATAAAAGAATACTGGCCCTGTCTGGTTGGCTCAGCCGTAGAGCGTAGACTTCCAGCATGTGGAAGTCCGAGGTTTGATTCCCGGCCAGGGCACACAGGAGAAGTGCCCATCTGCTTCTCCACCCTCCCCCCTCTCCTTCCTCTCTGTTTCTTCCCCTCCCACAGCCAGGGCTCCATTGGAGCAATGTTGGCCCCGGGCACTGAGGATGGCTCCATGGCCTCCACCTCAGGCGCTAGAATGGCTCCGGCTGCAATGGAGCAATGCCCCAGATGGGCAGAGCATCGCCCCCTGGTAGGCATGCCAGGTGGATCCCAGTCGGATGCATGTGGGAGTCTGACTGTCTCCCCACTTCTAACTTTGGAAAAATATAAAAAAAAAAAAAAAAAAGAAGAAGAAGAAGAAGAAGACTTCCAGTTTATAAAAAATACAATTAAGTTATGGTTTTAAAATTCTAAACAAGTCTTACAAGTACGTGAATATCCCACTGGATTCGAGTTTTATAGAATGTGCAAGACATCTTCATTGCATAAGACTGGTCCCCGCATTGCAAGACATTTATCATCCCTAAATTTTCCTCCCACTAAATGCCACTGGCAATCTGCAAATCATCTGGATAAGTAACCCCTCATGTAAATTTCTATAACATCTCCCAGGGGGAAGTATTGATCTAATTGAAAACCATTGATTTGGTGGCTTAATGCATTTGCTGTGGGCAAACTCTTTTATTTAAATCATAATTACCATTTTAATTGAAAATGTATTGCCAGCCTGACCTGTGATGGCGTAGTGGATAAAGCCTTGACCTGGAACACTGAGGTCGTTGGTTGGAATCCCTGGGTTTGCTCGGTCAAGGTACATATGGGAGTTGATGCTTCTTGCTCCTCCCCTATCTTCTCTCTCTTTCTCTCTCTCCCTGTGTGTGTGTGTGTCCGCTCTCTAAAATGAATAATTAAAATCTTTAAGAAAAAAAACTATATTACCGAATCTCATATATTCAAAACTGTATGAACATTTTAACAACATGCTAATACTATGCATATAACCTCTATAGCATTGTTTTTAAACTGCCAACCATGGACTGGTGCCATTCCACAAAAGAGTTAACCACCCACCTTGATGTTGTATGAAAATTAACCACTAGTTTAAAAACCATTGCTTTATAGCAGGAATCTAGTAAGAAAAGTTGAACTCAGGATGTTTGGGTTAGTGTCACTTGAGAAACTCATATTACAGGCGTATCAAGTTTACCATTCTTAATCCATTCAGTAGTTGTATAATAAGTGGAAATTTAAGTCTTAAAAATGATAAAATGGTAATCATGGGAACCAGATGCTCAAAAGAAGCTTTAGAAGATCTCTTTATCAAATGATGTGATCAGTTCTGGAGTTCAGGTAATAGACTGAGATACCTTACAGCAACTTGTATATTGCCTAAAAACTATACCTCTTAAACTGGGAATTAACTTGAAAATAATGCCAGCTTTTGTTGATTGTGATAGAGTTAGGAAAAATAAGAATATTTTTAGCCATTTTAATTTACTACCCAAATGATTTTATCTAGTCCCATAGCTTCAAATAAACCCTTACAATCACTGATTCCCAAATCTTTTTATTATTTTTAAATTTTATTTAGTAAATTGACTTTAACATGGTGACATTGATCAATAAGAATACATAGGTTTCAGGTGAACATTTCTATAGTACTGTATTTGAACTGTTGATTATGTTGTATACCCATCACCCAAAGTCAAATCATTTTCTGTCACCTAATATTTGTCCCTGTTTACACCCTTCACCCATGTCCTCCCCCTCCCTTCTCCCGTATGTCCCTTTCTTTCTGATAACCACTTCACTTTTATCTATGTACATGAGTCTCAGTTTTATGTCCCACCTATGTGTGAAATCATACAGTTCTTACCTTTTTCTGATTTACTTATTTCACTCAGTATAATGTTTTCAGGGTCCATCCATGTTGTCATAAATGATACTATCAGTTTCTTATGGCTGCATAGTATTCCATTCTGTACCACATATATATACCACATCTTCTTTATCCAATCTTCTATCAAGGGACACTTTGTTTCCACATCTTGGCCACTGTGAATAGGCTGGGATGAACATGGGGTGCACTTGTCTTTACATACCAATGTTTTTGAGTTTTGGGAGTAGATACCAGTAGAGGGATTGATTGCTGGGTCATATGATAGTTCTATTCTTAATTTTTTGAGGAACCACCATAGGGTTCCTTTTACTCCACAGCCTCTCCAACACTTGGTATTACCTGTCTTGTTGATAATAGCCAATCTAACAGGTGTGAGGTGGTATCTCATTGTAGTTTTTATTTATATTTCTTGAATAGCTGGTGAAGATGAGCATTTTTTCATTACCTGTTCGCAATTTGTATGTCTTCTTGGGAGAAGTGTCTGTTCACTTTTTCCTCTACTTTTTTAAATTGGATTGTTTGCTTGTTTGTTGATGAGCTTTGTGAGTTCTTTATGTTTTGGATATTAACCTCTTATCGGAGCTGTTGTTTGAAAATATCATCTCCCATTTAGTTGGCTGCCTATGTGTTTTGTTGTCAGTTTCTTTTCTGTGCAGAAGCTTTTTCGTTTATATATATATAGTCTCATTTATTTATTTTTACCTTTACTTCCTTTGCCTTTGGGGTCAAATACATAAATTGTTCTCTATGGCCAAGGTCTATTAGCTTGTTTGGTGGTATTCCATACTTCTTTACCCTGTTTATTCTTTCTCTCAGCTGTGTGTTTCAGTACTGGATTTTTCATGAGTGTTTACCATTAAGTTATTAAGAGAAAACTGTTCATATATACAAGAGTCCTTTGTCTTAGGAGTGCTTCTGTACTCCATCCTCCTTTGCAAGTGCAGATGTTTATCTTCTCCCTTTTTATTTTATTGTTGTCACAGATTATCCTTGTTTTTATTTTGACCTTGTTGGAGTTTTTACTTGTAGTTTTGATCTGTTTTGTTCTTTATATCTGGTCAAATAATCTCCATGAGTATTTCCAGCAGTGGGTGTTTTCTGGTGATAAATTCTCTCAGCTTCTATATGTCTGTAAAATTTATTTCTCCTTCATATTTGAAGGAAAACTTTGATAGATAGACTATTCTTGGCTGGTAATTTCTCTCTTTCATTACTTTGAATGCTTGGGTCCATTCTCTTGGGTCTAAACTCTGCTTGTAGAGTTTCTTCTGAGAAGTCTGATGATAACCTAATGGGTTTTTCTTGATATGTTATGTTCTTCTTCTTCCTAGCTGCCTTGAGAATTTTTTCTTTGTCATTGATTTTTGACAGTTTTATTATGCTGTGCTTTGGAGTAGGTCTGTTTGGGTTGAGGTAACTCAGAGTTCCGTTTGCTTCCTGGATTCGAAGCCCTGACTCTTTCCATAGGCGTGGGAAATTCTCACTTATTACTTGTTTGAATAGGCTCTCCATTTCCTTCTTCCTCTCTTCTTCTTCAGATATACCCATTATTCTTAAATGCTCTTCCTGATGGATTCTGACAATTCTTGTAGAGCTCTCTCAGTTTTTTTAACTCATGAGTCTCTTTCCTCTCTGTACCATCTTTAATTGCCTGTCTTTGATGTCACTGATTCTTTCCTCTATCTGGCTTGTTCTGTTAGCTAAACTTGCTATATCAGTCTTCAATTCATTTATTGAGTTCCTCATCTCTGTTTTTAAATTTTCAATCTCCTTGGTGAGTTATTCATTTTGTTTATTAATTTGTTTTCTAAGCTCATTAAGTTGCTTCTTGGTGTATTCTCACATCTTGTTGAGTATTTTCAGAACTTCAATTTTGAATACTCTTATCATTTATCTCCAAGGCTTCCATGTGATTTATTTTTTTTTTTCTGGAAATTTTTTATTTTCTTTCTGAACTACATCTCTGTCTTATGTATCCATGGTATTCAATTTGTTCTTTCTTGATGTCATTTAAGAGTGGTATTGTTAATAACCCTAACAGAAAAACAATGAAAAAAGTACAATACAAAATGCAAAAATTTTTTAAATTATGACAAGAAAAAACACAGAAAAAAAGATCAAAAGCCAATAAAAAATCAAAAGAAAATACCCATTAAAAATAAGAAAAAAAATATAAAAATTAAAGAGTATAAAAGAAAAAATAAGAAAAAAGGGAAAATGGGAGGAAAGAAAAAATTAATTTTGGTTTTGAGAAGTTTCTTTCAGTAAGTGTCACTTTATTATAGCCTTTAGGTCTGTGAAGTTTCTATGTTGTCCTCAACGGAGATATTGCTATCGCAGTGATGTAGATGGGGCTGCAGTCATGTTGGTTGGGGCGTGTTGTGAGGGCTTTAAGGCTTCGGCCTTACAGCTTTGGCTTTATGGCTTCAGCTTTCTGGCTTTATGGCTCTAGCAATGGCAATCTCAGGCTTCCAGTTGCTCCTTCCCACGTCTCAACACACCTTGGGACCAGACGTGGAGCACCTCTGTTTTTCAGGGGAGATAGTGGCTCTGGGGAGCTTGCTGTGGAGTTTCTCTGCCATTCTCCTTATCGCGAGGTGAGGGAGGCAGGATCTTGGAGGCAGGGGGGGTCGTACTTTAGCTTTCTCTGTCTCTGCCAAGTGTGGCTGCAGGCAGACTGCAGGAAAACTGGCTGTGACCCTATGCTCTGGCCACTTTGGTTTTTCCCCCTTCTGCCCCTCTATGTCACTGTTCCTCCCAGCAAAAGGAGCTCCAGTCATTCTGAGTTTCCCTCTCTGTACTCCTCAGACAGAATCCAGGGAGCCCAAACTTCCCTTCTCCCTGTAGTCCAGCAGAGAAAGAGAAACCCAGTCACTCCTGGTTTATTTCCTCCCCTCTTGAAAGCCCACTACGAATGTGTTTTATCTCCCACCCCCTCTTTTCACCCCAAGCCACCTTTAGTCCATTTGGTACGTGGTTCTTTCAAGTGCTCCTGTGAGCCTAGCTGGGGACCCTTTGCTGCATTATAGTTGTTCACTTTGTTGAAATGTCAAGGGAAGAGATCAGGAGTATCTCTCATGCTGCCATTACTCTGACATCATCTCCCTCAAATCTTTTATTTCAAGCTCTAGCATCTACCTTGAGCTTGTATCCAATTGCCTATACCAGTGGTCGGCAAACTCATTCATCAACAGAGCCAAATATCAACAGTACAATGATTGAAATTTCTTTTGAGAGCCAAATTTTTTTAACTTAAATTATATAGGTAGGTACATTCCTTATCGAGGTAGCACCCGCATGTGGTATTTTGTGGAAGAGCCACAACCAAGGGACCAAAGAGCCACATGTGGCTCGCGAGCTACAGTTTGCTGACCAAAGGCCTATACCATATATATTTAAATATTTACTAGGTATCTCAAATGTAACATGTTGAAATTGACCTTGTGATTTTTCTAACACAATTTTGTTCTTTTAGTGTTTTTTCATCTCTGTAAATAATACAATCATTTATACCAGGGGTCCCCAAACTTTTTACACAGGGGGCCAGTTCACTGTCCCTCAGACCATTGGAGGGCCGGACTATAAAAAAAAACTATAGACAAATCCCTATGCACACTGCACATATCTTATTTTAAAGTAAAAAAACACAATGGGAACAAATACAATATTTAAAATAAAGAACAAGTAAATTTAAATCAACAAACTGAGCAGTATTTCCATGGGAACTAGGCTCCTCTCACCGACCACCAATGAAAGAGGTGCCCCTTCCAGAAGTGCGGCGGGGGCTGGATAAATGGCCTCAGGGGGCCGCATGTGGCCCGCGGGCCAGAGTTTGGGGACCCCTGATTTATACAGTTATTTTTTTTTCATTTATGCAGTTATTTAGACTAGAAATTTGGGCTTATTCTTTATGTTTTGCTTTCTCTCATGCCTTATTAATCTAGTGCTTTTGATGATCCTGTAAGCTCTACCTTCAAATTATATTATAAATCTGCCCATTAGCACCACTTCCATCTGAACCACTGGAGTCAAAGCCAGTATTTTTTATTTTTGTGACAGAGAGACAGATAGGGACAGACAGACATGAAGGGAGAGCAATGAGAAGCATCAGTTCCCCATTGAAGCACCTTAGTTGTTCATTGATTGCTTTCTCATATATGCCTTGACCTGGAGGGGGGTTGGCTACAGCAGACCGAGTGACCCCATGTGACCTTGGGCTCAAGCTGGTGAGCCTTGCTCAAACCAGATGAGTCTGCGCTCAAGCTGGCAACCTCAGGATTTCGAACCTGTGTCCTCTGTGTCCCAGTCCAACACTCTATCCACTGCACCACTGCCTGGTCAGGCAAAGCTGGCATTATTTCTTATGTGAGAAACTGCAATCACTTCTTAACTACTCTCTCTGATTCCATGTTTCTTCCACACTATTATAGTTTAGTCCTTAATATACAGTAGTGTCCAATTCAGTTGCCTTCTTAATATTTTCCAATGAATTACCATTTCAAATAAAATTCAAAGTTTTTACCATGACCTAGATGGTCTTCTGGATAGCTTTCTGACCTCATATCTTATCATTCTCTTCCTCATTCATTTCATTCCATCCACAATGACCTTCTTATAGTTAGAACTACTTCTACCTTGGGACATTTGTATGTGCTCGTCCCTGAGCCTGGATAGTTACTCCTGTCCATATTTTCATGACTTTATTTTCACATCTTGATCTCTGTTCAAATGTCACCCTTCAAGGAGGCTTTCCCAACTATTCTATCTAAAATAGCACTTCTTTCCATTCTCTTCATACCTATCTTTTTTCATAGTGTTTATCCCTACTTGGCGTTATGTCATATATTTGTTTATTGTTTGTTTTCTTCACTGGAATGTAAATTTCATGGCCATAATCATATGAATGAATTACAAAAGGAATCAATGATGGGTTACTTTTAACAAACACTAATTAATGATTTTGACAACATTTTAAGTAAAAAATTATATAATTTTTTTTTATTCTTTGAAATGATAGTCTAAACCACTTATCTCTCATTTCCTGATGGAATTAAATCAGTGCAATAAAAATAAGGGTGATGTTGGTAGGTGAAATAAGACTGAAGTAGATGCCAGATGATAAAACTATGCTGAAGAGTCATGGGGTGTTTTTTACAGATAGTGTTAATTATTTGAATTACTAATGATGTGACAAAATTGTATGATAAGCAGTTTATTAATGACAAATTGTTGGCTAAACAGGATAACATGGGACTTTTGTATAATATTTGTTATAAAAAATAAATATATTAAAAAATAAATATTAACTACTACAGTTTTGCCATTTTTTATTTTAGGAAATGATTTGCAGCTGAGTGAATCAGGAAGTGACACTGATGACTGAAGAGACATTCAGCTATACATATAAAATTTACAAGACATGTGATAATTTATTTTATATTAAGAATAAAAATTCCTAGGACTGAGAAAAATGTATCTTAACTTTAAATGATAAAAGAAATTAAATTGTTTCAGAATTTTCAGTTTATGTTACATTTTTTTATCCTTTGTGCATACCAGCATTTTCATGTGTGTTTTCATTTCATCTTCAAAATTTTTTTGAAGTTTTAAAGAGGAGGAAACAGACTCGGAGGTTAAACTTGCCCACACATATTCCACATATTGTTAGTTAACGAGTGGCAGGTCAGGTGTTCTAGTTTTCAAGTTCAGTGCTCTGTTTTATCACACGGTTGTCTCCAACTGTGCAATGTCAAAACTATAGATCTGTAATACTGTGAATTTCATTATAGCTCTGAGCCTTTTCTATCTCATATTCCTTAAATTTTTGTTGAAAATATATTGTTAGCAAAATTAAGTTATAATTTAGGGTAAAGTGAAGCTAAATAATTGTGGGGGGGGTTGATTTTTTAAATTTATTTTTATTTATTCATTTTAGAGAAGAGAGAGATAGAGAGAGGGGGGGAGGAGCAGGAAGCTTCAACTTCCATATGTGTCTTGACTGGGCAAGCCCAGGGTTTTGAACCAGCGACCTCAGCATTCCAGGTTGACGCTTGATCCACTGCGCCACCACAGGTCAGACAATAATTGTTTTAATGAAACAACTATTATCTTAATATTTTTCATTATTTTAGTATTAAGTGTTGAGATAATATTTATATCTAATATTTTTAATTTAGATGAAAAGATAAATATTAGATTATAGTTAAAGCCACTGACCAGTAGCAAGGTTTTTTTTAATTAATAAACTTTATTTTTTAAAGCAGTTTTAGGTCCACAACAAAATTGAACAGAAAGTACAGTGAATTTTTATATACTCCCTGTCCCCACTCATGTACAACCTCCCCACTATAAACCCTGACCAGAGTGGTGCATTTTTTACAGTTGATGAACCTCTATTAACATATAGTTTATATTAGAGTTCACGCTTTGTTTTTTATATTCTATAGATTTTGACAAATGTATAATGATGTATCCACCATTATAGTACCACACAGAACAGTTTCACTGTCTTGAAAATCCTGTGTTCTGCCTATTCATTCCTCCCCTCCAACCCATATGCCACTGATCTTTTTACTCTTTCTTTACTTTTGCCTTTTCCAGCATGTCATATAATTGGAGTTATACAGTATGCAGCCTTTTCAAATTAACTTCTTTCAGGCCCTGACTTTTGCCAAATTTGAATACAATTTATTTTTGTGTGCTGATTTTATATTCATATACCTGTTATACATGTTCTTTTTAAATTCCACATTTGCCTTTTCTCTGACTATATTAGTATTTATCTTTTTAGAGCATTAGTCTTTCTATATACGACTAAATATCTCTCTGCTGTCAAGCATTGAGGACAGAAATGTTTTTACTCTTACCATTGATATTTTAGACTTCTATTTTTATTACCTTTTTGTCTCTGAAGGGTGTGTTGAAATATATCCAGGAGTTGCTTTTCTCTTTGATCTTTTCCCTTTTATCCTTCTATCTGGTTTCAACTTAGCAAAAATATAGGGTATAAGAGGCATATTGATATGACAGAAAGGCCTCTAGAATAGGCCTTGGAAAGCTGGAGTTCTGGTTCCTGCTCTGTCCTTTCTGAGCTCTTTTGTAATATTCTTCAGGCCAGACTAGGACAGAGACTTTAAAACCAGTGTTCTTTAAATCTACATCATAAGAATCATCAGAGGTGCTCATTAAAAACACAAGTTTTAAAGCAGGAGGTATCACACTCCCTAACTTTATACTGCAAATCTATAGTAATCAAAACAGTATTATATTGACAGAAAAACAGATATGCAGACCAACGGAATAGAATTCAGATCCCAGAAATTAACCCACACATATATGGCAACTAATTTTTAACAAAGGAGGCAAGAATATACAATGAAGAAAGGAAAGTTTCTTAATAAATGAAGGGAAAACTTGGAAACCACATACTAAAGAATAAAACCAGACTGTCATCTGATATCATACACAAAAATTAAGTGAGCCTGACCAGGTGGTGGCGCAGTGAATAAAGCGTTGGACTGGGATGCGGAAGGACCCAGGTTCAAGACCCCAAGGTTGCCAGCTTGAGCGCGGGCTCATCTGGCTTGAGCCAAAAAAAAAAAAAAAAAAGCTCACCAGCTTGGACCCAAGGTCGCTGGCTCGAGCAGGGGATTACTCGGGCTGCTGAAGGCCTGCAGTCAAGGCACATATGAGAAAGCAATCAATGAACAACTAAGGAGTCCCAACGAAAAACTGATGATTGATGCTTCTCATCTCTCTCCGTTCCTGTCTGTCTGCCCCTATCTATCCCTCTCTCTGACTCTCTCCCTGTAAAAAAAATAATAAATAAAAATTAAAAAAAAATTAAGTGAATTAAAGACTGGAATATGAGACTTGAAACATAAAATGCATAGAAAAAAAACATAGGCACTAAATTTAGGGACTTTGGTCTCAAAGGTTTTTGTGATATTGACCCTAAAGGCAAGGGAAGTAAAAGCAAAAGTAAATGAATAGGACTACATCAAACCAAAGAACTTCTGCATAGCAAAAGAAACCATCAATAAAACAAAATGGCAACAACAAAATGGGGGAAGATATTTGCAAATAATACTACCAATAATGGGCTAATATCCAAAATAGATAAAGAACTCATCAGCAATCAAACACACACACAAAAACAATCTGATTAAAAGAATGGGCAGAGGACCTGAACACTTTTCCCAAGAAGACATAAACTTGGCCAACATTATATATGAAAAAATGCTCAACATCACTAGTTATAAGGGAAATGCAAATCAAAACCTTACTAATATATCAATTCACACCTGTTAGAATTATCAATACAAAAAATAAGTGTTGGAGAGGAGAAAATTTGAAAACACTTATTTGTAAAGATCTATGTTCATTGCAGTATTATTTACAATAGCCAAGACATGGAGACAACCTAATTGTCTTTTGATAGATGAGTGGATAGAGCTGTACATATAGACAATGGAATATTACTCAGCCATGAAAAAGATGAACCATTGCTATTTAACAACATGGATAAATCTTGAGATTATTAAGCTAAATAAAATACAATGGAAAAGGACAAAGATTGTATGGTTTCGTTCATATGTGGGTATAACACAAAAAGCAATAAGCAAACAAAAAAATTCATGGATACAGACAACAGAATGGTAGTAGAGGGGAAGGAGGCTGGAGAAGAATGAAGAGGGTACAGGAGGTCAAGGTGGGAAGGAGACTGGACTTTCAATGCTGAACACAATAGGGCAGGGGTCGGGAACCTTTTTGGCTGAGAGAGCCATGAACGCCACATATTTTAAAATGTAATTCCATGAGAGCCATACAATGACCCATGTACGTTACGCATTATCCAATAAAAATTTGGTGTTGTCCCAGAGGACAGCTGTGATTGGCTCCAGCCATCCACAACCATGAACATGAGCAGTAGGAAATGAATGGATTGTAATACATGAGAATGTTTTATATTTTTAACATTATTATTATTATTATTATTGTATTTTTCTGAAGCTGGAAATGGGGAGAGACAGTCAGACTCCCGCATGCGCCCGACCGGGATCCACCCGGCACACCCACCAGGGGCAACACTCTGCCCACCAGGGGGCGATGCTCTGCCCCTCCGGGGCGTCGCTCTGCCACGACCAGAGCCACTCTAGCGCCTGGGGCAGAGGCCAAGGAGCCATCCCCAGCGCCTGGGCCATCTTTGCTCCAATGGAGCCTTGGCTGCGGGAGGGGAAGAGAGAGACAGAGAGGAAGGAGGGGGGGTGGAGAAGCAAATGGGCACCTCTCCTGTGTGCCCTGGCCGGGAATCGAACCCGGGTCCCCCGCACACCAGGCCGATGCTCTACCGCTGAGCCAACCGGCCAGGGCCACGTTATTATTTTTTTATTAAACATTTGTCTGCGAGCCAGATGCAGTCATCAAAAGAACCACATCTGGCTCATGAGCCATAGGTTCCCAACCCCTGCAATAGGATATACAGATACTGTATTATAAAGTTGTACACCTGAAATTTATATAATATTATTAAACAATGTTATCCCAATAAATTTAATTTAAAAATAGGTTCTTGGATGAATTTTCAAGGGGAAGATGTGTTTGTATACAAATACATACATACATATAAATTAACATAATGACTCATCATCAGGGTAGTTTAGTTTACATAAAATGAGATTAAGATTTCTTTCATCTCTGAAATTATTTGATTCTATGAATAATACCATTATGTTGTCATAATCAAAAGACAAATTTCATCTACACAAATGAATATCAGAGAACCAATGTCAATACTCTAATGTTTGGTATTTTGGGTACCTATAAGCACAAATGAATTGGTGCACTACACGCAGGTGCTATTTCATCTGCACTGCTAGATGGGATGCTATTCTAGTACAAGGCTAGGGGAGCCACTGACATAATTAGACCTTCAAGGCATCTGTGCCACCAGTGGTTAACTGGATTAGTAATTTCATTTGTTTTGCATCCAGGGTCATTAAGCAGACCAGAAAGAGAAATACTCCCTGAAAGAATAACTACAGCTTAATTATTAATGCCACAGTCAGAAATGAAGCTGGATTCTTTATGTAAAGGTTTGTGGAACACAGGGGTACATGTACAAGAAACTGGGAAGACACGGTCAAAGTCTGAAGTAGTTTACAGAAGAAAGGTCACCCTTTTATGGTTTTGTCAATAAATTACTCAACTTGGCCCTGGCCGGTTGGCTCAGTGGTAGAGCGTCGGCCCGGCGTGCAGAAGTCCCGGGTTCGATTCCTGGCCAGGGCACACAGGAGAGGTGCCCATCTGCTTCTCCACCCCTCCCCCTCTCCTTCCTCTCTGTCTCTCTCTTCCCCTCCCACAGTGAGGCTCCATTGGAGCAAAGATGGCCCGGGCGCTGGGGATGGCTCCTTGGCCTCTGCCCCAGGCGCTAGAGTGGCTCTGGTCGCAACAGAGCAACGCCCCCTGGTGGGCGTGCCGGGTGGATCCCGGTCGGGCGCATGCGGGAGTCTGTCTCACTGTCTCTCCCCATTTCCAGCTTCAGAAAAATACAAAAAATAAAAATAAAATAAAATAAAAAAATTACTCAACTAGGTAAATGTAAGAATTTTGCAAGGGATAGAGTTATAAGTCCTCTCTCATAGTCTCATAAAATAATTTCTTCTCCAACTTTGTTGGTTTCCTCATTCTCCTTATAGCTCTCCAACCAATCTTTTTTTTTTTTTTTTTGACTGACAACCATGTAGAAGGGCATCCTACTCTTCTCTACTTTTACCTCTTTGACTTAGCAAAAACAATACTTTATAAAATTCATCTATCATCATGATGCCTGTTCTTGTTCTTCCTGTGATAAGGACCAAAATATATTCTAGAGTATTTGGGGGTTCATCCACTAAAAAATAAGAAAAATGATATTTGCAATAGTATTTAGAAAGTAACTGGTTAATAATTTTTGCTCAAATTAAATTTTATTTATTGCCCTGGCTGGTTGGTTCAGTAGATAGAGTGTGGGCCTGACATGGATGTCCTAGGTTTGATTCACAGTCAGGGCACACAAGAGAAACAACTATCTGCTTCTCTACCCCTTTCTTTCCCCTTTCTCCCCCTCTTCTCCTCCCACAGCCATTGGCTCAGTTGGTTCGAGCTTCGGCCCTGCATGCTGAGGATGGCTGGTTGGTCTGAGCATGTCAGCCTCAGGAGCTAAAAATAACTCAGTTGATTCGAGCATCAGCCTCATACCAGGTGAATCCCAGTTGGCGTGCATGTGGGAGTCTGTCTCATTATCTCTCTTCCTCTCATTTAAAAAAATTATCTATTAAATGATGGATTTATCTTGAAGTGATGCGAACACAGGGATTGAATTTAGCAAAGGAGAAGAATGATTCCTGAAGGTACATCGCCAACTCTTTTCTCATTGTCTTTAGCCCCACCTCTTTAATTGCTTATGGGATATTTTATTTGAACATTTTTATGTTGAAAACCAAAATTCAACATCTTTTCTATTTCCAAATTCAATTATGTGTTGACTTTTCCTCTCCAATGCATTTCAGTTTGCTAATACCCAATTTTGATGTCATGGTGAAATTCCAGTTCTGCCACCTACTGGCCACATGACTTTGCACAAATTACTTAACCTCTGGACATTTATTCCTATAAAATGAACATAATAATAAAAATTAGAATAGATAGGCAATACATACAGTATGTAATTCATATATATATATCAACCTTGCCCATAATTGGTGTTCAGTAAATGGCAGCTATTGTTATCCAAAAATCACTGTTTAAATCTATGCTTGAGGGATTGTATTAACTCTTTTTGCATTCTTTTGCAATTCTCCAGCATTGTCCTTCCCATTTTGTGATGTGTTCTCACTTCTCCATGACTTACCTTTTACATAATTATTTTCTCCAAGTGGTCTCTGAGACCCAACCCTTTCTTTTCCTATAGATTTGTGTTTTGCTCTGGGTCAGGCAGTTGCTGGAGCCAACACGCACAGGGTTAAACCTAGCTGCTGAAGCCACCCCCACTCTCCCTCCCAGTGCCCCTTTTCACAGTAGGCTGGCAGCTGTCCCAAGTGCTCACCAAAGCCAAATGTTTGAAGAGAGAGAGAGAGAGTAAGGAGCCAGCTATGAATCCTTTCCAGAAAAACGAGTCCAAGGAAACTTTTTTTTCACCTGTTTCCACCGAAGAGATACCACCTCGACCTCCCAGCCTTCCCAAGAAGCCACCTCCGGTGAGTCCCCAGATTCGCTGCTGCCTCTGACAGGAACGCTGAGCTTTTTTAGTTCTTTCCCTTGGCCTCTTGGAGCTTCAGGCTGAGTCGTTACTAGAGTATTAAAAACTATTCTTTCTTGGAGTTAGAATTAACATGAAAATCAAATGTAAACTGAGGTTCCCTTTACTTAAGAGAAGAAGCAGCAGGAAGAGGTAGTCAAAGTTTTTTCATTTGAGATTCAGGACTTTGCTGCGTTTAATTGTATGTATAATCTGAATTTCTCTGGGGCGAAGGGGGGAAAAAAGCAATTTGAAAGTCCAGGGAAGCTTGGCAAGCACTTCTGTTTGGAGAACTGTGTGTGATTGTTCTTTCTTTACCAATATAAAAATTCAGCCCTTAGTTCCCCCTGTGTGCAGAGTCTTAGGCTGGACACGAAGGGAAGTTTTAGAATAGATCCATTCTCTGTCACTATGTGTTCCAGTTTACAGTGGGAGACAGGATAAAGAAACTAAGATGTAACAATAGTGTCTTTTATTATATACTTGTTAAAACACTTCCAAATTTATTATCTCACTCTATCCTCACATCAAAATTTTATAGTGGAGAGTATCCAGTAATAATAGCCAATATTTACTGAGTTCTTAATATGGCCCAAGAGGTGGTAGTACTCTCATTTCTCTGTGATAACAGAACTGAAGCATAAAGACAGGTGTAGTGACATGACCAGGATTAGGATATTAACCCAGCCAGGGACGATGTTACATAGCTAGTAAAAGTGTGTTAAGAAAACTTCAGCCTGAATAATTCTTAAGCTGTGAGCTGGGAGGGTAAGAAGCCAGTTCATTGTGTCTTTCAAGCAAGTTATCAGCATACATTAACATTAATATTTAGAAAGGTTGTTAATATATATCCATATGAGTAAAAGATTAAAAAATATTTATTTATTTATTTATTTATTTATAGTTCTTCTGATCCCAAACAATATAAGACTGCTTACAAAGACACATACATTTTTTTATGAAATAAGATTTGACCCTCTCAAGGACAGATATCTTTGTTCCCACCCCTTTCCCCCATGTTTCTGGGCTATCATAATGTGTGGGGATTTGAAATAAAAGATGACATTCCTTATATTATGACTGACATAGTTCATGAACTAGCATAGTCCTTTTTAATGTCTAATAGGATTAAAAAAAATAGCATTGAATCTCTTCCACAGGATGAATGGACATTTTTTTTCTTTTTTTCTTTTTTTTTTGGTGTGAGAGAGAGAGAGAGAGGAGGACAGATAAGGACAGACAGACAGGAAGGGAGAGAGATAAGAAGTATCAGTTCTTTGTTGCAGCACCTTAGTTGTTCATTGACTGCTCTCTCATATGTGCTTGACCGGGGAGCTACAGCAGTCTGAGTGACCCATTGCTCAAGCCAGCGACCTTGGGCTCAAGCTGGTGAGCCTTGCTCAAACCAGATGAGCCCGTACGTACTCAAGCTGGCATTCTCAGGTTTCGAACTTGGGCACCCCGTCTACCAGTCCGATGCTCTATCCACTGCGCCACCTCCTGATCAGGCAGGATGAATGGACATTTAATTTTATAAGATTTAAGAACTCTTTGTCCAAGATCGAGGTGATCAATCAGCTTACCTTTGGGAGTCTATGTTGTGGTGTGCGCCCGGCTTCAGCAGCCTCTGAGTGGGAAGCCATCATATTGACAGAATTCCTTGCAGGGTGAACAGGGCAGGTGGGGACAAGGGAGGTTAGTTTGCACATTGGAGCTAAACAGGTTACTGACCTCTAACTGTAACTGCTTGGACATCAAATGCTCCCTACGCCACCACTTCATTCTGTTTCTAGAAATAAGTAACAACTATTCTGCCCAGAGCCTCAGGCTTTTCAGTTCGTAGTTGTGGTAAGATAAGCAGGTCCAATGTCTAGAATCAAGAAATTTGTCAGCAGTTTCATGCCAAATGAATGAGAAACAAGTAGTACTCAGAATAGTTCCTAGCACTCCTAAATCAGCAACGTGAGTACTTTTAGTAGTAGGTAATGGCTGTTTTATGAAGAGTAGGCATCATTGCTTTACATTACTTATCATGGTGAGACTTAAAATAAATTTTTCTGCTGAGGAACAGTCTAGTGGTTGAAAATAGGAGGAAAAAGCTCATGTTTGAACCGTTTTTTTTTCTGCTTCATAGAAAATATGTGGCTCCAACTATCCACTGAGCATCGTCTTCATTGTGGTGAATGAGTTCTGTGAACGCTTTTCCTATTATGGAATGAAAGGTAATTTTGTGTCTCAAGAGTCTTCCTCTTCCACACTTACCCTCACTCCATGTTTGTAATGTCTGGTTTTCTTGTATGCATTTATTTCCCTTATCTACTCTTTCTGTCTTCATCCGAATTGGTCCTTTCCTTTGGCCAGGACTTCCAATAAATGCCTCATAGGCTTTTAGCTAGAAACTTATACAGGCCAAGAATGGAAAGTTCTAATAGAAACCAGAACACAGTCTGTGAGAATGTAAATGGGAAAATGCTCACCATCTGAATTCCATTCTTCAGATCTGTTCCTCAGTTCTATGAACTATATTGTTGCTGAGAAGGAGAAAGAAGGGAGTTGGATGTACCATTATCTTTATGATTGGCCTAAGGTGCTCTGTGTGCACATAGACTAAAGGGAGTAGTATTGCATTTGTACACTGAGCAGCATCACCCCATTTATAACTCCTATCCACCCTGCTTCTACTGCCTGGCAGTCACTCCTCAGTCACTTCACTGATAGGAGTGTTGAAGGTCAAGGTCACCTTCAAAGATCAGAGATCAAATGTATTTATCTTCCATAAGTCACTTTAATGAATCTATCTTATTTTTCCTCCCTTTTTTTTCACCTCAGCTGTGCTGACCCTGTATTTTCTGTATTTCCTGCACTGGAATGAAGACACCTCTACATCTGTATACCATGCCTTCAGCAGCCTCTGTTATTTCACTCCCATCCTGGGAGCAACCATTGCTGACTCATGGTTGGGAAAATTCAAGTAAGGAAGATGGAAGATCTCATCTCCAGAAACCTCACAGATTAATTGTGCAAAGGTTACCACTTAGAGCTTCTTCTCCCATGCAAGAACATACTATGTCATCCATGACAAATAGAATCTTTCTAAGACAGACAACATAGAAAAGCTATTTCTCATCATTATCAGGGTTTTTTTTCCAATATTTTTTATCCTTTTCAATCAGGAGTTGTTTTGTTTTCTTCTTAAATCTAATTTTAATATTCTAACCTGTGGTTTAAGACCAATTCTTCTTCTGCTCTCAAGAGAAATAAAGCTTACTACGCACCAGAAAATTTAAATAATTTTAGAGACCTCAGTATAGTTATTTGATATGCTTTGCATCTCTTCTCCATATTGAATCATTCCAAATCTTTTAGTATCTTCTTATGAGTCCCTCTTCTTAGTTCTTTTACCAACTCCTTTTCTCTTCTCTAACCTCTTTCTGTAATTTTCTTCTTAAGAATATAAATATTTTTATGAATTAGACTAATGGTCTATTTATTTAGTTCAGTTACTTTTAAGTCCCTGAGGAGGTGAGCACACAATATAGAGTACAGAGATGTGTTGTAGAATTGGGCACCTGAAATCTGTATAATTATATTAACCAATATCACCTCAATAAATTCAATTTAGGAAAAGAAATTTTAATTAAAAGAAAAAAATCTCTGAAAATAGCACCAAGAGACATTTAGAGGATGGTGTTATAGTTGTCCCTTACAGGTTAGAGATGGATCTTAGATTTATTACCCAGTTATTTTCTATGGAGTAGTCATCTATGGGTTTATCTAAATTAGCATTTCTCAAAGTACATTCTGTTGAAAATTAGTTGTATAGGATATAATGAGTATTCTATGGGAAGATAAATAGCTCATGGTGAAATAAGTTTGGAAAAGGCTAAGTTGAACATAGCTTAAAATGTTTCTTTACTGCATGACTTCTTATAGCCCTTAACATGCTATTATATACTGTAATCTTGAAGAGAAGGTAATGGCACATAGTGTTGCCCAAACTTGTCTGACCATAGAATATTTTTTCAGGGTATCTAATGGACCTAATGTTCCAAAGAATTCTCTTTAGTAAACACTGATTTATATCTAACTTTGGCCTTTGTATATTCATTGTTCTAAAGTGTTTAATCAGCACTTTATATGTAGCTACAATTTATACATAAAGTACTAAACACAGTTTTGTTTTTTTAATTGAAAGGATGATTCTGGGTA
Source organism: Saccopteryx bilineata (assembly GCF_036850765.1). Taxonomy (NCBI): domain Eukaryota; kingdom Metazoa; phylum Chordata; class Mammalia; order Chiroptera; family Emballonuridae; genus Saccopteryx; species Saccopteryx bilineata. The sequence continues at coordinate 51,261,205 of NC_089497.1, forward strand.
GGTGGCTGATATCTATGTTTGCTATTTATGTAGTATTGGTTACCAGTACTATCCAAATAGGGGGTTGACACTCTATGCAGAATAAAAAGTATAAGCCATGGTCTCTATTCAGTTACAGAATTAAAGATTCACATACTAGTACGTTGATTTAATTTTTAAATGACTTCCATTAAAATTGAAGCATAGTTCTGGGATTTGGTAAACAATAGTTTCCTGTCTATTTTAGAGGAAACATAACAACCACCACTTATGCCCTCAATTTCAATCCTTTTTGAGATACTTTTTATTTTTTAATCTATTTTTATTGATGTATAACTTACATAAAGTACAAAAATCCAAAAGTTTTAAGTGTACATACAGTTTGATGAATTTTTACATATGTATCACCATTACCTAGATCAGCGGTTCTCAACCTGTGGGTCGCGACCTACAGGTTGAGAACCGCTGACCTAGATTATTCTTCCTAGGATTTCTGTACCCTCAATATTCCCCTCTCTTGATTTCAAATTCTCCCTTAGAGACAGTCTTTTCCTATACCTAGAAGCAGGTGCAAATCTCCAATAGCTTTCAACAAAACAAACAAACAAAACAGTATTGTTAACCCTTCTTTTAAACTGTCCTTTTTGTCTTATTACCACGATCTCCAAATTTTAAAAAGAATCATCTATATTTGTTACCTTTCTTTTTCTTCCTTATCACCACATAGGGCAAAGTATATAATTTAATGTAGTACAATAGAATCCAACCCAATTCAATTCAATTTAATCTGATAGAAGTTAATTCAATAAATGCTTATCAAACACCTATTTGTTTAAAGATGCATGGGGGATAAAGAGATGAATAAGACACAAATACCTGCTTCACATTGTTCTTATTCAACTACTGTTAATGCAGCTCAGCAGACTGCAGTAAGTATGATAAAAAATAGCATAAATCATTCTTTCATCCTATTGAAATTCCTCTCTTTAAGATCATTCATTGATAGTGCTCTCTTTGTTAACAAATTCCAGTGGCCTTTTCTAGATTCTTATTCACTTTGACCTTCTTCTTTTTTTTTTTTTTTTGCATTTTAATAATTTTATTTTTAATGGGGCGACATCAATAAATCAGGATACATATATTCAAAGATAACAACTCCAGGTTATCTTGTCGTTCACTTATGTTGCATTTAAGTCTGCTTATCATCTCTATACTCTTGAAACTTCCTGGGCTTCTCTAACACTGCATTTTCTGATTTTCTTCCTCATACTTTTTTGGATGCTTCCTTATTTGGCCCCTCTTCTGCCTTTTGTTTACTTCATTCTGTTCTGGATGTAAGCATTTCCCCAGGGTGTATCTTTTACTCTCTTCAGCAAACCCTATGGTGTTAGTGTAAATATTAGCTATATGCTAATAGCTCCTTAAACTCTGTAATCTTAATCTCTCACTCAAATTCCAGTATGCATTTAAATGACATATTGCCATTCATGTTCTGGATGTTTCTCTTATCTCACTTAGCAAATCTATACCCCCACATTCAATATGATCAAATTCTACCAATTCTATTTCTCTAATATCTCTCACATTTATCCCTCTTCAGCAGTGAATCTCACTTCCATTAATAGCTACTGCTTGAGTTTTGGGCTTCATTACCTCCACATTGGGCTATTGAAATTGGCACCTAAAGTATTATCACTGCTTCCCATATCCTATACACTACTGCCAAATTAATCTTTCTAAAAAGAAATCTCTGTTCACATTACGACTCTGCTTAAAATCTTCTGCTGACTAAACCCATTGTCTACTAATCTCATCCTATCTGATCTTCCAGTTCTAATTGTCATACTCCTTTTCAAGACTGTTTACTAGAAAAAAATTAAATACTACAAATATTTCCCTAACAATAGTCAGTGCATATTTTTTCTATGTCTGTTTGCACTGTTTCTACTTCATGGAGTTTTCCTCCTCCCCATTCTCCCTTGTTCAAATCCTTTAAGCACAGTTCGAATGCCACCTGTGTTATGGATATTCTCTGCCTCTCACCGTTCACTATACTAGTCAGAAGTAATCTAATCTTTGAACTTCTTATTTTTTGCCCTCATATGACATTTACCAAATTCTACCTTACTATAATTATCTGTGTATAAATCTAATATTTTATTCTAAAAAGAGAATAAAGTCCCATTTATATTTTTATCCACAGCACCTAAAAGAGTGCCTGGTAAATGTTTCAATTAATAAAATTATTCACCCTTTGATACTCAAATGTAGACACAAAACTGAGAATAGCTGTGGACAGGCATGAAGATGACTTTTATCTCTCGTGTTGGTTCTTATACCCTGTGACCCATTCTTATTGGTCTGGACTCAACCTTGGCAATCTCTTACAACCACTCCCTTAAATGTGTTTATTGCCAGATATGCTTTAGGATGTCCTCTTGACACTTCTCCTTTTTCTTTCTCCTAGTGAGACTATAGCATTTCCTCCCCCCTCCTCTTTCATTTTTGTCTGGTCAGAGCTGATTCTCTCCCACTAGGTCTCTTCCTTTGCCATCACTGCACATATTCCTCTAATTGAATTTAGTTCTGTTGGTGAAATAAAATTTGAAAGTTATTCTTTTTTCCTTTCCTTTTTCCACATTAACTTGTTCATGATAAAACTGAAGAAACACTGGACTATGAGTTAGAAAGTAGAAGTTCAAGACCTATCCCCAGTACTAATTGGACTGTCACTTTAAGACTGTCCTTTGATCTCTCTGGATTTCATTTTCTTCATTTGCAAATGGAAGCTAGGTCAAGTCTATCTCAAACAGTCCTAGGTTATATGATTTTTATTACAATGACCCCAATGATCTCATTATAAATATAGAATTTCCAAGTCTCTCTTGACTTCTTCCTCCTTCTGTTAGTTTCCTGCCAGGAAGCCCCTAGCTTCCTCTTTAAAAAAATTTTTTTTAATTGATTTTAATTTATTGTGTTTATACAGATTCACGTGTCCTACCAAATATATCTGCCTCCCCACCCCTGTGTTCCCCTCAACAACCCCCTGGCCCCCTCCCCTCTTCCCTCCAGGATTTTCTGTGTTATGTATATATAATTTCACTAATCTCCTTCCCTTCTCTGATCCCACCCTCTCGTCCCCTTTCCCTCTGAGCACTTTCCCTCTGGTCCCTTTGATCACACCTCTGCCTCTATTTCATTTCTTAGTTCACATTGTTCATTAGATTCCTCAAATGAGTGAGGTCATATTTTTCTTTCTCTGCCTGACTTATTTCACTTAGCATAATAGTTTCCAGGTCCCTCCATGTTGTCACAAAAGGTAAGATTTCCTTCTTTTTCATGGCTGCATAGTATTCCATTGTGTATATCTACCATGGCTTTTTAATCCACTCGTCCACTGATGGACAGATGGACTGTTTCCAGATCTTGGCTATTGTAAACAATGCTGCAATAAACAAGGGGGTGCATTTCTTCTTTTGAATCAGTGATTTGGTATTCATAGTATATATTCCTAAAAGTGGGATAGCTGGGTCAAAGGGCAGTTTCATTTTTAATTTTCTGAGGAATCTCCATACTGTTTTCCACAATGGTTGCACCAGTCTGCATTCCCACCAGCAGTGCAGGAGGGTTTCCTTTTCTCCACATCCACACCAGCACTTATTATGTGTTGTTTTGTTAATGAGCACCATTCTGATAGGTGTGAGGTGGTAACTCATTATGGTTTTAATTTGCATTTCTCTAAGCATTAGTAATGTTGAACATTTTTTCATCTGCCTATTGGCCATCTGTATGTCCTCTTTGGATAAGTGTCTATTCAAGTTCTTTATAAATTTTGGTTATTAACCCTTTATCAGACGTATTGTTGAATATGTTCTCCCATTGTGTGCTTTGTCTTTTTATTTTGTTCATATTGTCTTTAGCTGTGCAAAAGATTTTTAGTTAGATATAGTCCCATTTGTTCATCCTGTCCTTTATTTCACTTGCCCATGGAGATAAATCAGCACATATATTGTTGCGAGAGATGTTGGAGAATTTACTGCCTATGTTTTCTTCCAAGATGATTATGGTTTCATGACTTACATTTAAGTCTTTTATCCATTTTGATTTTATTTCTGTGTATGGTGTAAGTTGGTTTTCTAGTTTCATTTTTTTGCAAGTACCTGTCCAATTTTCCCAACATCATTTGTTAAAAAGACTGTCTTGACTCCACTGTATGCTCTTACCTCCTTTGTCAAATATCAATTGTCCATAAAGGTGTGGGTTTATTTCTGGGTTCTCTGTTCTGTTCCATTGATCTATATGCCTTTTCTTACACCAGTACCAAGCTGTTTTGAGTACAATGACCTTGTAGTATAACTTGATATCAAGAAGTATGATACTACCCACTTTATTCTTCTTTTTCAAGATTGCTGAGACTATTTATGTTCTTTTTTGGTTCCATATAAATTTTTGGAATATTTGTTCTATATCTTTGAAGTATGCCATTGGTATTTTAATAGGAAATGCATTGAATTTATAGATTGCTTTGGGTAATATAGACATTTTAATGATGTTTAGTATTCCTATCCATGAATATGGTATATACGCTTCCACTTGTTTATATCTTCCTTGATTTTTTTTTATCAATGTTTTATAATTTTTCGAGTACAAGTCTTTAACCTCCTTGGTTAAATTTACTCCTAAGTACTTTATTACTTTTTTGTTGCTATAGTGAAGGAGATTGTTTCTTAATTTCTCTTTCAGACAGTTAATTTTTGGTGTATAAAAATGCCTCTAATTTCTGAATATTAATTTTATATCCTGCCACCTTGCTGAATTCATTTATTAGGTCCAGTAGTTTTTTGACTGAGACTTTAGCAGGCATCCCCAAACTACAACCTGCAGGCCGCATGCGGCCCCCTGAGGCCATTTATCCAGCCCCCTCCGCACTTCTGGAAGGGGCACCTCTTTCATTTGTGGTCAGTGAAAGGAGCACTGTATGTGGTGGCCCTCCAGTGGTCTGAGGGACAGTGAATTGGCCCCCTGTGTAAAAAGTTTGGAGACCCCTGCTTTAGGGTTTTCTATGTACAGTATCATGTCATCAGCAAATAATGATAGTTTTATTTCTTCTTTACAATTTGGAGATGCCTTTTATTTCTTCTTCTTGTCTGATTGCTGTGGCTAGGATTTCCAGAACTATGTTGAATGAGAGTGTTAAAGGGGGCACCCTTGCCTTTTTCCTGACCTTAAGGAGATATTGCTTTAATTTTTGCCCATTGAGTATGATGTTGCCTGTGGGTTTGTTATAGATGGCCTTTATCATGTTTAGTATATTCCCTTTATTCTCACTTTGCTGAGAGTTTTGATCATAAATGGGTGTTGGATTTTATAAAATGCTTTTCCTGTGTCTCTTGATATTATCATGTGATTTTTCTCCTTCCTTTTGTTTATGTGATGAATCATACTGATTGATTTGTGAATATTGTACCAGCCTTGCCTCTTCAGATTAAATCCCACTTGATCATGATGTATGATTTTTTTCATATATTGCTGGATCCAGTTTGCTAATATTTTGTTGAGAATTTTAGCATCTAAGTTCATCAGGGATATTGGCCTATAGTTTTCTTTCTTTTTAGTGTCTTTGCCTGGTTTTGGAATGAGGATTATGCTCACCTCATAAAAGGAGCTTGGAAGTCTTCCCTCCTCTAGAATTTTTTGAAATAGCTTAAAAAGGATAGGAGTTAGATCTTCTTTAAATATATATTTGATAGAATTTGCCTGTGAAGCCATCTGGCCCACGACTTTTGTTTGTTGGGAGTGTTTTGATAACTATTTCAATCTCATTTGTTGTAATCAGTCTGTTTAGGTTTTCTGATTCTTCCAGATTGATTTTTGAAAAATTATGTTTCAAAGAATTTATCCATTTCACCTAGGTTGTCTAATTTTTTGGCATACAGTTCTGCATAGTATTTTCTTACAATCCTTTGTATTTCTGCTGTGTCAGTTGTTACTTCTCCACTCTCATTTCTAATTTTAATTATTTGGGTCCTCTCTCTTTTTTTCTTGGTGAATCTGGTTAAAGGTTCATCGATCTTGTTTACCTTTTCAAAGAACCAGCTCTTGGTTTCATTGATCCTCTGTATTGTTTCTTTAGCCTCTATGTCATTTATTTACATTCTGATCTTTATTATTTACTTCCTTCTACTTCCTCTGGACTTTATTTGCTGTTCTTTTTCTAGTTCTTTTACATGCAGGATTAAGTTGTTTATTTGAGCTTTTTCTTGCTTCATAAGGTATGCTATAAACTTCCCTCTCAGGACTGCTTTTGCTGTGTCCCATAAATTTTGAGTTTTTGTATGTTCATTTTCATTTGTTTTGAGGAAACTTTTTATTTCTTCCTTGATCTCATTGTTAAACCATTTGTTATTTAATAACATGCTATTTAGTCTCCAAGTGTTGAAATATTTTTCAGTTTTTCTATTGTAGTTGATTTCTAGTTTTATGCCATTGTGATCAAAGAAGATGCTTGATATGATTTCCACCTTCTTAAATTTATTGAGACTTGTTTTGTGTCCTAACATGTGGTCTATCCTAGAGAAGGTACCACGAGCATTTGAAAAGAATGTATATTCTGCTGCTTTAGGGTAAAAGGTTCTGAAGATATCTATTAAATCCAGTTGATCTAGTGTGTCCTTTAAGGCTGCTTTTCTTTGTTGATTTTCTTTCTTGAGGATCTATCCATTGATGTTAGTGGGGTATTAAAATCCCCTATTATTATAGTATTGCTGTTGATCTCACCCTTTATGTTCATGAAAATCTGCTTTATATATTTAGGTGCTCCTATATTAGGCACGTATTTTTATTTTTTTGCTTTTTCATTTTTTTTAATTCATTTTAGAAAGGAGAGAGAAAGAGAGAAGGGGGGAGGAGCAGGAAGCATCAACTCCCATATGTGACTTGACCAGGCAAGCCCAGGGTTTCGAACCGGCGACCTCAGCATTTCTAGGTCGATGCTTTATCCACTGCGCCACCACAGGTCAGGCTGGCACGTAGATATTTATATTGGTTATATCTTCCTGTTGGATTGCTCCCTTTATCATTATGTAGTGACCTTCTTTATCCCTTACAATAGTCTTTGTTTTAAAGTCTATTTTGTCAGATGTAAGTATTGCTACCCCACCTTTTTTTAAATTTCCATTTGCATGAAATATTTTTTTCCATCCCTTCACTTTCAGTCTATGTGTATCTTTTGTTTTGAGGTGGGTCTCTTGTAGACAGCATATGTATGAGTCCTGTTTTCTTATCCATGCAGTTACCCTATATCTTTTGATTGGAGCATTTAATCCATTTATATTTAAGGTTATTATTGATATGTAATTGTTTATGGCCATTTTATTCTTTAAATTTACACTCTTCTTTTTCTAGATTCCCCCCCTTTGTCCTGTTTACAACAATCACCTTAACATTTCTTGCAGCATTGGTTTGGTTGTAATTAATTCCTTGAGTTCTTTTTTGTCTGGGAAGCTTTTAATTTCTCCTTCAGTTTTAAATGATAGCCTTGCTGGATAAAGAAGTCTTAGTTGTAGGCTCTTGTTTTGTATTACTTTGAATATTTCTTGCTATTCCCTTCTGGCCTCAAGTGTTTTTGTTAAAAAGTCAGTTGTCATTATTATGGGGGCTCCTTTGTAGGTGATTAACTGCTTTTCTCTTGCAGCTTTTAGTATTCTTTCTTTACATCTTAACTTTGGTATTTTAATTATGATGTGTCACAATTGGTGTAGGTCTCTTTGGGTTACTCTTTAATGGTACTCTCTGTGGTTCTTGAACTTGTGTGACTTTTTTCTTCATCAATTTAGGGAAGTTTTCAGCTATGATTTCTTCAATCAGCTTCTCTATTCCTTGTTCTTTCTCTTCTCCTTCAGGAACCCCTATGATGCAGATGTTGTTCCTCTTAATGTTGTCACAGAGCTCTCTTAGAGTTTCCTCAGACTTTTTGAGCCTCTTTTCTTTTTGCTGTTCTGCTTCCATGCTTTCATTTATCGTGTTCTCTAAATTGCTGATTCAATCCTCTGATTCATCCAGCCTGCTTTTAATTCTTTCTAGTGTAGTCTTCATTTCTGATATTGTATTTGTCATTTCTGTGATTCTTTTTTATGATTTCAATGTTCTTTTTGATGCTTGCTATCTCTTTATTTAGGTGCTCATTATGTCTGTCTATTGTTGCTCTAAGATTCTTGAGCATCCTAACTATCATTATTTTAAACTCTGCATCTGGTATCTTGGTTATTTCCATCTCATTCAGTTCTTTTTCTGGGGATTTCTCTTGTTGATTTATTTAGATTGCATTTTGTCTGTGTATAGACTGTCTTCCCATTTTGTCTGTGTATAGAATGCTCTTTTTTTTTTTAAAGTGATGATTGATGTTTCTTTTTTTAAAATTTTTTTACTTATTCATTTTAGAGAGGACAGAGAGAGAGAGAGAGAGAGAGAGGAGAGACAGAGAGAGAGAAGGGGGGGAGGAGCTGGAAGCATCAACTCCCATATGTGCCTTGACCAGGCAAGCCCAGGGTTTCAAACCAGCGACCTTAGGATTTCCAGGTCGACGCTTCATCCACTGCACCACCACAGGTCAGGCTATAGAATGCTCTTTTGGGTGTGCTGTTTGTGTAGCTAGCTGAGTATAGGGTTGGTGTTGTCTGCTTCCAGCTTCCAATTGTGTTTTTTCTAGGTCTTCTTGGGTGGTATCAGCTGCTGTTTGTAATCCGCTGTGGGCTACTTGTTTGCTGCTACTGCTCTTTTTGCTATTTTTGTTGGCATTTTCTATGCCTTATCTGGGTCATGTGTGAGGAGCCCTTCCTTTTTTTTTTTTTACAGAGACAGCGAGAGTCAGAGAGAGGGATAGATAGGGACAGACAAACAGGAACGGAGAGAGATGAGAAGCATTAATCATCAGTTTTTGGTTGTGATACCTTAGTTGTTCATTGATTGCTTTCTCATATGTGCCCTGACCGTGGGCCTTCAGCAGACCGAGTAACCCTTTGCTCGAGCCAGTGACCTTGGGTCCAAGATGGTGAGCTTTTGCTCAAACCAGATAAGCCCGTGCTCAAGCTGGTGACCTTGGAGTCTCGAACCTGGGTCCTCCACATCCCAGTCCAATGCACTATCCACTGCACCACCGCCTGGTCAGGTGAGGAGCCCTTCCTTAAGATTCCACTCTAAATAGGGTTGTTAGGTCCTGAGTTGATGCTCTCCATATCTGGCTACTGGATGTGCCAGCCCTGGACCTCCCTGACTGGAACCTGGTACAGACCAGTGGGGGTCACTGCCTAGGACTGGCCCTTAGCAACCTTCTTGAAGCTACAGGTGATCCAGAATTTGTGGCTGCCTCTGCTGGGCCCAGGTGCCATTGTAAATATCAGCTGCAGTCCTAGGATGGCTTTTATCTACTCTTGGCCAGTGGGTGTGGCCTCTGTGTTCCTGAGATGTGATCTGCCTGCTGGCCCGCCGCTGCTGCCTCCTTGGGAGGTACTCAGCAGTGCGCGGGGGGGGGGGGCTATGTAGCCCAGACCTCAGCACTCAAAACCTGTGTCCTGACGCACCCCCTGCTTCTAAGCGACTCTTTGCTCTCACTGGAGTAGGAGATTGCTTCCCTTTGCTGCTGTTGCTTCTCCCAGGAAAAATGGCCACTTTAGATTTGGGAAGTGACTCAGCACAGGGTGGCTGTCTCCCACAGACTCTCCCTGTGCCTTTGAGCTTACACTCTCCTCTTGCAACTCCAGTCCTCTCAGCACTCCCTACTCCTGGAGCTCCAAATAAGTGGCTATAAACAAGGTTTTCTGCGTGTTTTTTTTAAGACAGAGCCTGGGTCTGAGAGTTTTGTCTCCCTCTCACGAAGAGTAACCCGGCTCTTCTCTCAACTAAATGCTATCCATATGCCTCTTCTAGTCTCTGGGGCTGTAGGCTGGGGCTCTGGTCCTGTGGCTGAGGACCCACAATTCTCTGGGAAACCCACCCTGCGGTGAGAATCCCTCCAGGCCACCGCTCGCTGCTGGGAGCTGGTCAGCCCTTTCCACATCTCTACCCTTCCTATCGGTCTCAGTGTCATTTCTTCGGTGATCCTTGATTATAGATTCCTCTTAGTTTAGTTCAAAGTTGGTTTTTCAAGATGATTGTTCCCAAGTTAAGCTGTAATCCACTTTGGTTTTGGGAAGTGGGAGTTGTAACGTCCGCCTACTCCACCACCATCTTCTGGTCCTCTAGCTTCCTCTTTTATATTCTTCATATTCTAGACTAATTCCCTGAGTATTTCACCTAGAAAGTTGCCTATTTTCTTTCTAAGCCACTTATACTTCTCTCATTTATTTAGTCCAAAAATTTGTATCACTTAGATCTCCCTATTCAGACTTTATTACTCCACCTCAGACTCCTTTTGATTTTTCTCTCTGATAATCTAGCATAGATTATTTCTTTTGGGTTTATGATAGCTAGCCTTTTATCAGTGCCTTTTCATTCCCATTCTTTCTATTTATTCTTTTTATTCCAACAAAGAGAACTTTTCTTTGGAAGACCCTACAAAACATTTTGTGAAACCCTACCCTCTCCAATATTAGTTATTCAACCAACTTTTTATCCCCTACTTGATGTTATAAACCTTCTAATTACCCTTCCCTGGAGACCCAACCTAATAGAATTAGATATTTAGAATGAGAAATCCACATCCTAAATTTCTGGTATCTTCAGCTTCTCTCTGATACCTTCATTCACTCTTTATAGTTCACATTAACATGTAATACTTTATACTCACCGATGTAAACTATATAATTTCCAAGGTTCCTTCTAGTACTAACATTCTACTTTCATAGAGAATGGTAGTGTGGTGATATAAATAGGAGTGTACTGTATGTGTGATTGTATGCCTATTTCAGTGTGTATATTTCTATGTATGTTCTCACTGGAATTCCTCACTCTTCTACTTTCTATTTGCTATTCAGATTTCTTGGAAAAACAACATAAAAGAAAGTCCCTACCAGCTGCATGATCTTTATCACTGGAAAGTCTATTAAAAGTCCCCGGTTCCTTTCTTACCTTTGGCAACTGTGACAGGAATTACAATGAACCCAAGTGTTCAAGTGACTCGGCTGAACCTGAGTGCTTTTTACCTTTCTAAATAGTGCAATTGTTGCTTTTAGAGAAAGTTCTTTGTATTAGCCATTGTTTTTCCTGTTTAATTGGAGTTCTTCCTTGACCCCTGTCAATTTCTAGAGCTAAAGACATCTTTTGAGAAAAACATCTCAAAAGTATCCTTTTCTTCTGGTTCTCCTACTTTATTTTATTTTTTTTTCTTTGTATTTTTCCGAGGGTAGAAGCACAGAGGCAGTCAGACAGATTCCCGCATGTGCCTGACAAAATCCATCTGGCATGCCCACCAGGGGGTGATGCTCTGCCTATCTGGGGCATTGGTCCACTGCAATCTGAACCATTCTAATGCTGGAGGCGGAGACCATGGAGCTGTCCTCAGAGCCCGGGCCAACTTTGCTCCAATGGAGCCTTGGCTGTGGGAGGGGAAGAGAGAGATAGACAGGAAAGAAAGAGGAAAGGGTGTGCCCTGACTGAGAATCGAACTCAGGACTTCCACACGCTGGGCTGATGCTCTATCACTGAGCCAACCAGCCAGGGCCTGGTTCTCCTACTTTAAAACATTGTCACTTACTACAAATTTATTCTAGTCTTGACATGTCTGTACCAGAGCAGGGATGCTGTGTATATATGGAGAGTAAGGTGGGAAAGAGAGGTCAGGTATGGGAAAGGAGCTTGAAGGGAATGTCCATTACTTCTACCAGTCAAGGCAAAGAGTTCTTCTCTCTTTTCCTAGTCTGTTTACCTCATTCACCATTGTTATTTATATTTGCATTTCTCAGGTAATTTTTTTTCCTTCAGCCCTTCTTCCTCCCGTTTTATTTATCATGGCACTGAGACTAGTATGAGCTCTGAATCTATATTACTCAAACCTCTGAGTTCTGTTTGTACACTGACTGATTTAACTCTCTCAACAGGACAATTATTTATCTATCATTGGTGTATGTGCTTGGCCATGTGATCAAGTCCTTGGGTGCCTTACCAATACTGGGGGGACACATGGTTCACACGTAAGTAAAATCATGGAATTAACTACCATTTTTCTTCCATTAGACAGGTAAATGTCTCACATGTTTATTACAGATTATTTTCTAATCTGAGATGTCTCTTTACTTTACAACCTACTATTGTTTTATTATCAAAATGGTTAAGAAAAAATTATTTACCAGTCGAACTCTTTCCTACTTTATTAGAGCTCATTCGTTTTTATTAAACATTTGGGGACTTCTGGAATGCCTAGTAGTATCCTCGTCATAAAAACTTCTCCTATGCTTGAAAACAATCATTAAAGCCTTTATGCCCTCCATATCCCCTCACCTATTTACTTATCTATTTATCTGTACTTTACCAATATTTTTAAAAAATATCTGTAATATTTCTTTATAATTCACTATAGAAGTCATATTCAAAGCTTATATTATTTCCATTTATGTGTAGTTCCATATATTCCAGTTGTCTATTTATTTTCACTGAAGCTATTAATGTTTGTGGGGCAAGAAACATTTGATAGATTCTGATGTCTTTTGATACAGTCGATAAAGAGGATTGCAGTTGTTCAAGATACAGGTTATTTGTATTCATGTTTATAATATGTCTATATATGTATTTATCCAGTGAGTTAAGAATTTTGTTTGAAATTTAATAAATATTAGATACCTCCTTGTTGGTATCCCATCAAAAATCAGTGATACTTCAATTAATTATGATGAATTTTTATGTATTATGGTTAGTAATGCTATGTGGAATAAGGATTTATAACATCTTTCTATTGAAGAACCTCTTTTTACAGGGACACAGAGAGAGAGTCAGAGAGAGGGATAGATAGGGACAGACAGACAGGAATGGAGAGAGATGAGAAGCATCAATCATCAGTTTTTCGTTGCGATACCTTAGTTGTTAATTGATGGCTTTCTCATATGTGCCTTGACCACGGGCCTTCAGCAGACCGAGCAACCCCTTGCTCTAGCCAGAGATCTTGGGTCCAAGCCAGTGAGCATTTTTTATTTTGCTCAAGCCAGATGAGCTCGCGCTCAACCTGGCAACCTCGGGGTCTTGAACCTGGGTCCTCGGCATCCCAGTCCAACACTCTATCCACTGCGCCACTGCCTGGTCAGGCTGAAGAACCTCTTTGATAGAAACAAGATTGAGAACCAGAGCTTTAATTCTGAAGTTGCTTCATTTTCTGCTTCTATTTCTTGTACACAAGGGGTAAATCGAAATGTCAGGGACAAAAATTCTTCCACGCACTAAATACTTTCTGGCAGAGGCTCAAGGGTCATACAGCTGTTAAGTTCCCCTCAACTCTTTCCTAGGAATGAAGGTAAATGGAAAGTGCCCACAGGCTAGAAATGTAAAGGGAAGCCTGACGGGTGGTGGTGCGGTGAATAGAATGTCAATCTGGGACACTGACATCCCAGGTTCACAACGCCAAGGTCTCTGGCTTGAGCACCGGTTCACCAGCTTGACCATGAAATTGCCAGCTTGAGCGTGGGTCATCAATATGATCCCATAGTTGCTGACTTGAGCCCAAAGGTTGCTGGCTTAAAGCCCAAGGATGCTGGCTTAAGCCCAAGATGGCTGGCTTGAGCAAGGGGCACTAGCTCAGCTGGAGCCCCCCATCAAGGCACATATGAGAAGCAATCAATGAACAACTAAAGTGATACAATTACAAGTTGATGCTTCATCATCTCTCTCCTTTCCTGTCTCTCTCTCGCTCACTAAAAAAAGAATTTTTTTCTTGTATACTTTTTATTTCCTCCTGTAGTTGTCTATTCAGTTTCTACAATTGTATTTAATATCAATGTGTTTAATGTCCTCATCTCTTCATTTCAGAGTTCTATCATTGCTTGGCCTGAGTCTAATAGCTTTGGGGACAGGAGGTATCAAACCCTGCGTGGCAGCTTTTGGTGGAGACCAGTTTGAAAAAAAACATGTAAGAGTCCTGTTAATCCTGTATTTTCAAGAATGTAGAGCAGATGTTAAAAGAGGTGGTAGGTAGCCATTTGCCAAGATTGAAGTAATTGACTGGTAAAATATTTGAGGATGTTCCATTCGGGGTACTGTTCAGTAATAGAGAGAAAAACTAAAAAATGTTCAAAGGAAGATGACCAGAGTGATAGATGAACTAAAAGACATCTTATGAAAAAAGGTTGAGGAAAATGGAGATATTTAGCCAGGATAAGATAATAATTAAAAATATTATAGCTCTCTATAGAGATTGGACAAATGTCAGTAATTGAGCCTGAGACCAATGAATAAAAGCTACAAGAAACTAGCTTTTTGTTTAAAGGAAGAAAAAACTTGAAATAGAGTTTGAATTAGTGAGATTACTCTCACTTGAAGTATACTGCTCACAAAAATTAGGGAATATTTTATTGCTTCATATTCATTTTAAAATAACACCTAATTTTTGTGAGCAGTCTATTTAAAAAGAAATGTGGTAAGCACTTTGAGAATGGAAGGCGATGAATAGTGTAGAGATGATTTAAACATCTCTAGCTTTGATACTCAATGAAAGGGCAAAATGACCAAAAGAATGAATTTCTATAGATAAACTTGTCTAGATTAGCAATTTTCAACTGGTGTGCTATAAGAATATTTAAAACATGCAATAGCTGACTATTTAGCCAGGGGCATTGACCTCCTTTCCCTTAGATTGTCAAATAACAGAATGACAACAGCCAACAAAGCAATTGCCATCTAGTAATTGAATCAAATGAATCAAAATTATACTTATTTTTTAAATCAAATTGGTGAAAAATATACTTTTTGGTGCACCGCACAGTCTTAGTAATTAGCCATGAGATGAAAAAGGTTGAAAATTGCTGGTCTAGGTGACTATTCTCTCTTTTCCTAAATACTTTCTATTGTTAATGAAGGAAAACAAATAATATGAATAAGGTAAATATGGGCCCATATGAGAAAGCACTAAGAAATAGACAAGGGAAATAACCTATTCTTAGGACAGACAAAATTTCTGGCTTCCTCTCTTGTGCTCTCAGTTTTCTTTTTTGTCTGTCTTCATGTATCTATTCCCTCTTCTATAGCTATTTATCATGCTTCTAGTTTTTCTCTCTCTGTTTCCTCTTTGTGTCTTGTCTTCCTGTGGTCATAACTAAAATGGTCTCTTACCCTTCAGACCATTTTAGTAATCATTTTATATTCTTTATGTGTCTGGGGGTCCATAGATCATAATTGCTTGCTGAATTTGGAGAAATAATAAAACTCTGGCAGGTAGGATTCTATGCACAACGAACTATACAAATATGTGGATGACATAAGATTTAAGTGGGGAGAAGACAAGGAAGTGAAATATACTGTAAAATAGAAAATGGGGAAGAACAGAGTGTGCTTTTTCAGGAGAAGAGCTGGGGGGCCAGAATGAAGCACAGCAGCGCACAGTGAACAAAGCATTAGCAAATTTATTTGAAAGTTGCTTCATTTGGTAACTGCTCTACAAAGAAATTTAATAATAGGACAAACCCACCTCCAAATTTCTACCAGCCACTTCTGAGCCCATGGACTTCCTTTTATATTCTCTGGCAAACTTCCCCTAAGCAGTAGGTGAATTACCCTGCTTGACCAACAGTTTACTCCACTGTCTGATAAATTCTAATCCCATTTCTACCACACATTTCACAAAATGTTATTTAACTCAATCATTCACTTAATTTGGTCAATGAATAATTATTTAGTCTGTAATATAAGCAGGTGCTATGTTAGATAGTAGTATCACAGAAATGAGTAACACATAATTTCTGTCCTAAAGTAACTCACAGTCTACTGAAAGAAACAAATATTTAATGCAAAGCAGTTAATATTATACAATAAGTATGTATAGAACACAGTAGTGGCAATGTGTATAGGATGGTCATTTTTGGCTAGGTACAGAGGTAAAAGAATGTTAACAATGCTTGTACTGGGGTTTGAAAGATGGGGAAGTGTTTGGGGTAAAGCAGGTATGTTTTAAAATATCTAATATAATATTCAGATACCATAGAAGCAATATCTGAAACTGTCTCTGTATAGGTCCTCCACCTGAATCTGAACATAGGGTAGAGTCATATTGAACTGATGACATTTCCTGTTTGTTTCAGGAAAAGGAACGGACAAGATACTTCTCAGTCTTCTACCTCTCCATCAATGCAGGGAGCTTGCTTTCTACATTTATCACACCCATGCTGAGAGGTTAGGATCTTTTCTAAGGGGCCCAATGGAAAGCATTACTCTGGCCAGCCAAAAATCTGTCCAAAACTTCCTGCTGTTCCTCTCCTTCTTTTCTAAGGGCTTGAAAATCTGAGAAATTGTTGTCAATCTTGATTTTCTTGGCCCTAAAGAAGGATTATGGATTAGGTGATGGGAGAAAAGAATCTGTCTATGTCTATCACCTCAAAAACCTGAGCTTGCAGAATAGAACACCATAGACTCAAGGTTCAGGATTTCTTTCTTTTTTTTTTTCTTTAGGAGATGTGCAATGTTTTGGGGAAGATTGCTATGCCTTGGCTTTTGGAGTTCCAGGATTGCTTATGATGATAGCTCTTGGTAAGTCCAGTGGGGCAGAGGAAACTAATAACCATAGATGCCCACCACATGTAAATCAAATCACCATATAAAGACTTAATGTGAACTATTTTGTTCAATCCTCACATTACCTTTTAGGTAAGTGTTATTGTAGAGGTTTCTGCTAAACTTTAGAGCTAAGTTAACTGAAGTTAGAAAAGTGCTCAAGGTTACACAACTAATAAGAATCCTAGAGAGCTTTAAAAAAGACTAATGATCCCTAGGCTCAATATAGGACCAATTAAACGAGTTCCTCTGTGGAATAGGGCCTGAGCATCTATAATTTTTTAAATATGTAGGTAATTAAAATGTGTAGTCAAGGTTGAGATCTACTGTTCTACACTACAATATGTAGAAAGCAAGAAAGATAATTCTTTCTCTCAAACTAGCTTATTTCATCTGGTAATTGGAAAACACTTTAACCCTTCGGGCCTTACAAAGTAGCTTCTAGGTTTAGCTGTTTCTGCCTGCTCTGCAACGCTCCCAAGGATTTTGCTCTTGAGCGAAGAGAATAGAAGAGTTGGATAAGTAGGTGGGATTCATGCAACTTAGATCAGTGGCGTTCTCTTTACCACTGAGAACCCAGTAATGGAGGAGGAAAAGGGATGTGTGGGCTGCTTAGTTTATGCAGTCTATGGGAAAACTTGGGCATGATTGTTTCTAATCACTGACCTGGAAACCTGTTCTCACTCTGAGCCTTTGGGTAACACCCCCTCTGGAAGATATCCAGTTCAAACACAAAAAGAGCTCAACAGAGGAAAAAGAGACCAGAGACTCAATGTTCAGTGTGATTATTTTCTACCAGGGCTGGCTAATAGTAATACTCAGATTCCAAATCCAATTCCAAGGAAATTTTTGTGTCATTCAGGAGAGCTCTGAGAATACATTCCCTGCTTCCTTCTTCCTTTGGAGCCAAACATTTTCCCAGTTTCCTGGTTTTTCAGTGATTAGAACTGTCTCCTTCTCTGAATCATTGTATAATAATAATATTTACAAAGCAGAATAATTATGAAGACCAAAAGAGATGCTGCAAAGTTTTTTATAAATTATGAAATGTCAAACAAGTGCTAGCTGTCATTATTAGTCAGCTGCTTCACTTTTCTTGGTACTAATAAATAACTCAATCCTCTGGCCCTTCACTGTAATTTACTTAATTAATAAATTTTTATTCATTCATTCAACAAACATTTATTTAATGCACCTATTATGTGTCAGATTCTGTGCTAGATTTTGGGGTAACATTGGAGCATGAGACAACTACAGCATATAATTTCAAAAAAGTTATTTAGTCAGCAGGAAGAGGGAGACAAACGTGTCTACAGGAATTCACAATATAGTATGATCAGTGTCACACCTGGGGAAGTATATAGAAAGCTAGAGGAACACAAGAGGGACAGCTGGCCTGACCAGGCAGTGGCACAGTGGATAGAGAGTGTCGGACTGGGATGCGGAAGGACCCAGGTTCGAGACCCCGAGGTCGCCAGCTTGAGTGCGGGCTCATCTGGCTTGAGCAAAGAGCTCACCAGCTTGGGCCCAAGGTCACTGGCTCCAGCAAGGAGTTTCTTGGTCTGCTGAAGGCCCCCGGTCAAGGCACATATGAGAAAGCAATCAATGAACAAGTAGGGTGTCGCAACGAAAAACTGATGATTGATGCTTCTCATCTCTCTCCATTCCTGTCTGTCTGTCCCTATCTATCCCTCTCTCTGATTCTCTCTCTGTCCCTGTAAAAAAAAAAAAAAAGGTGGGGGGATAGCTGACTAAGACTTTGGGGCTTTAAAAAAGTTTGCCTAAAAAATTATATCTAAGGGAGAACTAAAAATTTAATAGCAATTAAAGAAGAGATTGGAAGTAAAACAGAAATAGGACATGGTAGCTGTAAGACAAGAAAGTGAGAGATCGTATGATATATATAACAACTTTAAAAGAATTCAGATTACCTGGGGCATAAATGAGAAAAAATAAAGAAAATAAATAGAAACCAAATAATGAAAGGACTTTTAAGTAATTAAGTTATTAGAACTTTATCAGGAAGACAGTGGAAAGCTACAAAAAATGTTTTAAACAAAGGAATGATTATTAAATTGTTATTTTTCAGTGGTATCTCTTATTATAATGTGGAGAAAGGGTCAGTTACAAGTGAGTGAAGAATACTATTTATCTTGATTACTAAGGTTTTGGCACTTCTTTAAATTTTGTGCTCAAGTTGAGTGGCTCACTCAGCTCACCTTATCCCATCCCTGGATTTGATTAGATATGTGAAGTGAGGCAGAAGGCAAGTCAAAGTTGAATTTAGAGTTGTGACTTGAGCAAGTGGGCAAATAGTGGGGGTCATTAACTGAAATAATGAGGGAGAACAGGTTTGGGGCAATACCAATGAATTCAGTTTTGAACATGTTACATTTTAGATATCTTGGAACATATAATAATCAGAGTTATCAAGCAGTTATTTGGAAATACAGGTTTAGAGCTCAGAATAAATGTTTAGGATATAGATAAATATCTGAAATGATAAGTATAAGGGTGATGATTAAGCCATGAACATAGTGGAAATAACTAAGAGATAATAAAAAGGTACAAAGAGGGCTAGGATAGAATCCTGAGGAACATCAGCATTTAAAAAATAAGCCAAGAGGAAAAGCCCATAAATGAGACTAAGAAGGAATTGCCAAAGTGTTAGTAGTGCTATCTTAGATACCAAGAGGATTTCCAGAAGAAAGGAAATCATTCTATGATGTCACTGAGTTGGAAATTGAAGTAAGGGTAAAATATATCCATTAAATATTGCAAAAAAAGGTCACTGATTTGGTAATATCAGTATGGTATGTTGGTGGAGATTCAAGATTGGAAAATATTGGGAAGTGAGTAAGAAGTAAGAAAGGGAAAATGGTATTTATAGCTGAAAGGTGACATGGAGTCAAGAGAGGATATTAAGCACACTTGAATGTTATTGGGAAGATTCCATTAGAGAAAGAGGTTGAAGATGCAAGATGAAGACAGTATAGTCAGTATGAGAGCACACATGGCAAAATTAACTTTGTAGAGGAGCATGTAACCTTCACATAGCGGGAGGGAGGAGAAGATGGGTGTGAATACAGGAATTAATAGGTTTGATGGCAAGAAGTTGAGGGAGTTTCCATTTTCATGAAGAGGCAACATCATAACTAGAGGGATATGATGATAAGGAGGTTCTATAATAAATCTGACAAGTCTAGAGTTACGTGATCATAAATTCATAAGTAAGTATCCAGATCATGGTACCATGCTCCAGTCATATAACTGTTTTAGTAAAAGGTTGAACTTTGCCTTCCACCTGTGCCTTCTTTTTTGTGCATCTAGGTTTATACACCTTTGAAATGCCTCATTTCCAGACCCTTTAAAGGTGTAAGCACCTTCAAGGGAGCACATAATCTTGTTAACTATCCTGCCCTCTCCTTGCTTTCTCCCATCTTTATGTATGCTTCCTTACATCCCCTCCTTCATTCCAAATGTATAAAAGAAACTGCATAACTGTCATTCTCCAGATCATTTGAAATCTTGCTTCCTGGCATTGTTGTCAGTTTGACTCAAATAAATGTGTAGAATTCTCTACAATTTTGGACATTTCTTATGCTGACAGGGAGAAGATAGTAAAGAAACTCAATGACCTTACTCATCTTCTTTAGAAGTAGCCTTGAAATTTAAATGTGACCTTTTTTGAGTTGATTACCTGGCCTTTCTGTTATTACGCCAATGTCACTTATGAGATCAGAATTCCTGAGATTTCCAGCCTTTTTCTAGGATAAATTTTAGTTTCAGGAGCAGTTTATTTCCCATTCAAAATATTTCTTTTGTTTATATACCTCTTTATTAGTCCTCTTGTCTTCCAGGATTTACATTCTTTTCCTGAACTATTTCTTATATCAACAGTAAGAAGGTGGCCCTGGCTCGTTGGCTCAGTGCTACAGCATTGCCTGGCATGTGGGAGTCCTGGGTTTGATTCCCGGTCAGGGCATACAGGAGAAGTGCCCATCTTCTTTCCACCCCTTGCCTTCTCCCTTCTCTCTCTCTCTCTCTCTCTCTCTCTCTCTCTCTCTCTCTCTCCACCTCCTGCAGCCATGGCTCAGTTGGAGCAAGTTGACCCCAGGCACTGAGGATGGCCTCACCTCAGGTGCTAAAATAGCTTGGTTGCCAAGCAATGGAGCAACACCCTAGATGGGCAGAGCATCGCCAGTGGGGGGCTTGCCTGGTGGATCCTGGTCCGGGCACATGCTGGAGTCTGTCTGCCTGCCTCTCTGCTTCTCACTTAAGAAAAAAAAAACCCAAAAAACAGCAAGAAGGCTGTTATAGGTAAAGAGTGGTATTTGGAGAAGCACTGAGGAAACTGAGAATGAATAAAGAAAAAATGGTAGAGTAAATCTGACTGAGAGGAATGGAGAAATGAAAAAGTTAAGGCCACTAAAGTAAGGTTATTCAGGCATTCTCATTTGTAAGAATATTGGAAAATGCTACTAAGAAAGGTATCATTGGTAAATGATCTGCTAGAGGGATATCTTGCTGGAGCTGGAAAATCCCTTAAGGAGGAAATTACCTCTAGCAGGATACAAGATGAAGCCTTCCCATTGACTTTAGCTAAATTTAAGAAACTTGAAGAAAAAAAAAACCAACCTCAGCACTCTGTAATTATAAAAGTATTACCCACTCATTGTTGATTATTTGGAAAATAAAATAAAATTTTCCTATACTTAGCTGTGGCAATGTGATTAAAGAATAAAGATGTGAGTTAAGGGAAAGAGAGTAAGCTTAAGAACAGAAATGGGGGCCTGACCTGTGGTGGCGCAGTGGATAAAGCGTCGACCTGGAAATGCTGAGGTCGCCGGTTCAAAACCCTGGGCTTGCCTGGTCAAGGCACATATGGGAGTTGATGCTTCCAGCTCCTCCCCCCTTCCCTCTCTCTGTCTCTCTCTCTCCTCTCTCTCTCCTCTCTCTCCCTCTCTCTCTCCTCTCTAAAAATGAATAAATAAAATTAAATTAAATTAAAAGAAAGAACAGAAATGGTACAGAATTTTTTGTAGGAATGATGAATAGTGGTTAGAGCACAGGATACATAAGGGAGAGTAATGAAACATAAAGTGGGAAACAGTAGGTTGAGGTGGAGCTCCCTTGTAGACAGAGGCCACATCTTTTTTGTCTTTACTCCTAATAGTAGTTAGCATAATGAGTAGTGCAAGAATGAGTGAATGAATGAGATGCTTTCTGATGGTTAAGAGCATAGATTTTTGAATCAGGCCTCAGGTCTAAAGAGCAGTTTCTGGCAATTTCCAGCTTTGTAACCTCATACAAGTTGCTTAGTTTCATTAATCTTCAATGTCTTCTTGTGTAAAAATGAATAGGGTAGTACATATTTTGTCAGGTTAAAAACAGTTCAAGTATCTAAAATGCTTAGCACTTTAGATATAATAATAAGCCCTCAATATATAGTAACAATAATAACCATCAGAACAATAATGAATTTGGGATAGTCTTTCATGCCAAGGGTTTAGACTTATTAGGTAGGTTGTGAAAAGAAGGTTTTAATTTGGTATCAGATAAGAGAAAGAAGAGACCAGGGATTGAGAAACTAGGAATTGGCCATTTTAATAACCCCGGGGAGAAAGTGTGAGGTCCTAAATAAGAGTCGTAGCAAGGTAGTGGGAAAGAGGGGGCAGACTGGAGAAAGAGGATCGAGGAAAGTTGGTAATACATTAGATGTAGAGATAGAGAAAGAAAAGTGAGAACGCAAAGATGACTCCTATTTCTATGATTACAGGAAAGTCTCAACAGATATCTCTTAACAATTGACCATTTTATTCTTTTTTTGGCTCCCATAATTATTCTAACTCCAAAGTCAGGAAGTGTTAAGTGAGTTTCCTCCCTTTATGAGATGATCTTCCTACACTTCAGCAGTGTCCTTAGCACTGGCATACTGAATATGCTAAATGAGAAGCTAAGAACCTTGTTTGTGTATCAACTGCAGTTGTGTTTGCAATGGGAAGCAAAATGTACAATAAAGCACCTCCAGAAGGAAACGTAGTGACCCAAGTTTTCAAATGTATCTGGGTAAGTCCATGAATTGTTTACATGCCTTTTTCAAAGGGAAAGAGATGCTATGCTGAGCATATAAACCTTCAAACATGGGTATATGTTTTTCTCAATGATCTCTATTCTTTATCTGTGCCTTTTGGCAAACTGAGATTAATTAGTCTTCCTCTGTGTCCCTACCTAACTAGTAATAAAAAAGATTTCATTCATTTTTTTAAATTGGCAAAAATCTTCTAAAATGTAATGAAATATATTGTCAACAAGACATAAGGATAGCTTGACTAGTGGTGGCACAGTGGATAGAGCATCGACCTGGAATGCTGAGGTCCCAGGTTCAAAACCCAGAGGTTGTCAGCTTGAGCACAGGCTCATCCAGCATGAGCGCAGGCTCACCAACTTGAGTGCAGGGTTGCCAGTTTGAGGATGGGATCATAGACATGACACCATGGTCACTGGCTTGAGCCCAAGGTCACTGGCTTGAGCAAGGGGTCATTGGCTCTGCTGGAGTCCCCCCATCAAGGCACATATGAGAAGTAATCAATGAATGACTAAAGAAATAAAGATAAATAAAATATATCTAAAATATCCTGAAATTCAATGTCTGATAAATCAAAGGGTTGGAACACGTCACTTGAAGTATGTGTATTTGAGGGTAGGGATGATGAGTTGGAAGACAGGGGTGGGTTTCTTTTTGTCCCTTGTCTGATGTCTATACTCTGCCCTAGTTCGCTATTTCTAACCGTTTCAAGAACCGTTCTGGGGACATTCCAAAGCGACATCACTGGTTGGACTGGGCAGCTGAGAAATACCCAGTAAGTTGGAACTTCAGAAATATCTTATGCCTCTGTTACATCTTCCTTAATGTCCAAACTGATTTCCTCTGGCTGCATTGAACTGTTCTGGAATACCTCTGCTCCAGGCAAGAAAGCCATGTCTAACAATTTAGCCCATTCCTCCTTTGTCTTTCTTGCAGCAGCAGCTGATTCTGGATGTGAAGGCACTGACCAGGGTACTATTCCTTTATATTCCATTGCCCATGTTCTGGGCTCTTCTGGAACAGCCGGTAAGAATAGTTTTTGTTTGTTTTTTTGAAAGCCACCCCTTCTTCCAGCCATTTCCCTCTTACAGAATAGGGATTTCTCATAATGGCATCTGTCCACCCTAGGGCTCACGATGGACCTTGCAAGCCACCAGGATGAACAGAAATTTGGTGAGTTGAAGAGATTTTTCCAGAGAAGTCTGTTACTTTCTTTATAATCCATATTCAGGAAAAATTAATTCCTTTGTGCCTGAGAACTGACTTAAAATCATAAGACAGGTGCCTTTAGCATGAAAGTACTGAGTAGACAAAGTAAAGAAATGTATTCTAGAAGTAAAAACCACAATCTTATCTTTAGGAATCAGGAATATAAGGATAGGAAAGATGTATACAAGGAAGTATTGAGAGGATAGCAAATGAAGCGATCCAGACCTGGGGTGGTGATTGTTTTCTGCCATCTAAGCCTGCCCCGCACAGCAGAGACAGGTCTAATGGTGCCAGGATACAACTGGCCCCATCTCTCAGTCAAGGATCACAGCAGAGGGCCTGGACACGGGATATTCTGTACATGGATATGGAAAGAATGGGCAAGTTGTAAGCTTTATTTTCTCTTTTTCCAACCTCCATTCTTTGGCAAACTCACTAAAGTTCCATCTCTGCTCTTAATTATTCCACTTCCTAGGTTATTGTATTTTTTTTCTAACATCTCAGTTGTGAAGAGGTAGAGTGGAATGATGCCAGGGTCTTATTAGCCAGTCTCTTCGCAGCCTGCCAAGTATAGTTTTACCTTTCTCTTTCCTCTGGTTGTCCAGGATTTACCATGATTGCCCGCTTGTTTGTTGACACCCTAGAGAACAACTTTGGAAACACTGCATGCACAGTGGGAATCTTTACCCTAACCATGATAGCTTGTCTTTCATATTATTACCACCTACGACTCCGGTTACTGAGATGAATAAAAACATACTGACTCTATCCTCTCTGAAGTTAAGGAAAGCATAGTTCATAGAAAAGAATATTCTGCCTTAGGGCATCTGCCTTCAGCAACATAACCTGAGGTCATTCCCACTCTGTTCCCCTACATTCTCTCACCAGTGTGATAGTGGCTCTGAACCAAAGACCTGATGGATTTTAACTTATGTTTATTGCCTGATAATTACCAAGATGGTTGATTTAGGCTTTTCTTGTCTTTTTTGGCCACCTCTGAATTAAATTTATTATAATGTTGCAGGGTTTTATTGTTCTTCAGCCTGACCAGATGCAGGTAGGACACTTCTTTATAGTTATGGGACTTCCTTCTTTCCTCATCTATACCGTTACCTGTAGTATTAGAATTTCCAACCATAATTTGGTGCTATTTTTTCTTATATGCTGAAGAGTGCTAAACATAGGGATGAAAATATTCTCCTTGAGCCCCACACTTCCTTTTTACATCTTCTGTTAAGCAACTAGTTCCTGCCCAATTCCAGGAAAGGTAAGTTTTGAGCTTACAAGCAAAGTATAAGCATTGGAATTTTTTTTTCATGGCAAGGTGGTATAATGGAAATATTGTCAAAGGAAGTTGAAGGCTTTGTTTGTATGAGCAACAAAGTCAGAATCTCTGTTCATTGGTGACTCCCAGTTCTTTTTTTAACTTCCTGCTCAATGATCCCAATGATCCTTCTCTTCTTCCCTTCGTTTCTGTGGCCATGACATTTTCCTTTGGTCTGTAGAAACGGAGATAAGTGAAAATATGAACTCCCAACTGATGCACAGAAAACAGGTTCAGAGTGAAACTGGTTCCTTGGTATATCTGGAAACCAAGGTGCAATTCAAGGGAAACAGTCTTGGGTGTAAAGGGACTAGTAGGTGTGGAATCATTTTGTACTCAGTATGATGAAAGTGTGGCCGTGAGAGAGAATATGCAAAAGCACAAGCTCACACTTATGTTAGGAGCACACTTATAACTTATTTTTTTACCATGGTATTACAGGTTCTAAATCCCCTTCTGGTTCTTATCTTCATCCCATTGTTTGACCTTGTCGTGTATCCTCTTGTCTCCAAGTGCGGAATTAACTTCTCGTAAGTGCTCATTATGCCTGTGTGCTCCAGATTGACTCAGTTTGCCCAATTTGATACAATTCAGTGTATTTTCCTACTTAGTGGTGATTTGTTTTGGTTTCTCATTTTTATGCCTCTGTTTACCCATGTTAGACTAAATGTCATTAGTACCAGAGAATGGGAATTAGAATGAATTAATTCTTATTGTAGAGAGTTTAAGCCATTACTGCAGACTGAACTGTGAAGTGTTGAAGGGGTAGATCTAGTTTCATAGAAAAAGTAAAGAGTATGTGAGAGTGGGTTTCTAAACCAAATTCTTGCTTTTTTCTTGAATGTTGCCTCCTCAAAGAAGTCTCAAGCCTTCCATGACAACAAATCTCTTTAAATCTCCTATTGTTCCTCTGAATCAGTAAGGGGCCTGGTAAAAGTGGGAATAGAATTGTCCTTATTTACTGCTTTTTCCCCATAGAAGTGTTATTCTTTGTAATTTTTGACAAAGGACAGTTTCAAGCCTCTTCTAATTTCTGATTTAATAGCAATGTACTTTAATGACCCCTTTACCATATTCAAATGACCTTTTGTCATTTACTGCTTCATTGAGCAAATATTAGTGGGTTCAGCACCAAGTGCCATGCAGATGTAAAAGCATAAATCTTTCCTTCAAGGAGTTTACTGTTTAACAAGGGAGTGGACCATGCACATGAATTATTATCACACCAAGTGAAATATGTTAAATGCCCTAATCAGGGAGCCGAGTACCAGGGAAGTGTAGAGGAGTCTGCTGGCAGGGTCAAGAAAAACTTCTGAAGAAGAGAAAAGTGAGGTAATAGTGTTATAGTACCTGCATTTTGTAAATGCCTCTTGGCATTTGGTAAATGTACAATTAATCTGGCTGCATTACTATTATTCTTGTTATTATGACATGATGGATAGAAAAATGATCATAAACAAAGGCAGATGTGGAAAATGTGATACATTACAAAGAACCAAGAAAGGGAGAAAAAAGGATGTGTGAAGGGACGTTCTAGGAAATTTTTGAGAAGAAATTGGAGTCAAATCAGGAGAGGTCTTTAGATGGTAGGCCTAGGAGGACTGGATTTTATCCTTTAAAGTCTAAAGCAGGGGTCCCCAAACTTTTTACACAGAGGGCCAGTTCACTGTCCCTCAGACCGTTGGAAGGCTGCCACATACAGTGCTCCTCTCACTGACCACCAATGAAAGACATGGCCCTTCCAGAAGTGCGGTGGGGGGCCGGATAAATGGCCTCAGGGGGCTGCATGCGGCCACAGGCCGTAGTTTGGGGACGCCTGGTCTAAAGTTTAAATATAATTGTTTTCCCTTCTCCTTTGCAGATCGCTTAGGAAAATGGCTGTTGGTATGATCCTAGCATGCCTGGCATTTGCAGTGGTGGCAGTTGTAGAGATAAAAATTAATGTAAGTCTAATAAATCTTACGCTTCACGAGTGCAGGACTTTATCTATCTTGTTCACTCTTCTGATTCCCTGAGACCTAGCACAGTACCTGTTTTAAAGAAAGAACTGTACATAATAAATATTTGTGATAAATGAGTAGATACAGCAGTAGAGCAGCAATGCAAAATGAGGCTCATCTCCCATCTGAATAATTCAGAATATATTGTCAAGGAATTTCCAAACACTAATATCCAAGGTATCGAGCCATTTCTTTGGAAACTCAAGCTTATATAATAACAGATATTCATAAATATACTTTTTGAATAGCCACTATTGGGGAAAGATGTATGAGGCCACAGCTGAGTCTAAAAGCATGAAGTTTGTTACCTGCTTTCTGTGCTTGCTGCATTGAGCTGATGTTTCTCCCTACAAATGCCTTCAGAGTTTTCCAAGCTGATGTTTCCCCCTACAAATGCCTTCAGAGTTTTCCAAGCCAAACGCTCTTCAGAGGGAGAAAACTATGTCATCCTGACAGACGGACTAGGCTGTCAGAGATAGAACTGAGATATGTGTTCTCTTTGTATCCAAAGGGGTTTTTGTTGGTGATTCTGACATGCGTTCTCTGTCCTAAGGAAATGGCCCCACCACAGCCAGGTCCCCAACAGATTTTCCTACAAGTCTTGAATCTGGCAGATGATGAGGTAGAGGTGACAGTGCTGGGAGATGAAAACAATTCTCTGTTGACAGAGTCCATCAAATCCTTTCAGGTAAGATGGATTAGAAACACGTTCTGATTATGCACCAAAGCAGCAGCAGCATGACATAGTGGGTAAGGGTATGCATTTAATAATCGAACTGACCCGGTTCAATTTCTGGTTCTGCCACTCAATAGCTATAAAACCCTGAACAAGTCGTTTTATTTCTAAACGTCTCTAAGTTTCATCATCTGTAAAATGGCAATAATTTTTAAGTCAGAAGCTTTTGTAAGGATAAATATTATACACAAAGTGCTTAGTACAGTGTCTAGGACACTGTAAGGTCTCAATAGGTTGACTATGTATCATTATTTCAAACTACCTCCTGATCGCACATCTTCTGGAAAAGTTTGGCTTGCATAGTATTTCTGTATATATTCTGAAATATCTGAAAATATTACTTAATAAAAGTATTATACACTTGTTATTGAAAATTGAGTGCCTGACTGGGCAGTGGCGCAGTGGATGGAGCGTGGGACTGGGATGTGGAGGGCCCAGGTTCGAGACCCCAAGGTCGCTGGCTTGAGCACGGGCTCGTCTAGTTTGAGCGGGGCTCACCAGCTTGGACCCAGGGTCGCTGGCTCGAGCGGGGGGGTTGCTCGGTCTGCTGAAGGCCCATGGTCGGGGCACATGTGAGAGGGCAATCGATGGGCAGCTGAGGCGTCACAACAAAAAACTAGTGATTGCTGCTTCTTATCTCTCTTCATTCCTGTCTGTCTGTTCCTGTCTGTCCCTCTCTCTGGCTCTTTCTCTGTCTCTGTTAAAAAAAAAAAAAAAAATATATATATATATATATATATGAAAAGAAAGAAAATTGAGGAGCATGTAGAAAGATACAAAAACCACCTATAACTTCATTGCCTACAGATAATCACAGTGAGCATTTTAATATAGATTAATAAACAATCTAATTTTTAAAGTGCTCAAAGTCTATCTTATTGACCTTGGTTTTTTTCTTAACATTAATTGAATCATAAGCATTTTCTCATATCCTTAGATAATCTTTGAGAACATGATTTAAACAGACACATACAGCATAGTTTATTTAAAGATTTCTTTATAGGTATTAAGTTCTTTTATTATTATATATAAACCTATAGTATTTGTACTCATAAATATTTATGCATGCCTCTAATTACTCCTATGGTATATTCCTAAAAACGAGTTTACTAGTTTAAAGAATAATGTTAAAAGTGTCTGATTGAGGCCCTGGCCAGATGGCTCACTGGATAGAGTGTCAGCCCAGCGTGTGGATGTACTGGGTTTGATCCCAGGTCAGGGCACACATGAGAAATGACCATCTGCTTCTCTTCCCCTCCCTCTCCCTCTTCTCTCACTCCTCTCCTCTTGCAGTCAGTGGCTCGATTGGTTTGAACATTGGCCCTGGGCACTGAGGATAGTTCAGGTGGTCTGAGTGTTGGTCCAGGTGCTGTGGATAGCTTTATTGAGTCAGGTATCAGCCCCAGATAGGAGTAGCCAGGTGGATTCCAGTTAGGGCACATGTGGGAATCTGTCTATCTCCCCTCTTCTTACTTAAAAAAACAAGTATCTGATTCAGTCATCTGCTCTGGGATGCTATGAGATTATGTTGTCCAACATGGGGCAGAGGGTGAGTGTGATATGTTTTCCATTTTACAGAAAATGCCACACCATTCCAAACTCCTCCTGAAGACAAAAAGCCAGGATTTCCACTTCCACCTGAAATATCACAATTTCTCTGTTTACACTCAGCATTATGTGGAGGAGAAGAAATACTACAATCTGGTCATTCGAGAAGATGGGAAAAGTATTTCCAGCATGATGGTAAGTTGAGGAATGACCTAGGTTCCAAACTGTGATCTTAGAGTATGATGACTGGCTTATCAATATCTTACCAAGTATATGCCTAGTGATAAAAATTTTTGATTACTGGTTTCCTCTTATCAGCTGTAACTGATTTTTACTTTTCTCTATTTAAGGTGAAGGATGCAGGAAACATAACCACCAATGGAATGACAGCCGTGAGGTTTGGATGCGAAGGAGATGCCAGGCCACTTTGTTCTCTTTAATCCTGGGTCTCTTCTGATCTGTGGGACTTCAGATGATTAGGCCTAACATTCTACTTGTCTTGTACAGGGATTCTCTCTCTTAATATGTTAGGGGCATGGGTGTAAGAAGGCATTTTCCAGGACACAGAGAAGATAGACTTGCTTTCCCAAGTGGTATTCAAAGATGACCCTGTATCTGTATGTCCCCTGTGCTCTGATGAATATATGCCTCTACTGAAGTTTATCCACTTATCTTGTTCTCAGGAAAATAACTCAGTACTTTCCTCTTTTTGATGACCAGAGAGAAATTTAGAAGTGGGCAAATAATCCTTCATTGTTGGTAGTTGGCTATCTCTTGTTTCTAACTCTTGTTTTTAAAGTAAAGTATGGTTTTTATTATAAACTTAATAGAGTCATCATGGTGTAATAAAGGTAACATTTGGAATCAAAAGCTTGGGTTTGAATTCAGATAAGACTGGAGGTCTTGTCAGACAGCCTGGGCCAGTTACAGCGATAGAGCACCAAAGAAGTCACTTGTTTTCTATGGGAAGAATCTGATATGAAATAGACAGTTGTACATGTCTATGGCTATCAAGGTTAGGTGGTTGCTATTAAGAATTGATAGGATTCCCTGGGTCAGAGAGCCTAGGAGCCTACAGGATAGGTGAAATTTAGGGAAATTCCTAAATCAGTGCAGGATTATCTACACTCCAGGAATCAACATTAAGAATTCTAGAGGGAACTCCCTTCTTATTTCATAGGCCAGGAACAAAAGCCAAAGCTATAGAAATCAAAATGTACCAAAAGCCTATACTAAGGGGGACATTTTAGGGACTTGGGTTCAGAAGACTAGAAAGATCATTCTAGATCAGTCCAGGAATGCCTGCAGACTCCAAAACATTTAGAATTCAACCTATTATGGGCTGGGCATCTGAGTTTGTGTGTCAAATCAGACTTCCTTTATAAAAGTATAAAGTATTAGTTTTATATAAATACTGGGATATGTACATAATCATTTTTCTTAATGGAGTATCAGTTGGTAAATCCCACCATTATAAGAGGGAAAGAAATTTGTTGCACCTATGCTGGATTAGTGAGCAAACTCAGATTGCCATGGGTGATCATAATAGTGTCCATCCCAGCTAGAGATCAGGCGAGAGTACAACGATAGAAAGCTAATACCTCAGAGAGGAGAAAGTTGGGGACAACTAAGACTGCTGGTTTCTTTTTACATTTGATTTGACTCATTCATTCAGTTAACAATATATGTGTATGTACCTTTTAAGTACTGGGCACTGTTCTAGGCACTAGGATATAGTGGTAAACAAAACAGAAAAGGCCCCTACCCTTTTATCATGTGTCCTTGTTTGGGAAAGTTTGTCTGATCTGTAATAATGTCTCCACCCTTAGGTTTGTTAACACTTTGCATAAAGAGGTCAACATCAGCCTGGGTACAGATATCTCCCTCAATGTTGGTGAAGACTATGGAGTGTCTGCTTACAGAACTGTGCAAATAGGAGAGTAAGAACATTCATTATCCTTTGGCATTAACTTTATCAACAATTTTTGGCCCTGGCCAGTTGGCTCAATGGTAGAGCATTGGCCCGAGGTGCGGAAGTCCTGGGTTTGATTCCTGGTCAGGGCACACAGGAGAAGCACACATCTGCTTCTTCACCCTTTCCGCTCTCCTTTCTCTCTATCTCTCTCTTCCCCTCCTGTAGCCAAGGTTCCATTGGAGCAAAGTTGGCCTGGGCGCTGAGGATGGCTCCATGGCCTCCACCTCAGGCTCTGGAATGACTACAGTTGCAAGGGAGAAATGCCCCAGATGGGCAGAGCATAGCCTCCTAGTGGGCTTGCCTGGTGGATCCTGGTTGGGCACATGTGGGAGTCTGTCTCTCTGCCTCCCCACTTCTCAGTTCAGAAAAAATAAAATAATAAAATAAAATAAAATAAAATACTTTCTCTGCATATAGTTGGGGATATATCAAGATAGTAGGTATATCTTGGCTAATTATGAGTATACTCTGACTCCAGCTCTTTTT
This sequence comes from Saccopteryx bilineata, assembly GCF_036850765.1. Classification (NCBI taxonomy): domain Eukaryota; kingdom Metazoa; phylum Chordata; class Mammalia; order Chiroptera; family Emballonuridae; genus Saccopteryx; species Saccopteryx bilineata. Next base: position 51,293,230 of record NC_089497.1, read on the forward strand.
TAACCCCTTCCTCCTTCCCTCAGTGTCACCTTTCTCCATACAGATATTGCCATACGAGCTGTGAAGGTCGTACTGTGTAGTTAATAAGGCCCAATTCTGGGAGGCTTGCAAAGTTTATTATGGGCTCCTATCCTTTGGTACTGCCTATTGGCAAATCATTACTTCAAGTTTATCTTTTGAGGTTTACTGTTTTATGCTGAGAAAAATTCATAAAACTTAGATGAGAAGACTTAGGACCTAAGGTTCACAAAAGAAGATGATTTGTGCCTTCTTTATTCAGGTTTAAATTTAAACAAAAAATACTTGACAATGAAGGGTTCAGATCAGGGCCAGGAAAACCTGGCATGAAATAATTTACTTCTTGAGACTATTCTCCCTCTCTCTTTTTTTTTTAGAGACAGTAAGGGTGGAGGGGAGAAGGGAAATGAAAAGCATCAACTCATGGTTGCTTAACTTTAGTTGTTTATTGATTGCTTCTTATACGTGCCTTGACCTGGGACTCCAGCCGAGTGAGTGACCCCTTGCTCAAGCCAGTGACCTTGGGATCATTATCCCGCACTCAAGTTGGTGACTCTGCACTCAAGCTGGCAAGTCCACATTCAAGCTGATGAGCCCAATCTAGCCAATGACCTTGAGGTTTCAAACTGGGGCCCTCAGCGTCCTGGGGCTACCAGTCATTGAGACTCCTTTCTTTAAGAGAAATGGTGGCTTTGCTGCTCAACCCACTATCAATAAAGAGATGAGATTAATGGGAGTGCTTTTCTAAGCTATTAGTTTATTCTAACCTAAACTCCTGTTGCAGATACCCTGCAGTGCACTGTAAAACAGAAGATGATGCCTTTTCACTGAATTTGGGTCTACTAGACTTTGGTGCAGCTTATCTGTTTGTTATTACTAATGTAAGTAGCTCAGGGTCACCCTTCCATTAATCTGTATCTATATCTGTGTCTATCCTGGAATCCAAAGAAGACTTTGTAGCAAGATAGGATCATATATGTATTTCTAGTTTAAGACAATAGATTCTAGTGACCTTAAAAAGCCTATTGAGGTCTCTACAGGGGACATTCAAAGAGTAACATTGGCAGCAAGCACAGGGTCTAGGGCAGGGGTAGTCAACCTTTTTATACCCATTGCCCACTTTTGTATCTGTTAGTAGTAAAACTTTCTAACCGCCCACCGGTTCCACAGTAATGGTGATTTATAAAGTAGGAAAGTAACTTTACTTTATAAAATTTATAAAGCAGAGTTACAGCAAGTTAAAGCATATAATAATAATTACTTACCAAGTACTTTATGTTGGATTTTCACTAAGCTTGGCAGAATAAATCTTTATAAAACAACTTACTATAGTTAAATCTATCTGTTTATTTATACTTTGGTTGCTCTGCTACCGCCCACAATGAAAGCTGGAACGCCCACTAGTGGGTGGTAGGGACCAGGTTGACTACCACTGCCTTCTTTTAGTCTCATTATGGCCCTAAGATAACAATTATTTATATCTTTTTGTTTGACTCACATGCAAGTTTCCTAGCTCCCTAAAAATTGATCTACTGGCATATCACAATCTGAAATACCAAGACTGGTAGCAAATGTCAATCTCTACACAAAGTTTGAGGGATTAGCTAACTGTGGTCCATCAAAAGCAATTATCTCAGCAATTGGGCAGGGTACCTCTGAATTTAATTTTGACATCAATCTTGATTCTAATTTTATTTAATTACTTTTGCCATTGTATTAAACATTAAAAAAGAGTGAATAAGAAAAGGATTGAACATTCTAAAGGTATTATGAAAATAGTCTGTTGTTTTACATATTTTGATTTTTTGATTAATTTAATAACCTGATATCTTTGGTATGCTACTTTTATTACAGCTTAATTTAAGTTTAATTCATATACCATAAAGTTCACTCACTTAAGTGTACAATGGTTTTAAATATATTAACATTTTCAATGTATATAGATATCTATTCATCTAGAGAATATTTTTTCAATAATATATATTTAGTTTTTAATATATCACAGAGTTCTTCAAGTTTAGAACATTTTCATCCTTACAAAAAGCATCTCTATAACCCATTAGCAGTCACTCCCCATTTCCTCCTAAACTGCCTAGCCCACCTAGACAACCACTTGTCTACTTCCTATCTCTATAAATTTGCCTATTTTGGACATTTCATATAAATGGAATAATACAATATGTGGCCTTTTGTATCTGATTCTTTCACTTATCATACTTATCAAGGTTCATTTATATTGTAGCATATATCAGTACTTCATTTCTTTTTATCGCCAAATAACGTTTCCAGTGTGTCTATTCAGCAGTTTGGATTGTTTCTACCTTTTGACTACTATAAATAATGTTATAAACATTCATTTACAAGTTGTCATGTGGGCATGTGTTTTCACTTTTCTTGGGTATATACCTAGGACTGAAATTGTAGAGTCACATGGTAAGTCTATGTTTAACCATTTGAGACATTTCCAAAGTGAAATGTACCATTTTATATTCCCAGCAATAGTGTATGAAGGTTGTAATTTCTTCATGCCCTCAGCAACATTCGTTTTTTGTCTTTTTAATTCTAGCCAACCTAGAAGGTTTGAAATGGCATTTCATTGTGATTTTGATTTGTATTTTCCTGAAGGCTAATGATGTTGAGCATCTTTTGATGTACTTATTATATACTTATTTGTATATCTGCTTTGGAGAAATTTCTATTCAGATCCTTTGCCCAATTTTTAATTGGTTTGTCTTTTTATTATTGAGTTGTAAGCATTATTTATGTATTTTAGAAATAAGTTTGTTATCAGATATATTATTTACAAATATTTTCTCCCATTCAACATGTTGTCTTTTTAACTTCCTTGATCATGTCCATTGAAGGACAAACATTTGTAATTTTTATGATGTTTGATTTGTCTGTTTTTTCTTTCATTGCTTATGATTTAGTTATCATATCCAAGAAACCATTGCCTAATCCAAAGTCATGAGAATTTATGCCTATGCTTTAAGAATTTTATAGTTTTAGCTTTTTTTTTATAGTTTTAGCTTTTATATTTAGGTTTTTTTTTTTTTCAGAGACAGAGAGTGAGTCAGAGAGAGGGATAGACAGGGACGGACAGACAGACAGGAACAGAGAGAGATGAGAAGCATCAATTATTAGTTTTTCATTGCGCGTTGCAACACCTTAGTTGTTTATTGATTGCTTTCTCATATGTGCCTTGACCGCAAGCCTTCAGCAGACTGAGTAACCCCTTGCTGGAGCCAGTGACCTTGGGTTCAAGCTGGTGGGCTTTTGCTCAAACCAGATGAGCCCGTGCTCAAGCTGGTGACCACGAGGGTCTCAAACCTGGGTCCTCTGCATCCCAGTCTGACACTCTATCCACTGCGCCACTGCCTGGTCAGGCTATATTTAGGTTTTTAATCAATTTTGAGTTAATTTTGTATATAGTGTGAGTTAAGGGTTTAAGTTCATTCCTTTATAAGTGAATATTCAGTTGTTTCAACACAGTTTGTTGAAAAGACTATTCTTTCACCATTAAATGGTCTTGTCACTTCTATCAAAAATCAAGTGACTATAAATGTGAGGGCTTACTTGTAGATTCTAAATTCTCTTCCATTGATCTATATGACTATTTTTGTGCCATTACCACACTGTCTTGACTATTGTTACTTTGTAGTAAACTTTGAAATCAGAGAGTATATGTCCTTCAACTTGGTTTCTCCTTTTCAAGATTGGTTTGGATAGTCTGGGTCTTAAGAATTTCCATATGAATTTTCAGCCCAGATTAGGAATGGAAGCCAACTGGGATTTTGAAAGGGCTTGCATTAAATCTGTTAGGTGTTTGGGAGGACTGTTATCTTAATATTAAGTCTTCTGATCAGTATACATGATCAGTCTTTCCATTTATATAGGTCTTCTTAAAGACATGGTTGAAATTTCTTTCAACAATATTTTTAGATTATAGTTTTTACATTTATATTGTTATAGTCCTAAATATTTTATTCTTTATGATGCTATCGTTGTTCATTGATTGCTTGTTGTATGTGCCCAGGTGAGCCCAGGGCTTCAAACCAGAAACTTAAGTGTTCCAGGTCAACGCTTTATGAACTGAGACACCACAGGCCTGGCTATGATGCTATTGTTAATGGAATAATTTTCCTAATTTCATTTTCAGGTTATTCATTGCAAGTGTGTAGAAATACAGTTAATTTTGTATATTAATCTTATATCCTGGAACCTTACTGAACTCATTTATTAGTTCTAATAGTTTTGTTTTAGTGGATCCCTTAGAACTTTCTACACACAAGATCATGTCATCATAGAGTTAGCTTTACTTCTTCCTTGTCAATACAGATATATTTTCTTTCCTTCTTCCCATTTTTGACTAGTTGTCCGGTCTTGAACCTCCAATACAATGTTGAATAGAAGAAGGGTGAGAACAAACATCTTCTTCTTAAGGGGAAAGAATTCAGTCTTTTATCAACTACGTTAGCTGTGGGTTTATTAGCTTAAATTCTCTTCTATTCCTAGTTTGTTGAGATTTTCAATTTTTTATCTTTTTACTTTTTTTCCATGAGGGGGTCATATTTTGTCAAATGCTTTTTCTATGTTTATTGAAATAATCATGTGGTTTTTGTCCTTTATTCCATTGATGTGGTATATACATTGATTTTCATATATTAAACCAATCTAGCTGTATTTGTTTTCTAGGACTGCTGTAACAAAGTATCATAAGCTGAGTGGCCTAACAAGAAAAATTTATTATCTTAGAGTCATAAAGCCTAGAAGTCTAAGGTCATCAATGTGATGGTAGGGTTGGATCTTTAAGAGGACTGTAAGGAAGAATCTTCCATACCCTTCCTAGTGGTTTTCTGGAAATATTTGGTATTCCTAGGTATATAGAAGAATAAGATCAATCCCTGGCTTTATCTTCTCAAGGATACTTATCTATACAGGGAGAACTTCACTCCATTCCTCCTTTTTTAAGAGGACACCAGTCTTATTGGATTAGGGCAAACAATAAAGACTTCATTTTAACCTAATTATTCTGCAACAACGCTATTTTCAAATAAGGTCACATTCTCAGGTACTAGGGGTATAGTCCTCAACATATGAGTTTTAGAGAAATACAGTCACACCTGTAACATTTGCACTGTTGGTGTTACTCCATTTTTTACTTGTTCTGTCTCTTATATGCTGCTCAAGATAGAGGTCTTAGAATTGGCCACCTGAAACCTATATAATTAATGTTAACCAGTGTCGCCTAATAAATTCAATTTAAAAAGAAAGAGGCCATATATATTGTTTCTGAATGCCAAGCATCTAGAGTAGAGATCATAAATTGGAGGCCTGGAGGCCCAGTTCCTTCCATAGTCCTGGTTTGTTTGGTCTGCCCAGTATTAACAACAACAATAATAAATATTATTAATTTATAATATTTAAAATTCAAGAAATTTCACCTAAGAATTCATAACATTTCTTTAAAACAATATCAGAAGATTTTATAACAGGAGTTAACCGGTCAATTGGCTAGTACTATAGTGGCTATACCCTACCAGTGGTCGGCAAACTCATTAGTCAACAGAGCCAAATATCAACAGTACAACGATTGAAATTTCTTTTGAGAGCCAAATTTTTTAAACTTAAACTATATAGGTAGGTACATTCCTTATTGAGGTAGCGCCCACATGTAGTATTTTGTAGAGGAGACACACTCAAGGGGCCAAAGATCCACATGTGGCTCACGAGCCGCAGTTTGCTGACCAGGGCCTATGCTGTCCATTACAACATAGTCACCTCATTTCCATTCAGCCAGCCACACTTATAATTATCTACCTATGGGTATTTGAGCATGTGACCTTGATTTAGAAGCTCAGGTCTTTCCTCTCAGGCTGAGAAAATCCAAAAATATGCCCAGGTATTATCACAATATTGACTAATACAAACTTTATCTTACCTTTTTTTTTTTTTTAACCTACTCTGAACCCAGTGGCCCTTTGACTGGGAGAATCGACTACATTGGGACATCAATGACTTATTATTTCAAGGACTTTTGATCTTGATTTTAACTCTGACATTTTTATCTCATTTTATCCAGACATTACACCTACTGCCAATGTTTTAACTCCAAGAAATATATATATAATTTAAAAAATTTCATTCCATTTATAATAAATATTAGTAGATATAATCTCAATAAAATCAACCATAGCTAAAAAAAAACCCTGCATATAGTAAAAGTAGTAGTAAAAGAACAAAAATAATAGAATTATGTATATTCGGTAACATTGATAACAAGAATTGACCCTAAAAATTCCTTTTGACCAAAATTTTACAGGAAAATTGCACCTTTTTAAAAAACTTCAGTGTGAAAGACTTAAGTTTAAAAAATAATGGCCAAAAATATAATTCAAAGTAGCAGGTGGTATTTGATATGGGTTTTTAAAAATTGATCAACAAATTTTTCAATGTAAGGATTACCAAGAAAATAATTCATTCTGCTAAAATTTAGTAAAATAAAATTTTAATTGAAAATGTTAAAAACAATTTAATTGTACTTAAATTGGACAAGGAATAAACTTTTAAAAAAATTATTTAGAAAATTAACTTTAACATGGTGACATTGATCAGTAAGAGTACATAGGTTTCAGGTAAACATTTCCATAGTATTTGAACTGTTGATTATGTTGTATACCTACCTATTGCCCAAAGTTGAATCATTTTCTGTCTACTTCTATTTGTCCCTCTTTACTCCCTTCCCCCCACCCCCTTTCCCAACCCCCTTACACACATCCCTTCCCCCTGGTAACCACTTCACTTTTATATATGTCCTCTATTCTCAGTTTTATATCCCACTATATGTAAAGTCATACAGTTCTTAGCTTTTTCTGATTTACTTATTTAACTCAGTATAATGCTGTCAAGGTATATCCATGTTGTCATAAATGATACTGTCATTGTTTCTTATGGCTGAGTAGTATTCCATTGTATATATGTATCACATCTTCTTTTATCCAGTCCTCTATTGAGGGATACTGTGGTTGATTCTATGTCTTGGCCACTGTGAATAATGCTGTGATGAACAGGGGGGTGCTTGAGTCTTTACGTACCAGTGTTTTCAAGCTTTTGGGGTAGATACCCTGTAGAGGGATTGCTGGGTCATATGGTAGTTCTATTAATTTTTTGAGGAACCACCACACTTTCTTCCATAATGGTTTGTACTAATTTGCATTCCCACCAGCAATGAATGAGGTTTCCTTTTTCCCCACAGCCTCTCCAACACTTGTTATTATCTGTCTTGTTGATAATAGGCAATCTAACAGGGGTAAGGTGGTAGCTCATTGTACTTCTTATTTGCATTTCTCGAATAGCTAGTGAAGATGAGCATCTTTTCATATACCTGTTGGCCATTTGTATGTCCTCTTGGAAGAAGTGTCTGTTCAGGTCCTCTCCCCATTTTTTAATTGGACTGTTTGCTTGTTTGTTGCTGAGCTTTGTAAGTTCTTTATGTTTTGGATATTAATCCCTTATCAGAGCTGTTGTTTACAAATATCATCTCCATTTAGTTGGCTGCCTATGTGTTTTGTTGTCAGTTTCTTTTGCTGTGCAGAAACTTTTTAGTTTGGTATAATCCCAGTCATTTATTTTTGCCTTTACTTCCCTTGCCTTTGGGGTCAAATTCATAAATTATTCTCTATGGCCAAAGTCCATGAGCTTAGTACCTATGTTTTATTCTATGTAATTTATTTTTCAGATCTTATATTGAGATCTTTGATCCATTTTGAATTAATTTTTGTGCAGTGGGACAAACTGTAGTCAAGTATAATTCTTTTGCAAGTGGCCTTCCAATTTTCCCAGCACCATTTATTGAAGAGGCTTTCTTTTCTCCATTGTGTGTTTTTGGCTCTTTAGTCAAAGATGATTTATCCATATATATGTGGTGTTATTTCTGGGCTCTCAATTTTGTGCCATTGTTCTGAATATCTGTTTTTCTGACAATACCATGCTGTTTTGATTATTGTTGCTCTATAGTATAATTTGAAGTCAGGTAGTGGGATACCTCCAGCTTCATTCTTTCCCTCAGGATTGCTTTGGCTAGTCTGGGTTTTTTATGGTTCCATACAAACCTGGTAATTTTTTGTTCTATTTCTTTAAAAAATGACTTTGGGATTTTGATGGGTATTGCATTAAATTTGTATATTGCTATGGGTAATATGGCCATTTTAACTATGTTGATTCCTTCAATCCATAAACATAAAATTTTTTTCATTTCATTGTGTTTTTCAATTTCTTTCAATAGTGTTTTGAAGTTTTCAATATATAGGTCCTTCATTTCCTTTGTGACGTTTACTGCTAGGTATTTTGTTTGTTGCAATTGTAAAAGGAATTGTTTTTTGGTGTGTTTTTTTTTTAGTTCATTTTCTGACTTTTCATTGTTGGCATACAGGAAAGCAGTGGACTTTCATATATTGATTTTGTATCCTGCATTTTTTACTGTATTGGCTTATTGTTTCTAATAGTATTTTGGTGGAGTCTTTGGGGTTTTCTATATACAGGATCACATCAACTGCAAAAAGTGAAACCTTTACTTTTTCTTTCCTGATATGGATGCCTTTTATTTCTTTCTCTTGCCTGATCACTCTGGCTAAAACTTCCAGAACTATGTTGAATAAGAATGGACAGAGTGGGCAGTCTTGTCTTGTTTCTGATTTTAGAGGAAAAGTTTTTATTTATGTACCATTTAGTATGATATTAGCTGATTGTTTGTCATATATGGCCTCTATTATGTTGAGGTACTTTCTTTCTATTCTAATTTTAAGTGTTTTAAACATAGAGGGATGTTGTATTTTATTGAATGCCTTTTCTGCATCTATTGATAGAATCATACAATTTTTGTTCTTTGTTTTGTTGATGTGTATTATGTTGATCAATTTATGTATGTTGAATTATCCTTGTGCTCCTGGAATGAATCCCACTTGATTGTGATGTATTATTTTATTAATGTGTTATAATATTCTATTTGCTGATACGTTGTTTAGGATTTTTGCTTCTGTATTCATTAGAGATATCGACCTGTAGTTTTCTTTTTTTTATATTGTCCTTGCCAGGTTTCAGTATGAGGGTTATGTTGGCCTCATAAAATGTGTTAGGGAGTATTAGTTCTTCAGTTTTTTGGAAGACTTTGAGAGGGATAGGTACCAAATCTTCTTTGATTTTTGGTAGAATTCACTACTGTAGCCATCTGGTCCTGGACTTTTGTTTTTGGGGAGGTTTTTTATAGTTATTTCTATTTTCCCCTGCTTATAGGTCTATTTAGGTTTCCCATTTCTTCATAACTTAGTATAAGAAAGTTATATAGTTCTTAGAATTTATCCATTTCCTCTAGGTTGTTGAATTTGGTGGCATATAATCTTTTATAATATTCTACTATAATCCTTCGTATATCTATGATGTCTGTGGTAATTTCTCCTCTTTTATTTTGGATCTTGTTTATATGAGTCCTTCTTTTTTCCATAGTGAGTCTAGTCTGTGGTTTGTCAGTTTTATTGATTTTTTCAAAGAACCAGCTTATTTATTGTATTACTTTTTTGTATAGTTTTTTTGTTGTTCTTTATTTCATTTAGTTCTGCTCTAAGTCTTATGATTTCCTTTCTCCTGCTGATTTGGGTTGCTTTTGTTCTTTTTCTAGTTCCTTAAGGTGTGATGTTAGGTTGTTTACTTGTGATCTCTCTTGTTTCTTGATATAAGCCTGCAATGATATAAACTTCCTCTTATTATTGCCTTGCTGCATCTCAGAAATTTTGAAATGTTATGTTGTCATTTTCATTTGTCTGTACATATCTTTTTTTTTTTTTCTTTGCATTTTTCTGAAGCTGGAAACAGGGAGAGACAGTCAGACAGACTCCCGCATACATCTGACCGGGATCCACCCGGCACGCCCACCAGGGGGCAACGCTCTGCCCACCAGGGGGCGATGCTCTGCCCATCCTGGGCGTCGCCATGTTGCAACCAGAGCCACTCTAGCGCCTGAGGCAGAGGCCACAGAGCCATCCCTAGCGCCCGGGCCATCTTTGCTCCAGTGGAGCCTTGGCTGCGGGAGGGGAAGAGAGAGACAGAGAGGAAGGTGCGGCGGAGGGGTGGAGAAGCAAATGGGCGCTTCTCCTATGTACCCTGGCTGGGAATCGAACCCGGGTCCTCCGCACGCTAGGCCGACGCTCTACCGCTGAGCCAACCGGCCAGGGCTGTACATATCTTTTGATCTCTGCTTTTATTTCCTCTTCAACCCGGTCATTTTCTAAAAGTATGTTGTTTAAATTCCACATTTTTGTGGGTTTCTTTACTCCTTTTTTGCAGTTGAATTCTCATTTCAAAGCCTTATGGTCTAAAAATATACTTGGTATAATTTCAATCTTCCTTAATTTGTTGATGTTAGTTTTGTGGCCCAACATATGGTCTATCCTTGAGAATGTTCCATGCACAGTGCAGAAGAATGTATTATCTGATGTTTGGGAATGAAATATCCTATAAATGTCTATTATGTTCATTTGATCCAGAGTGTCACATAAAGCCGATATTTCTTTATTCATTCTCTGATCTATCGAAACTGTCAATGGTGTGTTGAAATCTCCAAGTATGATTGTGTTTTTGTCTGCTTCTATTTTTAGATCAGTTAGTAGATTTCTTTTATATTTTGGTGCTCCCTGGTTCAGTGCATATATATTAAGATGTGTTATGTCTTCTGGATTCAGTGTCCCCTTTATAATTATGATATGTCCACCTTTGTATCTGGTTACCTTTGTTGTCTTGAAGTCAGCATTGTCAGACATGAGTTTGGCTACATTTGCTTTTCTTTGTATATTATTTGCTTGGAGAATCCTTTCTCAACCTTCCACTTTAAATTTACTTTTGTTCTTGCTGCTTATAGGTGTCTCTTGAAGGCAGCATATTGTGGGTTTTGCTTTTTGATCCCATCTGTTACTCTGTACCTCTTTATTGTTGAGTTCAGTCCATACATTTAGTGTAATTATTGACACTTGAGGATTTCCTATAGCCATTTTATGTTTTGTTGTGGTAGCTCTGTATCTTGTTTGGTTCACCTCATTTTTGTTTCTGTCAGTTGTTTTTGTTTGGAGGTATTCCATACTTCTCTCCTGTTTCTTTTCTTTTTTTTTAGCTGTGTGTTTCAATAGTAGCTTTTTTGTGGGTGGTTACCATTAAATGGTCATTAAGAGAAAAATGTTTGTATGTACAAAAATCCTTTGTCTCATGAGTGCTTCTGCACTCCATCCTCCTTTGCAAGGGCTGATGTTTATTCTCTCCCTTTTTATGTTATTATTGTTACAGATTATCCTTCTTTTTATTGTGGCTTTGTTGGAGCTTTTACTTGTAGTTTTAGTTTGTTTTGTTCTCTATATCTGGTCAAATAATACCCTTGAGTATTTCCAGCAGTGAGTGTTTTCTGGTGAATTTCCTCAGCTTCTGTATGTCTTTAAAAGTTTTTATTTCTCCTTCATATTTGAAGGATTACTTTGATGGATATAGTATTCTTGGCTGGTAATTCCTCTCTTTCATTACCTTGAACATTTGGGTTTGCTCTCTTCTGGTTTGTAGAGTTTCTTCTGAGAAGTCTGATGATAACCTAATGGGCTTTCCTTTATTTGTTATGTTCTTCTTTTCCCTAGCTGCCTTGAGGATTCTTTCTTTGTCATTTTTGACATTTATTATGATGTGCCTTAGAGTAGGTCTGTTTGGGTTGTGGTAACTCAGTGTTATGTTTGCTTCTTGGATTCAAGGCTCTAACTCTTTTCATAGGCTTGGGAAATTTTCATCCATTCTTTGTTTGAATAAGCTCTCCATTCTCTTCTCCTTCTCTTTTTTTTCCTGCTATACGCATTATTCTTATAATGCTCTTCCTGATAGAGTCAGACAATTCTTGTAGAGCTCTCTTTTTATTTTTTTAATTCGTCACTCCCTCTCCTTTTCTTGCTGTAGCATCTCTAATTACCTGTCTTTCATGTCACTGATTTTTCTCTCTACCTGGCTTGTTCTGTTAGCTAAACTTGCTATGTCAGTCTTAAATTCATGTATTGAGTTCTTCATCTCTGTTTTTAAAGTTTCAATCCCCTTGGTGAAGTTTGTTTTGTTCATTTGTTTTCTGAGCTCATTAGGTTGCCTTTTGGTGTCGTCTCACATCTTGTTGAGTATTTTCAGAACTTCAATTTTTAATTCTCTATCATTTAACTCCAAGGTTACCATGTGATTGAGATTTTTTTCTGGAGATTTTTTATTTTCTTTCTTTCTTTTTTTGTATTTTTCTGAAGCTGGAAACAGGAGAGACAGTCAGACAGACTCATGCATGCGCCCGACCGGGATCGACCCAGCATGCCCACCAGGGGCAACGCTCTCTGCCCACCAGGGGGCAATGCTCTGCCCCTCTGGGGTGTCACTCTGCCGTGACCAGAGCCACTCTAGTGCCTGGGGCAGAGGCCAAGGAGCCATCTCCAGCGCCCGGGCCATCCTTGCTCCAATGGAGCCTTGGCTGTGGGAGGGGAAGAGAGAGGCAGAGAGGAAGGAGGGGTGGGGGTGGAGAAGCAAATGGGCGCTTCTCCTATGTGCCCTGGCCAGGAATCGAACCCGGGTCCCCCGCATGCCAGGCCGACACTCTACTGCTGAGCCAACCGGCCAGGGCCAATTTTTTATTTTCTTTCTGAACTACGTCTCCATCTTGTGTAGTCATGGTATTCAATTTCTTCTTCCTTGAAGGCATTTGAGAGTGGTATTGTTAAAAACTTTAACAAAAAAAACTAAAACAATTTAAACATTAAAATAACAAAAATATAAAAATTTAAAAAAATACAGAAAGAAAAGCTACAAAGGTATTTCAAAAACAAAAAGAAAAAAACAAAACACTCACCAAAAATAAGAATAAAATATATATAAATTTAAAAAATTAAATTCAATAGAGAAAAGGAGAAAAAAGAATAAGAAGAAAAAATAAGGAAAAATAAATTTTGGTTTTCAGAGATTTCTTCCAGTAGGTTTTATTGTGTTTTATAAGTTTTAGCTCTGTAAAGTTCCTGGGCTATCTTCTGCTGGGATGGTGTCTCAATGACGTAGGCAGGACCGCAGTCAGGTTGGTGGGTGGGGTGTGTTGTGAGGGCTTTATGGCTCTAGCAATGATGATCTCAGGCTTCCAGGTGCTCTCTCTTATGTCTCAACAAACCTGGGGACTGAACGTGGAGCACCTCTGTCCTTCAGGGGAGAGAGTGGCTCTGGAGAGCAAGCTGTGAGGTTTGTGTCTGCCACTCTTATTACCACAAAGTTAGGGAGGTGGGTTTTTGAGGCTAGGGAACTGCACTTTAGTTTCTCTGTCTCTGTCAAGTGTGGGCTACAGGCAGACCATGGGAACACTGGCTGTGACCACAGTGCTCTGGCTGCTCTGGTTTATCTCCCCCTCTGCCCCTCTATGTCACTTTTCTTCCCAGCAGAAGAAGACTCAGTCACTCCATGTTTCCCTCTCTGTACCCCTTAGACCAGGGGTCTCAAACTCGCGGCCCGCCCACCAATTTTGTGCGGCCCGCAGACTAATCAAACTTCGTGGATTAGTCTGCTGGCCAGTCTGCGGGCCGCACAAAATTGGTGAGCGGGCCGCATGCAGCCTGCGGGCCCGAGTTTGAGACCCCTGCCTTAGACAAAATCCAGAGAGCCCAAGCTTCCCTCCTCTCCATAATCCAGCAGAGAAAAACAAACAGTCATTCCAGGTTTGTCTTCTCTCCTCTTCAATGCCCACCACAAATGTGTTTTATCTCCCCTTTTCACCCCATCCCACCTTTAATCCATTTGGTGCATGAATGTTTTAGGTGCACCTGTGAGCCCAGCTAGGGTTTCTTTACTGTGTTATAGTTGTTCAATCTATTGAAATTTCAAGGGAAGAAATCAGGAGTATCTCTCATGCCCCTATTACTCTGACATCAACTTTTCAGAATTAAACTTTTATCAAGAACATGCTTTATGAAAATTTATTGTTTGTATAATTCAGATCCCATTTTATACTTAAAATATTAGCCAGGATCAAAATACCCAATAGGTCAAAATGATGGGAATCCAAACCATAGTATCAAAACATTCTATCATTTAAGGACTCTGTCAATAATGGTATTTGAAGTCAGGCAAGTGAGTGCAGTGTTATCAAAAGGAATTTTAAAAACCTGAAATTGTGCAGAAATCGCTCAACCTCTTGAAAGTAGTAAAAGGATGGAAATGTAAGAGGCAGTGGATAAAAGATCATAGGATGCTGTAGGTAAGCAATGTTTACTTGAGGCTACTAACAAACCTATTTCTTTTCTCCCTCACTAAGAACACCAATCAGGGTCCTCAGGCCTGGAAGACTGAAGACATTCCAGCCAACAAAATATCCATTTCATGGCAGTTACCACAATATGCGCTGGTTACAGCTGGGGAAGTCATGTTCTCTGTCACAGGACTTGAGTTTTCTTATTCTCAGGTGGGTTTTTGCAGGTAGAAAGTGGAGGTGGAGATATTGCTTAGAGGGTGGTGAAATTTAATCCTAGTGCTGCTTTAATATATACATTGTAGCCTTAGAGTCCTTATACATGACCCTCAACAGAGAGTCATCTGATTCCCAGGATCATGGAAGTGCAATATAGTAGCCTATGGTATTTGATATCTAGGAAAGGATATTTAAAAATTAAGAATAAGGGTGGTGGAGTCAAACTACCTATGTTCAAATTTTGGCTGGACAACCTATCCTGTGACCTTCAGCAAGTGAATTATTTCTCTAATGCTATTTTTCTTTATATATATAAAAAAGAATACTAGTAGAAGTTATCTCTTAGGGTTATAATTAAGATCATATAATATAATGAATTAAAATATTCAATTAAGAGCTCCATTCTTTTATTACTATTAACATTATTAACACCCCTGTGATAGCTGAACTCAGTGGGGAAAGTTCAAATCTGGAAACTTTTGTGGAAGTTTTCTGGATAGGTGCATGGCACATGAGGGTGGTATAAGGATTTTGTTTATTGACAAACTATGTTCTCTCTAGGCTCCCTCTAGCATGAAATCTGTACTCCAGGCAGCCTGGCTGTTGACAATTGGAGCTGGGAATTTCATTGTGCTTGCTGTAACACAGTTCAGTGGCCTGGTACAGGTATGGATCAGAAAGAAACAGGATTCTTTTTTATCTCCAAGGCCTAACCTTCTGTCTATCCAAGGTTTCCCCCACCCCATTCCCCATGTGAGACAGGTTAGATGCACACAGACTTTGTCAGAAAAATCAACTTATATAATAAGTGTCAGTAATGGCCACCATATGCCCATGTGAGGGAAGGTCGGTGAATCCAGTCTTCTAGGAAACCTCTGCCTAAATGATGAGCCTGGGTCAATCTGCTCCCAAGTTCTCATCCTCTGATGATCTCTTTAGTCTCAGGTTGTTTTCTTATATTTATTTCCTCCTGCAGTGGGCCGAATTCATTTTGTTTTCCTGTCTCCTGCTGCTGGTCTGCCTGATCTTCTCCATCATGAGCTACTACTATGTTCCCGTAAAGCCAGAGGATATTCTGGGGCCAGCAGCTAAGCAGATTCCCCATCTCCAAGAGAACATGATCAACCTGGAGATCAAGAACACAAAGCTCTAAGGACTCCCAAGACTCTGCCCAGGCCCAAATTCTGGACTCTGGTCTCGGCCATCATAGGACTTGAAGCGTTTCTTTTTCTTCTAATTGGATAGGGGAGAGAGGTAGCATCATATCTGAGTTGATCTCCTCCACTGTTCTCCCATGGTAGAGGCAGTTCTGGACTTTCAAATACATTAAAGAGCAAGACCCCTGAGACTGTAGCTGTTTTCCCATGTATCAATGAACTCAATAGACCTTGTATATTGTGAGAGAAGCCAGCCTGGTGTCTAGAAATGGCTATGAAAACACAAATATATAATTGAAATTAGTCTCTGTGGGTATGCAAAATCATGTGGAAACTGCCCACTATTTAGAACTGATGACCTCACTTTTTGAGATGCTGGTTTAGGGGAAAAACTGCAGAATAACAGAGAAATAGTATTTCAAGTTTCTTCATAAGCAATGTAACTGACTTATTCACAAGGAACTCAAGAACTGGTACATCTGGTGTGATCTGGTCCAAGGGCCGGCTTATCAGCTATCCAAGTCTGATAAAACCTTAGTAAATGTTTCAGTACAGAATAACAGAATGTTAATTTTATTAACATAGAAGAAGATCTTTTTTATAATTACAGTATTTTATCTACTAATGCAAAGATCCCTTTCTCAGGACTGATGGATCTTTGGAAATCAAATTAAAGATGGTAAACGTTTGTAAATGTGGTTCTGGAAAACAGGAATGCGTATAAATTGTAGAAACCCTGAAGAGCCCTCCTTCTGCAGTGCACGCCATCGCAGGGGCCACCGCGGCGCAGCCCGGCCTCCTGCCCTCCTGTGCACAGTGTGTAAACACTAAATATAATTTTGAAATCCTGTCTTTTCAGTGTTGTGCCAACTTTTTCTCATTATTACATCGTGTCTTGCTTATTGCAACAAATATTTAATAACAACAATATTTTCATGAATCCACCTTCCTTTATCATTCTCTTCAGCCTCAAATAAAGTGGCCCCATTTTAATTACTTTTCTTGTTTTATTTTCCTCACAATTTTTAAATTCCATTTCTTTATTTAGGTCTGGGAATTTCTCACTTATTAAAAAAAAAGTTACATTAAAACACTAGATTTGAGCTTTTAAAATGGTAATGCTCAACGGAGGGGTATAATTCCGTATTAAAATCCTGTCACAATCTGGGGTGGGGGAGGAGAGGAAGGAAGAACATGAGCTTTTTTGTTTGTTTTTATGTTAATGAAAAAGGTGAAAAACGTTACCTTACACACAACAAATGAATCCTTGGACAGACATGAGAATGTCACTAGGATATATTGCTAGAAAAATAGTTCAGAACCACTGTATTAGAGAGCCTCATTTCATTGGTTTTGTTCCATTAAACTCATTTAGAACTGTGCTGAGTCTCACACTGTAAGATAACAAGTAAGAGAAGTTGTTCCAGCTTCCCAGACATTATCTACTTTAGGTTCAGTGACCGAGGTTTCAGAAGTGCTGAAGTGACAGCTGCACTGTCCAGTTTCCCCAGATGTCTTGATGTGAACCAGAGCAGCTTTAACTCAGTCTGTTCAATGAAATATTGTTCGAAGAGGTGTTAACAGTGCTCTGTGAATAAAAGTTTCTATGGACAGACAAATTCTAGGAATGGGGCATATCATATCTTCTTAATATTTGTATACTAAAGATTCTGAAAAATCCTGCACTAAAAACATAAGACACTTTGTATAGCCTGACACGGTGCCATGCTCTGCAGAACACTAGTTTGAGAAGCACTGATAGGCAACCCTTACTTATGCCAAACTTAAAGCTTCTTCTCTGAAACCTCCTACCACGTTGGTTCTTCCCTTTCTTGCTAGCAAGAATAAGTGTAAATCCTCTTTCAAATGGCAGACTGTTTGCTATTTGAGGAGAGCTTCTACGTCTCTAATCATTAAGTATTCATTAAGCTAAAGATTCTCGGTTTCTTTTTTAAACAGGGTAGTTACAAATGTATTCTTATTTTTGGAGAGAGAAGATAGGAGAGAGAGTTTATTCAGTGGTTCCTCATAGGGCACAGTCTGTTCTTTCACTACTCTGTTTTCCTTCCTCTGAAAAATCTCCTTTGTTTGAAATGCATCAGTGGGTCAGAATCCCTCTTAATATGTGACACCTGGCACCAGGTACAACATCCAGAAGTGGTCAGACTAGAAGAACTAGGATCTCCCTTTCTCCAAGAAATACACATTTGTTAATACAGACTTAGGTAACATTAGATGTTTGGGGTAACCACCTCACAATGAAAGCTTATAATCTAATCATGTGGTCAGCTAAAATCTCCAGTTCTTTAAGAGAGCTATTGTTTATCCAAATACACCTTTGAGTTCTACTATATGCCATTCACTAAGTTAGGTGTTGGAAAACCAAACATGAAAATCTACTATACATGTGCACACAGTAACCTCATTTATCTTGACTGTCAAGATTCTAAAGAGTGCAAAGCCCTTGAAGAAGTAATCAACTTTTGAGAAGGAGCAAGAAGGGCAGTATGACAGGACTGGAGTAAGTAAGGTGTGAAGAGGTAGAGGATGCAGGCAGAGGAAGCTAGGGACCAGATCGTGTGGGGCCTTGTGACCACGGTAAGAGACTCTGATGTTTTTCTAAGTGAGATGTAAAGTGCTGGAGGTTTAGGACATGGGAGAGACAATCTGATTCTCCATTTAAGCTTACTCTGGCTGCTGAGTGAAGAGTTGTCTGTAGGCAGGAAGGAAGGGTGTCCAGTTAGCCAATTAGGAGATTTTTATAACAATCTAGGCAAAAGTTGATTATTACTTGGACAAAGTGGGAGCAGTGGATGTAGGAATGTATTGGAATTTAACGCTAAGGGAGGACTGAATTAAGTATGATTTATATTATATAAATGGTTTTGAAAGAAAGAAAGCAATGCTGACTCTTAGATTTGGGGGCTTGAGTAAGGAGGATGGACAATGGTGCAAGTTTCTTGGAGTAGGGAAGACGAGGGTAAGGATAGGTTTGGGGTGTAAGGTAACAAGTAGTTTTGTTTTATGCATGGTAAGCTTCAGATGCAAATGATCAAATTGAAGATGTTGAACTGGTAAGGGTGAGATCAATGCTTGGTATGACAGCCAAGGAGGGTTTTAAGTATAGTGCCACATAGACTGCTACAATGTGTAGCTTGAGGAATGGAATGTAGCGTATTTCCTAGGCTGGTTCATAACAGACAAATCCAGCCCAATCCACCTTTTACATGCCTGTTTTCTGCATTGATCTGGTCACCTCTGAGACACTCGGACCTCTAGAAGAGGAGCATTTAGTCCTAACAAAAGGAAAGTTCTGTATTGCTCTGGTTAGCAAGGCAGCTTTGTAATATTACAAGAAAGAACATGGACTGTGGAGTAGCACACTCTAGTCTGAATATTTTATTTACTAGTAGAGGTCCTTTTGCAAGATTTATTAATTTCTTTCAACCCTGAGTAAGAATGATAATAACTGTTAATAGAGTTTCTGATAAAATAAAAGCATTGGGGATAACAGTAGGCACTCCATAAAAACTGCAATCTATTATGTTAAGTTTAATAAGTAGGGAAGAAAGTTCATATCTTCATTGAGTTAGAACTTTATTATAAACCTACCCTGGACTAACTCCATCTATAATCTCAAATATTCAATTGCAGAAACACAAAAGGAGCCAGAATTCTAATAATGAAGCATAGCAAGTTCTAAGCCCATGGTTATTAAATTCTGGTATTAAATTCCCTAAAGACAAGGACCTATTTTATATTTCTTTTGCATTCTCCACAGTATCCTCCCTACCAAAACTCTTCTCTTAGAGAAAATCTCTAGCCAAAATCCAGAAAAGGAAATGCCCTAGATACTAAGTAACTCTGTCATCTTTAGATTGGACTAAGGGTGGACTTTGGCACAAGTGGGCCCATCAGAGTCTCTCAAGAATTAGAATTAATACAAAGGTTCAGCCTGACCTGTGGTGGCGCAGTGGATAAAGCGTCGACCTGGAAATGCTGAGGTCGCCGGTTCAAAACCCTGGGCTTGCCTGGTCAAGGCACATATGGGAGTTGATACTTCCAGTTCCTCCCCCCCTTCTCTCTCTCTCTCTCTCTCTCTCTCTCTCTCTTTCTCTGTCTCTCCTCCTCTCTAAAATAAATAAATAAATAAATAAAACTTAAAAAAAAAAGAAATTTCTTAAGAATATTTAAAAAAAATATTAAAAAAAAAATACAAAGGTTCAGAGAGTCAGTCAGATGCTATAGGGCACTTACACTGAAGGGTGTGTACACTGTCGGAGGGCAGGGGTATTGGCACCATGGCAGCTTTGTGTAAGCAAAAGTTATATTGGGATGAAATTAGAAAGCTGTAAAATAAGGTGGTCAGAAAAGAGGATAGATGAGCAAATACAGAGAGAAGAGCTGAACTGTCAAGACACACACAGCTTAAAAGAGAGACAAAAAGAGCAACAGAAAGGAACAAAAACAGACAGAAGGATAGACATTCAGGGAAAAGTGAGGAATATGGGGACAAAATAGCAAATGAGAAAGAATGGGGTTTAAGAATTGGAATTGTCATCTGAAAAGGATTCAGATAACTCCAAGTATCTGCTAACTGCAAACACCAGAGAGCCTCTGTTGTCCGCAAAAGCAGCCCCCTTACCCTTCCCTGATGGATGATGAGTCTACCCTGTTTGAAGACCTTGTAGTGACCCCACTTGAAGTGCTTTCCTGGCAAGTGAGTGTCCTATTCCACTCTCCTTCATTGCCTCCATATCTACAACTATAGACAGATCCTAAAATGTGTGTAGGCCAGTTGCCAAGTCTAATTAGGAGGCAAGAAGCTTGCACGGCAAGAGTTATAAAATAGCACTAATGTTTATCAGCAAGAATCTGAGAAATACATATGGAACTGAATTATAAGTGTACCAGACCAAAGATTGTAGAAAATAAACTTCAGTTATGCCAGCATTATTATATAGGTGCACTTACCAGAGATTCTGGATTCAATGTACTATTACATGCAGTTGGTAGAGTTCTAATTATTTTCTCTCTTTGTTGTTGATAGACTGAAAATTGGATTCATTCCTGGCCTATGCTGAGTTCAGATGTCAGAAATCCCTTGTAGAGGAAGGAATAGAAAGATTTAGGAAGATGAGAATGTTAGAATGAATCTATTAGGTATTACCCGTTTAGCCATCCTAGCCCCAAGGATATGCCTGTTGTAAGAGCATTGAGAAATGCATTAATAAAGGTAGTGTCAACAGCCAACATATTTTTAAAGCACTATAGTGGCTGTCTTCTGCAGGTCAGAGATGAAGGTGGAAAATACTGATATTAAAGTAGCTTCTATGATTTCTATAAAGCTAATGATATCTCAGAAATATTAAGTATTACCAAATTTTCAGAGACAACTGGGTTATTGGAATATTTTGTATTAAATAATTGATCATAGGGTCCCTAGTGCTAAAGTAGGAGGGTCCTTAAGTTTATCTGGGTAAAGAATGCTTTCTGTGAAGTAAAGGTCCTTTGGTGAACATTTACATAAGACAAATATTCTGACACTATGAGTTCATTCTGAGAGATCCCATCACATAACTCTTTCTCGTGACCAACTTGTTACCAGTTCTTATATCTTTTTTTTTTTTTTACAGAGACAGAGAGAGAGTCAGAGAGAGGGATAGACAGGGGCAGACAGACAAGAATGGAGAGATGAGAAGCATCAATCATTAGTTTTTCGTTGCACATTGCAACACCTTAGTTGTTCATTGATTGCTTTTTCATATGTGCCCCAACCGCGGGCCTTCAGCAGACCAAGTAACCCCTTGCTTGAACCAGCGACCTTGGGTCCAAGCTGGTGAGCTTTGCTTAAACAGATGAGCCTGCGCTCAAGCTGGCAACCTCGGGTTCTCGAACCTGGGTCCTCGGCATCCCAGTCCGATGCTCTATCCACTGTGCCACCGCCTGGTCAGGCACCAGTTTATATCTTATCCCTTTCATGTCTCCAACTGTCTTACCACATCATTAGCCCTGATCCATGTATACTACAGAGCTGCTCCAAAGGTCAGCTTTTCTATGGGCAAATGGGCAATGAGATGTCATGTCTACAATTCTGCTCATTGGAAGAAATTCCCTATTCTTTTATGGCAGGGCCACCCCTTGATGGGGCTACTGCATCGAATAAGTCATCTCCAGCTGCTTGCAAAACCATGTAAATTAGGCTCAAACATTTTATTTGCAGATTAACTTGCTATAGAGAACACTCCATTTGACTTAAATATGGAATGAGGGCAGAGTGGCAGTGCAATGAGAGTAAACACACCAGCAGTGAGAGCCATGTGTTCATTCAGTTTATACTTGTTTATGCCCAGTCCCAAATATATGACATGATGGATTGTTGCTGGGCCTGCCCAGGTCTATGGCTCAGTAGATCAGACACCTAATTCACGTGGGGCAGCTGCTATTCCACAGTCAAGTAAGTGTTCAGTCTCAATCACTCCTAATAGCAAGCCAAAACCTATCTCTCAAAATGAGGATAATTATTTTTCAAAATAGGCATAATTTTTCTCCAAAACCAGATGGATCTCTATTTGAATCTTCTATCAGGTATTCCACAGAGTCCATACAGCATCATGATCAGTCATAGATATTTTGCAAACCATTGGACTCAATGGTCATATATAGGGTGACCATATAATTTATCATTCAAAGTAGAACAGTTTTGAGATGGAAAGGAAGCACTAGTAATAAATATGCTGGGACCACAGGCATAAATTAAAACTATCCTGAGATGTATGCTCATCCAGTTGTGAGAGCCAAGTAATTTTCTTTGCTACACAGCCTTAACTAACCAGAGTGCACACTGAAAGATAGATCCAGAAAATTTTGACAGAGAGATCTCAATTCTAAGATTTCTTGGATTAGGTCATTGAATTTAAAAGTAACAAATCTTCAACTACAGGCAGAAAAAATAAATAATAGTTATTGAACTATAGTGTATATGAGAAGCATCTGGATGATTTATTAAAACATTCCTGGATTTTTAGAAAACCTGAATAGACCAATTACAACTAATGAAATTGAATCAGTAATCAAAAAGTTCCCAGCAAACAAAAGTCCTGGACTGGATGGCTTCACAGGCAAATTTTGCCAAACATTCAAAGAAGAACACCTAATCTCAAGCTATTCCAAAAAAGTCAAGAGGAGGGAAGACTTTCAAGCTCTTTTTATAAAAGGCCATATTTTTGCTGATATATCTCTTTGGGCAAGGGAAACAAAAAGAAAAATAAACAAATGGGATTACATCAAACTAAAAGGCTTTTCTACAGCAAAAGAAACCATCAACAAAATGAAAAAGAAACCCACTGAATGGGAGTACATATTTGCCAATGATGCATCTGATAAGAGGTTAATTTCCAAAATATATAAAGAACTTATAGAATTCAACACTAGGAAGACAAACAATCCAATTAAAAAACAGGCAAAGGACCTGAATAGACATTTCTCCAAAGAGGACACAGAGATGACCAATAGATATATGAAAAAATGCTCAATATCACTAATCATCAGAGAGATGCAAATTAAAACTAAATGAGATATCATCTCACATCTGCCAGATTGGTAACCATCAATAAATCAACAAACAACAAGTGTTGACAAGAATGTGGAGAAAAGGGGACCCTTGTGCACAGTTGGTAGGAATACAGACCGATGCAGCCACTGTGGAAAACAGTATGGAGTTTCCTCAAAAGATTAAAAATGGTATTGCCTTATGACTCAGCAATTCCACCTCTGGGAAGAATCCTGAAACACTAATTCAAAAGAACATATGCACCCCTGTGTTCATTGCAGTATTATTTATACTGCCCAGGATCTGGAAATAGTTCAACTGCCCATTAGTAGATGAGCAGATAAAAAAAAGCTGTGGTATATTTACACAATGGAATACTACTTGGTGTTAAAAAAAAAAAAAGAAAGAAAGAAATCTTACCTTTTGATACAACACGGATAGGCCTGGAGAGTATTCTGGAGAGTATTATGTTAAGTGAAGTAAGCTAGTCAGAGAAAGACAAATACCATATGGTCCCACTTATATGTAGAATCTAATGAACAAAATAGAAACAGAGGCATGGCCATGTGGAACAGACTGACAGCTGTCAGAGGGGAGGGGGTAGAGGAGTAGATGTAAGAAGGTGAAGGGATTAGCCAAAAAACGTATGTATTGTACATAACACATAGACAGAGACAACAGTGTGGTGATAGCCAGAAGGAAAGAAGGGTGAAGGGCAGGTGGAGGTGGGCAAAGGGGGATGGAAGGGGGACAAAAAAGGGCCTTTGCTTGGAGCACTGGGCTCATAACGCAGGGTGAAGGTGATGTTTTATTGAGTCATACACTTGAAACCTGTATGTTTTTACGAATCAATGTTACCCGAATAAATTCAATTAAAAAGAACATTACTGGATTCTATACCCTAAGGTCCTAATTCAGTAGCTGTAAAGTGAGGCCTGAGATTTGCATCGTAACAAATTCCGAGGTGATACTGATGCTGCTGATCTAAGGACCATACTTTAAGAACCCCTAATCTACAAAAAAGAGAAAAATATCCCCACAGACTGTCCTTAGTCATTTCCACAGCAAAAACTGATAACAAAAGATAATAAAGTGAAAATTATACCAAAATGTGGTTGAAATTTTAGGACCACTGACAGCTTTCATAAACATGAACAAACGCAAGGAAGACTGCCTTTATGAGAACCTCTTGCAAAAGCTATGTGATAATGAAATCTAGGTAAGAAGAGATGGATAAAAATAAAGAACTCAGGAATGAAAAAGCTATGGTAGATATAAAACCAGTACTGACTAATTATGAGAATGTGATTGGAAAGCACATTATATATAGAAAGTATAATAAAAAATATTGTACAGAAACAGAACAATATATCTCATCTACAAAGAATAAAATTTATGAACCTGACCTATGGTGGCGCAGTGAATAAAGCGTTGACCTGTAACAAACACAGGTCTCCAGTTCAAAACCCTGGGCTTGCCTGGTCAAGGTCAAGGCACATATGGGAGTTGATGCTTCCTGCTCCTCCTCCTGTCCTCTCTTTCTCTCTCTTTCTCTACACCTCCTTGCCTCTCTAAAATAAATAAATAAAAAGTTTAAAAAAATAAAAGAATAAAATTTATAAACCAAAATTCGAGCCTCCCTTTAACAAGGGCATCAACTTTAACTTAAAAAGAAACTGAACAAAATTAATAACAGGTCCTAAAAGTACTTTATTGTAAATCACTTCTTTTTCTGATAATAAAATCTAGGGGGTGCAATATATTCATGGCCAGAGTGTATATGGTTGTATTTATTAATTCAGGTGCAGATCAGGTCTCCAGTAATATAAAACTCAACTATGTTCTATTTTACCTACAATTTTTCTTTTTTGCTGCAGTTTCCTGCTATTCAAGGTAAATAAATTAAGACTTGTGCTGTGAAATAGTCTAATGACTCATCTGAAGTGTAAATCTTTTTGTTTGTCAAAAATTGTGAAATATGTTTGAGACAATGAAAATAAGTCCAAGGCCTGGCTAGTTCACATCTTGATGTAACTGAACTTAAAATGAACTCTATAAACTCAATCCTCCATGAACTCTACCCTAAGAAAAGTACAGTATTTTACTCTACAGAATTATAAAAGATGAGAAAAGCTTTTGCTTTTTAAAAATGGCTACCAAAAGTCTTTGTATCACTTTTGTAAATGTTGGAAAGTAATCCTGAATCAAAATTATGTCTTTTCAGGTTTACTAAAATAAATATACTGAAAAATTTGTTTACAGTGTGTCCATAAAGTCATGATGCACTTTTGACCGGTCACAGGAAAGCAACAAAAGACGATAGAAATGTGAAATCTGCACCAAATAAAAGGAAAACTCTTCCAGTTTCATACCTATTCAGTGCAGTTCGATGTGGGCTCACGCACAGATTTTTTAGGGATCCTTAGGTAGCTATCCCATATAGCCTCTACAGACTCGTCACTGACTGATGGCCTATCAGAACGGGGTTTCTCCACCAAAATGCCAGTTTCCTTCAACTGCTTATCCCACCGAGTAATGTTATTCCTATGTAGTGGCGCTTCATTATAAACGTGCCGATATTCACGTTACACTTTGGTCACAAATTCTAATTTAGCAAGCCACAGAACACACTGAACTTTCCTCTGTACCAGGGGTCCTCAAACTTTTTACACAGAGGGTCAGTTCACTGTCCCTCAGACTGTTGGAGGGCCAGACTATAAAAAAAACTATGAACAAATCCCTATGCACACTGTGTATATCTTATTTTAAAGTAAAAAAAACAAAACGGGAACAAATACAATATTTAAAATAAAGAACAAGTAAATTTAAATCAACAAACTGACCAGTATTTCAATGGGAACTATGGGCCTGCTTTTGGCTAATGAGATGGTCAATATGCTCCTCTCACTGACCACCAATGAAAGAAGTGCCCCTTCTGGAAGTGCGGCGGGGGCCGGATAAATGGCCTCAGGGGGCCGCATGCGGCCCGCGGGCCATAGTTTGGGGACCCCTGCTCTGTACTGTCCACATTTTGACTGGCATGGCTGTGGGCTGCTCTGCTGTATACACGGTGTTACGTCATCATCTGCGCATGCGCACATGCTGTCACATCATCCTACAGAAACTGGGAGGGTTTTCCTTTTATTTGGTGCAGATTTCACATTTCTATTGTCTTTTGTTGCTTTCCTGTGACCGGTCAAAAGTGCACCATGACTTTATGGACACACAGTACTTTAACAAGACATAGGTGTTAAGGAAGGAGCAGTGAAATTGGAGGAAATATGAGTTTCTAGTATTCTCATTTTTATACCAGGAAGTCCAGTTGCAACCTGAGGTTTTAGGCTTTGGCCAGCTGGCTCAGCAGTGGAGTGTTGGTCTAACGCAGGGGTCCCCAAACTACGGCCCGCGGGCCGCATGCGGCCCCCTGAGGCCATTTATCTGGCCCCCGCCGCACTTCCGGAAGGGGCACCTCTTTCATTGGTGGTCAGTGAGAGGAGCATAGTTCCCATTGAAATACTGGTCAGTTTGTTGATTTAAATTTACTTGTTCTTTATTTTAAATATTGTATTTGTTCCCCCCCTTTTTTTTTTTTAACTTTAAAATAAGATATGTGTAGTGTGCATAGGGATTTGTTCATAGTTTTTTTTATAGTCCAGCCCTTCAATGGTCTGAGGGACAGTGAACTGGCCCCCTGTGTAAAAAGTTTGGGGACCCCTGGTCTAACGTGTGGATGTCCCAGGTTCGATTCTCAATCAGGACACACAAGAGAAGCACTCATCTGCTTCTCCACCTCTCCTCCTCTCCCTTCTACTCCCACAGCCATAGCTTGTGTCCCTTATTTATTTATTTATTTATTTATTTATTTATTTAGAGAGGGAGAGACAGGCAGGGAGAGAGATGAGAAGCATTAATTCATGCAGCACCTTAGTTCATTGATTGCTTTCTCAAATGTGCCTTGGTGGGGAGCAAGTGGGGGCTCCAGCTGATACAGTGACACCTTGCTCAAGCCAGCGACCTTGTACCTCAAGCCAGCAACTATGAGGTCACGTCTATGATCCCACACTCGAGCCAGGGACCCCACACTAAAGCCGGTGACCTTGGGGTTTCAAACCTGGGTCCTCTGCATCCCAGGTCAATGCTCTATCCACTGTGCCACCACCTGGTCAGGCACATACCCCACCTTTAAATATCATTTTTTACAGTATTAGATAGTATTATAATTTTTGTCAATAATCAAATATGATTTGTAAAACCCATAAGGAAAAGAATTTATCCATTGAATGGACTCATAGTTCTGCTCTATTTGTTCCTTCTTGCTTCCTGATGCTCAAAGTTTCCTTGTTTTACCATTTCCTTTCTGTTTGAAAAATTTCCTTTAGCCAGTCTTTCAAGGATAGTTCTGCTAGTCACAAAATATTTTAGTTTTCATTCATCTGTGTTTTTATTTTCCCTTCATTTCTGATAGTTTTGCCAGATACAGAACTATGAGTCAACAGTTTTTTTCATTTAGCACTTAAAAATATTTTGTCATTTCTTTCTTTATGATTTCACTTGACAAATATATTCAAATTGGTGTTTCCCTACCAGGAATGCATTATTTTTCTCTGGCTGTTTTCAGGATGTTTTCTTTGTCTTTAGTTTTCAAAAATTCATTATTTTTCTTGGCATGAATTTTTTTAGTCTATCTTGTTGTTGAATTCATTATACTTCTTGGAGCTCTAGGTTGATGTCATTTATCAAATTCTAGAAGTTTTCAGCCATTATTTTTTCAAATGGTCATTCATCCCCACTCTTTCTTCTCTACTTTCTAGGACTCCAATGATATAAATGTTGGATATTTTTAAATTGTTTCACAAGTCCTGAGGTTCTGCTCATATTTTTAAGCCTATTTTCTATTGTTCATATTGGGTGAAATTTATTGTTCAGTCCTCAAGTTCACTAATTCTGTCCTCCATAATCTCCACACTATTGTTGAGCTCATCCAGAGTCTTTATTTCTATTGTATTTTTCAGTTCTATAATTTCTATTTTTTTCATAACTTTTCTTCCTTTTCTGAAATTTTCTATTTTTAATTTAAGAATATTTGTACTCGATTATTGTAGCATTTTTATAATGTCCACCTTAACATTTTTATCACATAACTACAAAATGATTTTTCTCAGTGTTGACATCAGTTGATTTCATTTTTTTTAATTCAAGTTGTGATTTTCTTGGTTTGTATCCTGGATCCTTTGTCTATCATGTTAGGACACTCTGGTTTCTACTTAAGTATTTTATTTTACAAGGAGTTACTTTACCTAGGTTTAGCATATGATTATTAGCCTACTTTTGTACATTCCAATGGCAGTCTGATTTTCAGAGTCTTTGTGGTATTATTTTGGTCTGTTTGATGTGTCCAGTGCTGCTGGGGCTTGCACTGGTCTGTTAATGCTGCCTTTGAGTGGGTGGAATTTTCTCTGGTTGGATAGCCAGTTATCTCTTGGTGAGGGAGGGGTATGGAAAACTCCTTCTGTTGGTATTCTCCAGGTACACAGGTTTCTCTGAGCCAGACTGGAGAGTCTCAGTTCCATGAAGACAAATTGACTTCTGGCACCAGGCTGCTAGTTATAGGGCCAACTGTGACAAGTTCTTTTTTCTGGCTCCACCCAACAGCCCTAGTATCTCTGGGCAGGGAAAGAAAGTCCCTAACCCTTAGGAATGAAGAGACTTCCCCAGCTGAGCCAGATGTTTTTCCTGTGTCTCTCTTACTGGTTCCCCCTATCTACCTTAGTCTCTGTCCATGGAAAAGAGGATTCTCTAGCCCAGGAGGGAAGGATAATTCATTCCTTATTTTTGGCAAGGCTCCCAGTTGGTCCCCCCTGCCTGAGGTTGTCCGACAGACTCCCACTAGATCCAAGGGGAAGAATGAGCTACTGGAATACCTTCTAGTAATAAGTGGGAAGTCAGAAAATGTCAGGTCTGGGTGACCACCTTTTGCTGATTGGGGGACGCAAGATGACCTGCCTCTGTGTTGTTCCTTTGATCCCGGATTCCCAAACAAGCTTGACTTCTTTTTATTACCCTTCGGAGTTTTCCTTTGGTTGTTTCTGGTACCATTTCTGAGGTTTATAAAGTTGTCTTTAGCAAAGAGGAGCAGGAAAAAAAGGTCTATGCCATCCTGCTCTAACCAGATTTCTTTCACCCACTAAATTATATTTATTCATCATCCATTAAAAATGTGTTTTCTGTTAATTTAGACTCAATTACATTATGGAGATAAAGAGTCCCAAAGAAACCTTTTCCCAAAGCAGGCATTTAACCTGTTTTTTTTTTCAACATATAATTAATGAGATGGGGGGGGGTGATATGTCAACACAATAAAATCTAAATGGAGCTGGGGGTCGTACACATAGATACTGTTGAGGGACACACAATCACATACACACACACACCACACCTCTTTACAGGCCATCTCATTCCAATTTTCTCAAGGAGGGCCTCTACATTAAGCACAAACGAATTTAGGAAGCCACCAAAAGAACTGGGGAAAATATGAGGGAGTGGTAGAGCTTATTACAGGGAGGGCACAGCCCCCTCTTTCTCCTGGCACCACTCAGCCTTCCTTCTTTCTGGGGCTATGAGTGGCAAGACCTGGCTGGAAGCTTCTGCTTAGGAAGGCTGAGTGGTGCCAGGACAAAGGCAGCTTCAGAACTACCCAGGCCGGTGGCTCTTCTCTGAGCATCAGTCCAAAAGCAGGCTTCATCCAGGCAACTGCACCAAAGTAGGTATTTATTTAGAGCAGAATCCTCAGGCCAACACACTTTATTTCTTTCTTATTTATATACTCTGTTGTTCTCAAGACACATTTAAAGTGATTTTAATGGATACATACCATATGCAAAAATATAAATTAGATATAAGCAAAAAAATAAAAAGAGGAAAACAAGGAACAGGAGTAGGAATGGTGCAAAACTGCTTCCCTGTGACTTTCTACATGTGCAATAAATAGCTCCTAAGAGCACACCGCTGGGGTATTTCCTGGGCCACTTCTTACCAGGCCCTCAGGAACACTCGTGCCCAGGCATGGGGGTAGCCAGGTGGACTCCTAACATGGAAGGACCCTCTATATATGCTATAGAGTGAGATAAGTTCCCATGGAAATTACTCTATAGTTCTCCATAGAGTTCCTGCTCCTGAATCATGTTTGATTTTTTTTGTTCAAGTTCCTGAGTTCTCACTTTGAGAATGGTCATGGTCCTGACCAGTATAACCTAGTTGAAGACTCAGGCTACTAAGTTCTTGAGAAATCACATCTCATTTGGGTCCATGACAATTTAGAGACTTAATCTAAATATTCAGAGAGTGTGAACCAATGCTAAAAATAAGTTATTAATTCATAAAACTCTTGTTTTAAAAATTCTTCTATTTGATTCTCAGAATGGAAGCCAAAACTTGTTAAATATAGACTTTCAGTGAACTTCCCAAGTCACCTGGAAATCTAAGTAATGCCGATGACAGGCAGGAGCTGAGAAGTAGTCACAGAAGTAGCGCTGTGCCCGGTGACTAAATGACCACACTCCTTCCACTATGGGAGCTCTCTCTCTCCTGAGGAATAGAAAAACACAAAAAATCCAGTCAGCTGGGCTCTGTCATCCACGTACACAATATACAAGGTGTGCTAGATTGAGGTGCAAATCCTAGGCACGTGGTGGCTGCTGGGGCAGCAGGTCTGAACCTAAAACACATTTCTTAACTCTGCATGAAGCCAGTCTCTCCGCCAGGGTTAGGTTTCTCTTCCCTCTTACCTCTCTGGAGCCTCCCTCAAACCCCTTTAATTTCTAAAAAATTTTCAAAGTCTCATTCACTCTGACTTTTGATTTGTAACATCTCCAAGCCTCCCTTACACTGAAAAAAAAAAAAAAAGCCACCCTGTTCCATTCATTGGTCTATCTGTTACCATTTGTTCATGAAAGCATGACCCAGTTCTCCTTTTCCTACTTATGTCTTCTGCATGATTCCTTCTTAGTCCTTGTTGACAAAGTTTAGCTTCATACTTTAGTATTTCTCGAGTTATTTTTCAAAAATCACAATTACCTCTTCCTGACCAAACTTTGTGGCTTTTCTTTTTTTTTAATGGTCTAGACATTGTCCTGTATGTATATGGTTGTTTTTTTTTGTTTGTTTTTTGTTTTTGCTTTTTATTAATTTTAATGGGGTGACATTGATCAGTCAGGGTACATATGTTCAAAGAAAACATCTCCAGGTTATTCTGACATTTGATTATGCTGCATACCTTTCACCCAAAGTCAAATTGTCTTCTGTCACCTTCTATCTGGTTTTCTCTGTGCCCCTCCCATCCCCCCCCATGGCTTTTCTTCAAACATTATTCCACTTGAGTTTTTAGCTTTTTCAATTTGCTCTATGAGGGCAAGGGCTATGGTTCATGTTTCTCTGTGTACTACAGGGATAGTTTTATTTAGGTTTTGATGATCGACAGCTGTAGTGCATGAACGTGACCTTTCTTACCTTATTTGAAATGGCAAGATAAGATACCTGTCCCAAAACATATGCATATTCATGTTGCTACTTAAAAATGTTTTCTGTTTCCATTTTATCAGAAAAGTGAGTTTTAGGGAATACAGTTTCTAATAAAAAAAAACTAGGGGTAAATATTCTCGGACACAAAGGAAAGCAACATGGGGCAAAATGAACTTGTCCTGGGCTTACTGAGGAAAAACCTAAACAGCTGTCCTCTTGCTTGGAAAACACATGCTCACCCCATTTCTTTGCAGCTCTAATGGCCGTCTGGGGCCCCGCAGTGGCACAGATGTCAAGCAGGGGTGGGGACAGGCTCTAAATGTGGGCCTGAGAATAGGACCAGCCTAGGCAAAACCAAAAAGATTATGCTGGCAAACTGGACTGAATCATGACACTAAGCTCTGGACTGGGCTTAATGAAGACAAGATTTGACTTTTCCCATAAAGGGACGGCCAGAGATAAGGCACTGGGAACCTGTGGGCAGCCTCCCATTTCAACTCCATTAAACCTTACCAAGCCATAAAAAGAAAAGATAGGAAAAGAAAAGGAAATCCTAGACATTATCAAGGAATAGACATTTTACTGAAAGGAAAAGATGAAGTATCCTGATCTAAAAAAGTGATTTTTTTTTTATTGAGTCAAGAAAAATAAAATAAATCCTGGATTCTCTACAGAAAGTCTGAGTTTAGCTTAGAGAGGAAAGAATGCAGTTTTTCTTAGAACAGGTGTGTACAGGCCAAGTCTGGAGCAAACCGGAAATGCCTCAAGAAGCCCTTTTTGATAGAGTGTGATTGGAAAAAAATCCATTTGAAGGAGCCCAGGAACATAGGGAACACCCAGTCTGAAACCACTAGAGTTTATTGGGTTTTTTTTTTTTTTTCATTTTTCTGAAGCTGGAAACAGGGAGAGACAGTCAGACTCCCGCATGCGCCAGACCGGGATCCACCTGGCACGCCCACCAGGGGGTGACGCTCTGCCCACCAGGGGGCGATGCTCTGCCCATCCTGGGCGTCGCCATGTTGCGACCAGAGCCACTCTAGCGCCTGGGGCAGAGGCCACAGAGCCATCCCCAGCGCCCGGGCCATCTTTGCTCCAATGGAGCCTCGGCTGCGGGAAGGGAAGAGAGAGACAGAGAGGAAAGCGCGGCGGAGGGGTGGAGAAGCAAATGGGCGCTTCTCCTGTGTGCCCTGGCCGGGAATCGAACCCAGGTCCTCCACACGCTAGGACAACGCTCTACCGCTGAGCCAACCGGCCAGGGCCAAACCACTAGAGTTTAAAGCTTGGTGTTACTGCATATATATGCGTATATGTATATCAGATTTTTATTTATTGATTTTGAGAGAGAGAGAGAGAAAGAGAGGGAGAGATAGAATGAGTGGGTAAAAGCAGGAAGCATCAACTTGTAGTAGTTGCTTCCTGTACGTGCTTTGACCGGGCAAGCCCAGGGTTTTGAACTGGTGACCTCAGCATTCTAGGTCGACGTTTTATCCACTGCACCACCACAGGTCAGATGCTTCTTATATTTCTGAGGTTTCAGCCTTTGGTAGAGTGAAAAGACCAGCAGACCTAAAAAGCGATCCTGGCTACCGCCCTAGTTCTGGAGTCAAATGGGAGATTCTTCAACATAACTTCCATTTTCCCATGGGCACTGTGCAGAGAATAGTTCTTACCTATTTTGTATTCCCATGAGGTCATTTATATGAGAGCCCTGTTTGTTGGTATCTACTTGTTAAACATTATTCTTGAGACAGAAGATCTCACGTTTGCCAAAAGATTTTTTTGATTAATTCATACTGCTCTGAATATTTAAGA
Organism: Saccopteryx bilineata; assembly: GCF_036850765.1. NCBI lineage: Eukaryota > Metazoa > Chordata > Mammalia > Chiroptera > Emballonuridae > Saccopteryx > Saccopteryx bilineata. Next base: position 51,326,780 of record NC_089497.1, read on the forward strand.
AAGCCTTTTTAATAAATATTTTATTAGAAAGTTAGGGTGAAGCTGTAACTTCTGAAGGCCTGATTTCAGAAAATATACTAGTAATAAATCGTATCAACTCAAGGAGTAAATAAATTTCCTGTTATATATAAACCAAAGATCTCCATCTAGTGGCCTGATTGTATCATAACTTCTGAAGCTAGCGGTCGGCTCCAAACACTTCAGAGGCTAGGGAGCTAGCTATGCGGGCACGCAGCCAGCCCCACCAAGCAGGGGAGAAAAGAGCAAGCCTTTGGCCCTCGGTATTTTGGCTTCACTACAGAGCATTCAAAATTCAAGTTACACACAAAACACTGTGCCCTTCAAACCAACCAATCTTCCAAATCAAGTTTTGGTCCTGAGCCTCAGGTCACTCAAAATATAAGTGGACAATTGAATGTGATTAAAGTAAAGTGATAACTCTTTGGGAGATAAACTCAGAGACATCCAAAAACAATGAAAGCTTTAAAAATTATCTTCTGGGGAATCTTTGCCTCTCACCAGTAACTTTATAATAAAAATATGGCTTGCTTGTGGTAGAATTATTACTAGTATGTACATCTGGAGGACAAAGGAAGCTTTCAGAAAATGAAGAAATAAAATCACCAGAAAACATCATTGCCCCACACAGCATAACTGAAAAGGACACAGGTGTGAGAGTCAGAGGACTGTTCAAATTCTGACTTCACTCCCTATTGACGGTATGACTTTGGACATGTTCTCACTGAGCTTCAACGGGGCTGTTATAAGGATTATATGAAATAAAGCTTGAGAAGGGTTTACCAGAATGTCTGAAACATAACTGGTATTCCCTTCTCTAACTTACAAGAAACCACATAATTTAACTTAAAGAGAAGAAAATAAAGACAAGAAGAAACTTAAAAGCAAATAGGGTTTAGAGTTAGGGCCAAAAACTGGCTTTTAATTGCAATTCTCTGTTAAAATGAAGTTAAGAGTTTAGTTACTATATCATTAAAGTAACAGCAGCTGTCCCAGCTCTAACTGATTCTGTGTGTTCTTTCAGGATGTAATTTTCTTACTGGTAACATAGAAGGAAGAATTGTATCCACTGTTAAAATGAAGACAGTTGTACAAATCTCATAGTGTTGTAAGGATTAAATGAGATGCAGCATAAATGTCCATAGCTCAGTATCACTTAAGGTACAACTAATTCCTATTATTACTGATCGTTGCCTCTCTCATAGGACATCGGTGAGAACATGATATAATTGTCACCGATTATTTCAGAAATGCTCGTGGGCCTTTGCTACCTACCTTCTTCACAAATCCCTCTCTCACCACGGTTCTTCCCTAGAAAGACCAGTGCTGTGGCTCTCAGGAGTGCCTGTTCCTTTGTACAGACAGACCATGCATGTGACTGATTTTTCAACAAATTACAGCAGAATCTGCATTTCCAAATGAGAGTTGTAGCCATCAAAGTGTGTGAAAGACTAAAATTCTTGTTCCTATAATATCCTCCTACTCTGGGAATGTCTCTCAGAGCTAACTGCACATCCCCTTATCTCAAAAGAATCAAAACAGAAGAAGATTCTGTTCAAATAGAGAAATAGATTTTTGTGGATAGCTTATAAGTTGGCTCTGAAGGCAGTTCCTGAATATTTCTTGAGCAATGACAGCATACCTTTGCGAAGTTACAACATTAAAAGAATACTATCATTTGGGTATGTTAACTCTATAAAATTATTTTTTAAAGGCACATCTTTAAAATAAAGATTTATGTTCACAGGCCCAAAAGGCCTACATCCCTCTTAGTATTCCTTTTAGGTTGGTAAGCTGACTTGCACCATTGGTAACCTTGCCTGTTCACAGAATCCTAAAATTTGACCCATATTTGGTTTTTTTTTTTTTAAAATCAGTTCAATGATCCTTTCCTGGGAAGGGGGAGAGCGTGGATCTCAAAGGACCTCATCACTGAATACAACAGGGTCTGGCACACTGACTTGCAGAAGCCACAAGTGGCACGCACATCCTCTGTCAGGCCACCTGTTCTAATTTGGGGTATGGAAATATGGTTGCTAAGTACAGCAAAGCAGCTGTGACAGGAAGTAAAGCCTTAGCCATCAAGACCAGTGGTCAAGTCCTAGCTCCACTATTCACCTGGTGGGCAATTATTCTGAGCCTCTGTGAAATGGGGGACCCAAGGATGGAAAAGCCTCTGTAAGACACCAGCACCTCCCCTGCCCTCTGCACTCACTACGTCCCTTCTAGCTCTGTAACAGGTGTCTCAACCAGCCCACAGGGCTCGCTGTGCAAAACGGAAGAGGCACCCCCAGCGGTGGCGTGTGAGCTGGCCCGTGTCAGCTGGGGTCAAGCCTGGCTGAAGGGTCCTTGCTGCCTATGCCCTTCCCTTAGCAGGATGCCCCAGGCTCACCGAGTGCCTCTCCACATTCCCTTTTTTCCTGCCATTCTTGCCTGGGATGACATCCAGTGAACGGTAGCTGGGAGGCTTCTCCTCAGGACAGTTTGGGGAGTGGGAGCGGTGGCGGCGGTGGGCCCCCCAGCTCCGGGGTTGCCTCTCCTCCTCCTCGGAGCTCCAAGAACTGAGGCCCGAGGGCAGGGGCGGGGAGTAGCTGCGATGCCGGCGCCTCGGGTGCCTGCGGGCGCTCTCCCTGCGGGCGCTCTCCCGGGGGCTGGGCCTGCGGGGCCTCTCTGGGTAGCGGCTCTGCAGAGGCGGGTAGTTGAACTGCCAGCGATCCTCGCTGGAGGAAGGGACATCACTGAGGCTGTCCCTGTCTGACCAGGGCATGGGTGACCTGTTCAGCCTGGAGCTGCGGTGCCTTCCGCTCCGAAGCTGGTCCAGATTCCTTCGCTCCAGTGCCCAGCGCTTAGGCGGCCAGTCCTGGAGCTCCTCATGGAAATCGGAGCGGTGGTACTGCCTTCTCTCCTCCCTCAGATCCCAGGGTCCAGGGGGAATTGGGGCGAGCCACTGCTGGTGGGAGGAGTTGCTGGTCCTCCGAGAAGATGGCAGGTCCCTGATCAGCGGGGGCAGGTGGATGATTCTGCGTTCCACGACCTCTGAGCCCAGGGAGGACAGCATACTGTGAGGTTGGCCAGATATGGCTTTGAGGTCAGGGGGCAGAGGCTGCGCTGGGTTGAGGTTCCGCAGCTCTTTCTCCAAATAATCCAGGACACCATTGGCGATGGGAGGGTGAGCAGCGGTCTGGGTCATTGGCATCTGTGGGAGGCTGGACCTCAGGGACAAATCTGTATGGAAACAAGGAAAAGAACATGCAGAAATGTGGCCACAACATACTCAGAACTGGGGCACTGAGAGGCCACATTACCTAGCATGCATCATCCCCTCCCATCCCCAATCATAAAGATACCCACCATATTGGTCAGGAAGGCCCAGCAGCCCGTGTTCCTACTCTTGCCCTCTGCCCTCTCCCACCCTAAATCTCTGGCAAGGTTTACCTTGCTGCAGCAGTTGGTTCATTGGATAAGATGAAAACTGGGAGCTCCTGTCCGCCCCCCAGTACAGGGGTTTTTCCATCAGCTGAGGACCTAGGGCCTGAGCCTGCTTCATGTAGCGGTGGCGGGCCAGGGCTGCAGGGGGAAAGGAGAAATGCAGACCCTCAGCCAGGGCAAGGCCCACACCTCCCACTTCTCTCCACCTAGTGGCCTTGCCAAGAGGCCAGTCTCCCTCCTCAAAGTTCAGGATGACCTGTCTTGCACAGGAGTATAAGGTAAGGGAGTAGTGAACCAATTGTCCCTCTGGGAAGGAACTAGGAATAAATTGCTTAGGCAAGACTGCAACTCCTGTACCCCAGGACAGTACCCTCTTAGAACTGACTTCCTGATCTTGAAAACATTTCATCATCCTGCGTATTCCCGGGATGCATACATGGGTAGTTAGCAGGTAGTGAAATCTCAGGCCAGAAGCCAACAAGGCCTTCAGCCACAGGCCAAATATAGAAGGTACAGGTGCAAAGAGTGTAGAGGAGGCTGTGAGTCAGGGGCTGCCAGGGAAGCTCAGGGCTGGCTGCTCAGAGTGGAAAAAGAGAAGGACGTAGATGCTGAGGTCAATGGGCAGAATTACTGGTAAAGAACATTTCTAGATAGTACACCAGCCCGGGGGGGGGGGGGGGGGGAGGGAACCAGTGGGAGGAAGGCATGAGAATGCAAAAAGTGGACCTTTCACACTCTTCTCACCTTATTAAGTGTGGGGTTTTCCCTAAGTGGGGGGGAATCTCTGAGGGGTGGGGTTGAGGCGGAGAAGGAAGAAGGGAGATACCATTTCCTTTCAGAGTGATGAAAATAGTATAAAAACAGCACAAGGGATCTATGGAAATATCACTCTGGTCTCCTAGGTGCAGCTGGTCTGAAGCTCATAACTCATAGCGAGTGCATGTCAAACACAAACACATTTAGTGGTTTTTGTTCATAAATTTCTATTTTGCGGTAATTGTGACTGAGAGCCACGTCTCCCAAAGTCCTCGTCTATCCATGCGTGTAGGAAATGCAGTTGTGTGTTTACGTGCAGGAAGTGCCTGCCTCGGGCCCCCAGCTGCACTCCCCCCTCCTCCTGGGTTCCCCAACCCCTGTGGCCTCGCCTAATGCTGCAGGCTCTGCCTGAGCCTCCCTCCTGCCACAGAGGGGAGAAAGGAGGCAGCCATTCTGGACCCCACAGCACAGGGCAGGGGATTTGGTGAGTCCAGCAAATAAGAGGCCGCAGGACAGCTCTCCAGTGGCTCCCATTTGAAACAAACTTCCAGCTTCCCGCACAACAGGAAGCGGTTGCAGCATGTCCCCCCAGACACGCCTGGAGCTACACCCCTGAAGGTGAGTCACAGCCCAGCCTGGAGGAAATCAGAAGCAAATGGACAGCACTCCATACCCTCCAGAGACAAGTCCACATACTCAGCACTTCCCTCTCCCTTTTGCTAACACATGCCTCCCCTAGCTCCCTATACATGTCACCGTGAGCATACATAAAGCCCTGCTTAATACGGGGCACTTTACATAACCTAACTAGTCCTCCGAGAAATCTTCAACGTGGGATCAGATGCGGAAGTTGGGCTCCTAGAGGTTACCTCTCCAACTCGGCTCCACACCTTCTAAAACCCACTCCAGACTAGTCTCTGCCTCCAAGGCCTAAGGACATTCTGATTCCACTGGGAAAATCCCTGTACATCCCTTGCCCCTCCGATGGCTTCTGACAGCCTCCAAATGGTACCATTACCCATTCTGGCCATTTCTTCCTCCTACTCCACCTACACAGATAACTCTCTACAGATCTGTCCAGATCCTCCATGAGCATTCCTGTCAAATTTTCATGGACCCACCTGCTCCCTTCTTAGCTGCTACCACTTTTTTCTCAGGGCTCCTCCCTTCCTGAGCTTCTCCCTTGCCATCCTGTCCCTGGAAACAGCCCCATGAGGATGTCTAGACTAAAAGGGTTTTCTGCTGCTCACCTAATGGGGAATCAGACAATAAAATAAGAAACACAGAAAAAGTAACAAAGCTTCAAAAGATTCCTAGTAAGTTATGTCTGAACCTCAGTGAAGTAGAGTGTGCCTTGGCCATCTTTAATGAGCTCGTTAAAAATACAGACTCCTGCATCCCACTCCCCAGAAACTCTCCTTCAGTCTAATGCAAGGCAAGAAAATCTGTGTTTCCAACAAGCTCCCTGATTCTAATGCAGAGTCAAATCGGAGTTGACTATTGCGGATCCTCACCACAAGGGGAAAACGAGGTGGCAGCAGAGAAGCACACTTGGAATATATTTACCCCAGATAATCCTATATGTTCTTTCAAGCAAGTTTCAACTACCTCTCACCTTAGAATTGATACAAATCATATTTCTTGGTGTCATTACACTATAATATAGTAAACAGTAATAAAATTAACTAGAGTTAATTGACAAATATCCTGGGGTTAAGTTTCCTTAAGTACAGGCTTTGAGGGTCATGTGGACTTCAACTGGAATCCCAGCATGTACTAGCTGTGTGATTCTGAGTGAGTTTTCAGGGGGTCTGAGCCCAGCGTGAGATGAGGATAATACCTATTTCACAAAATTGTTGAGGTTAAATGAGGTAATACCCATGAATGCCTAATATATGACAGTCAATAGATAGTGATGCTCATTGTTTTAATAAATTGTTATGTCGCTTCTTTTGCCTTAGATCCCACAGGAGACAAAAATACATGTTTGGAGACTAAACCACCAAAGACACATTCATTTTCATTTCTGAGGGAAACCTGGGGCATATTCTTTAAGATGTCTCCTTCCTGACAGAAAGGACACTCAGCACCCCCCCTCCTCCAGAGACCTGCGCCTCCCGTCCTCTGCAGCCCGCATCTGCTGGGGGCCTCATCGTGGTGCCCCTGAAGACCTGCAGCTGCACCTGCTCCTCTCCCCTCTTACAGAACTCATTATTTGCCCTCTTTAGACCTCTGGTCACACAGTCCTTTTCCCATACTACCAGCCCCTATGATGTGGCAAGCCAGTCATTTCAGTAACATCTTCAGGAGCTTTCTAGAATCCCACACCCTTTGAACTCTTACCATCTCAGCTTTAGGGAACCACCAGCCCATGCTTCCTGGCCCCCACACCGACAGAGCTGAATGCACTGTCGGGCAACTGACCTCAAATAGCCTCTTCCCAACCTGACTTTCCCTGATCTACCGACCCTGCTTCCCTCCTCTAGAGCAGCAGTTTAAACACACACCACTTCTCATGTGTTCCCCTCCTCACGAACTTTCAGCCAATGACATCATCTTTGTTGAGGAAGAGGAACCAGCTGTGGGTAAGGATTCAAGAGGTCCAGATCTAGTCTATAGCCCTGGCTGAGTATCTCAATTGGTTAGACCATCATCCTGATATGCCAAGGTTGCGGGTTTGACCCCTGGGTAGGGCCCACACAAGAATCAACCAATGAATGCACAACTAAGTAGAAAAACAAATCAATGTGTCTTTCTCCGTTCCTCTCTCTCAAATCAATAAATAAATACTTAAAATTCAAAAGAGAGAAAGAGAGAGAGACTTAGTTCTAGTCCAGGCTTCCCCACTAAAAAATTGAGTATATTTGTGAGAAAGTCTCAGTAGGCCTCACATTCCACATCTGTGAGGAGGGTGGGAGGGGTTGGCACAGCTCAGAGGTTCCCAAGGTGGCCTGTGGCCCATTGCAGGCTGTGCCTGGAGGTTCCGTGGGAAGGACGGCCAGTAAACAATCTGGGCGTGAAAGTTGCGTTTCCAGTTCTCACAGAAAAAAATTAGGTTCCGTTTCAGTAACTTTCATCTTTAAGTTCTACTGTGGGTTGTTTACTAGTGCTAAGTGAATTATCAAGAGTTACTAAAACATAGTGTCATCTTCATTTTTCTCCTCTCTGGTCCTCTAGTGACTCTCACTAGAAAGTGGGAGCAGGTTAGGGAGACTGGCTGTGGTCAGGGAAGTTCAAGAACCACTGACATCATTCTTGAAGCTCCCTTCTGTGTCTAGAACTTTGCTTTGCTAAATGTGAGTTCCCTCAGCTTCCTCCCTTGTATTTAATCATTGTCTGTGTTATAATGACTTCCTTTCTCTCTTCAGAGGTCAGACGGTCTTTCCTTTCCTTCCTGAAGACAGTTATTTCCCTATAAGCCTGCTATCATTCCCACTGGCTCCATCACTCCTCAGTGACCACCTTACTTTACTTATTTCCATAGGCCTTGATTCCTTGCCTACAGCTATGCTTAGAGTTATCTTATTCTAAAAACAGAACAAAAGTCAAACACACACACACAGACCCTCTTCTCTATCCGAGAGCTTTCCTTAACAACTTCTGTCCCCTCCATATAATCTCCCTGTGTCACCAAACTTCTCAGGACTGTCTGACTTAGTGACTCATTTCAGAAGTGACCTCGTCTGCTCAAGTCTAGGGACCTTTATTTGTGGCTTGCATTTCTTGACTACAACAGTTCTTCTAAATGAACTCTAACCACGTAGGAGGAACTACTCTCCCCCAGAACCTGTTTATCAGCTGACCGACAGTGGATACATTTACTAATTCTGTTGGGTTTGTCCCCAGTCCTGCCTGTTTTGAGTGTCCCACTGACCTAGGGATTCTAACAAGGCACCTTGAGATGGTTTTTCTCCTCTCCTCCTGCATTTTACTACTCCAATGACAGCGACATCATGGCATCTCTCCCATAGTCCCCGTAAAGGTAGGGCGCTCCACAGCCCAGTAAGGAGTTCTCTGCTATTTTTCCTCCTTTTGAGGAGCTTGTTGGTATTTCAGCCAACCCCACCATGATGTGCACACAGGGGTTGTGGCAGACTGTGGGAAATTCGGGCTCTTCTAAGTCAGACATCATGGATGCAACACTGTGTTACTGCTGCTGCTTACTTACTAGATGTGTGACTTCTCTGACTTTCAGTCACTTGTCTATTAAATAGTAATGATACCTGCCTTCTAGGGTTGTGAAAATTCAGTGGGGAAATATAGGCAAAGGGCCTGCACAGAGGGATATCCGATAAGAGTTAAGTTCTGTTTTCCTATAAGCAGCAGCCTGGGGACACAGGCCTGAAACCAGACTCAGACTGACCTTTTTGATGTTGTAGATTAGGTTTTGTTTCCATCTTAAAAGGCAATTCCTTACTTTTCCCATAAAAAAAAATTCCCTTTAAAATAGACCAAAATGATAAAAGTGGTTATCTCTGGGCGCTAAGATTAGTCTTTACATATTCCAGAATTTCTCAAATTTTCTATGCTGTAATACTTTACTTATATCATCATGAAAAGGAAATGTTATTTTAAAAACACAAATGCTCTCTGTATTTAAAGAAGCTGATTCTACTCCAGCTATTTACTAAGAAAAAGATCATTGTGGAATAATTTATTATTCTTTTACCTTCACTAGGCATTCTGCAGCCAAATTGTTTAGGGCATGTCATAATTCTGTTTTAAAAAGTCAAATTTCAGTCCAGAGAGAGATCACACTAAAAGCGAGATGCTCTTCTGCACCCTCTTCCCTTCCTCTAGCACAGACCTTCTCCACGTGTGGGCCCCAGAGCAGCAGCAGCACGTCACCTGGGAACTTTGAGAAATGCAGATTCTCAGGCCCACTCAGACGAGTTAAATCAGAAACTCTGGAAGTGGGGCCAGCAATTAAGCTTTAACAAGTCTCTAGGTCAGGGGTCCCCAAACTTTTTACTGAGGCCAGTTCACTGTCCCTCAGACCGTTGGAGGGCCGCCACATACAGTGCTCCTCTCACTGACCACCGATGAAAGAGGTGCCCCTTCCGGAAGTGCGGCGGGGGCCGGATAAATGGCCTCAGGGGGCCACATGCGGCCCGCAGGCTGTAGTTTGGGGATGCCTGCTCTAGGTGATTCTTAAATTTAGAGCCCCTGCTCCAACACCTCTTTCCTCTGATCTGCTCTTTTCAAGTCATCTCTAGGGAGTGGCTTCCTCTCCTGCTGCTACATTTAAACCACTCCCTCCATCCGCCATAGGTTCAAGCAAGGCCCGCGCTAGGAGCAAATAGTGGAGCGCAGGCTCATCCGAGTTGCTGAGGAAATGCCATCAGTAGGCAAGCTAGAATGAGGACAGAAGAAGTCCTCTCACTTGACTCTGTTGCTTGCACAAGCATCATTTTGTGGGCTGGGGCCAAAGATAGATCCCTGAGCCTACAGTGGGAGAAGGTCATGGATGAGAACCTGGAAGAATACAAGGTCTTGAAGCTGATCTGTTTGGGACATCAAGCGCAAGCAGCACCCCATCCCACTGCTTGTCCATCCCCTCTCACCTTCCTCAGGGCAGCAGCAGCGGGCGGGACAGCAGGGGCAGCGGACGTAGCAGCAGCAATACTGAGGACAGCACTGGCACCAGCATATTCCAATCAACAGGAGCAGGAGGAGCGCTCCCAGAATTATGAAGATCACTGTCAACCAGTCTGCAGGGGAGAAGCCAAGCAGGGGTTGAACTACATATACAGGGGCATGTTTCCAGTTCTAGTATCCTAGAGGGCTAATAAATACAGCTGCTGACCTACAGGCTAGGTTGAGAAAGAAAAGAAAAGAAAAGAAAAGAAAAGAAAAGAAAAGAAAAGAAAAGAAAAGAAAAGAAAAGAAAAGAAAAGAAAGAGGGAGGGAGGAGGGAGGGAGGGAGGGAGGGAGGGGAAGGGAAGGGAAGGGAAGGGAAGGGAAGGGAAGGGAAGGGAAGGGAAGGGAAGGGAAGGGAGGAGGAGGGAGAAAGGGAAGAAGGAAGGGAGGGAGGGAGGGAGGGAGGGAAGGAGGAAGGAAGGAAGGAAGGAAGGAAGGAAGGAAGGAAGGAAGGAAGGAAGGAAGGAAGGGGAGAGGAGAGGAGGAGGAGGAGGGAGAGAGGAAGAAAGGGAGGGAGGGAGGGAGGGAAGGAAAGGTAGGTAGAAATAAATTAGCTATGCTAAGGGAACTTTGGAGGTTGGCAATCCAAAAATAACAACATGGGCTTGTTTGTTTCTGTTTTCTGCTTTTTTCTGTATGAAATAAGTGTTATGTGGGGTGGACAAATAGAAAGTTCCTGCAGCACTTACGCAGGACAATGAGCTTCACCTCCTTATCTGGGTCACCTGATGTGTCCCCTGGAGCCTCAATGGTACAATAATACACTCCATGGTCCCACCACATCACTTCATTAATCACAAGATCTGCTCCTGCAAGAAAGGAGGGAGGAGGTGCCACTGGTTAGAGGAGAAGGAAGTGCTTTCTGACCGATGGGAGCTTCAAGACCCTAGCACAGTCCTCCCACATCCTAAGAGGGCTCCTCATAGTTCCCAGAAAGGCTTCAATTCCTTCTTTTGAGATCCTTCTCTTTCTCCAAATGGTATAATGACGGTAGAACTAATCATTCATTGAGCCCTACAAGGTGTCTTGAAAGGATTTTGGATATATCACTTCATTTCATTTCCACCACATGCCTGACCTGTGGTGGCACACTGGATAAAGTGTTGACCTAGAATGCTGAGGTCGCTGGTTTGAAACCCTGGGCTTGCCCGGTGAAGGCACATACGAGAAGCAACTACTACAAGCTGATGCTTCCTGCTTCTCCCTTGTCCCCTTTCTCTTTCTCTCTCTCTCCTTTCTCTAAAATCAATAAGTAAAATCCTAAAATAATTCCCACCACAACTCAATAAGTAGGTGCGGTGGAGATTACCACTGGTCTCCCAGTATCTATTCTCCCTTTCTCTCCTAGTCATAGAATTTTTGGCTGTATAAGTGGTCACCCAGAATAAAATCAATATTTCCCATTCTCTCTTACAGATAAACATGGACACATGACTCAGTTCTGGTGAATAAATGCAAGCAGAAGTGTTACATGATGACTCTCAAGAACTTTCTTAAAAACAGTCTGGGAACACTTTTGCCCCTTTGTTCTTAATTTCTTCTTCTACTCTGTTATGGAAAACAAATGTGACAGCTACTATCTTGGACTATGAGGAAGAAGATGATATTCTTGGTAAGCTGGAAGGAGCGTGGGACCCTGAGGACTCAATGGAAGAGAGCCACCATACTAATTCTGGACTATCTACCTTGAAACCTATAATGAGAAGAAATAAACCTTATTGTTTAAGTCACTAATATTTTGGGCCTTTGGTTACTCACAATCAAAATTAATCCTGATACAGTGGATACAATTATTAGCTGCATTTCAGATGAAGAGACCAAGAGGCTTAGCAGGCCTTAACCTTCTCCAGGAGACTAAAAAACTGGCCTGACAACATGCAGTTAATGCTTAGCAGAGGTAGGTTCAACCCCATGTCTCCTCACCTCACCACTGATGTTCTTAACACTCAGCTCTACTGTCCTCTCCAAACTAGATGGGAAAAAGCCACAGCCTGGATCCCTTGCCAGCTGTGAACAGACACCTCTGGATCTTGAAGGGGTAGGTTATGAGATAAACCTGAATAACTAGGGATGAAATGCCAATATTTTCAGAGTAAATATTATTCAAAGAAAAGAATTTTAATTCTCATGAGCACCAAATGCTGCACTACCCCACTAAGACAGACAAATACTATATTCAAGATTAGCAAACACAACAAATGCTTACTAAAGACCTTTTGTGGTTTCAGCATTGTCAGACCCTATGGAAGCTCTCAAGAGGAAATGCGAGTGATCTGAGGGGAATTAAGGTCCATCTCTGTCTCAAGAGGGCTTAAAGTCCAGACAGAGGCATCAGGGCAGCCTCCATGTCCCCATTGTTTTAGCCATAGTAAGTGTCAGGGGACATCTTCAAATTCTTAAAGAGCATTACAGATTAACTCCTGCTTAGTTAACAGTCATATCTGCCTTTTAAATTTTTTAAAATTATTTTTATTTATTTATTCATTTTAGGGGGGGGGGAGAGAGAGAGAGAGAGAGAAGGAGGGGAGGAGCAGGAAGCTTCAACTCCCATATGTGCCTTGACTGGGCAAGCCCAGGATTTTGAACCGGCAACCTCAGTGTTCCAGGTCGACGCTTTTATCCACTGCACCACCACAGGTCAGGCTAAAATTTTTTTTAAATTTAAAGTATAGTTGGCATATAATATTGTATTAGTTTCAGGTATACAACATAGTGATTCAACATTTATCCACCACATGAAGTGATCACCACAATAAGTCTAGTAATCATCTGTATATTTGCAAATATTTATTGAGGAAATGAAACAAAAATGTGAGATCATGAACTACTGGAGCGAACTTTGACTTCAGTTTCCTTCTCTTTCTACGTCAATCCCTCTGATTATTTTCCTACCGATGGCTTTCCAAACCCACTACCTTTCCCAGAAACAAGCTTACCACAGACTTGGAAGAATGGTGAAAACGATTTGGGGGAAATTCCCCCTCAAAGGTCAATGTGTACTATAAATTTGCCCCAATTTTTATTAGAGACATAAAACATCATTTTAGGGATGTCAGAATAATAAGGACATTCAAATATGTTAACATTTTAAATAATCCAAGAACTGATTTGACAGGGTCATCTCAAATAGCGCAGACATGGTCATAAAAGGATCAAGGACATCAGATGTCACAAGCCTAGAAATAGAAATAAAAACCAAGGGGAAATACCACTTTCCCCTGGGAGTAGAAAGGCAGAGTCTCATCCAAGTGGTTGGCTGGGAGTGGAGGTAGCAGACAGGACTGCCCAACATTAGAAAAAATGATAGAAAAGCAGGAACTACTACCCATGGGGACTTTCAACCTTCAAATACTATAAAGAAGACTTGCTAATTACAGACTTCAAACTTTGGAGTCAAGTCAGAGCTAATTCTTTGGGCTCAGGAGAAAGAACCACCCTGAATCTATGAGAACTCCCCTGAAGACTGGCAAAGAAGAGTGTGCCCTAAGGCCATGAATTTGTAAAAGGATCAGACTTAAGTATTACAGACAAAATATTAGGAACAAAGTTGGAAGCAATTGTTAAACTAGTTACCTTTAAATAATCTACCTTTAAACAGTCACAGAATATTAACTGATTTCTTCACATTGTTGCTATGGGTATCCTAAGTGTATTCCCCCTACCCTCTTTTTCTTGTTTCTTTCTTTTTTATTTTAGTGAAAGGAGGGGAGACAGAGAGACAGAACTCAAATACACTGGACCAGCATCCATCTGGCAAGCCCACTAGGGGGCAATGCTCTGCCAATCTGGGGCCATTGCATCCAGAGCCATTTTTTAGCACCTGAGGCAGAAGCCATGGAGCCATCCTCAGTGCCCGAGGCCAGCTCACTCGAGCCAGTCAAGCCATGGCTGTGGGAGGGGAAGAGAGAGAGATAAAAAAAGAGAGAGAGAGAAGGGGGAGGGGTGGAGAAGTGGATGGTTGCTTCTCCTGTGTGCCCTGACTGGTGATCGAACCCAGGATATCCATACCCTGGGCTGACTCTATACCACTGAGCAACTGGCCAGGGCCCTCTTTTTCTTTTTAACAAGCAAATGTTTACTTAACATAGGACACAAAACTCACTGAAATAGGCTCTGAGTTTTGTGTCAATAACCCATCACACTAATTCTGGTTTACAAGATATGAGTGTGGGGTGCTAACCCATCCACCCAAAAGTATGCTGAGTGACCTTAACTAAAGTTCACTGCATACTTACTGTTTGCTAAGTGACTTATACGTATTGTCTCACTTAATCCTGACAACTCCCTAGGTCCGTGATGGCGAACCTATGACACACATGTCAGTGCCATTTTCGATGACACGTGACCGCATACGGCCGCATACCAAAGAAGTATGGGGCAGCATGCCGAGAAAGACGTTTCATCCTCGGCTCCTGCATGGCCAGGTGCAGGAGCAGAGGATAAAACATTTGCTGTAGTGTAGACACTCTGTACCGGAGGTCTGTAGGCCAAAACAACAGAACTCCAGCACAGAGTGTCTAGTTCTGAGACTTCCGGTTAGGCCGTCAGGGGATCTTTGACCTCACTTCCGGCCAGTGGAGCAAGGAGCAGCGGAATGCCTGCCGTGGGGGACACATCTCTGGGGGCCCTGTGATCACCATCACCAGCAACCACATAACTACAGCAACCATCATCCAATCTACTGTTCTGGGGTGTTGTAAAGCTAGTAGCCACAGCCACCATCAGAGCCGCCTGGCCCATGCAAGTTCGCATTAGATTCGGACAGACGGTAATGAAACAACGGAGCCAAGAACTGGTGGGCCATCATCTTTAACCCTACCTTGCACCTGGCGGGCAAGTAAAAACACACACTGGCATAAAATCCACTCATTCAGTGCTCAGAAAGCTGACTTATCCGAGTTTCCTAGAATCAAAGGTTTCTACCTCACCAGTCTCATTCATCTCTGTTCCTCATCTCCCTCTCTGCACAAACTTTGCACAAAACTGGCTTTTCCTTGGGGTCCTGGCCAGTTGGCTCAGTGGTAGAGTGCTGGCCTGGCGTGCAGGAGTCCTGGGTTCCATTCCCGGCCAGGGCACACAGAAGCGCCCATCTGCTTCTCCACCCCTCCCCCTCTCCTTCCTCTCTGTCTCTCTCTTCCCCTCCCGCAGCTGAGGCTCCACTGGAGCAAAAGTTGGCCTGGGCACTGAGGATGGCTCTATGGCCTTGCCTCAGGCGCTAGAATGGCTCTGGTCGCAACAGAGTGATGCCCCAGATAGGCAGAGCATCGCCCCCTGGTGGGCGTGCCAGGTGGATCCTGGTTGGGCGCATGCGAGAGTCTGACTGCCTCCCGATTTCCAACTTCAGAAAAATACAAAAAAAAATAAAAAATAAAAAATAAAACAGACCCAGAAAAAAAACACAAAACTGGCTTTTCCTTCAATGCTCTGCCATCTTGGCTGCTTCTCCTGGCTTCCTCCACATGGCCTTTCTCTGCTCTCCTCTCTAATGCTAATCTCAGGAACCAAGAGAGCAAGCTCCCGGTCTGCCCCCATTTTATGGTGTAGAAATCAACACCTTTAATCCAATATACAAATAAGGAAGTCTCTGATACAAAGTCACTTATTTGAGGCATAATGGGATTCCTTATGAGAGTGCACCATCCTACATCAAAAAGGGTGGGAAAGGCTTAGTCCTAAAACCAAACTCCAGGCTACAAGGATCCTGCCTGCCCACAGCCCACCTCAACACGCATTAATGTAATCACACCCATTCTAAGCAAGAAGGGCAACTAATATCACCTGGGCGATGGGCTTCCACGTGGGCAGCGCCATCTTTAACAAAGTGAGTATAATACATTTTATCTGCCCAACAGGTGTCATGGATTTCTAATTGACCATCATTACTGAGATAAGTGAGAGGGAGGCTGGAAGAGGCGAGGGCCTGTGCTATGGGTGCCATTTCCTGCCATTAGAAATAGCGGCAGCCATCTTAATTTACATAAGATGCAACTTGCAGAACTTCAAGACAGCATCTGGGCTCAGGTGTTTGTCAACTTGAGGTCAAAGATTGAGAATCTGGAAAGGTGTCGTTTGGAGAATCAAGAAGAGTGCCACTACGAACAGGAAATTTGGAATGCCTGAAACCGATTACCAGACACTTTTAGCACCCTGAAAAATATAGCAATGGATTTACTCACAATTTTTCCCTCTATGTACTTTTGTGAGACCTTATTCTCAGTGTTAAATAATATCAAAACCAACAAAAGAAACAGATTGACAGATGAAGTTAGTAGCACTTGCTTGGGCTTGAAGTGTACAAAATATCAAACCTTCAATTGAAGATTTAGCCAATGAAATTCAGCAAAAAAGAAGTCACTAATAAGCAGGTTAGTTAAAGAATTCCCCCTCCTCCTCACTTATCTTAGTTCACGGCACCCCACACAAGTTAAATAATATCAAGACCAACAAAAGAAACCGACTGACAGATGAACAAAGAAGTCACTAAGCAGGTAAGTTAAATACTTAGTTTTTGGTTTATTAAATAGTTATATATTATAATTATACATTTTTGTTATGTAAACTATAAATATTGCGAAATTATGTTTTTTTCTCGAAGTGACACCCCCCTGAGTTATGCTCAATTTTTTGTGAATTTTGACAGACCAAGCTCAAAAGATTGCCCATCACTGCCCTAGGTACCATGGCAAGTTCATTTTATAGAAATTGAGGCTAAGAAAATTGAGGGGACTTGCCCAAGTTCACAAACCCTGTTCAGTGCAGAACGGGGACTCACACCTGAGTCTAATCACCACTCCCTGTACTAGGCACAAAGGATAGATATGCTTTAGACAGAGCTCTCGGATATCACATGTGATATTCACTTCAGTGTGGGGAGACAGAGACCATTATGCTCATTTCTCAGATGAGGCAACAAAAGCTAGAGAAAATATCAGCTACTGGTCACTGAGCCAGCACGTGGAAATAATGGGACGCTCAGCCAGGTGTCTGATTCTAAGCCTAACACTCTTTTCTGTTTCAATGAAGGATGCCAGTCACAAGGTGACCATCTCCTTGGAAGGCCCTATGTCCTTAGATGTGTGTAACAGCTGTGACCAGAGGGAAATTCAGGAGCCTGGGGTTCCAGCAGACACTGAGAGCAATTTGTGGAAAGGATCAAAGGAGCTTGATCCACACCTGAATTCCAGGGAAGCAGAGGAAACCATACCCTCCCAGACTGTTAGCCAGAGCTCATCCAGAGACCAACTTCCAGGGAAGTGACTTCGAAGATGCAGCACATTCAGTACACCTGGCATGTTCCTCAGACAGTGATAGGGACCAAGTAGATCATCTGGCAGCAGAGAAAGAAGGAAATCCCCACAGTGACTCAACCTGGCATCTGTACCTCTGCCACCCTCAGTTCCCTGCCGCCTCCTTCACACTCACGATTCTGGATGGTGATCTTGCGCTGCCGGTAATCCACCCCCAGCACAGGCTCATTCTGCCCCCGCCTCTGGGCCACGATGCGAACTTCCCGCTGGCTGTCATTGCAGTCATTGGAAGGGTCCTGGCCCAGGGATAAAGCCGCCTGGTATGCTGAGGAAAGAGGACACACCCAAGTCAAACAGCAATGGGAGCTCCCAGAAAGAACAGTACCCTTAGTGTGTCTGTGCATCCCCAGGGAATCTTGTTAAACATGAAAATTCTGATTCTGTATGTCTGAGTGAAAAGCAGTGGTTCTGCATTTCTAATGAGCTCCCAAGTGATACCAATGAACCACAGTTTGAGAAGTGAGCCTCCAGACCCCCCAATAGGCCATCATTTACATATCCTGGCTGCACCCCCATGTCCTATCCCAACTTCCCTTGTCTCATTTTCAGATGCCCCAGACTCTGCCCCCCTGGGGCTTACCCTTACAACACGAAGTTGGACAGCTCTTAAATCTGCTGGGCCTAACGCCTACTACCCTAGTCTCTCTTACCTCCCCACTTAACCCAGGCATTTTACGAGTAACCTTCCCAGGAAACAATGTCTCAGTTTAGAGAGGAAGGGGTTTTTGGGGACAACATGAGGCTCCGTGGATGGCTCAGACAGTTAGGCTGCAGTTTCATATTGTGAGACATTAGTAGGACTAAAAGAGCAAAACTGAGGTCTCCCCCTCCTTTCCTCATCTCAGGAAGCTCACTTCCTTCCTACAAACAGGACAGGGCATCTACTTCTGTTCCCAAAATTTCGACGAGGTTAATTGCCCCAGGTTGACAGTGACTACCTGGGTTCCCTTCGAGAGTCTGAGATGGGCGGCTAGGAAGAGCTTTGGTTCCAGACAGCAGGACTGACGTGAATGGGGCCATTGTTACTTAAAGGTAGGATCTGATTTGGCTAAACATAGGGGGAGATGTGCACCTCAGAGATATCAAACAACAACTGTGCTCGCTGGGTGCAGTGAGCTCTACATCACCGAGTGTTTAGTCAGCAGAGGAATGACTGTCCACCAGGAAGGCTGGCCGCTGAACTGAAATCAGCAGTGGGCAACAAGGTTCACAAAGGACCATTCCTCTTGCACCCCCGGGGGTATAAGAGTCTTCTTGTTGGCTTTCTAAGGGTGGGGAGATGAGTGGCAGGTCTGCATCCTCAGCTCAACGCGCTGGCATGGACTAGGAGGCGGAACTGGCTCTGTCTTCTACTTAATGTCTGAGCTGCTTTATATCTTTTTTAAAACAAGGTGGAACATAAATTTTAAAATAAATATAATAGTATGTGACCTTCAGTAAGTGACTTCATCTGTGTGGGCTCAGTTTGTTTATCTATAAAATGAGGAGACTGGATTAAGTGACCTTTGTGGCTTCTTCTAAGACTTATAAGGATCTGTGATCCTAAATAATTCCTACACTCTAACCGCAATGCTTCACAAAGGCACCAGGGCAGAGCCGGAGGGGAGGGCACTCACATGCAGAGTAGTAGTCAAAGATGGGGTCCTTGCAGAAGGACTTGAAGCGCCATGTCACTACTACGTCCTGGAGCTGGGCAGAGGTGGTGTAGTCACATTTGAGGATGACAGAGGCGAACAGGGTGACATAGCGCTCTGTGTGCTGGACGGTCACCAACAAGGACAGGCACCCTGAAGCCGAGAGCAGGAGACAATACTGAAGACAGACCAGATCTCTGGGAGGTGACCTACTTCTGTTCATGGGGTAATAAAAGCAATGCAAATGAACAAACACAAGGCCTGTCTGGCTGGGAGGTCACAGGCAGAGTCTGAGTTCTTACTTGGCCTGGGTATAATGTCAGGTGGATACTGCAACAGACAATGGGGAAGACAGCAGAGAAAAAGATCAAGGGCAACTCCCAAGGAGCTCACGGTCCATCGATAGTGACAACACATGTAACAACAACAAAAAAATTATATTAAAATAAGGCCATATTTGTACTGGAGTGACCTTGAAAATATATATATTTTTTCACAGCACTTTCTTTTAAGATGTTTTCCCATTCCCCTAGGGATAAAGTTCAACCTCTACAATGAAGCCCACAAGGCAGGTCAGGTCTGCCTTCAGCCTTTCTCTCTCGCCTCATCTGCCTTCGTGGCCTCCCTTAACCTCAGCTGCAGCCACTCGGCACTGGCTTCAGTCCTTTCCACGCCGGGACCGCGTCTTTGCCAGGTTTTCCCCCACGTGGACCTCTCGGCTGCGGCACTCTCCCATGCCACCACTCTACCCCCTTCACTGGACTAATTACTATTTATTCCTTAGATTTGCAGCTGCACCCTTCCCTCCTCCAGAACCCCTCCCTAACTGCAAATCTGGGAAAGGGGCCTCTCTCTGTCTTCCCAAAGTGCTTCATCTTACCCTAAGGAAGCATTTTCCACACTTCTTGGTGATGGCCTCTTTGCTGTAGGCTCTGAGAAGGCCGGCATGCTTTGTCCAAAACTCACTGTTTTAAACACAATCACCACGTACTGTGCCTGTCGCCTCTCAGGCAACCAACACGTTTGTTGAATAAACGATGGAATGAATGACCAAAAATACATTAACCAGTGGATAGTGGCAGCTCAGGTCAACAAAAGCATAAAGCAGATGAAGGAAAAATTATCAGACTGTTAAACAAATTTTATCAAGAAAGACTTGAAGAGATTAAAAGTTTTTCTTTTTAAAACCTCCCTCCTCTTAACCTTCCAAATATGCAGACATACTCCAGGTCTGCCTTGATAAAGAACCAAGTGGCACAGAAATGTCTGGCAGCACTTCGGCACAGCCAGAGGGCCACACGTAACTGGCATCTTGTCATGTTCCTATGTCAATATGGTTCCCAGGCCGGCTTACAGAGGATCTTTCATGGCAGGGTTAGTGCGGAGCAGGAGGACTCAGAGCATACACCACCAGGAAACTTGTGACAGCCCAGATCAATGTCAGTAGGAGTTTCTGATTCAGTAGGACTTGGGTGGGGCCCAGGGACTCATATTTCTAATAAATTTCAGGAGAGGCAGATGCTACTGCTCTAGGCACCATACTTTTAGAAACACTGGTGTAGACTTGATTTAAAAAAAATCCAGGCTTTGGACTCAGATATAACTTGGTTCAAAACTTTAGTAGTTATTTAGACATTGGACAAGTTATTTACTCTCACTAAGTCTGTGTTTCCTCAACGATAAGTGAAGATTATAGTAGTACTAACATCATCAGGTCCTCACAATAATTCAATGAAATAATTCATATCCAGGGCGTGGCACAGTGCCTGGAACATATGCTACCATGTTAGCTAGCATCAGCACATGAGTCACTCTCCCTCTCCCTTTCCCCCAATTACAAGTTCTCAGGTGGAGTTGCCTTTATTTTGACTGACTTATTTCCATAAACAAAACGAATACAGACCCCCCATTACAGGGCAGCTGGTGGGTCTATCTCCATGGCCACTGGTTCTGGGTCCCACCTCACTTTCTGGACATAGCCCATATCAGATTGTCTGCTGAGGCTTACGAAGGGCACCTGCACCCACTTTTCTCACATCCACCGAGAGACGACAGAATGCTGTTCAGGACAAGCTCTGGCCCCCAGAAATGACCCAGGCCATCTCCAGGGCTGGGCTATAAACGGCCGTGGAGAGAGGGCCTGCAGAAGTGGAGAGGAGACCTGCGGGTAGGAGAGACCTCATGAAGGAAAAGACTTAAGCTCGATCCTAAGACTCAGATAGGATAAAGATTACACATGAGAAATAGAGAGCAGACAAACTAACCATTTCAGGATGGAAGATAAGCAAAGATCCTTAGCAGGATGGAGCACTTACTTGGGGAACCTGGAGGGAACCAACCTAACTGGCATCTTGGGCTTTAGGGGAGACAGAGGGGATAAATAAGGTGGTGCTGGCATTGGTGACGGGGAGGTGGGGAGATGGACTGGAGTCTATATCACACTCCAATGTCTTTTTCTAGTTAATAGATCATCACTGAAGGGTTTTCTGAAGAAGAATATGGTGACAGTGGTGTTTTTAGGAAGATAGGTAACTTCCTTATTCAGCTGTGAATGGAAAAAGAACATCATTTTGCAAATAAGCCTTCAATAGTTTGGGGGAAAATAGCTACTGTCTCTAACAGCTGTAGGATTCCAGGAACCCTTTCAGACCAGAAGAGTCCAGTGAATAGCATCGCAAGCCTAATATGGATTCTATCATGACCTGTTTTCTAAGTTTTGCTTCTCCACCCTCTATTTATTTCCAGAACTGACCTGAACTAGACTTTGGAGCCTGTGCTCAACACAGCTTTAACCGAACAGAAGGAGCTACAGGTGAGATTCTGACAATAAGTTTGTCAACATTAGCTTCTTTTGTATAGTAACATATGGATTGGAATAGGGAGAAAACCACCGATTTGCAGTCTAAACAAGGCCCTAGGTTCACACAGAACTTTCAGATATTTTCTTTTACATACTAAATATGAGCCCTGGGAAGAGAGGAGCTGTGCCCATTTCATATGCAGCAAACGTGAGATTGGAAACGTGACTTGTCTGTGGCTGGTCATTCATTTTCTAAGAGAACATGATTCAAGAGTCTTCCCCTGAGCAGTGCTCTTGCCAATCTGCCTGGCCATTCTCTAAATAAAGGAGCATGCTTGATATCTATTAGCTTGCAAAGAATTTGGAACATGGGGCCAGGCTATGTGAGCAATAATTAATATACAATTGGCAACTGTCATTCTGATACCATAATTAATAAACTATAAGTTATTTTCGCTGAATGGTAATTCAACATAAATAGCGGTTTACACTCAATATCATTTGTATAGAGGTGAAACATTTTGGGTGAGAAGGGTACTCTTGCTGGGAGTCAGAGGAAGCAATTTGGTTGGAGCCAGAAGTCGCTCTGGAGTAGCTTTGAAGATTGCTGAATCCGACACTCTGAGGCAGGCGAATAGAGATAGGGGTGATCACCTGCATGATCAAGTCCTCATTCAGCTCCCCTCCCGTGAATGCTCTTATTATGAGCAAACCACACCTGGGGTCAGAGAACTCACCTTTACCAACGTCAACACTGGCTGTGCCGCCTTTTATCCTCTCTTCAATTTCATCCCTTATGTGAATTTCAAGCCTTAAAATATGCCAGGTTCCCAGGTTCCCAGATGTTTTGATCACATTGAACTTACTCATAGTCTGTCCAGGGGTCTGCCAGCCTGACAGCATTCTGCACAACTCTCAGGCCTCCCCACCCCCATGCCCTATAACCCTCAGCTGGAGAGTAAGGAAGGGTCTCAGGATAAAAGGTAACTGAGCAACCTGCAAACCCTTCTCCCTTCTTCTGGGTTGTTGCTCTGGACCTCAGCATCTATTGTGCTGCTGAGTGAAGTGCACACATTATCACAACCCTCCCTGTGGTGGCATCAGCCCTACTCATCTATGTGGGCAAAAGTTTAGACAATAAGCCAAACCCTCTCAGCTTCAGAATTTGAATTTGAGGCTTGCTGACATCAAAACCCAATCTTTTTATTTATTTTTAAGCCAATCTTTCCCAAGCAGGAAAGTATAACCTTCCAAGTGGAAGTCAGGCACTGGACTTTCTAAAAGCAAGAGGATATTTCAGATCAGGAAGAAGACAAAGAAAGCAGCAAGTCCATCTCAAAGGCAAAGACCTCCCCTCTTTCCCGTTAGCTTATAACTTCTCTATAAAACTAACCACATTGGACACACATACGACTAAGCAGATAAAGTTTTGAAGAAGAGGCCATAAGCAGCAAAATCAAGGCTGCAAAAGATTCAAAGGGATAAATGCCCTGTTTATAGACTACATCATTGCTCTTTTAAACATAGAACTACAAGTTTTCCAATTTGTAAATTATCTTATTATTCTTAAATTTCTTCATCTATGATATCTCCTTATCCCCAATTCATTGCCACCTAATTTCCTAGCTGTCTCTATCACTTTTCCCTTGAAAACCTTTTTTTTTGTATGTGTGATAGGGACAGAGAGAGACAGAGGGACAGATAGAGACAGATAGACAGGAAGGGAGAGCAATGAGAAGCATCTTTGTTGTGGCACCTTAAGTTGTTCATTGATTGCTTTCTCATATGTGCCTTGATGGGGTGGGGGGCTACAGCAGACTCAGACTAAGTGACCCCTTGCTCAAGCCAGCGACCTTGGGCTCAATCTGGTGAGCCTTGCTCAAACCAGATGAGCCCATGCTCAAGCCGGCGACCTCGGGGTTTTGAACCTGGATCCTCCGCGTCCCAGTCCGACGCTCTATCCACTTCACCACCACCTGGTCAGGGTTCCCTTGAAAACTTTAATTCTAGAGACTGGCTTCCTGAATTCAGATTATACCTTCACTTCCCACCAGAGACCTGGCAAGTTATTTCCAAACTCCAGTGGTTTCTTTACACGCAAAATTGGGATGAACTAATACTAGCCTGGTAGGGCTGTTGTGAGGATTGAGATAAATGTCCAGCACTTAGCAAAGAGCCTGGCACATACTAGACACTCAATAAACATTAGCTTTAATTTGCATGCATCTTGCCTACCTTAAAATACTGAGATCAACTGAGACCATTATGCAAAAGCCTTTGGAAGAATTAAAATGATACAAATGTAAACTATCACAACTGTCTTCTCTTTGCAAAATGAGTAAGTGCATAAAAGCTTTTAAAGCTGTGTTGCTTTATACTCTGGCAAATCCGTTCACAATTTACCTCCTCTGTGAAAGAGGAAGGGAGGAAGACCTGTCATTTCAGGGTGGAAAGGTAACTTCAGATGACATACCAGAGCTCATGGGAAAGAGGGAAGGGGAAGGGGATTCTCTGTTTCCCACTATGAGGTACTTTCCAAGACTACTGTGCAAAGTGGGGACTACCATCTGACATTCAAGTAGAAGAAAAACACATCAAAAAAAAGAGTGTCTTTACAACTAAATGCCATGTGTTCTCGGATACATGCACATCTTTGTAGATTTATTTTTGCATTGTCTTCCCAGTCTATAATCAAATTGGGCAAGATGTTTTACAGTTTCTAGAACATACTATCTATAGAGCATAGGGATATAGGTGCAAAGCTTTTTTATCTTTTCTTTAAATAAGAACTGCTTTCAGCACATGAGATGGCATTTCCCCTCCTTCCCACACGGAGGGTCCTGCTTGGAAGGGGATGGTACCAGGGAGGGAGAGCATGGTCCTTCCTGGTAAGGGCGGTGGCCTAGTGCTGACGCTGAGGTCTTGATTCTTGAGTGCTTTTCAAGTACACAGGTACCTCCGCTCCAGTATGCAGCTTAACAAAAAGTACACAGGTTTAATCCTATCAGAGTTTATTTCTGAGCAAGCTATCTCCCCAAGTATATTTGCCCTCTGTACTTCTTACATTTCCTTAGATAACAGTGCAAATATGAGAGAAATAAAGGGGAAGAGGGGCTGGCAGTGAGTACAGACAAGAAGTAAGGGATCTAGAGAGTTAGCAGAGAGCTGGGGTGAGGGAGGAATTATGTCTACATATTACAGATTTAACAAAGGTCTGGCCTGTGCTACTCAGCAGTGCTAGACATGGGGCGGCACTAAACGTGGCTACGCTGGGGAAGAAACTGACATACGCTGAACACTTGCACACTGTTAGACATGGCCCTGCGGGCCTTATTATACAGCATCTCATTTAACGTTTGCAAAAATCCAACGAGATAAGCTTTATTTTTATCTCAATTTCATAGGTAAGTAAGAAAAATCCACTGGGAGATTAAGTATCTGGTTTAAGATTACACAGCTAGAAAGCAGCAGAGCTAGATTTAAATTTACCCCTCTAAAATTCCAAAGCCTACACTGTTTCCAGTGTACTGACTGCTTTCTGGGTACATCTTTCCAATGGTGGAGGTTTCACCTTTAAGGGATAGTCACATAGTTAAGGCACATTCACAAATTCATTTTAACCATTTTGCATAGGAACCTTTTTTTTTTTTTTTTACTTTTTTTGTAATATTAAACAAATAATAAGAAACTTGAAACAATTAAGAAGGATATAAAGTAAAATGTTCTTGCCATAGGTTCCACTCTCCAGAGGCTGAGAATTTGGTGTATATCCTTTCGTATCTTTTCCTATGCAGCTCTTTAAAAAATTAATATTATGCATATTGTAAAAATTGGCTACATGAATGAACCATGTTTATTTACACATTTTCCTAATAATGGGCATTTAAGGTGCTTCTGATTTATCACTATTACAAACAATGATAACATGAATTATTAAAATGAGTATCTTTATATAAAGTATCTCTTCACATGCATGCCTTTCAGTAGAATATAGTTCTTTTCTTTCTTTTTTAAATGTTTATTTTATTGATTTTAGAAAGAGAGGAAGGGAGAGGGAGAGAGAGAGAGAGACAGGAACATTAATCTGTTCCTGTATGTGCCCTGACCGGGGATCAAACCAGCAACCTCTGAGCTTTGGAACGATACTCTAACCAATTGAGCTATTTGGCCAGAGCTAGTATATATTTCTTAAAGTGAGATTGCTGGGTCAAAGTGAATAAGGCTTTTATATTTTAATAGAAACTTCAGGACAGAAATTTATATTCACATCAACAGTGTGATAGCCCCATATTTCACCACAATCTTTCCAATTGAAGAACATAAAAATCTTTAAAATTTTTTGATAAACTACCAGGTGAAAAAATAGTCACTCAGGTGGTTTGAACCTGGTATTCCTTTAGGGGTAGAAGATAAAACCTTGTTGAAAGGCAGAGGCTTGGAGTTTCCCAAAGCCTGTCAATTAGATCAGTGACTCATCCATGTCCCTACATGCTAATCTCAGAAAATATGCAAATTTGGGTCTCACCAGAATGACAAATTTCTATGTTCCCTGTGTCTTCAGAGGTCACTCATTCACTTAATTTATCGAATACCTACTATGAGCCAGGCACCATTCCAGATGATGGAGGTACAGTAGCAAATAAGGAAGACAATGTCTCTTCACTACTGGAACTTACACTCTTGGTGGGAGAGTCAGCAATAAATAAGTAAACACACAGACAAGGTATTCTGTGGCTAAGCTTTACAGGATTGCTCAGAAGCTGAGAGAGCTTTTTTTTTTTTTAATTAAGTGAGAGGAGGTGAGGCAGAGAGACAGATTCAAGCATGCGCCCCCACCAGGATCCACCCTGCAAGCCCCCTACTGGGCGATGCTCTGCCCATCTGGGGTGGCTGCTTCATTGCTATTTTTTAGAGCCTGAGGTAGAGGCCACAAAACCATCTTCTGCACCCAGGCCAACTCGCTGAACCATCAAGCCATGGCTGGGGATGGCGGGGGGGGGGGAGGGTGGAGAGGAGGAAGGGTGGAGAAGCAGATGGTTGCTTCTCCTGTGTGCCCTGAGTGGAATCGAACCTGGGACATTCATACACCAGGCAAGCTCAACCAATGAGCCAACTGGCCAGGACCCTAAGAGATCTTTGAATATCAAATCTTACTACTATACCACAGGGACAAGAGGGGCACACGAATCCAAATACTCCTGACAGCTCTTCTGGGTTGTTTTAAATTCTAAATCACGCCCCAAATTAAAGAATAATCCTTCCATACAAACTGCGCCTTCTCAATGTTTTCCATCTCAATGAATGGGCAACACTGAAAACTAGGAATCATCTTTGACATCTCTTTGTCCCTTATTCTCCATATAGAATCTATTATTAAATTGGGTTTATTTATCTTCTAAGTATTTCTGGAATCTCTTTATCTCTCTGTCCATCCTCACTCCTACCCTAGTACAAGCTACCTTCACTTTCAGCCTAAATATTGCCTCAGCTCTACTGATACCTGCACCTACTCTGGTTCTCAGCCATGTAGATTCACACTGCTGTCAGTCTCCCAACTCCTTCTCTTTAAAAATATTTAAAAGCTGTCCACTGTTCTTAGGATAAACACAAAGCCTCCTACCATGACCCATGAAGCCATATATATCTGGTCCTACCCACACCTCTGGCCTCATTTCCACCATAGGCCCTGTGATTTCCTCCACTCAGTCCCGCTAACATTCTTCCCTCTCCACATACTCGCTGAGCTCCTATCTAGTCGTCTTGCACATACTATTCCTTTAGTTTGAAATGATGATTTCTCAGCTTTTAACTCAAGCATCACTTCTTCAGGGAGGGCCTCCTTAATGAACAAAATCCATCTATTAGATGTTGTTGTGGTACCTACAGCTTTTTTTCATGGTTCCTGTCAAAGATATATTCTATTACATTTTGCTATAAATACTTATGGCTTTTAAGGATCCAAAGTAGACAAATGATGTCTTATATTAAACCCTTAATAAGATTCCAGGAAAACAAAAACAAAAACAAACAAACAAACAAAAAGTAGTATTTCTACATGTGCTTGTATTTTCTTTAGACTTTAAGCACCACTGGGCCAAGGCCACATCTGCCTTTGTTTGCCAGCATGCCTGCCAGTTAATTACCCAGCATCTCATTCCATTGCATTGCTATGCATTAAACATTTGCTAAGTAAAACCAATCAATTCATATGAGACAGGCCAAACTGCTTGGAACAAATTTTAAGTGCTCTAAAAGAACAGGAAATAAATGGTTAAAGTTAACCATTTATAATGTGGTCTGATAAAAACCAAGAAAGAAGGGTATATGTTGGGGCAAGAGGTGGTACAAGAGCATGCCATTCAGTGGGGACACAGTGAGCCTTGAATTCCACACAAAGAGCTTTAAGCCACTCTTAAAAGCTATGGGGAAGTTCCTGGAGGATTCAAGTGAATGTAGGAAAGATGAACCCAGGTAAGGTAAGTTAACCTATCATCTGGGTTGAAGAATGGTTGGAACTAGATGGAGAGGTAGTAGTTTTAGCGGCAAGGAGACTGTTAAGATGCTTAAAGTAGGTTAGGGTGAGGTTTGTCACCTAGAATAGAAATGAAGGAGCATTGTGATTAACTGAATTTGGGAAATTAAAAACGTGTCAAAATTGCTTTCCTCTGAACTCACCTTGCACTAAGATTTATACATCAGAAGATACAGAAATAAGGACTGGAGAAAGACGATATAATCAGAGTCTTCTCAATTTTTTTTTTTAAATGGGGTGACATTGATCAATCAGGGTACACAGGTTCAGAGAAAACATCTCCAGGTTATTTTGACATTTGATTATGTTGCATACCCACCCAATTCTTAAAATACATAATTTTATTTCTTTTCCAAGGACTTCAAAAAAGAAAATAAAGAATTAGGCTGAAAGAAATCCAGGCAGATGATACATTAATTACCTGGTATCTCATGCAACTTCATTGTGTTAGGCAAGGTGTTCAATAAGTAGCATTTAATTAGACAATCTATTTCTATTTCTGTATACCAGGATCCAATTAGACAAAACAATCCCACTCCATGACATGAAATAGACAAAAAGCAATGGACTAAGAGTGAGGAGCCTGACCAGGTGGTGGTGCTGTGGATAGAGCATCAGACTGGGATGTAGAGGACCCAGGTTCGAGACCCTGAGGTCGCCAGCTTGAGCACCAGTCTGAGCAAGGCTCACCAGCTTGAGCCCAAGGTCACTGGCTCGAGCAAGGAGTCACTCTGTCTGCTGTAGCCCCCCCCCCCCCCCCGTTCAAGGCACATGTGAGAAATCAATCAATGAACAACTAAGGAGCCACAATGAAGAATTGATGTTTCTCATCTCTCTCCCTTCCTGTCTGTCCCTATCTGTCCCTCTCTCTGACTCTGTCTCTGCCACACACACACACACACACACACACACACACACACACACAAAGAGTGAGGCTATCAGGATTCTGGTGACGGCTCACAAACTAACTCCATTGTGTCCACCTGAGATGTGTGACTTCCCAAACACAGATTTCCTTATCTGTAAAACTGGCCAGGAGGGGAAGACAGGAACTCAGAGTGACTTCTACTTATGTTTAGCAGAACACAGGGATTCTGGGGAGATATTTCAGGGGGTCCCATGGGGACAAGGAAACTGCCGAGTGGGCAGCCTCCCATCCACCACCCATAGGCCCCTCACCCTGAGAAGCTCCACTTTAATATCTACTATGTTAGGCCCTGGCCGGTTGGCTCAGCGGTAGAGCATCAGCCTAGCGAGCGGAGGACCCGGGTTCGATTCCCGGCCAGGGCACACAGGAGAAGCGCCCATTTGCTTCTCCACCCCTCCGCCGCGCTTTCCTCTCTGTCTCTCTTCCCCTCCCGCAGCCAAGGCTCCATTGGAGCAAAGATGGCCCGGGCGCTGGGGATGGCTCCTTGGCCACTGCCCCAGGTGCTAGAGTGGCTCTGGTCGCAACATGGCGACGCCCAGGATGGGCAGAGCATCGCCCCCTGGTGGGCGTGCCAGGTGGATCCCGGTCGGGCACATGCGGGAGTCTGTCTGACTGTCTCTCCCTGTTTCCAGCTTCAGAAAAATGAAAAAAAAAAAAAAATCTACTATGTTAGGGATCAAGATGTCATCAAATCTTCAGTTTGATTCTAACCTTCATTCATACCTCTTAAGTAAAAATTATGAGCTTTAGATGCTAAGAATCTTGTCCCTTAGGATTCAGCTGTCTGATTTCCCATGAATAATATTACATGTTGATAGCTATAGGGATCTATATAAGTTACCACCACTCTATGACCTTAAAATTTTTTCAAAAAAGCACAAATGACACACCCTTTTAGAATTTGGGGGTAGGGAACTTAACTTTCATTCCAGGAATCAACTTTGAGGTTGAACAAGACAGGAACTGTTAGCCAATAATGCAATGGGCTACAGGTACTTACTTTCACCTTATCTTAATGTTTTGTTTTTAAAAGCAAGTACTACTTGTGTGATAAAAATTTATTTCTTTTTAAAGAAGAAAAATACCTCTGACAACTGATCTCTCACAGCTCAGAGCACTGGGACTATGGCAACTTCCCAGGACTCTGTGACCTCACAGGCTTCATCAGGGGCCCCAAGCCACACCAAATAACAAGTACCCAAATCTGACATCATTTCACCAGCGGCCCACGCTTTGCAATTGCAGAAGCTTAGATGCTAATCAGAGGACTGGGTTGACTCTTCTTTAGAAACAGAAGAGAACAAGGTGATGGACCAAAATGAACACACTCTAGTATAGGGATTTCCAAAGTTCATATAGCAATTTGCAGTGGATCTTGAGAAAATCAACTTACTGGATTTTTTTGTTTAGTATTGTTAATTTGGAGAATATTTTCTATGAATTTAAATATTATTAACATAATATTTGATGTCAATTTTTATTCCTTTTATTCAACGTAGTAACAGGGTTTGTGTGTGAATCTTTTGTTTCTGTTCTATAAATCTTATGTATGTGTTTACATGTCACAGTGTAATGGTATTTCTTTCTGGGAGCTGTGAAAAAAGTTTGAGAACCAGAGAGGAAGCGGATCTTCACCAGTCTGATCTTAGAGATATTTTAGTAAGTTTAGCTTAAAAATAAAGAAGTGAGGGCAGTAGGGAGAGACCCAGTATTTTCTGAATGATGACCACATTGTCGACGCTGTGTTTGATTTTAACCCACCCAACAAGAGTTAGAGTTTTGAGGGAGGGAAGCGAGTGGAGAAGAGAAGGGTTCTGTCAGGAATTTTGCCTGCTTTCTAGATGAAGGGAGATTCCTTCAAAGTTACAACTTGTAAGGGGCAGATTATGAAATCCAACCTGATAATCATCTACTAATTGCAGTTTTTTAGCTGCAGGTGAAAGAGGAGTAGAAAAGGCTAAATTGTTTCTTTAAAATTAGCTTTATAAAATTCTACTGGGGTCTGAGTCATGACACCCATTGTCACCACGGCTGGCATTTATTAAGCCCTCACTTTGGTCCAGGAACTGTATGTATTAAGTGCTTTAAAACCTTCATTTCATTTAATCATCACAAAAACCTTACGAGAGATGTACTATAATCATCCCAGTTTACCGGAGGCTTTTAGCAATTCAGAAAGTTGACCAACATCAGGGATACAAAATCCAAATGCACATTAAAGTAGTTGAATGCACCTTTATTTACATTTCTTGCCCATATTCAGGGAAAATGCCTGCTAAAAGAGCTATTTCTCCCTTCAAGTGTTGGAGTCAAAAGAGTTGAAATCTCAATTTCTCATCTATGATAGAAAAGCGTGGTTAGATGTTACTTAGGACTTTTTTACGTTCGGCACTCTCTGGTCCTAAAATGCATCATGCAGGTAGGCTTCCATTTAAAGAATGCCAGGTAGACTGAGCAGTCTTTATTATTTTACTTCCAGCATCCTAGCTACTCACACTACATGTTCATGAACTCTTGGAGCAACGTTTTCTGAAGTCCCTGTCTATTTAGCAATGTGCTTATTAGAACATACCCTTTGGTTAAGCATCACTATGGTTGGAAAATGTTCATTGTTTGATATTCTTCAGAAAAACTAAATAGCTTTTAAAACATTATGTTGATAATTTAAAGATTGGAGTTTATACTCTAATGGGATTTTTGTCTGCAAGGCATCTTTTCTTATTCTATTGACCTGGATTACTGCTGGCTACAAAAATCCATGCCCCCTTTCAGCTCAGGAGCACTCTGAAGATGGGGTACCCAGGGGCAAAGGTGGGGGTAGAACTCTATTTTCCTAAAAAGGCAGCTCAAGCAGCTTCAGAAACTTCTAGCTGCTATAGACTCTGAGCTGAACACAAGGCACTGAAGAAAAAACTATGCAAAACTGTGGGATTTTTATGAATTAGCTTCTATAGTCCAAACTGATGTCTACCCTGGTGGAATTTCAGGCACTTTGATTTAGGTGAAGTGTGGTCTATTTTCTTGTGTATCATCAGTGTTTAACATCTAGTCTAGCCAGCTTCAGATAATTTGTAGGCCCTATATCCTGCGGAAAATGTGGTAAGCTACCGGACCTTAGAGATACCAATTTTCTAGTTTTCCTACCCTTTTGCAATCCTCCCTCCCTCAGTATTAAGCTTAAGTTATTGTAGAATCTTATCTGAATGAGTTTTCATTACATCTGAATGATTTTCATGTTCTATTAAGCTTGTAAAAATGGAATTCTGCCTGTACCTTCATATAACATCTTTTCTCTTGGAAAAATACAAGACTCAAATTGGTCTGTGAGCAAATTGAGCTGACCTTCCACTGACAAAGAGGTAAGAAGGCAGTTATTGTTTAAAAAAATGGAGAAAAAGGTAAAACAAAATAAAACAGGGCAGAACTTCAAAGGGAAATGATCCGTGCTGGTTTGCAAGGTGACACCTGCATCCTCACTGAACAGGGCTGAAAGAGCCTGCACATGCCATCATCATTCCCTACCTGGTTTCACTCGTGCAGATACACACTTCTCTCATATTCCCAAGAGATAAAAACTGAGACACACAAAACCATGCTTTCCAAAGCAGACAGAGGATTGGCATAGAGGTTGTGTGTGGCTGGAAACCTGAAGGGCAGATACTGAACAAGGGGGAAGTTAGAAAGTTAGAGAAGAGGGTGAATAGCAAAAAAAAAAAAAAAAAAAAAAAAATGCAAGTGACCCTGAAGATGGTTAGCAAAGAGCTAAAAATGTTGTGGTCCGTAAAACAGGTTCTGAATCATACCGAACATCCATTATATATACCGAGTTTCCCCGAAAATTAAGACAGTGTCTTATATTATTTTTTGCTCCTAAAGACGTGCTAGCTCTTATTTTCAGGGAGGCCTTATATTTCTAAGCTTGAAAAAAATTGCACTAGGTCTTATTTTCGGGGGATGTCTTATTTTGGGACACATTATAATCTCCCAGGAGTGAAATAAATGCATTTCTGGGCCAATATAGCTGTCACCAAATCTAAAACCTAAAAGCAAGTATCAGATGAAAGGAAAAAGTAATCAGGAATTACAAAAGTGGTATTACCGCATCTATCACGTCAGCTTTGGAGACTAAGAAATGTCTAATGACTGCAGGAGGGGAAACCAAGAGATTCCTTTCTTAGTTGCACCTGTTTCTGAGGGGCTTGGGATAATAAAAGAGGAAAACAACAGGTTCCCACAGGTGAAACTATCCAGTCCCCGAGAGCCAAGAGCCACCGAGCGCTGCCCAGGCCTCCGCTGCCCTGCGTGGCCAGCTCTGCAAGGCGGGCAACAATGGCTTCCAGTTTCCCCGGGCACAGGGTGGGACCCATCTCCCCACGGCTCACCTGTTGGGAGCCAGGTGAAGAGCAGCAGCCAAGGCGCAGGTAACTCGAGCCCCATGCCGGCCCCTCTCTGACCCCTTTCAGCACAGGGGTTCTGGGGTACAGTCTTCCCGCATCAGCGGTCGCCCCGGAACGCAGCACTTAGCCAGGAATCCCTCCGCTTCGCCCTCTGCGCACCGCGGCGGAGGGCCGGCCGGGCGGGGAGCAGGTACGCTCGCTCCCTCGCACCTGGGGCGCTCCGCGAGGCCCCGCCCCCGACCCCGCGCCGCCGTTTCCTGCTCCGCCCCCGGTCCCTGAAGACCCAGCCGCCTTTCCTACCTGCTACCGATTTCTCTGCAAGCTACCAGGTGCTGCCCCACCTCTCCGAAAAGGTGTCTCCAGCCACTCCCGCCTATAGAGAATGTGCCATTTTCAACAGAAGTTTTTCTGCACTCTTAGCCTTGGATAAATTCTTCCCCTCTTTGTGGAATTACGTAAATATAATTTTCTAGGGAGTATTTCCTGCGTTATGTTTCCATTCACTCATACGTGCTTGGAAAACATCCCCCCCCCAAAAAATACTAATATGAAGTTTACACATTTATGTCTATTCAGGTTTTCTAGAAACTAAACATATAGGGTATGAACTAGAAAAATAAACTTGTTTTGACCATTATAAAAGTGACATTTACTATAGAAAAGTTAGAAAATGTAAATTAATAGAAATAAAAAATCCTGCTCCCACCACTGTCAGTGTTCCTTTGTGTTATTTTCATCCTGCATGCAGCTCGCTGGCCCTTCACAGGACTCAGCCCTCCCAAGGTTAAAGATTCTAGGTATCTTTTCACCAGGCCACTTAGGATATAATTTGTCTTTACTTCTTCCTTGGCAGGAAACCTCAAGAAGGGGTAAAGAAAAACAGAGGAGGAAGGCAAACTCACCTTCAGGAACCAATCAAAAACATTTTGAAAATCACCTCTATAGTGGTCAATGTAAATAGACAGTAAGCCATTTTATACACATCTCCCTTATTAGAAAATTTTTTTTCTTTCTTTTAAAATTTTTTTCATTTAAAAGTCATTTTTATTTTTCAATTACAGTTGACATACATTATTATGTTAGTTTCATATGTATACTACATTGATCAGACATTATACAACTTTCTAAGTGATCATCCCAATAAATCTCCCACTCAGCTGACACCATGCATAGTTATTAGAATATAATTGACTATATTCCCTGTGCTGTACTTTGCATCCCTAGGACTATTTTGTAACAACCAATTTGTACTTCTTAATCCCTTTACCCTTTTCACCCATCCCCCTAAAGTGCCCTCACATCTGGTAGCCATCAAATGTTCTCTGTATCTCTGAGTCTGTTTTAGTTCTGCCTGTTGGTTTTGTTTTTTAGATTCATTGTTAATGGATATCTATTTCTTACCATTTTATTGTTTAAATCTTTAAAATCTTTTCTTCTTCTTCTTCTTCTTCTTCTTCTTCTCCTCCTCCTCCTCCTCCTCCTCCTCCTCTTCCTCCTCCTCCTCCTCCTCCTTGTCTTCCTCCTCCTCCTCCTCCTCCTCCTCTTCCTCCTCCTCCTCCTCTTCCTCTTCCTTCTTCTTTTCTTCTTCCCTGTAACATGTTATATAATACTGGTTTGGGGGTGCTGAACTCCTTTAGCCTTTTCTTGTCTGGAGAGCTCTTTATCTGTCCTTTGATTCTAAATCAGGAGTCCCCAAACTTTTTACACAGGGGGCCAGTTCACTGTCCCTCAGACCGTTGGAGGGCCAGACTGTAAAAAAAACTATTAACAAATTCCTATGTACACTGCACATATCTTATTTTAAAGTAAAAAAACAAAATGGGAACAAATACAATATTTAAAATAAAGAACAGTAAATTTAAATCAACAAACTGACCTGTATTTCAATGGGAACTATGGGCCTGCTTTTGGCTAATGAGATGGTGTTGCCCCTTCCAGAAGTGCGGCGGGGGCAGATAAATGGCCTCAGGGGGCCATATGTGGCCCATGGGCCGTAGTTTGGGGACCCCTGTTCTAAATTATAGCTTTGTTGCGTAATCTTGTGGTAGGCCCTTGCTTTTCATCCTTTGAATAGTTCTTGCCGATCCCTCCTGGCCTACAGAGTTTCTGTTGAGAAATCAGATGGGAGTCTTTCAGGAGCTCTCCTGTAGGTAACTAACTGATTTCTTCTTGCTGCTTTAAAGATGATCTGTTGTTTTTAACCTTTTGCATTTTAATTATGATGTGTTCTGGTGTAGGCCTCTTTGGGTTCCTCTTCTTTGGGACTCTCTGTGCTTTTTGGACTCATATGTTTATTTCTTTCACCAAGCTAGGGAAGTTTTCTGTTATTTTTTCAAATAGGTTTTCAATTTCTTTCTTTCTTTCTCTCTCTTTCTTTCTTTCTTTCTTTCTTTCTTTCTTTCTTTCTTTCTTTCTTTCTTTCTTTCTTTCCTTCTCTCTCTCTCTCTCTTTTGTTCTTTCTTTTTTATTGTATTTAGAGAAACAGAAAGAGGAAGGGTGAAAAATAGAGGAAAACATTCATTCATTGCTCCACTTAGTTGTGCATTCATTGGTTGCTTCTCACATGTGCCCTGACCAGGGGTCAAATCTGCAACCTTGGCATTTCAGGACAATGCTCTAACCAACTAAGCTAACCCACCAGGGCCAGTTTTCAATTTCTTGCTCTCACTCTTCTCCTTTTGGCAACCCCATGATGCAAGTGTCAGCAGGCTTGAAGTTGTCCCAGAGGCTCCTTATACTATCCTTTTTTATAGGTTCTTTTTTCTTCTTGCTATTCTGATTGGGTGTTTTTTGCTTACTTATATTCCAAATTGCTTGGATTTGATTCCTGGTTTCCTCTACTCTACTGTTGATTTGCTGTAAATTATTCTTCATTTCAGTTAGTGTATCTTTCATTTCTGACTGGTCCTTTTTATGATGTTGAGGTTCTCATTAAGTCATTGAGCATTTTTATAACCAGTGTTTTGAATTCTGCATCTAGTAGATGATTGTCTTCATTTTGATTTTGTTTAGTTCTTTTTTCTGGGGTTTTGTTCTGTTCTTTCATTTGGGATGTGTTTCCATGTCTCCTCATTTTGGCAGCCTCCCTGTCTTTGTTTCTATGTATTGTGTACAGTTGCTACATCTGCCAGGCTTGATGAAGTGGTTTAATGTAGGTGTTCTGCAGGGTCCAGTGGTACATCTTCCTTGATCACCCAAGCAGAGGACTCGCACGCACCCCCACCCTGGGTGGGCTTTGTTCACCTCCCCTTGTAGTTGAGCCCTGATTGCTGTTGGCACATCAATGGGAAGGATTTACCCCCAGGCCAATCACCTGCAAAGACTGGCTGTGACGATTGACCACAGACCTCTGAACACTGTGGAGGATCAGCTGTGCACCCCCACCCCCAATAGAACAGGACTTACTTATCTCAGCAGGACTCAGGTTCCTGTTGAGTCTTCCCCTTGAGTGTGTTGCTTGTGGAGATGGTGATGTTTCAACATATTCTGAAGCTATTCATTGGGTTCCCTGGCTCTGGGGCCTCCCAAGAAGTGTAGAGAAAGGTCAGCTACCACCTGTGTTCTTCCCAGGACCACTCGGCATGAGCTACAAAGTGATCTGCAGATGACTGTTAGTTGTACTGGGCTTGGAGGTACCCAAGCAAGGTCAGGCTGTGAACTAAGGCCAGTTGCTACTAGTGCCAGGGCTGGGGCCAATTAGCAAGAGGTATGGGGCATATTGAGGGCCAGATGCTGCTTGTTTGAAAGATTTTAGGAGAACCTGAAGCATGAACCAACACAGGTCATTTTATGGAAAAGCCACTGGAAACAGCTTGCGGTGGGGGCGGGTGCCTGAAAATTGGGTGGGTTGAGGCCTCAGAGAATCATCAGGGTGGGGCAAGCAATGGGAGCCAGGTTGATGGAGTCTCAGATATGGTGTCCATCTGTTCTGTGGGGGGAAGGCTCAGAAAAGAAACAATGGCCTTGGCTAGCACTTCTGCCTGGGAGAAAGCTGTCCCCCCCCCCCCACTCCAGCTTTACCTGGATGCCGAGCAATTCAGTTCCGCCCATATGTCTCTGGTGCCTGTTGAACTGTGCCCCAGAGCTGGAACTCAGAAGGAGAGAGTCTGAGTAAGTCTGTGCACTGTTCCTTCACAGGTACTACCTGAGACTCCAGCAGCCCTCTTGTTTCCCTCAGCCTCAATCCCCACTGGTTTTTACAGCCAGAGGTTATGGGGACTTCTCTTCCTAACACTGGAACCCTGGGCTGGGAGGCCGAGAGTGTGGGGCTGGGACCCCTGGCTCCTTCAGGGAAAACCTCCTCCGCTGAGATACCCCTCCCAGTCTTTGTCTGCCACATGTGGGTATAGGACCGTCCATTCCGCATCTCTGCCTCTCCTACCAGTCTCAATGTGGCTTCTTCTTTAATTCCCTAGTTTACTTATGCCACCATTTTGTCCAAAAGTCTCAGGAATTTTTTTTTATCATGCTACCCTTCCTGTAACAAACACAATTCTCCTCCCTCTTTGTCATCATCTTTTTCCTCAAGAAAATAATTATAAAAGTGTATTTAACATGTTTTCTGCTCCTCTGGAAGTTTCCATTTTGGTCACTGACCTTACAAGTCAATATTATTTCTCTGAAGTGTATACCTGCTCTGTTCTGCTCTGAAGAGTCCTTCTCACTGATGTTACTGGTGTCCCTCATTTCAGCTCCACCCAAGATTATCCTTGTTATGAATCTGATTAGAGATTTCAAAGCAGTCCCTTCTCCCATTTTCACTCCTCCTCCTCCTCCACTCCTGGGTCTGGCCTCTGGTTTCCCAACTCAGCCCTTCCATTTTAAGTGTTTTTTCTTGTAGCTTCTTTTCTTCCATTAAATAGGAAGTAAGTTCAGGAAGTCATGGTCAAGGGCAGATGGTACGGTATGTTTAGGAGACTTTAGGTCTTCCACAGTGGTATCCCAGCATAGCAGCAGGAGGAAACAATGTAAAAGATGGGTGCTCCCCTCCCCCCTCCAGAGATCCCACACATGCTTCCATAAACATTGTGTGTGTTTGAATGACCCAGAGGGATTGTGTGGACGCTGGCTTGGTGAATTGTTCTAGGCAAATTTTCAATCCCAGTCTAAAACTGTATAAAACCTCTCCTCCCCATACCTACTTCCCACCACCCTTAGCCCTTGCTTTGGTATAAAGGTCATTTTAATATTCATTGAAGCCAGTGTTGCTCCGTGTTTATTTTATAGAACAGTAGTTCAATGGGATGTTAATAAATAGTATATGGGGAAAAGACTCTGTGATTAAATAAATTCAAGACATGCTGGATTAAACTAAATAAAATATTTTTTCTCCAGGACTTATCAAACCCTTAGTGTGCTAGTGTACATTTGAATTTCCAAAGGAATATTTCTCAGCATTATTCAACCATAAAACATTTTTTTCATATTCAATACATATTTCAGGGCAGATATTCCATGGAGGATATTTTAGGAAATTCTGGTTTTCTAAACAAAACATAATTGAGGGGATGTGTTAGAGACTTCTATAAAAACAAAAAAATAAATGTCTTTAACAAAGGTTATCTCAAGTGCAGAAGAATAGAATTTTCTTATTTTCTCTTGGGAATTGCTTATTCAGTTGAACATCTACCTCCATTTCTTCTCTTAGAGTGAATACCTTAGAGTTAACTATGTTTCTCTGCCTACTACATGGATCTTTTTTTCTTCACTACTTATATATTATGCAGCAAGCAATGTTCTATGTATTTTACATGCACGAGCTCATTAAATTCCCACAATAGCTGTGTAAAATAAGAGCTGTTATTTTCAATCACATTTTACAGTTGTGAAAACTGAGGTACAAGGAAGTAACTTGCCCAAGGTAACAAATCTAGTGAGTGGTAGAGTTATCAGTCTAAGTGACATAGTCCAATTCCAGACGTTGTGGTCTTACTATTATACCATACACGTTCATAGACCTGTCTCAATCTGTGTGTGCTGTTAACTGGCTCCATCAGTGTGTGTTGATGCAGTTTTTTTCTGTATATGTCACTTAGCTTTACATAAAGAAAATCTCATTCTACTGTCATGAGCTCTCCTGGGCCAGTCATTGTGCCAATATATGCCATTGGTTCATTAAAAATTAGACAAATGTACACATTTGGCTCAGAACAAGCAGTTCTTTCATTGCTAGATATAGAAGTAAAAATCACTTGACCTGTGGATATGACTAAGACAAAAGTGTTACTCATATACAAAGTAATAATAATAACAACCATTTATTAAAGATGTGCTAGGTGCTATTTTACGCACTTTTTATATTAACTTCAACAATTCTCTTAACAGCACTATGAGGCTGGGACTATCATTGTCTTCATTTTATAGATCAAAAACTTGAGGTACAAAGGTTCAGTTACTTACTCAAGGTCATTCAGCTTGTAAGTAGCAGAAATAAGATGCAGACTCAGGCCATCTGCCTTCAGAGCACACACCCTTAATCACTAACCTAGCCATACTGTGCTCCTTTGTGTCAACTGGTCCAGGTTGTAACCACAAAGTCCTGAGTTTATGATCTCATCACTTATAATCACACTTGCTAGTTGAAACTGTGTCTATGAATGTTTCTGAATACTGCATCTATTGTATATACACACATGCATCTGTATTTGAGAATAATATATTTGCTCATCTACATGTATATTTATCAAGAATTGAGAAAAGAAATGTCAGAAAAAGAAAATAAGTAAGTAAAAATCATGCCATAGGTAGTTAAAGTTAAAGGACAAGGCAAAAAACCTTGGCTGGTTGGCTCAGTGGTAGAGCATTGGCCCGGTGTGTGGAAGTCCCGGGTTCGATTCCCAATCAGGGCACACAGGGAAGTGCCCATCTACTTTTCCACCCTTTCCCCCTCCTTTCTCTCTATCTCTCTCTTCCCCTCCCACAGCCAAGGCTCCATTTGGAGCAAAGTTGGCCCAGGTGCTGAGGATGGCTCCATAGCGTCCACCTCAGGTACTAGAATGGCTCCA
Organism: Saccopteryx bilineata; assembly: GCF_036850765.1. Lineage (NCBI taxonomy): Eukaryota > Metazoa > Chordata > Mammalia > Chiroptera > Emballonuridae > Saccopteryx > Saccopteryx bilineata. The sequence goes on from NC_089497.1 coordinate 51,367,225, forward strand.
GCCACAACGGAGCAACGCCCCAGATGGGCAGAGCATCGCCTGTTGGTGGGCATGCTGGGTGGATCTCGGTCAGGCACATGTGGGAGTCTGTTTCTCTGCCTCCCTGCTTCTCACTTCAGAAAAATACAAATAAATAAATAAAATAAAGGATGAAGCAAGAAATGAAAGTACTCATTAATACTGCAACATCCAAATACAGTTAGCCCTCATATCCAAGGTTCCACATCCACGGATTCAATTATCAGAATCCAGCAAATACAGAGGGCCAACAAAGGGAATTGAGCGTCCACAGGTATTAGTATTTATGGGGAGTTCTGGAACAAGTTCCTTTGAGGTAAAGCTGTATATATTACTCATCTTTGTGTGCCTAGAATCTAATAGCATAGTACCTGGCATATAGGTACTGCTCTTTGTCCCTAGTTCCTAAAGGAAGTGAGCTGTGAGCTGGGTGTAAAATGAATAAGACTTTGCCAGAGCAAAGCAAACAGAGAGAACAGCATGTGCGAGAAATTGTGGCACCAGGAAATACCATAGCTGAACTATAAGCACTTCAGATTTGTTAGACTATAGCACAGGGTGGGGATTGGCAGTAAAGTACGTTAGAGAGCTCGCCAGGGTAAATGAAGGGCTTGTGTGACCAACTAGAGAAATGAGACAATGGGCAGCCAGTGAAGGGCTTTTAGTCTGGCAAACATGATGAGACCTGTATTTGAGAAAGATAAACTTGGCAGCAGTGAGAAGAATTTTAGGCAAAAATTGAGATGAAAGGCAGGGAAAACAGTTGGGTAACTGTTACTATAGTCAAAGGGGGAGATACTTCGAGCTCAAGTCAATCACTGGTGTTGGGAATAGAGAAGAGAGAATACATTGGCTGATAAAATTAGAATCTAGAATGGATAAGATTGATGATAAATTAGATGTGGAACTTGAGAGAAAAATGTAAGTTTCTGACTATTGAGCCTGGGTGGATGGCAATTCCTTTAAAGAACATAGGTATATAGAGGGTTATGAATCACTACAGATACACTGTACCTGACAAAATAGTGGACCATCCTATGAATGATTGGAATACTGTGTTAAGTGCAACTGATTGAATGAAGTTGGTAGGAGCTGCATACCTATTTGGGAAGTCTGGGTCAGTAGGGTCCTGGGTGACCTAATTCTTGGTTAGTGGACATAACAAGATAATTAAACTTGAAGTAGAGCTAAAGGCAAAAGGTAGTGAAATCTAGTGAATCTAGTGAAAGAAGCTTGGGAGAAAAAATGCTCATTATTACCACTCCTATTCAATATTATACTGGATATTATAACTAGCATAATAAGAAAAGAAAAAAGGCAAAAAAGAGCCTGACCCGGTGGTAGCACAGTGTGGGATGTGGAGGACGCCGGTTCAAAACCCCGAGGTTGCCGGCTTGAATGCCGGCTCATCTGGCTTGATTGAGCACGGGCTCACCAGCTTGAGCACAGGGTTGCTGGTTTGAGCATGGGATCATAGACATGACCCCATAGGTACTGGCTTGAGCCCAAAGGTCACTGGCTTGAGCAAGTGGTCTCTCACTTTGTTGTAGCCCCCCCAGCCAGGGCACATATGAGAAAGCAATCAATGAACAACTAAGGTGCTGCAATAAAGAATTGATGCTTCTTATCTCTCCCCTTTCTATCTGTCTGTCCCTATCTGTCCATCTCTCTGACAAAAAAATGAAGAATAAAGATTCAAAGGATTATGATTACACAGAATATTGGAGAGAATCTTATATATAAGGATTAACAAGAGAGGTTGCTAGAAACAAGGTCAATCTATTAATGTCACTGGCATTTGTATATACCAGCAACATCCATTAGGAAGATACAGGTATAACTTTAAAATACACATTGCAACAGCAATAAATCTATTAAAGTAACTAGAAATAAACCTAACAATACATGTGGAACAGTTTTATGGAGAAAACATTTCTTTTAATGTTTAATTAATTAGTGTGTTTACATAGATTCTAGTGTCCTCCCGAATACTTCCTCCCTTCCCCCATGTTCCCCAGTACATCACCCCTGTCCCCTCCTCATAACGCCCTCCCCCCATCCCTCCAGGATTTGCTTTTCTGCTCTCATCCCATCCTATCACCCTATCATCCCTTTCCACTGTCCGCTTTCCTTTTGGATCCTTTGATCCCACCTCTGTCTCTATTCCACTCCTCAGTTCATATTATTTGTCAGATTCCTCAAATGAGTGAGATCATATGATATTTTTCTTTCTCTGCCTGGCTTATTTCACTTAACATAATAGTTTCCGGGTCCATCCATGTTGTCACAAAAAGTAATATTTCCTTTTTATCATGGCCCCATAGTATTCCATTGTGTATATGTACCACCGCTTTTTAATCCACTTGTCCACTGACAGGCACTTGGGCTGTTTCCAGATTTGGGCTATTGTGAACAACGCTGCCATAAACACGGGGGTGCATTTCTCCTTTTGAATCGTTGATGTGGTGTTTTGGGGATATATTCCTAATAGTGGGATGGCTGGGTCAAAAGGCAGTTTGATTTTTAATTTTTTGAGGAATCTCCATAATGTTTTCCACAGTGGCTGCACCAGTCTGCATTCCCACCAGCAGTGCAGGAGGGTTCCCTTTTCTCCACATCCTCGCCAGCACTTATTCTGTGTTGTTTTGTTGATGAGCGCCATTCTGACTGATGTGAGGTGATATCTCATTGTGGTTTTAATTTGCATTTCTCTAATAATTAGGGATGTTGAGCATTTTTTCATCAGCCTATTGGCAATCTTTATGTCCTCTTTGGAGAAGTGTCTATTCATTTCTTTTGCCCATTTTTTGATTGAATTATTTTCCTGGAGAAAATATTTTTAAAGACTTAAATAAATGCAAAGATATACCATGTTCATAAGTAAAAACATATAAAAATGATGATTTTCCAAAATTAATCAATAAATTCTATATATGTCTAACAAAAATCTGAAAAATCTGTTCAGAACTTTATAAGCCATTTTTAAAGTTAAATGAAAATTATAGGGTGGTACATAGCCAAGCTAGTATTGAAAACCAATAAGGAGGAAGAGAAAGATTTACCTCTTCTTATGATAAAGCTAAAGCAAAATAATATGGCATTTATATCTAGATAAACAAACAAGTGGGGCATAAAACATTCTAGAAGTAGACATGCATATAGATGGGAACTTGATATATAACAAAGACGACATTATAATTCAATGGGACAAGCATAAACTATTCAATAAGTGATGCTGGGACAGTTACATTAAAAGATAAGATGTACAGACCTACCTCAGAGGTACTGCAGATTTGGCTCTAGCCCATCGCAATAAAGCAAGTATTGTAATAAAGTGAGTCATAATCCTTTTGCTGTTGGTGAGTTTTGTCTTCAATTTGTAGAAAACACATCTGTGAAACACAATAAAGTGAAGCACAATAAAAGGAGGTATGCCTATACCTTTTCTTTATACCACCAGCAAAATTCCGATCTGGTTAAAATCTAAACTTCAAAAGCAAAAATATCAAGCTTCTAGAAGAATATATGGTAGAATACCCATATGACCTTAAATAAAAAGTGAATTCTTAAACAAAAACACAAAGAGTAATTTATTAAGGAAGACATACATAAGCCTAGGTTAAATTTAAAAGTTCCGTAAACAAAAGACAACATATACAAAATGAAAAAACACACCACAAACTAGAAAAAGGTATTTTCTGTGCTTTTTAAACAAAAGCAAAAAAATTACAAAAACTCCTAAAAAGTAGGTAGGAGACAACACAGTGGTAAGGGAGATGAGCAGGCAGTTCACATAAGAGAAAATCTGATTTACTACCAAACATATTAAAAGATGCACAACTTGCCTGACCAGGTGGTGGCGCAGTGGATAGAGCATCGGACTGGGATGCGGAAGGACCCAGGTTCGAGACCCCGAGGTGCCAGCTTGAGCGCGGGCTCATCTGGCTTGAGCAAAGAGTTCACCAGCTTAGACCCAAGGTCGCTGGCTCCAGCAGGGGGTTACTCGGTCTGCTGAAGGCCCGTGGTCAAGGCACATGTGAGAAAGCAATCAATGAACAACTAAGAAGTCGCAACACGCAACGAGAAACTGATGATTGATGCTTCTCATCTCTCTCCTTTCCTGTCTGTCTGTCCTTGTCTATCTCTGCCTCTGTAAAAAAAAAAAAAAAAAAAAAAAAAAGCACAACTTGACTAGTAATCAGAAATCATGTAAACCAATAAATGCTATTTCACAAATGGCATATTGGTTAAAATGTGAAAGTCTGAGCCAAACAAGTGTTGGTAAAGATGTAAGAAGTGTAAATTGACTATACTACTTTGGAGAATAATTTGACAAAACTCTATATAATTCTAGGACCTTGTGATTTTCCTTCTTGGTCTCCGTTCTAGAAATTCTCACTGTGCAGACAGATACATGTGCAAAATGTTCGTTGAAGAACAATCTGTGGGAAACTTGAAAAAAACTTTCCATCAAGAAGAATAAATAAATAACATGAGGCTTATCAATAAAATGAGATAACAAGCTGCTATAAAAATGAATTAACTAGATCTATACCATGGATGAATATTAAAAATTAATAAAAAGTTAAAATACTATTAACAGAAATTTGCCAACTGTTAGGACATAAAACAGCATCATATAGTATTATGGAATATATATATATATATATATATATAAATATATATATAAACATTGAGGGGAATGGGATTCACCAGTCTTAGTGCATCCTTATTCCTGAGAGAAAAAAGGAGAAGAATACCTCAGGAGGGACTTTAGCTGAATCTGTACAATTTATTTATTTTTTAAATATCTAAAACAATTACACTAAAAATGTAAAATCAATTAAATTTAAGTGGTATTAAGGGGTGCCTATTATACTATTTTATATGCTTTTTTGTATCTTTGGCATATTTTGTAATTAAAAATACTTTTGGCCCTGGCCAGGTGGCTCAGTGGATAGAGCGCCATCTGGGCAAGCTGAGATTTATTGCATCAGGTACATAACAGAAGCAACCAATGAATGCACAGCTAAATGGAACAACTAATTAGAATGAGAGACTCTCTCTCTCTTCCCCCTCACACCCTGCCTTCAAATCAATGGAAATAAACCTTTTAAGACAACAAAGACTGAGCAGCAGTAGGTGTAGAAGCAGATCAAGTATGTTTGTGCCGGGATATTTCCACTGACACAGTGTGATGTTATGTAAGTCACTTTGGGCTGAGAATGTTTTAAACTATCAAATGGGAAACTGAATGAGACTCCATGTTCTGCTAAAATCCTGCATGATACCAACGTACTTTAATTGCACTTATGCAAGGCCCAAGAATCTGGTTTTTCAATATTTTACTATAAGAAGAGAAACCAGGGTCAAATGGGGGGCTGCATTCCTGAGGCTGGAGCCATAGAGAAGAGGTCCTAGAAACAAAGGTTGGGAGCCTGAATTTCTGCTATCACCAGGTATTTCTTTTTCTTTCTGGTGTTTTCTTCTCTTGTGGCAAGACCCAGTTTGCTGTTCAGACTCTTCTAAGATAATGAGTTCAGTCTATGCCCATATCAGTAAAGCTCAATAAAGGTCAGACTATCCAGTTCTTTCTAGCTCAGTCCAGAGAGCCTGATTCAATTAATCTATGGGGAGGCCCAGGAAGCAGTATTTTTTTAAAAGTTCCCAGGGGGTTCTAATGTGTAGCCAGAGTTGGAAAGATAGTTAAAGGGTTTGTTACCAAATAGGGCATTCCCCAGGGTAGTCCCTAAATGGAACATTCTCCAACACATTTCCTATCTGAACTTCTCTTTGGTAACTTTGCTTTGCCACTGTCTCAAGTGACAAAAAAGGAGAGTTTCCACTACAAAGCGCAGGGTCATGGAGTGTGTAACTTCCCTTTCCTGACGTTTTCACCAGGACAGCATAACATACTCATGGTACCATCTCAGGACATTACCCCCAGGTAGCTGTGCAAGTAACACAAGAGACAAGTAACACTGTCTCTCTAAATCTCAGTTTCTTTATTTGTAACACAAGGATCAGTGGTTTTTATACTGTGTTCTGAGAAGGTCTGACATTCTGTGGCATACCTAAGGGGTTGCCTCTGTTAGAGGGGTTGGTTTGAAAAATCACAGCATCAAATGATCCAGAAGGCCTTTTCCAGAACCAACATTATGCAATTCTAAGTTTTACAGAAATAGATTTATGCTACCACCAAAGTCTCATTACACCTGCATTGAGGCCTGCCAAAGATCATATTTACCAAACGTGGTCTATAACAGATATTATAAACTGTCTACTTGCAAACCAAATTTAGCACACAGACAGACCTGTTTTGTTTTTTCCTTCAAAGTACAGTACTGTACTTTTTTTCTTTCCTTGGCATGTTTTCTAAACTTTCCAAATTGGAAGTATCAGATAATTCTGAAATCTGTACAGATCAGAGGTATATGGCTCAATGAACGATCATGATGTAAACACACCTATGCAATTGCCATTCTGGGCATTATATAACAGTATCACCATTTCAGAAGCCCCCCTCGAGAACCCTTTTTAATCATTATCTCCTTTATCTTCTCCAAAAGTAACCACCATCCTGACTTCTTACACTGTAGACTGATTTTGCCTCTTTTAATACTTATGTAAAGGAAATAATGTAGAATGCATTTTTAGAATTTGTCTCAATATTATTTTAGTGACATTCATCTATGGTTTTGTATGTATCTGTAGTTTATTAATTTTTATTTCTGAGTGGTATTCCATTCTTAGGCTATATCACAATTTATTAATCCATTTTATTGTTGATAGACATTTGATTTGTTTCTACTATGGGTTATTATGAATAAACATTCTTGTAACTGTTTGGGGTGCCACACACCCATCCATTTTTGGTTCTATAACTCAGGGCCAAATTGTCTTGTCAATAAGGTATGTGTGGTAATTTTAATATATGTCTATATATCCTTTGACCCTCCTTCCTTCAAAAGGGGGTACCTAAATCCATGACCCTCAAGTGTAGGCTGATCTTAGTGACTCATTTGTAATGAATGGAATAGCAGAAGCGGCAGTGTGTTACCTCCAAGACTAGGTCATAAAAGGCACTATAGCTACTTCCTTGACTGCTCTGAGGAAGCCAGCTGCAATCTCATGAGGACACTCAGGCCTGTGGAGAGGCGCATAGGGTAAGAAATTAAGTTCTCCTGTCAATAGTCATGTGAGTGAGCCATCTGGAGAGGAACTTTCCTATCTGTGGTCAGTTCTTCTAAGGACCTGACATCTTGACCAAAAACTCATAAGAGAACCTAAGCCAAAAACCATACCAATAAACTACTGTCAAATTCCTGACCCACAGAGTGAGAGAATATATGTTTACTGTTTTAAGTCACTAGAACAGTATTGCTGTTACACAGCAACAGATTACCAGTAGAATAAACATATATACAAACTTACTAGAAAATACAAGACTTTTCCAAATTTACCTACAGACCACCAGTGTATGAAAGTTTTAATTTTTCTACGGCCCTGGTAATATTTGAAATTGGCAGTTTTTTAAATATAGCTCTTCTGGTGGGTATGTGATGGTATTGCATTGTGGTTTAATTTGCATTTCTCTGATGACTAATGAAGTTGAGCACTTTTTCATATGTTAATTGGACTTTCGGTTGTTCTTTTTATTTTTTGTTTGATGGAATCTTTTACTTATTTTTCTATTCAATTTTCTATCCTTATTGATTTGTAGAAGTTTCTTATGTATTCTAGATGTATGGTTCTTTTTGTGGTTATATAGGTTACAAATTGTGTAGTACCAATTTGTGACTTACCTTTTTGCTCTCTTAATGATATTGTTTGGTAAACAGATATTTTCATTATTTATATTAATTTATTAATCTTTAATTATTTAAAGATTTAAAATTTAAATTAATTTATTTATATTTTTCTTTAATATCCTTTAGTTTTAGGTGTTTTATTCAACAAATATTTGCATTTCTAGGGTTATGAAAATATTCTTCTGTATAAATTATCTCCTAGAAGCATTATATCAATACTTTGCTTTTTACATTTAGATCTACAATCCACATAACACTGAGGTGTGAAGTAAGGGGTTAAGTTTCACTTTTTTTTCCTATAGGAATAGCCAATTGACCAAGCCGAATTATTGAAAATTAATTTCTTTCCCTATTCAGCAGTGTCAGCTCTTCCAAAAGTCCAGTGTACATACATGTGTATATCTGATTCTGGACTTTCTAATCTCTTCCATTTGTCTACTCATTTGCCAAGCCTTGTGCCAAAACCTCACTTTTTAAATTATTATGGCTTTTTAAAAGATTTTTTTTATTGATTGATTTTAGAGAGAGAGGGAGAGAGAGAGAAGGAGAAGCATCAATTTGTAGTTGCTTCACATTAGTTGTTTATTGCTTGCTTATTCCTTGTTGTATGTGCCTTGATTAGGCAAGCCCAGGGTTTTGAACCAGCGACCTCAACAATCCAGGTAGACACTCTATCCACTATGCCACCACAGGTCAGGCTTAATTATTATAGCTTTATAAAAAAATCTTGATATCCACTAGAACAAGTCCTTCCACACCATTTTCTTCTTCAAGAAGGCTTTGATTATTATTAGCTTTTTGCATTTTCACACACATTGTATAATCAGCTTTCTAACTTCCACAACAATCTGGTAAGATCTTAATTAGGATTGCCTTACCAGTATTGATAGGTCAATTTGGGGGGGTATGAAGAATTGACATTTTTATATTATTGAGCCTTGAAAATTTTTTTTCAGAGAGAGAGAGAGAGACGCAGGGAGAGATAGGCAGGGAGAGACAGAGGGACAAGAACATTGAGCTGTTCCTGTATATGCCCTGACCAGAGGTCAAATCATCAACCTCTGTGCTTCAGGATGATGCTCTAACCAACTGGGCTATCCAGTCAGGACTCAGTTTTTTGTATATATTAATAGATTTTTAGAAGACAGAGAAAGGAAGGGAGAGAGAGGGGAGAGAGAAGGGAAGCATTCATTTGTTGTTCTACTCAATCATGCATTTATTGTTGCTTCCTATGTGTGTGCCCTGACAGGGGATGGAACCCACAACCTTGTCATTTCAGGATGATGCTCTGACTGAGCTAACTGGCCAGGGATGAGCCTCCCAATTTTTGAACTTAGTATTTACCTTCATGTGTTTTTATAGTCTTCACTTTCTCTCCCTCCCTCTCCCTCTCTCCCTCTCTCCCTCTCTCTCTCTCTCTATATATAATATTATATATAATATATATACTTTTAAAAAAGTTTTTTAGGTAGAAACATTACACATTTTCATAGTTTCTTTTTAGGTATTAATATAGTTTGATGGTAAATTGTACCATTAAAATTTTTTTTATTGTTGTGGCTGGTTTATAGACATTCATTTGATTTTGTATGTTGACTTTTGTTTCAGCAAATCTGTGTATCTGGTTAATTTTGTTGAGTTCCCAAAATTGCATATTAAAAATTATAGAGATTTACTCTGGTTTCACCTCAGAGGTATAGAGAGCTATAAGAGATTTGTTCCCACCCTTACAATAGGAAAATGCTGGACAAACAGCAAACTAATATAGATTCTTGACTCCTTATGAGAACTTTTGTCACAGAATAAAACATAAGCCAAAATTTAGGGAGAAACGGCTCCTACGTGCAAAAGCAAGCTCGGTGTTTGATTATCTGCAGCAGAGCTCTCCAGATGCCACGTAACCAGGAACAGTAATCAGCTGGACAATTATAATAAATTGCTACAGGCTGAGTGTGGGCTACTGTTATAAGTGAAGCCTCTGGGATCTTGCTCCTTTTTGCAGAGTTTTTCTGTGAGAACCTCACCAGGAACTCACAAGGACAACTGGAGAAAATCCCATGGAAATGTTCCTCATAGGGATGGCTGGATGAGGGGGACTAGACGTTGCTGCTAAAACTCTGTCAAACCCATCTATTCTGTCTCCCTTATGGAACAAAAAGCTTAGTCTGCAGGGATAATGGAAACAAAAAACTTATCCTTAAGCCTTTGGTGTGAGCCCAATGATACTGGGGACATAAAACAACAAAAAGCAAATTTACCCCCGGAAATGGGTTCTGGCTCAGCACTAGATCTGGAGGAGGGGCAGGAAGTCTAGTGAAGGCCCACAAGGGCCAGGTCGACCATGTCTGACTAAAACTGAAACAATTAATGATGATAACCCATTCCCATAACCACTCTACTAAGCATCAAGTAAAAATAAGAATGGAATAAGGGAAGGAAAACTGCAAAAAACAGATTCTTCCTGGGGAGAAATTCAAAGGAAAGACTGAAAACAAAGCACAGAGACATGAAGCCAAGTGTTGAGCAGATACTGAGAGAAACACTCTGGCAAATAGTCCACATAAAGTATCCCCAGAGAAAGATGAGCCTGCGGTGCACTAAGATTAACTACAGCAACAATAAACTTCAAATCCAACTCAACTGCAGACAAAATTAACACAAATACCCAACATTACTAAGGGCCTAGCAGAAGGAAAGCCATACTTATCTTTAAGGACAAAAGATGTTTACCCCAGTCTCTATTATCTTATATAATAACACTGTTGGGAAAATAGCTGTGTTAGACCTGCTCTCTGGTACTTTGCCTGATTAGTGTGTGAGCACCTGGCAGCGCCACGTGTGTATAGTCTATGTAAGGCTATGGGTGCTTGCCCTCAGGGTAGAGTGATGGGTGCTTGCCCTTAGGGTAGAGTGCTGATCGACTGGCCACCACTGTGAGGGTCCTTTTTTGCTGTTTGTTCACCTGCTGCCACAGGAAGCAGTTTTCCCCTGTTTGCTCATCCACTCTTGCGACACTCTATTAAATAGGAACGGCCCCAATGCTTTCTGGCTCCACAGTTCCTCCACCGTCCGCCAGAATCCAGTGTGAATCCTCTGGCCTCGGCCACTGGCATTACAAACACATCTGACTTTGATCAAAAAATTGTGATGGTCTTAGTCTTCTCAGGCTAGCATAACAAAATGCCATAGGCTGGGTGGCTTAAACAGCATAAATTTATTTTTCACAGTTCTGAAGGCTGGGAAGTCCAAGATCAGGGTGTCAGAGTGGCTGGGTTCTGATGAGAGCTCTCTACCAGGTTTTCAGATGGTCGTCTTCTTGTGTCTTCATGCAGTGGAGAGAGATAGAAATAAAGTTCTTTGGGTGTCCGTTCTCAGATGAACATCTTCACAATCCCATTATGAAGGCCCCACGATTACGACCTTATCTAAGCCTAATTACATCCTAAAGGCTCTGTGAGGAAAACAACTGTGTTAGGCTGCCTGCTGGTTTCCTGGCTGCAAGCACTTTGCCTGATTTCTGTGTAAACATGAGGCAGCGCCACGTGTGTAAAGTCTATGTAAGGCTACGGGAAGATTGTGGATTGCCTGTCTTCCGCTGTGAGGGGCCATTTTGCTTTTTGTTTGACGGAGAAGTGGTTTTCCTCTGCCTGTTTGATCATCTGCTGTTGCGAGACTCCATTAAACAGTAATGGTCCAACACTTTCAGGCTCCACAGTTTTTGTACCATCTGCCTGAATCCAATGTGGACCTGCCTGGCCTCGGCCACTGGCATTACATCCGGCATAGTGGGCAGGATTCAAAGCAGATTGGTATGGAGCCACCAACACCCTTGAAGGGTGGGTTAGAGGACTGGTTGTTGTTCTCCCGTGTATGGTTCCCCATGGCTGTCCTTTGGGGGCCTTGGGCTGGGTGGTTTTTATAGCCCTGAGAGAAAAAAATCAAGAGCTCTGTGTGAGAGCTTGCCCAAGGCCAGAAGTTGAAGGATGAGCTGCAAACCTAGTGCCAACAATGGCATGAGTTGGAACGGTCAATGGAGAAAAAGTTGCAGATTTGAGAACTGCAGGTAAGGTATAGGCTGAGAACCAGCAATGTTGTGAACTGGAATGAATACTAGAGAGAGAAGCCAATGGCTCTCAATAGCTACAGTGTGAGATGCAAGATAAGCACCAACTGGAATAATCTTTGGAGAAGAAATTACAGGTTTGCTAATTGCAATTTTCCCTGGAAGCTGAATATTAGCAGCGACAGTTATTGGAGAAATAACTGTGGGTTGAAGAGCTCAAGTCTCAGCTTCAGGCCGAGAGCTGGCAGCCACAGGAGCTGAGGTGGGTGCTGAAGAAGGAGCAGCATCCATGCTGGTGGAGTGGCTCTGAGTCGGTGGGAGCGGATGTTTCCAACTCCTCTTCTTATGAAGGGGAGGTTTAGACTGAAACTGATGTCTGCAGACTCGGAGCCTGGCTAGTAGTCACCCAGAAGGTAAAAAGCCAGTGGCCAAGAGTGCCTCAGGGTTAGGTACAACCTGTCTGCAGGTAGTGGAGCACTCTGTGGTCCAGCCCTTCACCCAGGCAGAGCTGATGAAGTTGGGATCACAATTCAGGCAGAAACCCACGAAGTCCCTGGAAGCCTGGTTGCTGCAGTTGTGGGACATAGGAAGTGGATGGCATCATGCTCTCTAGAACAGAGATGGAGAAATTGGCTGCCATTACCATGCACTCCTCCTTGAGGAAATGTCTTCAGGACTGCCATGACAACCCAGGAAACCATATCCTATTTGAATGGGTTATGGCTGCCATTCATATGGTCTGGCAGAATGCTGGGGACTTTCCAGGGGCAGTGAGTCAGTGGCAGTCCTATAGTGAGCTGCCCCTAGGTTCTTCAGGAACTAGGTATGAGGAATGCTGCTTTCAACCTGAAGTCCTGTGGGCTAGATGGGGAAGTGTTTATGGCAAGGATAAGGGACCCTTATTCTCTTTAGTGTTTCATCAGTCCTTGTTGGGTCACTAGTGGCTATCTTGAGCTTTATGTGTGGCAGCCCATTAATGTAGTTACACAGATGGTAGCAGATTTGGGGGAGCTGGAGATAGCATGGGACCATAAGGCTGTGAGGGCTGATGCCCATGCTATGCCCCAACTAATAAGAGAAATGGGCCTGTAAAGGCTACACGAACACAGATGTGAGTAGGTTTGACTGTGGCCAGGGAAGATAGAGAGAAATTAGGTGGCGGTTCTAATAAAATCCTGTTAGAGCTTTTGCAGCAGCTTAAGCCATTACAGAGGTTCCAGCTGCTGAAAAAGTGGGGAAAGCAGGTGACCCCGGCAGCTGCCAGGAAAATGGCTGGTGTTCGGGTTGCATGGTTGCAGGATTACTTGCTGGAGACAGCTGTGGGAGAGGAGGATCCCCAAGACCCGTTGTCCAGGGGAAGGCCGAGTGACCTGTCCTACAGGGACAGGCAGGGTGCTGGAGCCCATGGGAAATTTACAATCCACTGGTTCGTTTCTAATGTGTAGCAAGTGTTGGCATTAGAAGATAATAAGTGCTTTTTTAACACAGCAGTAGCAGTAGAAGCAGTGGCAGCAGCTAAGAGAACTGTTAAGGCAGCACAGGCCTTGAATGTGTTTGACTCCACCAAGCCCTGTAAGCTTGCTGAGGGGTTTAGAAGGGGATTTTGACAATGGACATAGTGCTTATGGAAAGGTGCTGAGATTTGTTAATAAAGAACAGCATGACTAGCTGTCTATAATAGACTTTTACCTTGGTGATTTGCACAGAGAGCTGGCCTGTCTATCGTGGACTGATCATTGAGTGATATAATGGGCTCTTGAACTGCAAAGAGAGAGGAACACCAGCTCCCTTGCTGGATAGACATGCTGCTTTTGGACAGTACTATGAGAGACCTTAGTGGCAGCCATGGCAACTGTGGAGGCCCTCCTGCACCAGGAAGCTGCTTCCATCCAGTTGCAGAGATGCCCCAAGGACATTTTCTTCAATGGACATAGCCCTGGACTATACAGGCCCTCCCACCTACCATGGGATGGGTGCTAGAGGTGGGCCTCCAGTTAACTCTCTGGACAGAGTGCTCAGGGAGACATTGTGAAGGGAACCTTTGTAAATTCATTGTTTGTAATAGCTTGTGCCTTTGTAATTTGGTTGCTGTAGTCTGTACTGTTTATGTTTATATAATGTACCTCATACCTCGCACAGGGACCACTGTGGGAGATACCTATTGCATATGGTGAGGCGAGAAACACTAAAAAGGTGGAATGTGGGGAAAATATCTGTTAGGCTTGTTCACTGGTTTACTAGCTGCAAGCACTTTGCTTGATTAGTGCATGAGCATGTGGCAGCGCCACGAGTGTATAATCTGGGTAAGGCCACAGGTGCTTGCCCTCCGCACAGATTGCAGATGATGAATTGCAGATTGCCTGCCTGCCACTGTGAGGGGCCATTTTGCTGTTCATTTGCTTGGGAAGTGGTTTTCCCCTACCCGTTTGCTCATCTGCCATTGAGAGACTCCATTAAATGGTAATGGCCCAACGCTTTCAGGCTTCTCAGTTTCTCTACTGTCTGCCCAAATCCAATGTGGACCTGCCTGGCCTTGGCCACCAGCATTACAGGCTCTGTCTCCAAACATGGCCTCAACATGGTAGGTGGTGGAGGGAACACATACAACATGGTAAGAAAAATAAAAATCTGAAGAGACAAAACAGTCTTCAGAACCAGACAGAAATACGACAAAGATATTGAAACTGTCTCACAAGGAATTGAAAATAATTATAATTAAGATGTTAAAGGATCTAGCCTGACCAGGTGGTGGCGCAGTGGATAGAGCGTCAGACTGGGATGCAGAAGGACCCAGGTTCGAGACCCCAAGGTCGCCAGCTTGAGCGTGGGCTCATCTGGCTTGAGCAAAGAGCTCACCAGCTTGGACCCAAGGTCTCTGGCTCCAGCAGGGGGTTACTCGGTCTGCTGAAGGCCCGTGGTCAAGGCACATGTGAGAAAGCAATCAATGAACAACTAAGAAGTCTCAAAGTGCAACAGAAACTGATGATTGATGCTTCTCATCTCTCTCCATTCCTATCTGTCTGTCCCTATCTCTGCCTCTGTAAAAAAAAAAAAAAAAAAAAAAAAGGACTTCAGGTCACACACACAAAAAAAAATGTTAAAGGATCTAATGGGAAAGTTAGGTAATATGCAAGAGCAGACAGATAATTTCAGCAGAGAAATCTCAACTATAAGAAAGAATCAAACAGCAATGCTAGAAGTAAAATATTCAGTAACAGAGATGGAAAATGCCTTAAAAAGGTCTGTCAATAGACTTGACACAGCAAAAGAAAGAATCATTGAACTTGAAAATAAGTCAATAGAAATTGCATTAAACTGGTAAAGAAGAGAAAAAGTAAAATGGGAAAAAAGCAGAATAGTGCAACCAAAAGCTGAAGGAAAATATTAAATGGTGTAATATACATGTAATTGAAATCCCGGATGGAGCAGAGAGAAAGAATATGAGAGATAAATAAGTTTTTGAAGAGAAAGTGGCCAAGAATTTTCTAAAATTAATGCCATACCTCAAACCACAAGTCTAAGAAGCTCAGAAAACACCATGAAGGATAAATACCAAAAACAAAACAAAAAAATAACCCCCATCCTAGGCATATCATATCTGCATTAGTTTGCTAAGGCTACTATAACAAAATGCCATATACTAGGTGGTTTAAACAACAGAAATGTATAGTTCACAGTTCTGAAGGCTGCAAGTTAAAGATCAAGGTGCTGGCAGGGGTGATTTTCTCTGAGGCATCTCCTCTTGGCTTGCAGATGGCTTCCCTCTTGCTGTCTCTTCACATGGTCATCTTTCTGTCCATGGATGTCATCTCTTTTTTTTTCGTATAAGGATATCAGTCATACTGAATGAAGGGCCACCTTAACAGCCTCATTTTAATTTAATCACCTGTTTAAAGGCTGTATCTCCAAATACAGTCACATTCTGAGGTACTTGGATTAGGACATCATCATATGAATGTTGTGGGGGGTGGACATAATTCAGTCCATACCAATATTCAAACTGCTAAAAGCAAAAGAAAGCTCTCCAAAGAAATGTACACTTGAAACCTAGAAATGTACACTTGAAACCTATGTGATCTTATTAACCAATGTCACCTCAATACATATAATAAAAAAATATTTTCTTAACTGTCCCTTAAATCCTTATTCTGGTGTAAATAAAACAGAATATGTCAGTTGGAAGCTCAAATAAATTGTTTAAAAATTCATTAAAAAAAAAAACCCTGGCAGTTAGCTCAGTCAGTTGAGAGCATGTTCTGAAATGACAAGGTTGTGGGTTCGATCACCGGTCAGGGCACAATTGGGAAGCAACCAATAAATGTACGACTGAGTGGAACAACAAATGAATGCTTCCCTTCCCCCTCTCCTCTCTTTCTCTTCCTCTCGCTGTCTCTAAAAAAAGAAATTAAGCCCTGACCAGATAGCTCAGTTTGTCGGAGCGTCATCCCGGAGCACAGAGGTTGCTGGTTCAGTTCCCTGGTCAGGACACATGCAGGAGCAACCCAGTGTTTCTGTCTCTCTCTCTTTGCCTCTTTCAAAAAATTTTTTTAAAAATCAAAAAGGAGACAAAAAAATTGAAAATATACAGAGGGGGAAAAAAATACCTGCAGAGAACAAAGATACAAATTACAGCAGACTCTCCCTCCACCCCCAGAAACCATATAAGTAGGGAGCCGATGTAGTGATACAGTTAAAGTGCTAAAAGAAAGAAAACTGTCAACTTAAATTCTTTGCTCAGCAAAAAATTCTTCACAAATAATGGAGAAATACTTTTTCAGACAAATATTTGTGAATTTTACTGCCAGTATACATACTTTGCAAGAAATATAAAAACAAAAACAAAAAAAATTCAGGCTGAAAGAATGTAAAATAGGTCAGAAAACTGACTATACACAAAAATTGAAATGGAATAATGGAATAAATGAATTGAAATAAATGAAAAAAGTAAAATCTATTTTTTCTTTAGATTTAAATGTGCTAAAGAAAATGGCTGTTTAAAGCAAAATAATAATATATTGTCTTATAGTATGTATCAAAGTAAAATAAATGATGAAAATAGCACAATTATAAATTTTACTGTTAAGTTCTTTTTTTTTTTTTTAATTATTTTTATTTATTTATTCATTTTTTTAGAGAAGAGAGACAGAGAGAAAGAGAGACAGAGAGAGAGAGAGAAGGGGGAGGAGCAGGAAGCATCAACTCCCATAAGTGCCTTGACCAGCCAAGCCCAGGGTTTTGAACCGTTGACCTCAGCATTCCAGGTCAACGCTTTATCCACTGCGCCACCACAGGTCAGGCCAACTGTTAAGTTCTTAAAATACTTTGTTAAAGAAGTATCTTAATAGGTACTCTTAATATCTTGATAGATACTTTTAGTATCTACCTAGATCTAATAGATACTAAAAGTATTTCTTATGGGCTGAGTTGTATGCCCCTAAATCCATATGTCTCCTTGGTAATATATTTCTATTGACTTTACACTTACTGGAATCTTATCTGGATAGAGAATGCTACCTCTAAATTCTAGATATTGTTCTATGGTTTTTACGTTATTTAGGGTTGAATAAGAGGCCAAGTTGGTTTAATCTTCCTCTGCATTCTACTTTTTTATTTTATACTTAGCTTTTTTTCTTTGGAATTTAAAATGTTAACAATATTTACCTGAATAAGAATTTATTTTTATAAATTTTTTGACAATCTGACCCCTAATAGTGCCCTATTTAGTTCATGTTCGATTTCTTCTGTAATAGTTTCTGCTTCATGAATTTTATGTTTCTTTCATAAATACATCTCTTAATTTTAGGATGTTGTCTTTTTTTTTCCCCCTCCTGGAACTCTATTTGAGGAATCTTCTCTTTGACCAACTTAATCTCTGGATATAGTAGGAATGACATAATAAAAGCAGTAGCTTTTGTTTGCCATCCTTGGTTGTGCAGCTCTCACAAGAGGGCACCTCCTTGCCCCAAAGTTCATTGAAATCCTCCCTCATCTTGGTGATGGAAATCAGCAGGGGAAGATACTCCCAATCCACACACATAATCACCTTTTTACTGTCTTAACAAAATCTATAGAATGTTCTTTTATTCTATCTTATAGATGCAGAGATTCCCCCCACTCTTTTAAATTATCTTATTTTCTAGGTTTCTTGAGGACATTTCAAGAGGAGACATTTTTTTGTCTTGCCTCATCTTCATGTTGTGGTCTGGTACTCAAACCACTAAATTATTTATTTAAGCATATATTTGACCGAGACGAATGAATTCAACTGCAAGGAAAGGGTTAAATTTCTTCCACAAGTGTCAGCAAGATCTGACAAAAAAGAAAAGAGGAACAGCCTTTATTAAAGAAACTTACAGGATATGCAGTCATTGAGAAGGAAGGCTTTCACAGACTTGGAAGGGATTGCTCCTCCTTCCACCTTGACTCAGGACTAACACAGACAAGTGGGATCATTCCCAGACGTTAGGTCAATGCTGGACACAGCCAGGATGGATCTTGGATGGTGAGTGATTATTCTTATTTTTCTTTGAAAGGCAATTTTGAATTAAGTGATCTCAGCGGCAGGCTGAGGTTGAGAATGAGTGCTGTTTTGTGTCCTTCCTGCCTAAGAATGCTAACCCATATTAAGAACGTATTTTAGAAGCCCAAGGTAGAAACACCAGGGAGAAAGAATGGTCTGTCCTTTGAAACATTGGCTAGAGTCCCAAAGCCATTCTCTCCTTCTCCAAAAAGGAGCATCCACTCCATGTTGATTCCATAGTTCCAAGGCAGGGAAGCTTTAAAAATTTTTTCTATCAAAGACATTTGACTGGCACTTGAAGGAGAGGATTATCGAGCTGCCACAAATTTTATTGCTTGTTGAATTTTCTTTGTGATTAATTTGAATTTTGTAAATTTGTTTTTCAAATATTTCAATGTTGTGGTTGTTGATTTTAAGAACTGTGAAATTTTTAAATGTCTGCTTAAGTATGACAAAAAATAGGGAACAGATTTTGTGTATATCAAAATCAGCTTGATCTGGGGATGGAATAGTGAGATAGTGAAGCTAGAGAGAGAGAGGCTGAGGAAAAGGAGGAGGAAGAAGAGGTGTAAAAAGAAAATACAGAAGTCAGATAATGAGTCACAAACAGGCCATGGGAGATTCTGAGTAGGATGAGGTAGTAAAAAAAAAAAGTAGAGTAATTCAGTTAGTTATTGGGTATTGAACATGCTTGGTGTGCTGTGTACTTTATTACTGTTGTTTCACTGAACGTTAATCTTTGCCCTGACTCTCAGGCAGATGACATCATCACTGTGTTTTATGAACGAGATAACTGAGGCTGAAGAGGCTAACGTTCACCCCGCTCATAAGGAATAGAGCTAGAATCTTTCTTGCCACTTGGTTCCCCCTCACAAGGTTTCTCGATGCCCTGGCAGTCCCCCGTGGCAGTGACTTACGGGAAGGGGTCACACCCACCCTCTCCCAGATCGTGGCAGCGGGGATCAGTCGTTACTTATTATTGTTCTTTGAAAATCGAAGTAACCCTCATCTATCCAGTGCTCACTGGCTTGAAAAACAGCTTTGCTGCTTTTGTTTCAAAAGGAATCTTTCAGAAGATTCCTTTTTCCTCCACCGGACTTTTGAAATGTTCCACATGTATAAAAATAATTTTTCAGAATTTATCATTTTTGTGGAGCCACAGAAGTGGTACCACTTAATTATGTTAACACTGCCTGCAGATGTCTCTAGAACCACGAGCCACTGTCTGGGTTCTCTCTGTTTCAAAGTGCCTGAAAATTGATTATGAGCAGGAAGTTTTGGATATAAATGGCCAATAAATAATGTTTAGTCTTATCTTAAACAAAAGAAATAGAAATTAAAACAGTGATATATTATTTTTTATCAAAGTGGTAAATATTTTATTTACAAAGCAAGCAATCAAGCAAGCAAGCAAACAAAAATCCTACAAGTTTCAAAGGAGGGAAGAACATTTATACCCTTATTACCAGTGAATGGTAATATTTATATAATCTTTCTGGACAATAATCTGGTGATACATATCAAAAGCCCTTAAAATGTATATTTCCTTTAACCAAGCAGTTCAACTTTTAGAAATTTATTGTAAGGACACAATCATGTATGGTTGTAAAGTTTTAGTGACATGGGTACCTTTCTTGCCGTTGTGTCTAATAGGGAAAATCTTGGAAACAACTTAAGGTTCGAAACATAGGTTAACTGGCTAATTAGAGAACATTCACAATGGAATACCATACAATCGTGAAAAATTCTATCGTAGAACAATTTTTTATGTCTTTAGCTTAAGAACAAAAAAGGTGGAATGTAGAGTGTTACTACTTTTATACATGATACCTGTTTATACACAGTGCTAATCAGACCTACAGATGATTTCTATTTTCAACTTTGTGCTTTTAAACTAATTCAACATCTGCAGGCAGAAAAAGAAAATTAGATACCTAAGAAAAAGAAACCAATAACTCGTAATTTGTGAAATTTTATTGTTAGAACTTTGGCCCTTAGTGTTTAGCTTTTTGTCTCTTGAGTCCTCTTCAAATATACCTACTTTACCCATAATTCACTAGATCCTAATAGGCCTGTTTTCATAGAATGTTCTATGTGGAAGAGACCAGAGTTCTCATTTCCTTATTTTACAGATGTAATGGCATGGCTCTAGAATGAGCTGTGTGTTGGGAGGAAGAACAGTGTAGAGGTTGCATGACTACGCTTTGGAACCTGAGTGCTGGCGTTTAAATCCCAGCTTCTCCCACTTTCTAGCTGTGTGACTTTGGACAAATTACTGACCAATTTTAATGCTGAATTTCATACCTATATAATGGGGCTAAATGTGACTGGACATAAGGTAGTTGTGAAATTTTAATGAGATAATCCATGTAAAGTGCTTAGAACTTTGTTCTGATGACTACTCAGTGATTATTAGTTGTTTTTACTACTATTGTTAGGTTTAATAAATAGAGGAAAAGTGAGTTGTCCAAGATTACACAACTGCTTGATGGCAATGCTAGGACTAGAATTCAGAAAGGTTTTTTTTCAAGCAGGTGCTTAATATCCGGTGAACCTGCCAGGACAACCCCAGACTGGGCTCCAAGGGGAGCTGACCTGAAATAGGCAGTGCCCGAGTTCAAGGCCAGCCACTTCAAGGGAATGACTCGGATCACAGTGGAGAACCATATGCTGCTAAGGAAGCTAAGAGCCAGATTAGGTGCTGACATAAAGCCTGGAGCAAAGAGCAGAAGAGATGACTCAGATAGGTACTTTTATCGACCACCAGCTAAGGGCTTCATGGGCAGGGTAGGGGGTCTATGTGGTTCAAAGACCCCAAGGTCTGGGTGATTAAATAGACAAATAAGATGCATGTGAGAATTGCAGCTATTGCTGTAAGAAGATGTCTGACAGATACTAATAAAAAAGGATGAGGTAGAGACTGGGAGGGGCCAGAACAAGGAGCCTCCACAGCCAAGGCATTCAGTCATGATTATTGTAAAGTCGCAGCTTAAGTTTGAAGAGTCATAAACAAGCAAAGATAATGATAAAATTTTCTTTAAAAAAAGTCCTCTGGCAGGCCCTGGCCGGTACGCTTAGTGGTAGAGCGTCGGCCTGGCGTGCAGAAGTCCCGGGTTCGATTCCCGGCCAGGGCACACAAGAGAAGCGCCCATCTGCTTCTCCACCCCTCCCCCTCTCCTTCCTTTCTGTCTCTCTCTTCCCCTCCTGCAGCCGAGGCTCCATTGGAGCAAAGATGGCCTGGGCGCTGGGGATGGCTCCTTGGCCTCTGCCCCAGGCGCTAGAGTGGCTCTGGTCACAACAGAGCGACGCCCCGGAGGGGCAGAGCATCATCCCCTGGTGGGCAGAGCTTCGCCCCTGGTGGGCGTGCTGGGTGGATCCCGGTCGGGCGCATGCGGGAGTCTGTCTGACTGTCTCTCCCCATTTCCAGCTTCGGAAAAATACAAAAAAAATAAAAATAAAAATAAAAAAAGAAGTCCTCTGGCAGCAGAGTACAGAACTGATTCTGGGTGATGAGGAGATTGTTTAGAAAAATACTGTAATAATTTAAGGAGATGTGTTAAGGACATGAAACCAAGACAGTTATGGTGTGATCAGAGAGGAGGGGATGCATTTAGGAAATGTTCAAGCACTAGAATTGATAGGATTTGGATTTTTAATAAATGTAGAGCTTGGAAGGAGAGATCTAAGTACACAGTGACATCCTTCACAACATAGATATATAGGAAGTGGGTAGGGTTTAGGCCAGGGGAAAGAGAGGGGAGAAGTTGAGTTTATTTTCTAACATGCTGAATTTGAGATTCTGTGGAGCAGCTAAATGATGATGTGCAAGTAGTCAAGCAGAGATACAGGTGTAAAGCTCAAGAAAGTGGTATGGGCTGGAGCAGACATTAAGAGTCTTCAGCATAGGCCCTGGCGGGTTGGCTCAGCGGTAGAACGTCGGCCTGGCGCGCGGGGGACCAGGGTTCGATTCCCGGCCAGGGCACATAGGAGAAGCGCCCATTTGCTTCTCCATCCCCCCTCCTTCCTCTCTGTCTCTCTCTTCCCCTCCCGCAGCCAAGGCTCCATTGGAGCAAAGATGGCCCCGGGCACTGGGGATGGCTCCTTGGCCTCTGCCCCAAGCGCTGGAGTGGCTCTGGTCGCGGCAGAGCCTCGCCCCTGGTGAGCATGCCGGGTGGATCCCGGTTGGGCACATGCGGGAGTCTGTCTGACTATCTCTCCCCATTTCCAGCTTCAGAAAAATACAAAAAAAAAAAAAAAAAAAAAGAAAAGAAAAAGAAAAAAGAGTCTTCAGCATAAGTACAGCTGATAGTCAGAATTCCTGTTGTGCGTGAGATCACTAGAGAGAGATGGTGGAGTGAAAAGAAGCCAAGGATAAAACCTGTAAAATTTTTAAATTTAAGGAGGTAGATGAAGATAAAGAGTCCAAAAACAGACACCAAGGAGGGACTACAGAAATTGGAGCAAAGCAAGAGAGAGATGCAAAAAGAGGAGGATGTGTCCTTGGAAGGACATATCTACCAAACTTCTACATGGAGCACATGAGATACAACAGAAAAAGTGACTCTAGGGACTCAGTGTTTAGGGTTGAATTGTGTCCCCTCTAAATACATATGTTAAAGTATCAACCCCTAGTCCCTCAGGATGTGATCATGCTTGGAGATAATTAAGTTAAAATAGGTTCATTAGGGTGGGTCCTAATCCAAGATGACATGTGCTTATGAAGAGGAGGAAACTTGTATGCAGAAACACACACAGAGAGAAGATGATGTGAACAGACAGAGAGAACACGGCCATCTGCAAGCCAAGTAGAGGCCTGGAACAGATCCTTCCCTTTCAGCCCTCAGAAGGAAGCAGCACCGCTGACATCTTCATTTTGAATTTCTGGTTCCCAGAACTGTGAGACATTAAATTTCTGTTGTTTAAGCCACTCAGTTTGTGGCACTTTTTACTACATCCTGTCAATGTAAGAATGTCCAAACCTGTAGAGAATTTTTAAAAAGAGTTTATTTGAGCCAAACTGACAATTGCTGGGAAGCAAGATATCAGATGCTCTGAAGAGTGACAGTTTTGCATTTATTTTATGCATCTGGAATTAAGGAGGGAACATGAGGAAGATTACATAAAGGTGAGGGAAAGCAAAGGGGGATTGGATTACAGGATATTTAGCAAGATTATGTGCTCTCTTGAGGGTGGTTATTCTTCTGAGGGGTTTGAAAAAGGAGCATTTTAATGATGCGTTAACCTAGTTACACAAAAACACTGACCAAGGCTTGCTTAAGGCGAAGATTAACTTTTACTAAAGCAGTTATATGCCTGGGACCTGCCCTGTTAAGAATTTTTGATCATATCACCCTGTTAGGTTAGTTTCAGTCAGGTTTATTATAGTTCCCCTTTTCATCCACAATCCCTAACAAACGAATACATCTGACTAATGTACGTAAGACCTTGGTAATTGTGCATACAGCCAGAGAAAAAAATTGAGTAAATATCTCAGACACGGGAGGGAGAGTGTCCCATGTCTTAGCTTACATTACCTAAGCTAAAAGGAGAAAACTGTTTCACAAAGCAGAGAGGAGTCACAGGGTCAAATTCTGCAGAAAGGTGAAGTAAGAGAATGACTGAAAATGTCAGTCCTGAGGCCTACAGTGACCTTTGTAGAACGTTCCCAGTTAAGTAGGAGTAGATCTCAGAGAGCTGAAAACATGGAGACAGCAGGAAGATCATTGCTGCCAACCATTTGGTGATGAAAGGGGACCTCTTCATTGGACCAAACTCACCTCCACTGTCTGTAAAGAGCCACATGGGTACAACTTAGAGCTGAGTCAGCCAGAGTTGGAGTCTCCTCTAACTTAATAGCTAAACACAGGAGAGAAAAGTCAATACTTCTCATTACACGCAAAACTTGTTTGGTAAAGATTTCAGAAAGAAAAGGATTTTTTTTTAGGAGGCTCTTTTTTTTTAAATTTATTTATTCATTTTTAGAGAGGAGAGGGAGAGACAGAGAGAGAGAAGGGGGGGAGGAGCTGGAAGCATCAACTCCCATATGTGCCTTGACCAGGCAAGCCCAGGGTTTCGAACCGGCGACCTCAGCATTTCCAGGTCGACGCTTTATCCACTGTGCCACCACAGGTCAGGCAGAAAAGGATTTTTGAAGTTGTCATTTTACATGTTGGGGTTTTGGTTTGAACACAGATTCCATTCTGTTTTATTAAGGCCATAAGACAGTTGTTATTTGAGGCTTCTCGGAGATGAAACCCATGGTGAATCTGGTGGTGGAAAGAAGGAAACAAGTTTGAGTGAAATTTTGGGGACCACCTATAATTTATGTCAATAAGCAAGAAAAAGCCATAGAATTGGAATGGAGAAGTATTAAAGCATTTTCTTAGAAAATTTTGAACTCAAAATGAGTTTAAAATTTTCTTTCTGTAGCCTCAGGAATATTATTGACCAAATAACCCAATGTCACAGGTCTATATTAGGGTATCAAAAAAATTAGATTTAATGAAAAGATCTAGTAAAAGACCCGATTAAAATAAAAAGAATGAACATTTGGTTAAGTGAGCCAATTAGTCAGTACCAACCAGAAATTAACCATGGGGTAAAACCTGAAGTAAATAACTACCCAAAAGATAAACCTAGACTATCACCCCTTTCTTACAATAGTTTTTTAACCAACTACATAATAAATCTTTATCAAGAACCTGATAGTTCTAGGGTGCTGTGAAGATTACAAAAGAAATGGCTAACATTTAGTTTTGATAATCTAATTGGGAATAGAAAACAATTATAAAATGGCAAAAGCAATTCAATGCAGCTAATAACTTATTATATATATATATAAATGACAAAAATATTCTCATTAGATATTAAAGAAACACCAATTCAAACACCAATTAGTGTTTTCATTTATCAAATTAAATAGTAAACAAACAAATGAATGATCCAATGTAAAAGTGGGAAAAAGATATAAAAAGACATTTCTCCAAAAAGGATACGTAATTACAGATGACAAGTAAGTACATGAAAAGATGTTCAATGTCATCAGCCATTGTGGGAATTAAAGTGGAAACACAGTGAAATATTGCTACATACCTATCAGAATGGCTAGAGAGAGAAGAAAAGAACATAACCTCATCATAAGCTGAGAGCATGGGTACAAGCCAACACCCATGCTGGCCACTCTCTACTTCTCTGTTCTAGTCATCTTTTCAGCTCATTCAATGCTTTTGTTCCAGGCACTGTGTCACACATTAGAAATACACCAGAGATGAGTGAATATGATTTCTGCTCTCAAGGAACTCGGTATAGTGGTAAATATATAAAATGTGATGATTTCATTTTTTTATATAATGGTGAAGTGTGTGAGGTTCCACAGAAGTGCAAAGGTATCGTTTTCCATCTGTCTGCTGATGGTATTGTATTTTGAGTAAGTGCCAGAGTTTTGAGTCAGTCAGACTGGTGTCAAATAATGAGTAGTCAATAAGTGGTTATTTTATTAGTGGTATCACCTTGGGGAAACTACCCAGCTTCGGGAATGTCAATGCTCCCATCTGTACAACATGCCTATTAGTACTTACCAATGCCATGAGGGTTGTGAGAATTTATAATGAATGTGAAGTCTTGTGGAAATAAAATAGTTTAGGCTTCACATTCTTTTTTCTTAAAATCTATTATTTCTATTTTTTATTTTATTTTTTAATTACAGTTTACAGTCAGTAATATCTTGTATTAGTTTCAGGTGTACAGCATAGTGATTAGACAATCATGTACTTTACAAAGTGTTCCCTCTGATATTTCCAGTATCCCACTGGCACCTTACATAGTTATTGCAATATTGTTCAGTATATTTCCTACGCTGTACTATACATCCCTGTGACTGTTTTGTAGCTACCAATTTGTACCTCTTCATTCCTTCACCTTTATACCTGGTCCCCCCACTCTTCTCTCTTCTGGCAACAATCAGTCTGTTCTCTGTGTCTATGAGTCTGTTTCAGTTTTGTTTGTTCACTTATTTTGTTCTTTGGATTTCACAAATAAGTGAAATCATTACGGTAATTGTCTTTCTTTGAGTGACTTATTTCATTGAGCATAATACCCTCTAGTTTCACCCAAGCTGTCACAAATGTTAAGATTTTATTCTTTATTATGGCCAAGTAATATCTCATTGTATGTATCTACCACTACTTTATTATCCACTTATCTATCGGTGCGCACGTGGGGTGCTTCCATATCTTGGCTGTTGTAAACAAACATAGGGATACATAAATTCTTTAAAGTTGGTGTTTTGGGTTTCTTTGGATATATACCTAGAAGTAGAATCACTGGGTCATAAGACAGTTTCATCTTTAATTTTTTGAGGACCCTCTATATTGTTTTCCATAGTGGCTGCACCAGTTAGCATTTCCACCAGTAGTTCACAGTGATTCCCTTTTCTCCACTTCTCACCAACACCTCTTGTTTGTGGATTCCTATATTTTAATTTAAGACTCAATTTTCGTTAGCTTTGTCTTTTCTGATTTAGTTCTAGCAAGTAGATTTTTACCTGTAACCGAGAAGTTGCTACAGTGGAACTCCTAATTATAGATAGAGAAGCACAGGTTCAATGAAGGTGAATAAGGTGAAAGCCACCTGGAATATATTTTATGTAAGGGTAGAATGCCAAAAACATTAAAATAAAATCCAGTCAGATAAGTTTTAATCATGTGAGTATCTTCATGAAGTTGTTTATAACCCCCTCCCCTTTTTAGCCTTCTAAACTTTGAATAATTTCTGTCTGTTATGTCTGTTTTTAATTTATAAAAACATTTTTGCTCATTAGTCATCATGGGTAATGCATTTGTAATTCTAGAAGATATGTAAACTATCATTTTTAAATTAAAAATGCTCATTCTGCTTGCCTTAATATTTTCACATTTAGAGATTTAGCTAATAAAATAATAATAGATAAAGAAATACTTGTGTGCACAAAAATGTTTATTAGAGCATTATTTAATATAATGAAAAATAAATATCAACCAAAATTTTTTATAATAGGTGAATGGTGAAGTAAATTGAAAGTGAAGTTCATAATGACTTTGAAATGACAGAAGAAAACATAGGCTATGAAATTTTAAAGAAAATAATGCTATAGAAACAAGATAGCAATATGTCAAAACAGTCATAGTTATTTCCTTGTTGGTAAGATTACAGAAAAAGGGTTTTATTCTTTGACTAAAATTGCTTAAGCTATAGTGAATTTACATTGCTCGGCTAAACAGGATGAAATCAAGTTAAAAAGTAATCTAGTGGTGAGAGAAGACTCGGAGTGAGGAATGGCAAGCCCAGTACTGAGACCGTCGGGTAAAGAGTGATACAGGCCTATGGTTTGTTACCCGCATGACATATAAGTAGCAGAAGCTGTGTGACACCGGCCGATGACCTCCATCTTGAGCAATGCTGCTGGTCACCACTCTGTTGTCCTGTGTGTAGGAGCGTGGTCCAGCACAACTTAGTCTTATTTCTCAAGGGAAATCAGAAAGGTAGACTCATAGGTGAAATCTTCCCATTATAAGACCTCAGGGGCTGGATGGGTTGGTTTGGCCCAGGTCACCAGTTTTTACCTCTGACCTGTGTTGTGCAATGGAGGGTTAGAGGAGGGGAAGAGCATTGTGAATGCTGTGGTTTAGGAATGTATTCTATTCCAGGCTGTAGTAAATTAGGGCTAGAAGGGAGGGGGCTAGGACTGTTTATTTATTAATTCTTTTAATAAAGTTTTATTTAATGTTGATACAATGAAGATGAATGTGACAGGGATCCTATTAAGAAGCTACTAAGTAAAGAATTTTCCTCCTAGCTCACATTTCTTATCATTTGGCAGGCATTATGATATACCATATTATATCATATATTCATCTAATTCTCACAACTCAAAGGGCTAAGTACTGTTATTGCCCCCCCATTTCCCACAAGGGAAAACTGGATCTTAGAGATGTTACATGGCTTGTCCAGGTTATGTAGCTGGCAACAGAACCAGATTCTACACCCCCATCTGACTCTAGTCCAAAGCTCTAAACAAGCATGTTATATATTATGGGATATCAGGGGAGGACTAGATTACTCTTAGTAGCAAGAAAAACTTGTGGATGGAAAGATGGGTGGTTGAAGAGATCTATATTGGACCAGGATCTAAAAGAAGCTCTAACAACCAAGTGATAAAGGTAAGATCTATGGAGCCATTGGTCAGGCGCAGAGGTTGAAAACTAAAGGCCGGCAAGCCAAAAATAGTACACAGACAGACAGTAATCGTTCAAAATAATTTTTAAAGAGAACTTTATAAATTAGTTGTCAATACTTTAAAAATCTGGGGAAGTGGCCCTGGCCGGTTGGCTCAGTGGTAGAGAATCGGCCTGGCGTGCAGAGGTCCCGGGTTCGATTCTCGGCCAGGGCACACAGGAGAAGCGCCCATCTGCTTCTTCACCCCTCCCCCTCTCCTTCCTCTCTGTCTCTCTCTTCCCCTCCCGCAGCCAAGGCTCCATTGGAGCAAAGATGGCCTGGGCGCTGGGGATGGCTCCTTGGCCTCTTCCCCAGGCGCTGGAGTGGCTCTGGTCGCAGCAGGGCGACGCCCCGGAGGGGCAGAGCATTGCCCCCTGGTGGGCAGAGCGTCGCCCCCTGGTGGGCGTGCTGGGTGGGTCCTGGTCGGGTGCATGCGGGAGTCTGTCTGACTATCTCTCCCCATTTCCAGCTTCAGAAAAATACAGAAAAAAAAAAAATCTGGGATGTCACATAAATTTGGATGCTCAGCTCCTCTGGAAATCACACTACCTAGTAACACTGGACACACATTCCCTTATGGCAGCAATTTTCAACCTTTTTCATCTAAGGGCACACATAAACTAATGACTAAAGTCGTGTAGCACACCGAAAAATATATTTTTGCTGATATGACTAAAATAATAGATGTAATTTTGATTTATTCATACCAGACAGCTATTGTTATGTTGGCTGTCAATCACTTTTTTATTTGACAATCTAAGGAAAAAGAGATAAGTGCCTCTGACTAAATAAGTTTTGCATGTTTTAAAATTTTTTTGCATCACACTGGTTGGAAATCACTGCCTCATGGTAACAACTGGTGAATCTGGCAGAGGCTGCTCGACTTCCAATGGGATATGAGCTCTCCTCTTCCCACATGGCCTACTTTACTCATTTAAGTTTCTGCCAGCTGTAGCATCCACCAGGTATGAGAACAAACGTCGGAGACTTTCAGGAGTTAAGATGTTACTTTATTGGCCAGTTTAACCTGCGCAGGGGCGAACTCCCAAGATGTCCAGAGACACCATGCCCACAAGGAACTGCAAATGGAAGCCGCACCTGGAGCTTACAGCCAGGCCCTTATATATCCTAAGTGAGCAAGCATACATAGTACAGAAGCAGATGTGGCAGTTTAGCTATTGGCTAGGGAAGTCACATGCAGCATAGCAACAGGGGCCGGCATAGCAACAGGGGCCGGTTTTAGCTTAGTGGCGAATTTCAAACCTAAACTTCTGATAAGGGTCTCTGACCTTCTTTGTTCCCAGCCTCACAGGAACCATATCAGCACTTACTGTTCCTTCAGTAGTTACACTCTTTGGCAGCCCCAGTACTCCCTGAATCTAACACTAGCAACCACCAGGCACTTGACAAAGCCTTGACCTAGAAAGTGAAGCATCAACATATGGGAAAGAATAACCAAATGGAACGAGGCAGGTGAGAGCTGGCAGGACAGAAACTAAGGGTGTGTGAAAGTATGGACCCAGAAAGATACTTTGTGAGAATGCCAGATCCAAAGGCAGAGGCCATTTACCTTACTCCCTTCTGGCTGGATTATACATGGTCCCAAGATCTTCAGCTGAGGGTTGGAAGGAAGTGGATTGGGGTTGGGAGGGACTTGATTGAAGGCTCAGTGGAGAAGGTATAAATTTGAGGGTCATGGAGAATTTATACTGCAGCAAATAAAAAAGTTAATGTGACCATTCGGTGGTTCACTCAAGATTCTAAGAGAATTTGCTGGCTTGCTAAGTGTTCATGATTGCCAGGAAAACTAATTAGAAAAAAGCAAAACCAAAATATCCAAACCCAGTCTCTTTAATGCCTCTGGTTATCTTTTTTTATACATACAGGCAGAGTGAGTCTATTACACACTACTTTGATGTTGATCAGAGTGCCCCATTCAGTTCTGGGGACCTTAGGAAAAACATTTCTTTAGGTTAAAGAAACATGGAACACTTTGGGGGAGTGGTATACAGCACAATCAAATGTCAAAATAATCTAGAGATATTTTCTCTCAACATATGTACCCTGATTTATCAATGTCACTGCATTAAATTTAATAAAAAAAATAAATAAATAAAAAATAAAAAATAATAAAAAAAAGAAACATGGAACAGGTTATTTACTTTTCTAAGCCTCAATTTCTTTAACTGTTTGAAGGTTTAACAGCTTCAAATTTTCAGAGGGTAAGGATTAAGTGAGTGAATGGAGGAATATGAAGTGAATGGCTCAGAGTAGGATGGAATGAATGATTGCTATTATGAGCAGGGGTGGGGCTAGAAACATTACTTAGGTGTTGTTCTGAATCTTTGCAATGACTATGTAAGGCGTTATTTTCCCATTAAACAATAAAATGAGGAACTTGAGGTTTAGAAAGGTTTAGTAACTTATTCAAGGTCACACAATATGTAAATAACTCAAAAAGTGCCAAACTATGTCCACCCCCAAAAGTATGATGATATCTGTCATTCTGATAATAGTCATATAATATTGTTGGCTAGAAATTCAAACAGATTCAATTTTATATTCTGCTAAAACCTTGAGGTTATCAGCTGTGTGTCTCTGGGCAAGCAGCTTAACCTCTCTGAAACTTAGTTTCCTCATCTGTAAAACTGTATATTTATTCCATAGATTAAGTGAAATAATACACTTCAAGTTCTTAGCAGAATACCTACCTAACTTGTAAGTAACCAGTTAACAGATATTAACTTTAATTACATGGACTGAATCTGTTACTGGACCAGGTATGTGAAGGGGAACAAATCTCTGCCCTTCTGGGACTCGGGACAGGACAGCCAAAAGAACAGTGAAATTTTAACAAAATGGGGAAACTTATGGAAGAATAAATAATGGGAGGGAGAAAGATACAGATATGGTGAAAAGAGGATGAAAGGATGGCAGGAAGGTTTTCAGTTGTGAACTCTGGCATGATCTGGATCACAAAGGAATAGCAGAGGTTTTCAGAGAAGGCAGGAAAAGCATTCCAGGCAGAAGGAACAGCTTCTGCAAAAGCAAAGGAGGCAAAAAATCTGAAAGGTCTGGGAAGAGCTTAGACCAAGTCAGATGTAACTAGAGGGTAAGTTGTATATGCTGACTGACAGAAGCAGAAGAGAAAATTTAGATTCAGGTTTTGAAGGGTCCCGACAAAGGGCCTTGTGTGCCTTGCTGAGAAGTGTGACCACTAGCCGGCTCATGAGGAACAGAAAGAAAGTCTTTAAAGCAAGAGCATTTTGTAATCAGATTGTTTTTGGTGAAAGATAGTAGCAACGTAAAGAATAGTGAAAGGGAACCAGCCAGGAGGCTATTACAATAAATAGTCCAGATAAGAGGTGACATAGACCCCAAACTATGAATTGGCAGTGGGTGCTGAGGAAGAGAAAGTGAAGGGTAACATAAATACAATAGTGAAATCCAAGGTATGAAAATGCCTTGGTCCTGTCTTGCTTACCACAGTCATCCCAAAGGGCCAAAACAAAAACAAAGTCAGCCTCTTGTAAAAATAATCTCTTTTGTTTGTATGCAAATAGGCCATGCACAGTGAAAGTGTAACTCATGTGAGCTGATGAGTGCAATGTTTTGTCTCCAATCCATAAAACACAAAAATCTAATTGGTTTACCAGTGCTGTCCTTCTTAAACATTTTAACTCCCTTATATTATAACCAGTGCGCGGCTTAGGTGTGATTGTTTTAGATCTTAAACTGGATTTGAGGAAAGCCATTTAATGCCCTTTCATCCCTTACTCACATCGCTGAAGACTAGTAGAAGCAACTTTTTTTTTTTTCTTTTTCTTTCAAGTAGCAACACCTATGTGTGGTGGTGGACCTTTGCAATCTTCTAGACAGATGTGCACCAAGAGGGCTGCAGAGATTATACCACTAGGGTTCTGCTCCACCAACTTGAAATTGCTAGTCCAGGTTGACAAATGCATATTTTAAAGATTCTCAGAAGTCTTGTGTGCATTGATTTTGGTTAATAAGATGCCACAGGGAAGTGAACCTTTGGGGGTGCAATGTCCTCTTCCTCGACCCTGTTGTGAAAGGAAAGCTTTAAAAAAATCCAGCGGTTTTTTTTTTTTAAACAAGCTTAGTCATATTAGTTCTATATGCTCCAACCTATTTTATTTTACTTTGTAGTGCATGTTTTATTTATACTCATATAAAAATACTTTGCATAAAAAGGTGCTTTCACAAATCTTTGTGCTTCCCTAAATTTGAAATATGCTGCTATTTGTTAAAATGTGCTAGTTTTGTTATGTTTTATATTCTGTCCTCTGATCAAGTAGGAAAAAAACATATGGACTTAATTCTTCAAGCAACTTTTATATTGAGAATATTACCTCATTTTATTTATTCTGAGGTTATAAAGGAAATGCCAGATGCTTTGTGAAAGAAATGACAGTTTCTCAGAATGTGTAAGTGCATACACACCCTTAAGCAAACAGGCCACTTGAAATTTAGAGATCACAATCTTCTGAATTTGGGTTTAACATTTGCAGGTAACACTAAAGATCAAAAGATAATAAGATTGGAACTAAATACTTACTTTGTTAAATTTTGAAAAGAGCCATCACCGATGTTGGTAATTTATTGGTAATAATTTTTAAACTTGCTGCTTTATGTGTTTCATTTGTCTTGAAAATATTTTACTTGGTTTTGTTATTTGTTTACTAATAGGCTATCTTTTATGTATTGTATTGTAAACCGTACCAAATAGCTAGAATATAGAATTATTAAATCAGAAGTTAAGGATCATTAAATCTATCCTTTCCTTGAATGAGTTTTCTCTACTGTGCCATCCATGACTAATGGTCATGTAGACACCGTGACTATTTAGAATATGAAGTGAAGGAGAACCAATATCTCTTGGAAGAACCTATTCCTGGGATGGAGAGCCTGGATAAGTTTTTCTTTTTAAAGATTTTATTTCTTCATTTAAGAGAGGGGAATGAGTGTGTGGGGGGGGGGCAGGAAGCATCAACTCCCATATGTGCCTTGACCAGGCAAGCCCAGGGTTTGAACTGGCAACCTTAGCATTCCAGGTCGATGCTTTATCCACTGCGCCACCACAGGTCAGGGAAGAATTTTCTTCTTGATTGTGACCTATACAACCTAATAAATCTACCTTGTGTTCTTAAGATGGTATTTCATGGTCAGGACATCATACTTAACTGAAGTTTTTTATGTTAAAAATCAGTTGGTGGCAAGTACATTGACATTATTGTATTGGTGTAAGTCTCGAACATTCACCTGCAGGCTCTAGGAAGGCAAGGACCCTCTGCTTTTGCTCACCTTGGATCCCAGGACCAGCCTAGAGCCTACCCTCAGTCAGGGCTGGCTGTTTGTTGAATGAATGAAGGCAAACTTAAAAGCAGATATTCCAAGTGGTGCAATTATATCTGTGGATGTTAAAGTATTATTGGAAAATGAGAACTATTACTGAGATATTCCAAAGATGGGTAGGAACAAAGGTAAAGCATAAAATGTGTGAATTTGTATGTCACCAGTTCCTGTGGACACCCTGGCACAGCCTTGAAGCTTTGCCCACCACCTTCATGAGGTGTTGGACACAGGCAGGCAAGCAAGGACAGACAGCTGTTCTGGATGTGCTCTTCTTGTTACAGTCCTGGTCTCTAGTCTCCATAAGATGACTTGTGAGTCCCTTGGTTCTGCAAGCTGCAGTTCTTCTCTGGCTTGGCCTTATTTTCTGACCCATGGTCCAGTTTCCCACTAGCCTCTGGGGCTACTACCCCAGAGATGGGCCTTTTTCAAAGGGAGAAATGATGAAGTGTCTCCACCCACCACACTGTAGATATCACACTTCCCCAAAACTCCTGATTCTGGGGGTGCTGCAGCACACCCCCACCCAAATTCTGCCATGTCTCCACCAGACTACCACCCCTTTCAGACACCAGAGTAGAAAGACTGGCTCCTCCCCTGGTTGGTTGTTGTACCTTGCCCGAGCTCTACCCAATCCCACCTCCCTTGTCTTGCCCACTTGCCCACATCGCTGAAGTCACAGTTCACCCCAAGGCCACAGCTATCCTTGGATGACAGTACTCCTTTCTCTAAACTGCATGCATCATGATGCTTCCTCTTTGGACATTTTTTTTCCTTTACCTCCTTTTCATGCATGCAAATGTAATTTTCAATCCAAATAAATGTATTTTGCTGCTAAAGTTGGATATGTTTTATTAACCCATTGTTTGGTTTTGTGAGAAAGTGCAGACAAGAATCTTTTGCATTCGTTTGATAGAATCTTACTAATAACTATTGATGTCTTACAAATAACTGTCTTGCCTTTTTGAGTTCTTCTCAGAAGACATCTAGGCAAAAATGTCTCACTAGGTCCTAATTTCTGTGCTCAGGAATTGATTGAATACAAGTTAAGAAATAATACATGTTGCCTCTTTTTTTTTTTTTTAACATGCATGAATGATGGTTGTGAATTTGCATCATGAGAAAGTCAATAAAATAAGGTACTCCAGGGCAGTTAGGGAGATCAAACAAGCCAGCCTAGGACGAGAGGGGAGCCAGTGGTAGAGGCTGTAGCCAGTGTAGAGTCCTCCCTCAGTGACTCGGTTATAGTATAAATACCGAGGTGGCAAAATTTTGACTCAAAGAAAAAAAGTCACCCTCTAATGCTTAATTCTATAAAATTTGCTTTTAAGTGTAGGTCAAGACTGTATCATCACCTCAAAGAAAAAAAACTTATTACATTTCTAAGAATGTTCCTCTAGAAATATAGAACTGAAAGCTATTTTTTTTATTGATCTGGCCCTTAGAAGACAATGGGGCTTTTTCTTTAATTTACCTAAGGAATTGACATAAAAACCTATGGTTCTGCACCAGAAATCTCCAGAAAATGTCAAAATAGATGGCAGAAATACAAAACTGGAGATTTTTCACAGCAACATTTATGTGTATGGCATTTACTTACATGTATACAACATGGAGAAGTGAACCTTTAGACTGTGACATTGATGCTAATTTTCTTACCTACTAGTCTAGAAGCCCTCTCAAATGTCATAGCATTAATTTAGTTGTTTTGCAAGTAATCAGTGCATGTGGTTAGTGTGTGTATTTTTTTAATGAACAGACTTTATTTTTAGAACAGTTTTAGATTTATAGGAAAATTAAGAAAATAGTACAGAGAATTCCCATATACGCCCTTCCCTGCAGTTTCCCCTGTTTGAACCACCTTGCATTAATGTGGTATACTTGTTACAATTAATGAATCAATATCAATACTTTTTTTTTACAGAGACAGAGAGAGAGTCAGAGAGAGGGATAGACAGGGACAGACAGACAGGAACGAAGAGATGAGAAGCATCAATCATTAGTTTTTCGTTGCACATTGCGACATCTTAGTTGTTAATTGATTGCTTTCTCATATGTGCCTTGACCGCAGGCCTTCAGCAGACTGAGTAACCCCTTGCTCGAGCCAGTGACCTTGGGTCCAAGCTGGTGAGCTTTTGCTCAAACCAGATGAGCCCACGCTCAAACTGGAGACCTTGGGGTCTCGAACCTGGGTCCTTGGCATCCCAGTCTGATGCTCTATCCACTGCACCACCGCCTGGTCAGGCAATATCAATACATTATTAATAACTTAAGTCTGTATTAAGTTTATCTCTTTCTGTCCTATCATTCTATGGATGTTGACAAATTTATAATAACATTTCCACCATCATAGTGTCAAAAGAATAGTTTGACTCCCTAAAAATCCCTCTATCCATCTATTTATTCCTCCTTACATCCCCTGGCAACATTTGATCTTTTTATTGTCTCCATAGTTTTGCCTTTTCCAGAATGTCATCAAGTTGGAAGCACACAATATGTAGCCTTTTCACACTGGCTTCTTTCATTAGGCAAAATGCATTTCAAGTTCTCCCATATAATTTTGTAGCTTGATAGTGCATTTCTTTTTATTATTGAATTATATTTCATTGTATGGATGTACCATAATGTGTTTATCCAGTCACCCATTGAAGGGTGTCTCAGTTGTTTCTAATTTTTGGAGGTTATGAGTCAAGTTGCTATAAATCTTCATGTGTAGGTATCTGTGTGGACATATATTTTCAACTCATTTAGGTAAATACCTAGGAGCATGTTTGCTGAATCACTGGGTAATCTTATGTTAATTAAGTTTTATAAAAAAAAAAACTGCCAGACTGTGCTCCAAAGTGCCTATGTCATTTTTTCATTCCCACCAGCAATGAATGAGAGTTCCTGTTGATTCACATCCTTGTCAGCATTTGGTATTGTCTTCTTTTTGGATTTTAGCTATTTGAATAGGTAGATATGTAATAGTAGCTCATGCTTGTTTTACTTAGCAATTCTTTAATGACATATACAATAATACTGAGCATCTTTTCAAATACAAATTGCCATCTATATATTTTCTTTTTGGTGAGGTGTATGTTCAGATCTTTTACCTAGTTAAAAATATTTTTTCAATTACAGTTTACATTCAATATTATTTGGTATTAGTTTCAGGTGTACAGTGTGGTGGTTAGACAATTATGTACTTTACAGAGTGATCCCCCAGTATTTCAAGTACCTACCTGGCTCCATACATACTTATTACAATATTATTGACTATATTCCCTATGCTGTACTTTACATCCACGATGGTTTTGTGACTACCAATTTGTAGTGCTTTACCCCTTCACTTTTTTCACGCAGCCTCCACAACCCTCCTCTCCTTTAGAAACCAACAATCAGACTGATCTCTGTATCTGTGAGCCTGTTTCTATTTTGTTTGTTTATTCTTTTGCACGTGTTTAATTGAGTTGTTTTCTTATCTGAGTTTTAAGTGTTCTTTGTACATTTTGGATACCAGTCCTTTATCAGATATATGTTTTACAAGTATTTTCTCCCAGTCTGTGGCTTGTCTAAGAATGCTCTTAGCAGTATATTTATGCTTTAAGGAGAAAGGGCTCTAAAAATACAGTGTTACAATAACAGTAAAAGAAAAATTTCATAGCAGACGTTTTATGTTCTCTCTCAGATTGTGTCAGGGAACTCTGTCTGTGGACCCAGCAGACTGTCATTAAAAGGGGAGAGTCTGGTCCCGGAAGCTGTGGCTCATTATGCTGAACTAGGTGTTGTGCAGCAGGTCTGGGAATGACAACAGGACCCACCCCTGAGCTGTATCACTTCTAAATTAAGAACAGTTTGGGAGCTGTGTTTATAGTCCAACCCTGAGCCCCCCTGCATGGATTGTACTACATATGTATAGAGTATGAATTTCTGTCCATGAATCTAAGAATGTATGAGATGATCAACTTTTTAGTTTCCTTTAATTCAACCTACTACCACCCCTGAGCCCCAATTCTACCAGTTGGACAGGAGACCCTATCTTTTTTTTTTCTTTTTTTTTTTTCACTGTTGTCTTGTGTCCACTTTACTTCCAGATTCAGGATAACTCATTAGAAACTCATATACCTTTAAAAGGAGAAAAAACACCAAGTGCTATCTTTCTTCCTGAGATAACCAAAAAAAAAAAATGTCAATTTTCTGCAGCTTCAAATTCTCCAGCTCAGCTTGGTCACTCATGACAGGTCCCCATACCTCTTCCCACCGCTGGAACAGGGCCACGGGGCGGATCTTTGCAAGCAGGCTTGGTTGTGGTTCTAGCTTCTGCAGGCAACCCTATACCCTGGATCTAGTAACACCTGCAGGTGTTCATCTCTGGTTGTTTAGGAGACCCTATCTTGATCATACACGGGTACCCTGCCCCTCCTGTAGTCCAGCCAGAATTCAGGAAGCTTACCTGGTACCTAGAAAATGGTGAAAGGGCCTCAACTTCCTTCCTAGTCTGTACTGGTTGCCATCAGCAACTTCACTGTCTAGCCCATAGTGATCTCTGAAGTCTGGCAGCTCTCTGCCCCCATGCTGCAATGGGAAATGACATTAACTACTGAGGCTGGGTCCCTGAGTCAAGGGCACCTTCTCTGCAGGCACGAGCCAGCACCCCTGAAGCTGTTATCCCCTGGGGAGTGCTGAGAGTGAGTGCTTGGTCCCACTCTTCACAGTATCTACACCCCTCTGCCCTTCCCTCCCTTCCTCTTGCATCTGTAAAGTACTCTGTCTCTTTTTTGTCACCTTCGAGGGCACCTGTATTATGTCTTCCAGGGGCTTTTATAAGAGCCTAGAAGTGCCTTTGACTATAGGTTTCTTTAGCTTTCTCCCTGAAAAAATTCCTGGGCGGTGTCAAGAAAACTCAGAAAATAATACTAATTAATATTTCAATAAATAATGCTGCTACATTTATTTTATCTTATACTGGTACCATCGCCACCTGGAATACTTTTAGACTGCCCTTTCACCACTGGCCACAGAAAGCCACTTGTAGATAGCAACAAATATATGACTGGGATTGAAAGATTCCACGGTGTTTAGGTGTTTCCAAATGTCTACAGGTTTCCAGCACTGCCTCCCAGAGCCCATCCTAACTATGTGGTTCCAGGGAAATACCTCTCAGGCAACGTTAAGCAAGGATATCAGGAAAGTATCTGTTTTTCCCACCCAGCTACCCCCGGTAGACACTCCCCTCACGCTACTTTTCCTTGTAGCCTTGGCTAGCTCAGACCTGAGAACATCCGATCAGAGTGAGACAGTGGAGGAAGCAGCCCCACACAAAAGCAGCTTTCTGAAGGTTACCAGCAACTTCCTTCTCTGTGAGCACAAGGAACTGATCTTTGTTCTTCTCACCCTCCTCTCACATTTGAAACTGTTGACCATCATTTGACCACCATCACTGTTGAACTCTCTCTGTCCTTGGCTCTTGTAACCCTTGGGTAAGGACTCCTTATCAGATTTTCGTGTGGCATAGGCTTAGAAGGATGGCTAATACAATGGAAGTCATGTATGGGATTCAGAGTAATTTCAACTGGCCCCAAAGACTGACATACAAACAGGATGGGACCAGGGGATGGTAATCTGACTTCACATGTAGAAAATATCATGGTCAGCCAACCTCCTAATGTAACTGTTCACGGGTTAATTTGATCTCTGACTCATTAACAAAAGTGATCTTATCATTGCCTGTTCCATCCTGTGAGCCCTCTCTGTAAAGAGATATGTTGACAAATATAGGGAGACAGGTGCCAGTGGAACAGCCAGCAAGTTGAGTAGGTCTAGAGATCACATCATATGAGGAACAGTTGGACCTGTGGTGGCGCAGTGGATAAAGCATTGACCTGGAACACCAAGGTCACTGGTTCAAAACCCTGGGCTTGCCTGGTCAAGGCATATATGAGAGGTGATGCTTCCTGCTCCTCCCCCCCTTCTCTCTCTCTCTCTCTCTCTCTCTCTCATTTTAACTCTCTCTCCTTTCTAAAAAATGAATAAATAAATAAATAAATAAATAATAAAAAAAATAAAAAATTCTTCCATATGAGGAACAGTTGAGGCCACTGATTATATACAGCTCACACAAATTAGGGGATATTTCAGAATGAACATGAAGCTGTAAAAGATCCCCTAATTTTTGTGAGCAGTGTATTTAGTTGAGAGAAAAAACTATTAAGGATATGTATAAAATTTGCTTTCAGGTATTTGGAGGGTTTTATAATAAAGGAGGACATTAATATATATTCTTGTAGTTCCAGAAAACAGGACAGGGACAACTTGATGGTACTTAGGGGGGTGGGGGATTTGAGGTTATAATAGAGAAGACCTTTCTTTTATCACTGTCTTATCGGACAGTGAGTTTTTCCAACATAAGTGAGAAAGCAATGACTGGATATTCAACTATCAGACAGGACATCAGAGGGTCCTTGCTGGAGTGAGAAACTGAGATGACTTCTGAGATACCTTAGACAACCTTGCAACTCAAAATCTTAGAGTAAGAGACTCCCATGTGTAATCCTTAATTTCTGCTGCTGAGCTCACAGCAGTGAGGGAGGCTGGTCTAGAAGAAACCAAAATAAGTAGATGAGGGGAGAGAGATGGAAAAGATAAAACAATAAAACAACTGTTTTTGTTTATTTGTTTGTTTTTATTAAGTAAAAGGGCAGGGAGGCAGACAGATCCCAACCGGGATCCACCCACCCAACAACCCCCTATGGGGTGATGCTCTGCCCATCTGGGGCCACTGCTGCATTGCTTGTTGCTCAGGCAACTGAGCTATTTTAGCACCTGAGGCAAGGCCGTGGAGCCATCCTCAGTGCCTGGGGCCAACTTGCTCTAAACATTCAAGCCATGCTGTGGGAGAGGGAGAGAGAGAGAAAGGGTGAGGGGAACGGGTGGAGAAGCAACCATCTGCTTCTCGGTGTTCTCTGACTGGGAATCAAACCCGGTACTTCCACATGCTGGACTGACACTTCTGTTTGTTTGTTTTTAAAGAACTTACTATCTGCCAGAATCCGTGCCAGGCACCACATATACATTTTATTTAATCCTCAAAATAACATAAATACTCTGTTTACAATAAATTTACTTAAAGTTAGGAGAAAAACATTGTCTAACAAATAATACAGATTTTAGGTGGTACAAGTAGCAGAATGAGTAAAGTTTGGGAAATACTATTCCAAATATTTTGATAGCAGGACTTTCCAATTTAGGCTCTCTTATATTCTGACTGCTGAATACAAGGAAAAGAAAAACTTAAAAACTAAGTTGAATGTGAATTAATTCTCCTATGTTTTGATGGGTGGGTAATTTCATATGTTACAATACGGAAACCAAATTGACCCTTGAAAAAATAAAAATTAAAAAATAAAAAAGATATGATTGTAAAATCCAGAGGAAAACCCCAGGTGGGGCCTAGTCGAATAAAGGATGAAGTTTCCAAGGTATGCACGTAGAATGGCTAAGGGGAAGTGATGACCCTGTGAGTCAGGGCCCAGGACCCACACAGGAGTCCTACGGGTTTGAGAGGCCCGGGTGCAAGGTGCAGGGGCTTACAGACCTGTTTTGGGAAGAATGCTCATCACCTTTCCAGTGATAGAGGGAAAATTTCAAAGTTGAATTGGAAAGTCCAAAAAGAAGATAGGAAAGTAATAATGAAGATTAAATAGCTGCATAGCATACTTTGGCCCAGGTGATTTACATGCAAGATCTCATTTGTTTTTCACAACAATGCAGCAAGAAAGTTATTACATTTCATAGATGAAAACTCAATTTACTGAGTTATTTAGGAGATAACTCAGTAAATTGCCCAGGGTCCAGTGTTCAAGCCAAGATTTGACCCTGGACCACCAGTTCCAAGCCTGCACTGCCTCCGCTGCACCACACGTTCTGCCTGAGCAAGCCTCCTCAACCCAAACAGCTTTCACTCTTGTCACTCAGTTTCTCCAGTCAAGCGGACACACCTAGCCTCCAAGAGAGGGAGGGGGTCGGGGGAGGCATGCTTGAAGAGGGCTGCCTCTCTCCTGAGCTCAAATGCTACAGACGGTGAGCAGAGGGTTTTGCAGGGCCTGATCAAGTCAGAAAAAGAAGCCATGCATACGGGAGCAGAATTATATATGTAAAGCCTGTCCCTGATGAGGCACTAGGCTTAGAAAAATCCACTGGGCATTCATATACATTTTACACTTCTGCTTTGACCTGTTCCCCATCTCAAGAGTACCACTCACTTCCAGGAATAGTGGGCCAAGGTTATAGAAACATTCTAGATTAGGACATCTAGGATTATAATAGGACAATCTGAAAATAAGGGCTGTGTGTGTTAGTTGGCTTCTAGCAGGATCCATGGGGAGGTAGGTACTCAATGAATGATTTGGAGGGGAAGGTGGCAGGTGAAGCACCTGGTCTCTCTGCTGCCTCTGGTTGAGGACTATGTCTTGCAGTCCTGCAGAGCGACACAGTGCCTGGCATATGGCTGGCCAGTAAAATATTTGTTGAGCTGAGCCAAATCTTTCCCTCAGGGTCTAAAGGCTCCATTCCTGGATCTGCCCGTCTGTCAGGGAATGTGTGTTTCATGTTTGTGGCTGGGGCTGTCTTTGGGGGGTTTCCTGAGGGCTTTACACTCACTCACTCTCTGAGAGTGTATTCACAGTCATTATGTTTAGTGGAAATGCCCACCTGCCAATCTAATCTGGAACAAGAGCCCGGCCCTTTCTGGGGTGTTATTTCTCTCTAGTCAGTTCCCCTTTCTGCATTTGCGTTCCGGCCTCAGCCCTAACATGTTTTTTCTACAAGGAGTAGTAGGAAAACCGGGTAGCTCACAAAGGCTCCTCTTCATTTGTTCTTGATACCTTGCTTCTGTGTTTCTTGAGAATGCCACTGGGCTTGTACATTTGGTCTCTGGGAGCTGCTTTGGATGGACATTTGTGACAGGTATGTTCTTATAAAGCTTGTATGCCTGGGGAGCGTGGTGTGGGGTAGACTGCATCTGGTGCAGATGTTCAGATGTGGGGCTGATGGCCGGCAAGGAAATGGATAAGAAGGGGTGTGGAGTACATGCTTAAAACCTTTAACCCTGAGGCTTGATTCTCAGACTGGCAGCGTTTAAGATCGAGCATTACAAAACTGTCTTTCGGCCAGATTCCTTTCTCTGCTTTAGTGTGCTTAGCGACAGGACTGGCAGGAAATAGAAGGGGCCACTTAAACAACTGACAGCTACTCTTGGCTGTGGAGTACTTGGTGCTCCTAGTACCTCTACTCCAGGGCAAGCTATCCAAGGAGACTGGTCCTGTACGAGTCCCTTGGGCCAATTGGAAGGTCAGAAGAGAGGAGGTCAAACCCATCGCCTCTGCAGTGGCCTCTGCTTTTTGCTTTAGCCTTTCCCTTCTTTCCAGTCCAGAACCTTTCTCCATATCTTCCCATCCAAGTGCCCCATTTCAGTATTGGTCCTTGGCACCAGAGACCCTAATAGCTCGTTCAGAAAGAAATATCTGGGCAAAAAAAGAGTGCAATCAGTGGTTTACTGTGTTCTGCATACCACGAACATATTTGCATTTGCAAATATGCTTAAAATAATGCCTTCACGAATAGTTATTTCAGGTTCTGGAGAGACAGGTGAAAATAATTTTGGGCCAAGGGAACTTCCCAGTCTTCTCAAATTTTTATCACCAAGGAGATGACCTGTTTCTCTGACTTGTAACCTACATCTTGGGACTAAGGCTCTGAACTAAAATGACTCGATTTAACTATGGCACAAATTCACAGTTCTGTGATATATCTTCTGTTTACTGCTGTAGATGCCATTAGTGCTATTTACAAAAGCTATCCTGTACAGATGGAAAGCTTTTATAAATTTCTGTTCATTTGTGTGCTCTAAATATATTATTTATTGAGTGCTTATTATGTTCCAGATACTGGGTTTTTAACAGGGAGCCTAAAAGCTAAAAGACTCAGTCCCTATACTCTCAAAGCGTCTAGCTTAGTGGGAAAATAGTGATTGTGCTCACTGTTTAATAACTATGTCTTTGAGTTTGATATTTTAGTTACTCTGATATCCCTGGATGTCAGATGTCCCTTCCTGGTGGAGGTGATGGTTGGATTTTATGGAGATGAGGCAGGGCAGGGTGGAGGGTGGGAAGGAGAGAAAGAAAACAAAACAGGTGAAAAGATGAGCCAAGCCAGATTCTTTAGGAGAAAATCAAGGTTCAAATACAATGTTTCAAATATCAAATAGGGGTGGGAGTGGGTTTAGGGGTCTCTGGGCCTGGAAATTGAAGCTGTGAAGAGATCAACTAGAGCAAAACATGTCTGAAACAGACAAGGGGGTGGCAGGGAGGCTACTGGGTGGTTATTCTAGAGTCCAAGCAAGGGTTAACAATTCACCTTTTGTGGTCAGGAGGATAATAATATTTAGGAGGCAGGAAGGAAGGACATAGGCTGGGCATACCACCTTTACTGGACCTTTATTCTCATACTAATCTAATTAGAGACTTGTTTCTGAACAAGTCAGAATATACATGGGTGTATATTCAGGCTGAGGTTTGGGAAATAGACACCATTTTGAATATGTGTTGAAGAAAAGTATGTTTTCAGTGCTCTTCACCCCCCCTCCCATCAAGACGG
The DNA here is from genome assembly GCF_036850765.1 of Saccopteryx bilineata. Taxonomy (NCBI): domain Eukaryota; kingdom Metazoa; phylum Chordata; class Mammalia; order Chiroptera; family Emballonuridae; genus Saccopteryx; species Saccopteryx bilineata. The sequence continues at coordinate 51,411,896 of NC_089497.1, forward strand.
GAAAGGTCCCATTCCCTCTTTTTGTGAGGATGATACCTTTCTGAATTCCATTTCTTACTTAGATAAATTAACTTGAATTTAACTTTTCATGGCTAAAACCAAAAAAACCCAAAAACACAAAAAACAGTTCTCCCTTCCAGCTAGCATCTGCATTTTAACAGGGGCTTTCAAAATTGCTTTAACCCAAGGAATGAGTAATTTGGGAATTCCAAGCACCAGAGTATGGCTGGTACTCGTAATGGGCAGAGGGGGACATCTCTCAAATTAGGCTCTTCAAACACTGACTTTCTCTCTTTGACCATGATTCTGAATCTGAGAGAACAGAAGGAGGCTCCCTAGGGGGCCAGGATTGGCATGGCTGCTTTTAGTGTGTCCTATTGGTTCTATTCTTTGCAGACAGAGCCCTTGACACAGATTCAGAGTACCTATTAAAATTTTGCATGATGCTTACCTATCGGCACCTTTTGGCAAAATGGAAGAAGCGGTCTCCAAAGCCATTGACAATTTGAAAAAGTCATGCTCCTTGACACAGAAAGGTCCGATTCTATATATAATCAGGAGAGCTGGGCATCTGTCTTGCAGACAGACTTGTTGGGAGACAGGAAAAACTAAATGCTATCGCCACGCTATGCTCAATCTTATAAGCAAGTGCGGAGAACAGACTCTTCATTTTAATCCTTTAGTTACCAACAATATTGGGGAGTGAATTAAAGCATCTGCTACTCCTTAAGAATCTGCATAGCCCTGGCTGGATAGTGTGGTTGGTTAGAACATCATCCTGATATGCAAAGGTCGTAGGTTTGATTCCCGGTCAGGACATGTACAGGAACAAATTGATGTTTCTCTCTCTCTCTCTCAAAGAATCAATTAAAAAAAAAACAATTTCTTAAAGAATCTGCATAGTCATCTCTTCTTTGTACCTATGCATTTTTGATGCTTCCCCATTCTTATCCATGTGGAAACACTGTGCTCCAAAATGGGTGAGGGAGAAGACAGATAATGAAAGGAAGACAGTGTTAGAAAAGGAAGACGGAAAAATTCTTCAAAACTGGGAGCCCAGGGGGATTTGCTCCCTTGAGGAAGCTTGAACTAGAAAGACGTGCCTGGTGGGGAAGCTCGAGGAAAGCAGAGCCCAGGATGGGTGACATGTATCCATAGCCAATCATCTCATGTGTCTACACCAGAAAACATGAAAACATGTTTTCGTGAAGGCATCACTTACACTCATCTCTTTTTTTGTCATGCCAACTGCCCCTATGCTGGCTCAGCCTCTTCATCTCAGGCCTATGAGTCTTTAATCATGACTTTCTTTTTTTCTTTTTTTTGTGACAGAGACAGAGAGAGGGACAGATAGGGACAGACAGACAGGAAGGGAGAGATGAGAAGCATCAATTCTTCGTTGCAGCACCTTAGTTGTTCATTGATTGTTTTCTCATATGTGCCTTAACTGGGGGAGGGAGGGCTACCGCAGAGCTAGTGACCCCTTGTTCAAGCCAGTGACCTTGGGTTTAAGCTGGTGAGCTGTGCTCAAACCAAATGAGCCCGCGCTCAAACCAGCGACCTCGGGGTTTTGAACCTGGGTCCTCTGTGTCCCAGTCCGATGCTTTATCCACTGCATCACCACCTGGTCAGGCTAATCCTGGCTTTCTTGATCACTCTGATATCAGACCTCACCTCCTTCTTTAGGCTACTGATAGGCTTATTTTCTTTAAACCTTCATTTTATATATTTGTTGCTCCCAAACTATTAATCTAAAGCAGGGGTCCCCAAACTACGGCCTGTGGGCCATATGCAGCTCCCTGAGGCTATTTATCCGGCTCCGCTGCACTTCCTGAAGGGCCACCTCTTTCATTGGTGGTCAGTGAGAGGAGCACTGTATGTGGTGGTGCCGCAAAGCATGGCGTTGCTCATGTACAGTACTACTTCCGGTGACTTGGGATGCATGCCTCATGGCTCCAGAAGCACGTCATATCACTTGTTACAGCTAGCAGTGACAAATATGGAACCAGACATTGACCATCTCATTAGCCAAAAGCAGGCCCATAGTTCCCATTGAAATACTGGTCAGTTTGTTGATTTAAATTTACTTATTCTTTATTTTAAATATTGTATTTGTTCCCGTTTTGTTTTTTTACTTTAAAATAAGATATGTGCAGTGTGTATAGGGATTTGTTCATAGTTTTTTTTATAGTCCAGCCCTCCAATGGCCTGGGGGACAATGAACTGGCCCCCTGTGTAAAAAGTTTGGGGACCCCTGATCTAAAGTTCTTAATTCTCTTTCAAATCAAATATAAACTCCTTATCTGATTTTCTAGGCCCCATTAAGCATCCTACCCAACATACAGAAACTAATTTTTCATTATCTTTTCAAAGTCCACCTCTCTTCTAGTATAGTCAGCTTTTCTCACTGTCCTACAAAAAGGCCTTGATCATTTCCCCATTTTCATGTGTTTTTATATGCTATTATATTTGATCATGGCTTAGAAAGTTGCCAAAAAATATTATACCAATAGGAAGCATTAAACATAGGGTTATGTTCTGCTCTTATACCTGTGCATGCATATATGTGCATATCAAGAATATGACTGAGGCCCTGGACAGTTGGCTCAGTGGTAGGGCAATGGCCTGGTATGTGGATGTCCTGAGTTCAATTCCTGGTCAGGGCACAGAGGAGAAATGACCATCTGCTTCTCCACCCCTCCCTTTCTCTCTCTCACACTCTCTCTTTTCTTCTCCCACAGCCATGGCTCAATTAGTTTGAGCAAGTTGACCCTTGGGGCTTTAGGATGGCTCCAAGGAGCCTTTGCCTCAGGTGCTAAAAACAACTCAGTTGCCAAGCAATGGCCCAAGATGGGCAAAACATTGCACTGTAGAGGTCTTGACAGGTGAATCCTGGTCTGGGTGCATGTGGTAGTCTGTTTCTGTCTCCCCTTCTCTCACTTAAAAAAAAAAAGAATATGGCTGAAATATCTATCCAATTGAATACAATTTAACATTTAAAAGTAGTTTATCAGCAGGCAGTAGTTCTTGGAGACACATCAACTTGATGCCTGGAATGCAGGGTTGTACCTCTTCAGGAATCTGTTTATTTTATTTTATTTTGTTTGTTTGTTTTGTTTTAAATTAATTTTAGAGAGGAGAAAGAGTGAGGGAGAAAGACAGAGAGAGAGAGAAGGGGGGAGGAGCAGGAAGCATCAACTCCCACATGTGCCTTGACCAGGCAAGCCCAGGATTTTGAACTGGCAACCTCAGCATTCCAGGTCAATGCTTTATTCACTGCGCCACCACAGGTCAGGCTTCAGGAATCTGTTTAAAGGGCTGTCATAAAAAGAATTGTTGAAAGCTTTGCAAAGCCCTTTAAGAGCAGAGGCAGAAGGCCACTATGTTGAGTTCTAGAAAATCAACAATTGCTAATATGAAAGAAAAAGAGCAATTCTCTGAGTAAGATTCTGTTAAGCAATGTAGTGGTAATTCTCAGGAGTGAGAGTATCAGAATGACAGGGCTTAGTTGGAGCCAGTTCTGGGTAAAAGCCTCATCAGAAATTGACTCTCCTGCAAATATCACCATGTCTAGCTCATCTTTTTTTATTACCAGGATACAATTCTGAGACTAAGTCTGACCTACTTTTATACCTTCACTTCTCTCTCTGGGCCATAGGATTGCTTGCTATTCTCCATCTCTTCTGAAGCTCTGGATCAGCTTAGCAGATCCTCCTCAGATAGGAAGATCCTCCAAATGCACCATATCCTATACTATGCTAAAAATGAAAGAAATGGACTCAGGATGGGGGAAAGGGAAAGGTGGTGTGTCCAGGTTGTCTACATTATTTTTCCTTCTTTCTTGGAATGTAAGGAGTGACTTAAAGGAAACTTAAAAGTTATAGAGTTCAACCACTCACTCAGTTCAAGAATCCTTCCTAAAATGTCTCCAACACATCATTATCCCACTTTTGCTTAAGCAATTCTGGCAATGAGAAGCTCATTACCTCACAAGAACATCCAGTCTTTGGTTGTAGCACTCTATTCAAAGTTCTTCTTTACCTGCCTGAATTTGAAACCTGGATCCCTATAACTTCCAGTTTTGGAAACTACTTGCCCTTCAGCAACAGTGCATGTGCCGTCCCGTCCCACAGGAGGGCCTATAAATATTTGCAGACCACTGGTATGTACTTGCAGGTTTCTCTGCTTCAAGTTTATCACTCCCAGTTCTTTAAGCTGTTCCTCATTTGACACACTGTCATTATCCTCCAGTGAATTGTTTGCTCCTTTTCTTGATAAGTTCTGATTTGTCATTGTCATTCAAGTACAACCAACTTCACCAAAGGTGATACCACAGGTAATTCAGTCTGATAAGCACAGAGTATAGTAACCAAATTCTGCACTAAGATTTTAGTGAATTCTTGATCACCCATGCCCCCCTAACATTTATGTACTATGGAGCAGCTATTTCTCTATTGACCACTTATTCCACTTCATAATCGTCATTTTAAAACTTAAGATCTTGATGCTTATCCTCATGAAATTCATCATGTTAGTATCAGAGTCTCTTTTCAGAACTTATTAATATTAATTCAGCTGACCAACTGACCAGTAGCTATCTGACTCATTTTTGTGTCATCAGCATATTTGAAAGCAAAAGCATGATCTGTGCTTTCATTCATAGTTTTACTCAGTTTGTGAAAGTGAAAAAGTAAAAAACCAATCCTTTAGTATCTACTCTGCTGTGAGCCTATTAAACAAGAATGATTCTTGGCACATGGTTGTTGAACAAATGAATGAATGAATGAATGAATGAATCAGTGAACCAACTGATACCTTCTCCTCATGTCCCATGTTTAATGTTTCACCATACCCTATTGATTATAATCCTAAATATTGCTTGAACCTATTCACTTCTTTCTACTTCTGCCCCTTCCACCCTAGGCCAAACACCATCTCCTTTCACTTAAATGACTGTCAACTGATTGGTCTTCTGGCATCTGTTCTCGCTTCCCTACTAGCCATTTGCTACACGGTAGCCAGAGTCATCTGTTCAAAATGCAAGCCTGACTATGTCATTCCTCTGCTTTAATATCCTCAGCGTTTTCACATTGCTCTCAAAATAAAGACCAAAATCCCTAATTGAGTCATAAGGTACGAAAGATCTGGCTCCTGCTGACCTCTCCAGCCTTCTCTCCCACCTCTCTATTCACTTTAGCACATCTGTTTTCTGCCTCAGTGACTTTCACGTGTTGTTTCCTTTGCCAAGATTCCTCCCAAGCCATTCCCCAACCTTTCACCTACTTAGCACTTACTCAGTCCATTCTGTTTATCTATTGGTGAATTACAGACTGCCCCCAAATTTAGCAGCTTAACCCAAGAAGTATTTTACTCTCTCTCAGTGTTGTGGGTCAGAACTTTGGGCAGGCTTCTAAGTGATTTTTCTGTTTCTTAGGGCATCAACTGAGGACACTTGGTGGTATTAGCTAATTAATGGACTTCTCTAGAGTTTCACTGTACAATTTGGTAGTTGCTAGCCACTTGTGGCTACTGATCATTTGAAATGTAGCTTGTCTTAATTGAGATGTACTGTAAATGCAAAATTTTAAAGATTTAATACAGGAAATAATGTAACATTTCCATTAATAATTTTTACATTGATTCCATATTGAAATTGTAATATTTTCCATATATTGAATTAAATAAAATATACTATTAAAATTAACTTCTCTTATTTATATTTAATTTTTTAATGTAGCTACTAGAAATTTTTGAATTATGTGGCTTGCTTTGCATTTCTATCGGGCTGTGCTTATCTAGAGCAAGAATATGTTTATCTATAAAGGCTAGTTAGAAAGTATTTTCAGCTTTGTGGGACATATTGTCTCTACTACAGCTGCTCAACCCTACTATTACAGTGAAAAGGCAGCTGGAAACAATAATTAAATAAATGGGGATGGCTGTATTCCAACAAAACTTTATTTGTAAATGTAGCTGGTGGCTAGATTTGGTCTACAGGCTGCAGTTTGATGACCTCTGATCTAGAGAATTCAAGCCACATGCCTGGTGACTTGGCAGAGGTAGCTGGAAAGTGGACTCATTTGGGACTCTTCACCCAAACACCTACACATAGCCTCTCTGGCACAGTGGTCTCAGGGCAGTGGAACATCTTACATGGTGGCTCAGAACTCCAGAAAGTGTAGTTCTTTCTAAGAAAGAAAATGCAAAGTTTCTTTTGATCTAGCCTCAGAAGTCCCAAACTTCCCTTCTACACATTCTGTTGATCAAACAAGTCTCTGAAGCCAGCCCAAGATCAAGAAAAAAACAAGATTCTGCCTCTTCATGGGAGGAGTAGCAAAAAATGTGTTCACTCTTAATCTACCACCTCGTTCTTCAAATCCCAGTTAGACTTATATCATTGGCCCTCAAAATATCATGAACCTCTCCTTTGTGTCATCATTCTAATTTCATATTTATTTATGTGATTATTTGATCATTATCTTGCTTTTCTACTTAACTGTAAGCAACTCTGTGAAGGGGAGCTATTTCTGGTTTTACTCATCATTATATTCCCATCACCTAGCACAATATCTGACTCAATAAATATCTGTTGATATTTTAACCAAGTAAGCTTACTAATACCAATCCCACATTTGCCCATACTGCTCGTAAGCATATCATGAGGCATCCTGTCAGAGGCCTTGTGAAAATTCAGATACATTCAATTCCCAGTAATCTTCCTAATTGCAGTTAAGAAGCTTTATTTGACAAGGAAGTTAGCCACCCTGGCCGGGTAGCTCAGTTGGATAGAGTGTTGTCCCTATACGCCAAGATTGCGGGTTTGATCCCTGGTCAGGGCACACAAAAGAAGCAACCAATGAATGCACAACTAAGTACAACAACAAATCAAAATCTCTCTCTTTCTCCGTCTCTCTCTCCCCACCTTCCTCTTGCTCTCTAAAATCAATCAATAAATTAATTAAAAAAGAAGTAAGCCTACCTTATTCCTCCCAGCAGCTCAATGGTAACACTATATACTAGCTGCTCTGAGGGTATAGCTCCAGGTTCTGGTCCTCTGAGAAGTAATCCAAGTAGCATGTCCCAGGTAAGCCCTGGCCCTGGGCAGCTTGTGCCCTCCCACTGTCCTGTAACCTGGTTGACAAAACCAGTCTAGCAAGGCTGCCTTGTCCAGTCACAATATGAACTGGGGAAGGCAAACGGCTGGGCCTTGAGCACTGGGCTGCAGCCAACCTGGTCCTTCTACAAAGGTTATGGTGTTCTGCTTTGTTTGGAATAAGGACTCTTGTATTTGCTGGGAGGAGATATGCGTTGCCGCCTTCCACACTGATCCTGGAGCTTCAATTATAGCTATTTGTGGTCCCTATCTTACTTTTTAGGACTAAGTGGGAGACCAAGGCCTACACATCTTTATATTCCCCCACAACCTCTAAAACAAGCCTGACACTGAGTAAATTCAGTAAATGTTTGCATGAGGGCTGTTCTCAGTGAACAACCTTCCTAAGACAGCAGCAAACTTAATAGCAATTTTTCCTAGTACCCTGATCATCACTAATATTCTACACAAAATTGTGAAATAAGGAACATTTTTGTTTGTTGTTCCCCAACTTCTGCCTTGGAATCTTCTCACTTTCCATATCATCATTTCTGTACTTCCCTGTCCCACCCCTTTGCTGGCCACCGCCAGTCCGCATCCCTTCATACTGCCTTTACCTGAACTAGATCTCACATGGGCTTCAGGCCCAAGGCACAAAAGATTCCTTCTGTATTCCCTCCTTTTTCTGCCCAAATATGCACATTTGCCCAGAGCTCTTCTAGGTGAGGCTTAGCTAGGACACAGTAACAGGTGCCTGGAGGTAAAGCCACAACAGCAAACTGATTACTTATCCAGGGCTGGAGGGAAGAGGAACATTCCTGGAACATAATGGGTGCTCAAGTCATATTTGTGGAATTAATGGAAGCTCAGGGCAGAAATTGCCCTGATACAAAGGGATACTGTCGGTGCCCTCCCACCCCCATCCCAGCATGGTTCCCTGAGTCTCATAGCTGGCCTTGGGGACATGCTGCTCCCCTGTTACTCTGACAGTGGGCACTCTCAGAATCCTGTCCACTTGCTCCCACAGCACAGCTGAGACTGGCTGGAACTTCGGACCTACACCAGTGTTTAAAAAGAACAGAGATATACCCTAAAACCTCAGAAACATTGATACGTAAAGACACATGTAGCCCCATGTTCATTGCAGCACTGTTCACAGTGGCCAGGACATGGAAACAATCAAAAAGCCCTTCAATAGAAGACTGGATAAAGAAGATGTGGCACATATACACTATGGAATACTACTCAGCCATAAGAAATGATGACATCAGATCATTTACAGCAAAATGGTGGGATCTTGATAACATTATACGGAGTGAAATAAGTAAATCAGAAAAAAACAAGAACTACATGATTCCATACATTGGTGGAACATAAAAACGAGACTAAGAGACATGGACAAGAGAGTGGTGGTTACCAGGTGTGGGGGGAGGAATACATGGGAGGGAGGGAGGGAGGGAGAGAGTTAGGAGGAGGGGGAGGGGCACAGAGAACTAGATAGAGGGTGACGGAGGACAATCTGACTATGGGCAAGGGGTATGCAACATAATTTAATGACAAAATAACCTAGACATGTTTTCTTTGAATATATGTACCCTGATTTATTAATGTCATCCCATTAACATTAATAAAAATTTATTAAAAAAAACAGAGTGAGGCTGAGTGCATTTAAAATCTCGCCTCTGTCATTTACTGGCCAGGTGGCTAAGGAAAGTTTCTTAACTTCTCTTAGACTCCATTTCTTCATCTGGAACATGTCATCGTGAGAACTAATAGTGTAATTAGTCATTCAGCTGATTCTCACCGATGGGCCGGGCATGCAGTGAAGGAAAAGTGGTGTCCCATGTGCTCCTCGCTTACCTACAGACCTGATTCTGCTCACAGACTGCAGAAATCTCTCAGAGAATCTCCCCCATAAATTCTTAGGTTCTTTCCTCTCCCATTCCCCTTTTTGATCACTCCCTCCAAAAGCAAGAGTTTCTACTTCGAGGTCCTCTGGAGAGAGCAGTGACATGTGGTTGTGGTTGAGAGCGGATTCCTGAAGGAGCAGTGACACTTCTGTCCTTTTTTAGACCCAACAACATTGAAGGAACTGGCTACTAACCCACTACCACCCTTCTCCCCAACGCACAATGGCTAGAGTGGGAATTCTTCACATGGAGCATTTATACTTTTTAAAAGATAATCATGTCAGTCTCAAGTATTTTAGCTCCACACTTTAATAGGGTCTCTGACAAATTGTGTGTTCAAAGTGGTGTCCAAGACAGTGCACTCTCCAAATGAATGTTCGTCAAGTTTACGAGGATTGTCATAGCTGGGCCAGGGTTCTGAAGAAGGATGTAATCACTGTCCTCAAATCCTTGAAGGGCTTTGGCAAATGTGTTAGGCTTATTATGGGCAGTTCCAGAGAACAACACCAGTATCGATGAGAGGAAGTTAACAGGAGGCAGCTTCTCACTCAGGGGAAGAGAGTTTCCAAATAGAGAAGTAAAAAACGGTGTTGATTTACTTATTTCACTCAGTATAATGTTATAAGTAAATCAGAAAAAACTAAGAACTATATGAATCCATACACAGATGGGACATAAAAATGAGACTCAGAGACATGGACAAGAAAGTGATGGTAACGGGGTGGGGGGGGGAGGAGGAGGAGAGAGGGGAGGGGCACAAAGAAAACCAGATAGAAGGTGACAGAATTTGACTTTGGGTGAGGGGTATGCAACATAATCAAATGTCAAAATAATCTGGAGATGTTTTCTCTGAACATATGTACCCTGATTTATCAATGTCACCCCATTAAAATTAATTAAAAAACAACAACAATGTTGACTTCCTTGTCATACACAGTGCTCCTTCCCACTGTGTGACTGATTTACAGGGATGGACCATTTATCCAAGATTTCCCAGGGCCGATAACTTATAATTATTTGAGTTCAAGGTGATTTAAATTTATAGCAAAATATACATTTGATTTTGTGCCCCTGTTCAACATCATGCGGGGGTTGGGGGAGTATCTTTGCTTGTTGGTTTGAAAACAATGGGAAATCCCTATATTAGGTGGGAGTTCAGGTTCAAAGGATTCTCAGTCCTCAGTAGGGCGCTGGTGGTGATTTAATATGAGGAGGTACACAAGAATCAAATAGAGAATTCTTTCCAGGTTCTACCACTGAGTGGTGTCAGCTTTGGCCCAACAGATAATGCCCAATTTCTACAACCTGGTGAAATCACTAGAAGGCGGGAGAGAGCAATCAGGAACAATGTGAGGTTCATATGTTGAACACCTACTGTGTGCTTTAGCGACTGAATGTATTTGCAATTCAATGTCACAATGCACTAATTTTCTAATTAGTCACTAGTTAGCATTAATTTTTAAATATAAAAGAGCTACTGAAAATCAGTAAGAAAAAGATCCAAATTAAAAGTAGGTAAAAGAAATGTATAGATAGTCATGGAACACAAAATATAACCTCTTATATATTTGAAAAGATATTGATACTCAAAATAAACACTATTTTTAAAAATCACAGAAAATAAGTGTTGGCAAGGGTAGGGTAACATTGGAACTCTTGTGCATTGTTAATGGAAATGTAAAATGATGCAGCTGCTCTGGTAAACTATGGCAAATCCTCAAAATATTTTTAAAATAGAATTATCATATGATTCAATAATTCCACTTCTGAGTATATGCCCAAAAGAAATGAGACATTTGTTCATGACAGATTACTGTATTCCCCATGTATAAGACGCACCTCAATTTGGGGTCCCAAAATTTGAAAAAAAATGTATTTCTTAAAGTTATTGAACTCAAGTTTATTCCTCATAAAATTCATACAACTCCTCATCACTGTCAAAACTCCCATCCATTAGTTTGTCTTCATCTGTGTCTGATGATGAATCACTGTCTTTATATATTCATACAATAATGAGCACAAAAACAAGCATGAAAAAGTGGGAAATGCAATTAAAACTTTTTAATTAATAAGATGCACCTAGTTTTTAGACACCAAGTTTACCACAAAGGCTGAGTCTTATACATTGGAAATACAGTATTCATAATTGTCAAAGGGCGGAAGCAATTTAACTGTCTATCAACAGATGAATGGATAAACAAAGTGTGGCGTGTTTATCCACACACACACACACATACACACACACACACACACACACACACACACACACACACACACACACTAGAATATTATTCAGCCTAGAACGAAATTCTGACAAATGCTACCACACGGATGAACCTTGAATACATTATGCTAAGTGAAATAAGCCAGACACAAAAAGACAAATACTGTGTGATTCCACTTTATGTGAGGAGTCAAGTTTACGGAGACAGAAGGTAGACTAGTGGCTTGGTGCAGTTGGGGGAGAGGAGAGAGCAGTAATATAATGGGTATAAAGTTTAAGTTTTACAAGATGAAGAGTCCTGGGGATGGTTGTTGGAGATGATGGCTGCACAACAACATGAATGTATTTAATACCACTGTACATTTACAGCAGGGGTCCAGAACCTTTTTGGCTGAGAGTCATGAACGCCACATATTTTAAAACTAGAAAGCCCAGCAGTCATACGAAATGACTGCTGTTCTAGATATTATAAATTGTAATTAAAATGATTTGTGCAAAGTTGTCTGCTAATTCAAACTGAATTACCCAGGGCAGGCAGCGAGGACGCCCCTTTGCTTAGTGCCCCACGGGGTTTCCCTCTTCTACTTGCTTAATTGCTTAAAGTAGAGTGCAATGAAGGAAACCACTGGCGGTACATTTCTTAAGAGCACCTTGTTTCTCTATGCTCATCAGTCTCATTTTGCCGAGAAAGACGCATTTGCTCTGCAACTGAAGCAAGCCTTGTCTTTCTCTGCTCAGTGGTTTCTTTTTGTTGAGAAAGCCGTTTTTGTGCAGCTTTAGCTCCTTTTCTCTCCTCTTCAGTGCTGTATTTTCTAGGAGGCATTCTTAAAAGAAATTATGTTAAGACGTAGTTTTTATGTAAAACAGATGATTGCCAATGCAAACAAATGTTCACCTTCCCCCTGACCCGCTCAATTTGTGTTCAGCCATGGCAACTTCACCCCATTGGCTAGTACAGTTACGCAAGCAACCAATAAGCTATTGGCGACAAACAGACACTTAAGCCGCATATAATAAAGATGTAATTCCATGAGAGCCATACAATATGTTTAACACTAAATACAAGTAAATGTGTGCGTTTTATGTAAGACCAACACTTTTAAAGTACAATAAGTCTCTGAATTCTTTTTAATAACATTGTTATGCTGTTGCTAACGAATGATGAATAAAGTACTTCTTACCATTAATGCGACCTCTGGTGCTGCATGGTTTTGCTGATGGCTTTGTAGTCTGGTTGATACATGGTGAGGTTAAGCTTCATGCAGGCATTGAGACTTCCATCTGTTAAACGTGATCGTAGGTTGGTCTTAATGTTCTTTAGATGTGAGAAAGACTGCTCACATGCATACGTAGAACCAAACATTGTCAGTACAGCAATACTCACACGCTGCAGTGTGTGGTATGTGACAGGATGTGCATTCCAAGTTTTGACAATCAGCTGGTCCACGGATTGAAGTTTTTTCATTTCTCCCCACTTGCGTTTGCTCGCCAACTCCACTTGCTGTCATGCAAGTCTTTCTAAATCTTCATTTAGTGACTTGAACTTATTCACCCACATGTCTGAGGCCTTCAGGTCAGCAGCTTGTGGCTCAAAATCTCTTGAGACACTGGGGATATAACTCAGGTTGGCGCTGTTCACCGCACACTCATGTTGATGGGTGATGAACTTAAAAAAACAAGTGCGCTCACGAAATTCTCCAAAGCACATTTTGAATGACTGCAGATTAGATGTGAAGCTCCCTAGCTGCTGGAGATCAAGATATTGAGCAGGGTCACTTGCTGTGCATGTATCTTTAAACTCTCCCAGTTTTTCAAAGTGTAGTAAACGACCTGTTTCAATGTTGATGATGAAGAGTTCCAGCTTGTTTTCAAATGCAAACACTGCTTGTTGAAGGGATAAGATCGTATTTCCAACACCTTGCATTTTCACATTAAGCTGGTTCAGATGTTCAGTCATGTCCATGAGATAGTAGAACTTCAGGAGCTACTCAGTGTTAGCTAATCAGGATGCTTGACGTTTTTCATTTCAAGAAAAGTCCGGATTTCGCTCAGACAAGCCGCGAAACAGCTAAGCACCTTCCCTCATGACAACCAACGCACACTGCTGTGCAGAAGCAGACCAGGATAATTATTCCCAACTTCATCCAGCAGTGTTTTAAACTGGCGATCATTTAAAGCTCGGGCAACAATAAAGTTGACCACCCGAATGACCAGCGAAATCACCTCACCAAGCTGCTCGCACACATCCGAGCACAAAGCGCTTCCTAATGTAGGATGCAGTGAAAACTTAGGATGGATCTCTTTTCATGTACATGAAGAAATGCTACGAATCCTCTGTTTTTCCCCACCATGCACGGAGCACCATCAGTACACACCGGAATAAGTTTATCCATCGGTAGATTTTTTCTTTAGTAAACTCAGTGAAAGACTTGAATAAATCCTCCCCTCTTGTTGTCTCTTTCATAGGCAAAACAGCAAGACTTTCCTCACGTAGTGTGTCACTGACAGCATACCTTGCAATCACGCTGAACTGGGATAAATGGCTTACATCTGTTGACTCATCCAAAGCGAGAGAAAAGAATGGTGCTGCATTTATGTCCTTCACTTGTGTTGCCTCAATTTGATTTGCCATCATGATGGTACGATCGTGAACAGTTCTTGCCGACAGAGGCATGTCTTTTATTCATTTGATTATCTTGTCTTTATCCGAAAAGTTGTCAAAAAGTTCATTGGCAACATCAAGCATGAATGTTTTGGCATACTCTCCATCTGTGAATGGCTTTCTATCTCTCACAATTGCTAAAGCACCAGCAAAGCTAGCCAAATTCCAGTCACTTTGTTGGGTCCAAACATGGAGTTGCTGCTGACTAGCTTGCACTCTGCACAGTAGCTCTTGACATGCTTTCTTCCTGCTGTCCCCTGCTGGATATTTCAATGCAAATGTAGTATGGTGTGTGTCGAAGTGCCGCTTTATATTTGACTGTTTCATCAATGCAATTTTATCCTTGCATATTAGATACACTGCAGAACCTGATCTCTCCACAAAGGCGAATTCCTTGTCCATTCCTGCTGAAAAGTACGATACCCCTCATCTTTTTTTCTTTTATCCATCTTCTTTGTCAAAAGGGTTTCTGCAATTAGCTAGCTGACTGCTTGATTAAAAGGAGGGAAGTTTACTTTCTGACCTCACAACAACCCGTGTACATTACGCATTATCCAATAAAAATTTGGTGTTGTCCTAGAGGACAGCTGTGATTGGCTCCAGCCACCCGCAACCATGAACATGAGCAGTAGGAAATGAATGGATCATAATACATAAGAATATTTTATATTTTTAATGTTATTATTATTTTTATTAAAGATTTATCTGTGATCCAGATGCAGCCATCAAAAGAGCCACATCTGGCTCGTGAGCCATAGGTTCCCAACCCCTGATTTACAATGTATTATACCACACTTAGTAAGATGATAAACTGTATATTATGTGTATTATACTATAATAAAAATAATTTTTACAACTACAATGAGATGTCATTTAACCTTCTCTATTGGTAAAAATCACAAATTAGAAAACATACTATATTGGCAAAAGAGATGTGAAAATAAGCACACTCATGTTTTGTTGGTTGGAGCATAAACCCATAATTTTGGAGGAGAACAGATTTTCAATATGTGTGAAAATTAAAGTAGCAATTACCCTTCAACACTTTAGTCAAGACATTGTACCTTTAGGAAGATAGCTTACTCCCACATACGTGATTTGACATATGATCAAGGTTTTATTACAGCAAAAGACTGGAAACAACCTAAATGTCAATTGACAGGGGCTAGCAAAATAAATTATTACCATCTATTAGAATATAACCAAACAATATGCAAGTGTTAGAATTAGGATACTCGGTCTGTGCTGATCCAGAACAATCTCCATGGTAGGGGTAAAGTGTGCAAAAGTGTGTATACTGTGCTACCCGGGTGTTAAAAATAAAATAAAAAAATATATGGGTCTATGTTTTTATTTTGTTTTGCCTCAAATAACTGCAAGAAACTGTTAACAGGTAACGTGGTCACTCCAGTTATGTCTGTGGGGGAAAACTAGACTGCTAGGGTACAGAGTTGGGAAAGAGATTTGCCTCCCACTTTTAAATTTAGTACCATATGCAGGTATGAAGTAGTCAAAAAAAATTTTTGAGAGACAGGAAGGGAGAGGCAGGGAGAAGGATGGGGAGAGAGAGGGAGAGAGACAAAGAGAGAGGCAACAACTTGTTCCACTAAGTTGTACACTGATTACTTTCCATACATGCCCTGACTGGGACTCAGTCCAGCAACCTTGGGATGGAACAGGCAACCTTGACTCTCTGGGATGATGCTCTATTACTATACCACTGGATTGGGCTGTATTAAAAAAAAAGGTTTTTTTAAGTGAGAAAAGGGGAGATAGACAGACTCCTGCATGTGCCCTGACCAGGATCTATCCTGCAATCCCCATCTGGGACTGATACTCTAATTAACTGAGCTATCCTCAGCACCTGAAGCTGACACTCGGACCCACTGAGCCACTGGCTACAGGAGGAGAAGAGAGAAAGAAGAGGGAGAGGGAGGGGATGAGAAGCAGATGGTTGCTTCCCATGTGTGCCCTGACCAGGGACCAAACCTGGAACGTCTGCACGCTGGGCCGACGCTCTATGCACTGAGCCAACCAGCCAAGGACTCAAATATTTTTAATTAAAAGAGAGAGAGGTGAGCCTGACCTGTGGTGGCGCAGTGGATAAAGCGTCGACCTGGAAATGCTGAGGTCGCCGGTTCGAAACCCTGGGCTTGCCTGGTCAAGGCACATATGGGAGTTGATGCTTCCAGCTCCTCCCCCCTTCTCTCTCTCTGTCTCTCCCTCTCTTGTCTAAAATGAATAAATAAAAAATAAAGAAAAAAAAATTTTTAAGAGAGAGAGGTTATAGTCTAGAAGGGGAAAAACAACAACAACAAAAAATACGTTAACAGACACTTTTAGTCCAAAGCCCTGTGCTGAGCGCTGTGGGAACAAATAGGGTATCTGGCACAGCCCAAAGAGATCAGGGATAGCTTAGACAATCCACCCCAAGGAAGAAATTGCTTGAATCAGAAATAGTTGTGCATCTTTTCCTAAGGATTGGTTTGTTTTTACCTTCAAGACAAATCTAGAAATTAATTCACCAATTGTGTTTTCCTTTCACTTTGGCTGTTAAAAACATAAGCCAAACCTGTTACCTGCATCATACAGAGTGGGCAGATTTCTATGGTAAGCGCTTAGCATTGGCCTTGTACTTGGCTCCATTTTATATTCTTGTATTTGGTTTGCTTTTCCCCTGTTTCTAATGTCCATCTTTCCTTGCAGTGCTTCCCTGTAAGCCACTGTAGAGCCCTTTTGGTGTAAGTTGGGGTAAGTGGGTGAGTGCAGCAAGAGGAAGGGAGAGAGAGGAAGAAAGAGAAGACAGAGGCTATAAAGCAATTCCTGTTATTTTCCTTGGCTCTATCAGGTAGATTAAGTGAATAACTGTAGTGCTATCATTCTCAAAATGGGGTCCTCAGACCAAGCATCATCAGCATCACCTGTGAGCTTATTAGATCTGGATTTTACCCAACCTACTAAATCAGAATCTCTGTGGATGAGGCCCAAGAAACTGCTTTACCATGCTCTCCAAGATGATTTTTATTTACATTAAAGTTTGTGCCTGAACAGGTGGTGGTGCAGTGGATAGAGCATCAGACTGGGATGTGGAAGACTCAGGTTTGAGACCCTGAGGTTGCCAGCTTGAGCGCGGGCTCATCTGGTTTGAGCAAGGCTCACCAGCTTGAGCCCAAGGTCGCTGGCTTGACCAAAGGGTTACTCGGTCTGCTGTAGCCCCCAGTCAAGGCACATATGAGAAATCAATCAATGAACAACTAAGGAGCCACAACGAAGAATTGATGTTTCTCATCTCTCTCCCTGCCTGTCTGTCTGTCCCTTTCTCTGACTCTCTCTATCTCTGCCACACACACAAAAAAGAAAAGTTTGAGAACCACAGGGAAACCAAAGGAACCTTGATTTCTAAACAAAAATACTTTCCATTTGCCCCATCAATACTCACTGTGTTGGCCAAGATAAATAATATTAGCTACTGCAATAAACAATGCCAAAATTTTCATTAATTTAATGCAATAAAAATTGTTTTTTTGTTTGTTTGTTGTTTTGTTTTTTGTTTGCTCTGGCAGGATAGCTTGGTTGGTTAGAGCGTTGTCCCAAAATACAAAAGTTGCAGGTTCGATTCCTGGACAGGGCACATACAGGAACAGATCAATGTTTCTGTCTCTCTCTCCTTTCTTCTCTCGCTAAAAAAAAAAAATTAATAATTTTTTTTTAAAGTTTATTTTTTGCTCATGTCACATTCCAGTATGAATCACTGTGGGGTGGAGAGAGCTTATGAATCACTGTGAGGTGGAGAGCTGCCTTGTTAATTTGTTCAGAAAACTAGCTTGCCTCCACAGTGAGGCTTTGCTGGCCTCTACACCCTTGGACTCCTTCTCTGGATCCTCGGCATTCAAGGAGGCAGGGAGCAAGGAAAGAAATAGAGTTTTAGTGGCAGGTCCGAAAGTAATACCCGATTTTTCTGCCCATAATGCCATTGGCCAGAACCCTCTGACATGGCCCTCCTAGCTAAGGGGGAGGCTGGGAAGGAGGGCGTATCTGTGAAGCTAGGCAACAAAGAAAATGGCTTTGGTGAGCACCTAGCAGGGGCTATATCATACCCATGGACCTAAGGGAATCCCAAACTTCACTTGTGTTTTGGTTTTCAGTTTTCTGTTTCTAATCAAATTTTATCTTTTCTTTTTTAATTCTAGCACTATGGGACTGAAAACAGTTATCTTTGTGGTGGCCTTCCTGTACTCTGGTAAGAACCTTTGGCTCTGTAAAGTCCTAGGATCCTTCTTCCACTGTCTCCTGATGAGTCTGACCACTGCAAGCCTAGGCCTGTGACCTGGTGGGTTTTACTCACTTTCTATCCAGCGTTGCACAATACCACATGCAGAAAAAGACTTTTGTGGAGAAGAAGAAAACCTCATGATTGAGAACAGGTATCTCAGCTGACGGCAGGCAGGGCCCGGGATCGAGCCCCATCTTCTCTGTGCATCCTTCTCCTCTGCCGTCTCACAAGGTGCCATCTGACAGAGTGGCCTGTCCAGGGGCACCCAGGGAGCAAGCGGACGGTTCCTGCTCTGACACCCCTGAGCCTTAACTCTTTTATTTCACACATACTCCTTTCTGGTCTTCTCTGCACCCATTTCTGGCATTTTCAGGCTTTTAGGAAACAGCTATTGGGTTTCTAAAAGTTTCCTTCCTTTCGGGAGCATTGGTTTTCATGTTTCTCCCTCCTCTCCTCTCCCTTGCCCCTCCATTGGTCCACACCCATAAACCATAGTTGCCATTGCTTACTGGGAGGATCAAAATACCCCAGTGTTGCAATACCTACTTCAGCAACGTTCAGCTAATTGCATCAGCCGATTTACTGTGAAGCTAATGAAGCTGAGCTGCAGAGTGTCTCCAGCACACAAGCCCTACCCAGCACCCCTCCAAGGTTCCCAGAGGGGCTCTAGCAGTATGGTCACATGTCTTATGCTTTGATACAATTTTCAAAAGTAAGATATTTTAACCACAATAAGTTAAAACCACTGAATCTTTTTATTGCAACTTTTCTCTCCAATCTCCTCTGGTTGGGTGGCGTTACAGTGGCTGTGGGCATTTTGTATTTGAATTCTGCATTCCTTAAAGAGCCCTTCCTGCCCCCCAAAAATTCTGAAAGTGTCAGAACTCATAGAACTCAGATCTTCCCTGTTTGCAACTTCTCTCTGAGTTTCAGTTTCTTCATCTGTTAACGGGTTGGTGGAGGTTCTTGTCGCACATCCTGTGACTGACTAGGTGCCTTTAATTTCTCCTGTCCTGCCCTTTCCTGCTGCCCATTTACCACCCCCACCCCAGCACTGAGAGGGGAGCCACCTTATACACACATCCCGGTGTGGAGCAGACAGGAGGGTGAGTTGAGTCTGCAGTTTAGCCATAGCAGTAAGCAGGCTGCTCCTGACTAACCAGCCTGGCCATGAGGTCAGCTCTGGCTGTAGCAGAGCTAGAACTTCTCAGCCACACCTGTGCAGACCCTCTTTGGGTGCTTTCTACAGATGAGTCAGATGGTTACTGATGATAGCAAGTGAGGAAATCATTCACTGAGATAGAGGACAGAAAAGTTAGAAGGAGAGTAACAGAGTATGTTTTGTTACCTAAATAGCAGTATCCAGCAGGCAGTTGGATGTGGATATCTGGAATGCTAGTATAAGTTATTGGCTGGAGATAAGCATCTGTGAATTATTGATTTATATATTTGGCAGTTGAAGCCATGCATATCTGTCTTCGTGAATTTTCTTTCTTTCAACAAAGGAGAAAACCCAGAGAGAGTGTCAAGAGTGGGGAGAGGATCAAGAGCAGGCAGTCAAGATCATCAGTATTTAACAAGTGATCAGAGAAAACTGACCAGGAGGTCAGAGATTGGGAAAGAATAGAGTTTCAAGGAGAGATGACCAACAGTGTGACAGTCAACAGGGTGGTCAAATAAAATGAGGTCTGAAAGAGCTCTGAATTTGGCAACGATGGGGAGTCGCTGATAGCCTTCGCCAGGGAAGTTCTGGCAGAGAGGTGGGGAGCAGAGACTGGGAACGAAGGCAGCAACAGCTGCTTACTCCTTCCGGGAGTCTGACTATAAGAGAAAGGGAACCAGAAGCAGTAGCAGTGGGAACTGCTGATGAAACTGCTATGAGGAAGGAAGAGGCTGGTAAGCAGAGTGAGTAACTTAGAGGCCAAGTTAAGTGGGACAAGAGACTACAGACTTGTAATGTCACCAGCTTGAATAATTTCCTTCAGGAGTGCTCCAACATTCAGTTGTAAGAACAGATATGTAGATCAAAAGTAGAGTGTTCTTGAGATGAATTCTGTACAAAAGGGCAAGTTTATTGAAGTTGCTGGCAAGAGAATGGTTGAAAAGATATATTATCACTGTGCTGCCCAGTATGATAGTGACTAGCCACATGTAGTTATTTAAATTAGTGAAAATTAAGTAAGATTAAAAATTTAATTCTCAGTCACACTAGCTACATATTAAGTGCTCAATGGCTCAATAGCAGTGGCTGGTGACTAGCATATTGGTTAGCACAGATGTAGAACATTTACCCTGCTGCAGGGCTCTTTTGGAAAGCACTGAACTAGAGGGTCTAGACTGGATAGAGTTGAGGTCTTGATGAGGTAAAAAAAAGAGATATAGGTGAAGCAATGGAGCAAATCTTGGAAGAAGATGTATTCTATACAGAGATAAGTACATTGAGGTTTAAGATTCTTGGAGTAGATCTGTTCTTGGAGATTAGGTTCAGGATTATGTCATGGGAGAGGGACTATTAACATCACCTGTGGATGACCTTAGAAATGGGAAAGATCAGCATGATCAGGTGGTGGCACAATGGATAAGGCCTCAGCCTGGGACACTGAGGACCCAAATTTGAAACCCTGAGGTCACCATCTTGAATGCAAGCTCATCTGGCTTGAGCACGGGCTCACCAGCTTGAGTGTGGGGTCATGGGCTTGAGCGTGGGATCATATACATAACCCCATGGTCGCTGGCTTGAGCCCAAAGGTTGCTGGCTTGAGGAAGGGGTCACTGGCTCATCTAGAGCCCTCTGGTCAAGGCCACCATATGAGAAAGCAAACAATGCACAACTAAGGTGACACAAAAGAATCAATGCTTCTCATCTCTCTCCCTTCCTGTCTCTCTATTTCTCTCTCTCTCTCTCTCTCTCTCATTCTCACTAAAAATAAGAAAATAAAGAAACTGAGAAATGAAAAAGATCAAAACATTTTCGTCAAGTTTTCTGGTAAACTCATCCTTGCTGAAGTCATCCAAATTGATAGTTGTAACTGTTTGAAAAGGAAGATCTTGCTTCTAATGCCAAAATGCTCAGTGAGCAAGGAAGTAATGACATTGCTGCTGGTAGCGGACAACAATGAGAGGCAGGGACATCCCAGAGGGGAAGAGCGTCTCCATGAAGTATGAGAAAATAAGCAGGGCTAGGGAAAGTGTCATGCTTTGGGTCGGGCCAGATATCAATGAAAGCAAAATCTTGAGAGAAACATTTGATGAAGAGGTAAAGGATGTAGTTTATTACAATGGAATGAAGCTTCCAGAAGGCCTGATACAGAGTAGGGCAAAAGTAGGTATACAGTTGTGATACACAAAACAGTTTATTCTTATATTCTTATTAATGATTAATTATTATGTTATTTTCCATATGGACAACTGTAAACCTATGTTTACCCCACCCTGTATAACACTGAAAGAAGTTTAGTAAAAGAAGGAAAATTCATTAGTATTAGATCAGCATAGTAACATGAGTGAAACATGGTCAACATCCTTGACTCTTAAGGATCTTATGACTAACCAGACATGCATTTAGGGTAGTAGCCAAGGGAGAATGAAATCGCAGGTGGGGTCGGAGACCTCACAAGGTTAGAAGACTATAGTTTTTGTGTGGCAGTCAAATAGAATATTGCTGAGGAAGTTCTAGAATATCCCTTGAAACAAATCCCTTCAGCCATTTAAGGAGGTATGTAGATGGATTCTTGAGTGCCTAGCTACTGAAATTATTGTAGCATCCAGTTACAACTAGACCCAGACCATATCTATTACCCAAGCGCTGAGAAAGAAGAGAATCTCAATGCTTACCCATCAATGGAGTCCCAGTGAGTCTAGTAGTTGGGTGGCTCAGGGTCTGGGGTCATAGCAGGGGAGACCTAATGTCACTTAGGGAAAATAGACCTTGAACTAAATCTTTTCCATATTGTCAGCCAGGGGATTAGTACGCGTAGCTCTGAGTGATGTCATGGAAGCCAGTGGTTGGTGAGGAACTATGGAGTGCAAATTGTGAAATACTTTCAGTTCCGCTCAGAGTGGGCTTCAGAGTGATTTGCACCCCAGAATAGAAAAAAGGGTTTGGATGAAAACCAGTTGTTCATATCATTATCACCTCAGTTTCACTCTAGAGAGGAAGGTAGAGATACTCTGTTGCAGCTTCTCAAATTGGAGCTTTTAAAAAAAATTTTAATTTATTGTGTTTACATAGATTCTAGTGTCCTCCTGAATGCATCCCACCCTCCCCTGTGTTTTCCACACCATCCCCCTTCCCCCCTCCCCGCAACACCCTTCCCTTTTCCCTCCAGGATTATATCATATGACCTCACTCATTTGAGGAATCCAATGAATGTGAACTGAGGAACAGAATAGAGGCAGAGGTGGGATCAATGGGTCCAGAAGGAAAGCGGACAGAGGGAAAGGGGATGATAGGAAGGGATCAGAGACGAGAAAGAGATTGGTGAAATTATACACACATGACACAACGTCAAATTGGAGCTTTTGTTAAAATGCAGATTCTGACTCAGTAGGTCTGGGTGGGGCCGGAGCTTTTGCATTTCTCACCAGCCTTCCATGATGCTGATGCCTTTGAACATAGACCACTCTTTTGGTTTGTAAATGAGGAGGGAATCAGTTAGATGGGTGAGAGGAAAGTCCTTGTACTCTTTGGGAGAGGGGTCCTGGATCAGAGAAGTTAGACAGGTCTGTGAGTGAAGAGATGAGTTGGAGGGAAAGAAGAGAAGGTAAAGTGAAGCTCTGTAGAGAAACAACCATAAATCAAGAAGACTGAAGCCTCAGGCTACGTCACTTCCAGGTCCAGAGGGCACAGTTGACCGCTGAGTGATAACATAACATGGACTGCTAACTGGCAGAACTTCCATCTGTGTTTGGATTCTCTGTTAGGTCCTTTGCCTTGTTTCATATGTCAGTAGACACAACCAGAATCAGTTTCCCTAGAGATGGCTGCTAGATGCTTTTACGGTAGGTGGCACTCTTACCTCATTGTTTGGAGTTTAGCACGGGAGGAGCAGGAGGAGCCTCAGGATTGCCTTGTAAGATATAATTACTCAACACAGTAAATCTTCCTAAGGCCCCCCCCTTTCACTGCTTCAGGTACCCAGGTAGATTTTTCTGCTTCCCTCCAATATGGGAATGTATCCTGTATATATGCTGCATTTTTATACTTCCAAGTAGTTCACAGGGTTCTAGTGTAGAAGGTAATAGGCAGCGATTCAAACCTGGGCCAGCTCTCACTGATTCCCTTCAAATTCAAGACCGTCACCAACCCTTGTGATTATTTGTCCTCACTGGGCCATTCTGCACACAGTTCAGTTTTGCCAAATGAATGCCATTATTATTTGTCCTTCTACTTGATCAGATCAATTTAACTTCTCCTACCACCCCTCAATGAGCACTCAAATGAAACCCCTTTCATTTCTCTCACCGACCTACCTCCCTTTCCTTCTTAATGAAGTCCCAAATGGTGATGCTTCATTTAAAGCCCACCCTAACTTCCTCCCTAAGATGGCATCTAACTTCCTATTAACTAAGAAACAGTATTTCTTCTCCACCCTACACTCTCTCCCACGAGTAATTTCTTGGCTAAGTCTCAAGTAATTTTGTGACCCGGAATAGGTCTTACTAAAACTCTATAATAAATTACATTTTTTAAAATTTGTATTTTTAATTACAATTTACATTTAATATTATTTTGTATTAGTTTTAGGTGTACAGTATAGTGGCTAGATAATCATATACTTTACAAAGAGGTCCCCCTGATATTTCAAGTACCCACCTACCACTATACATAGTCATTACAATATATAGTCAATCACATTTGAGAAGTTAGGTGGTTGAAATCCCTTCCACAAATTCTAAAATATACTTTGGGGATGAAAGCCTTTCTCTGAACTCTCCCACCTTGTCCTCCAGGGGTTGTAAAACTTTGCAAGGTTATGCATGTTGGGAAGAGCAAGTTTATGGTGATTGGGGTTTCCTCATTACTCCAAAAGTACATCCTCACCTTCTATAATTCATTTCCAGCATTTCATTCATGTACCTTAAATGATCTTTGACCGCCACAATTCCCAAACAATCATATTTGCCCAATTCTCTTTCTGTCCCTGAAAGAGCTTAGAGAGGTCATTAAGGTTAGAGGCCTTGGTTGACTATTTGTATCATTTTCAGACTGTGCTATATCCTTGGGATCCCTGGCCAGGAAAGCTGCAGTCATGAGAGAAGTTCTATATAAGGAACTATTTGAATTTCAAAGCTATTACTCAATGTGATCCCCAACTATGGAGGCATAATGAAAGCGGGGGATATCAATTTGTTATCATCATCAGAAATCTTTTCACTATAGCAAAACCAAGGAATAAGGGGATAGGGAAGGAAAGGGAGAGCTTTTGGTGATAGTATAGAAATAATGGAGCCTGTAACAGCTACAGTGAATCAATACTGAGGTTATAGGAATGTAACAGATGGGCAAATGAGTTGTCCAGCTGCTGGTTTTGCCTGTTCTGGGATTTAAACTCACGGACACATGGTACTGGAAAGATCCTCAGAATACTCGGTTCACTGCTTCATTAAACAGAAAAGGAAACTGAGCCTCTCAGCAGTTGCAGTTTACACAAGGCCACGCCTATTTACGCACAGTTAACAGTAGAGTGAGAACAATAGTCCATCCTCCAGATGTCAATAAGCACGCACAGTTACAAGTTCAATATCTAGTTCTTGCATCTCCTTTCTGACAAGATAGCATCTAGGTATTTTGTAAAGAGAAACAGTGTTGTTTTTCTCCCCTTTCGTTTCTTCTTCACCAATCTCCACCTTTCTTTTTTTTTTAGATGCTGCTTTTGTGAAGAATCAGGCATATTTCAACAAGACTGGACAACTTCCATGCAACTTTATAAACTCTGAAAACATAAGCACGGAGGAACTGGTAGTATTTTGGCAGAACCAGAAAAAGTTGGTTCTCTATGAGCTATACAAAGGCAAAGAGAAACCTACAAATATTGATTCCAGTTACAAGGGGCGTACAAGCTTGGGCCAGGATAAGTGGACCCTGCAACTCCACAATGTTCAGGTCAAGGACGAGGGCTTGTATTACTGTTACATCCATCGTCTCAAAAGTCAAGGAATGGTTCCCGTCCACCAAAAGAGTATTGACCTCTCAGTGCTTGGTATGTTGTCAATGGCTTGTTCAGATCCCTGGCCTTTTTTGATGAGACTGCAATGACCAAAGAGACATTGGTGGGGGATGGGGGGTGACCTGTAAAGAGGAGGCAGAGGACAGCTATTTCTAGGAAGGAAATTCATTTGAAGGTAATGCAGGGTTTGGGAGTAGGGAACTAAAAGTCTTTTGTAATCTTTGAAGTTTACTTGTGAAGGATCAGTAAGAATCTGCTTTGGGGATAAAAATAGAGCTAACTGAACAAAGGTAATGTAGCTAAGTAAAAACCATAATTTGGCCATTATATAACCATACAAGCCTCAAATATCTTGCATTCATTTTCTCCTTTGGTCCAAGATTTCTCACCCACTGATTCTTTGCCTGGAGCTCCTACGGAGGGTGACAGCTGACTAACTTGGGTTTTCCCTTCAACCTTCCAAAGGTTGTTTATGAGTTGTTTGTTGCCCAACCATTAGCCTGGTAGACAGAAGGGAGATGACCTAACATACATAGTATAAAAACTGGCCAGCCAGCTCCTTTGTTTCTCTAGGCCTTCCTTGAAAAGCTTAAATGTCACTATGGATTTTTAAAAATTATAATATAGTAAAATTAATCATTTTTATTTTGGTGTACAGTTTTGTTTAATTTATATATAGACTTTGTAATCACCACTCTAAAAAGGATATAAAACATTTCCATCATCCTAAAAAGCACTTCCCCATGCTATCCCTCCACAATCATACCCT
The DNA here is from genome assembly GCF_036850765.1 of Saccopteryx bilineata. Classification (NCBI taxonomy): domain Eukaryota; kingdom Metazoa; phylum Chordata; class Mammalia; order Chiroptera; family Emballonuridae; genus Saccopteryx; species Saccopteryx bilineata. The sequence continues at coordinate 51,437,996 of NC_089497.1, forward strand.
CAGCACACCCATAACCCCTGCTTTGCATCCTACAGGTTTATCCTCTTGAGAACATCCTATAAATGGAGCCATTAAGCGTATAACCTTTTAAGACTAGCTTCTTTTATTCAACATAATGCCTTTGAGATTTGTTTAAGTTGTTGCATGTATCAAAAATCTATTTCTTCTGATCACTGAATAGCATTCTATTATTTATCCCCACTCAACCCTGAAAAGACATTGGGTTGTTATTAGTTTGAGGCTATCATGAATAGAGCTGCTATAAACATTCACATACAAATCTTTGTGTGAACATAAGTTTTTATTTCTCTAGGCTAAATACCCAGGTGTGGGATTACTAGATACAGATTAATTTTTGATGAAACTAGAAAAGACTGATTAACACCAATTCTGAAGCCACAGAGTAAATAGAGGTAAAAATAGAATGGGAAGGCGCCCCCTTTAAGCCCTCTGTGATTCAAACCAGGCTGCAGGGCTTTGGGGACATTTAACCAAGTGCTAAATCGATGTTTTCCAAGTGTGGCCAGGTACTATAGAGAAACATGGTGTGGCTCAGGTGGGACACAGACAATCATTTTATAAAAAAAATTTAATGGTTTTGTATTTATTTTAATATATATTAGAAAGCTATAACTAACTTACACAATCTGTGAATTCACAGATATTGCCAATAAGGCTACAGTAGGTGGTGCCATGGCATTCTACCTTCTCCAGACCACATAAAGTTACAGGCGGAGTGATTAAGTAGTGGGTCAATATAGCAAAATTTGTAACTATGGCATGCAAATCACTGAAGTTTCAGAAACAACATACTAAATTATGTATTAGTGTGCAGAACCTGCAAATGAGCCATTCCCTCTGGAGGGAGAGCAAGGGCTGTGGCTGGCAGAGGGAGTAGGAGCCAGTGATCCTCGACGGCCATGAAAATCGGAATGGCAAACGAAGCAAGAGAAGTTCTGTGTATTAAGATCATACATTTTTCCTAAAATCAACTGGATTTGCCCTTCATCTTAAAGTGAATGATAAAGATACCCTGACAGTCATGCTCAGAACCAGTTTTCTGAATATCTAAATCCAAAATCCCCATCCACTCACTTACCACCCTCTTACATAGGCTTCTGGAAGACAGGGCCCAGAGCATGCCAGCGTCACGAGCTCTGTTGGTTCCTGGTGGAACTTCAGCCTCAATCCCTTTGTGTTCTCTTGGTCTGGCAACCTGGAGTATATTCCACAGGCAGAGTCAGATTTAATGACGGGCACACCGGCCACACGCCCTGGGCCCCGACTTCTGCAGGGCCCTGCAAAATTCCAAGTTTGCACTTTTTTTCTAATATAAGGGGCCCAGTACTTTCTTCTGCACCCAGGGCTTCAACTGTCCTTAATTTACCTCTGTCCACAGGACACTTGGGTCCTAAAGTCAGACCTCTTTTCCTTCCAAAGACTTTATTCCTTAGGTGTCATTATAGTCTTTGATAATTCAAATTCAGCCCTCCTGACACTCAAACAGCCTCCCCTTGATTTAGGTAAGCAGGAAGTAAGCATAGCCCCAAACTGCATTCTTGACAAAGAAATGTGGCCCTGGCCGGTTGGCTCAGCGGTAAAGCGTCGGCCTGGAGTGCGGGGGACCCGGGTTCGATTCCTGGCCAGGGCACACAGAAGAAGCGCCCATTTGCTTCTCCACCCCCCCTCCTTCCTCTCTGTCTCTCTCTTCCCCTCCTGCAGCCAAGGCTCCATTGGAGCAAAGATGGCCCGGGCGCTGGGGATGGCTCCTTGGCCTCTGCCCCAGGCACTAGAGTGGCTCTGGTCGCGGCAGAGTGACACCCCGGAGGGGCAGAGCGTCGCCCCTGGTGGGCGTGCCGGGTGGATCCCGGTTGGGTGCATGCGGGAGTCTGTCTGATTGTCTCTCCCTGTTTCCAGCTTCAGAAAAATACAAAAAAAAGAAAAAAAAAGAAAAGAAATGTGGGGTCATTATGTGGCTATCACCATGGGCTGAGGCACACACCTGAGGCTCCTAGGTGTGCCCTCAAGAGAGTTCCCAGGTCAGACACCTAGTCATTTGCTATTCTCTTCTAAATACATTTATACATAGACTGATTTCTTCCTTTCTTTTTGTCCCCCCTCCCCATTCTGATTTCAGCTAACTTCAGTCAACCTGAAATAATGCCAATTTCTAATAGAACAGAAAATTCTGACATTAATTTAACCTGCTCATCTGTACAAGGTTACCCAAAACCTGAGAAGATGTTTTTTCTGTTAACAACTGTGAATTCAACTGAAAAGTATGATGCTGACATGAGAGAAGATCACAGTAATATCACGGGACTATACAATGTTTCTATCAGCTTGCCTTTTTCAGTGACTCCTGAAACAAACGTGAGCATCTTCTGTGTCCTGCAACCTGGACCAACACAGGAACAGCTTCTCTCCCGACCTTACAATATAGGTAAAGCTGCTTCCCACGACTATTTCTTTTCATTTTTTCCGAAGCTGGAAACCGGGAGGCAGTCAGACAGACTCCCGCATGCACCCGACCGGGATCCACCCAGCATGCCCACCAGGGGGCGATGCTCTGACCCTCTGGGGCGTTGCTCTGTTGCATCCAGAGCCATTCTAGCACCTGAGACAGAGGCCACAGAGCCATCCCCAGCGCCCGGGCCATCTTTGCTCCAATGGAGCCTCGGCTGTGGGAGGGGAAGAGAGAGACAGAGAGGAAGGAGAGGGGCAGGGGTGGAGAAGAAGATGGGCGCTTCTCCTGTGTGCCCTGGCTGGGAATTGAACCTGGGACTCCTGCACGCCAGGCCAATGCTCTACCGCTGAGCTAACCGGCCAGGGCCAAGACTATTTCTTGTAACAGGTAATATACAAAAATGGATACGGCAGATCATCCCGTGTCCCTTGCTTGCCAGGAAACCTCCCACTGAGGCATTTTATACTCAGACAGACAGCTCCTGCTTCAGCTGAGTGCTGCAGGGTCTAGGAGGCTATGAGCCTATGCTACACTTGAGGAAGTATATATGTAAGCCCTGAAACTGACCCAGTCTTTTGGCCTACTTTTGGATAGAAAATTCTGAAGTTTAGGTAAAAAAAAAAATGCAGGGTTCCTCCAGGCTAGAATTATTCCATTCATTAAAACACACACACATACACACACACACACACACCCCATACATACATATATATAGCACTTGTTATGTGTATAGAACCATTCTAGACATTGTTGGTTGAAGGGGTGAAAACTAAAAGAATTAAGACATGCTCTCTGCCCTCTGCCCTCGAAGACCTTCCAATAGAATTAGACCTCCATGTTGTACACACATGAAAATCTGGACTTTAAAAAGATTGGATTGGAATCTAAATTATAGTTAATGGAAATAAAGTATAATTATAGTTTATTTCCATTAAACTATACTTTAAACTATTCCATTAAACTATTCCATTAAACTATTATAATAAATTATAATTTAAAGTATAAATTTAGAAATAAGAGTGACTGTAATTAGTTTTCTAGGCAACCAGACATAGGCAAGTTCTTGATGGTTAGGAAAGTCTTCTTAAAGGAAGTAGGATCTTATAACACAATAAAAGAAAGAATTAGGCTTGATGAGTGTGGTGAGGTGATGATAGGTACCCAGACTTGTGGTGGCTTCCTGAACAGGAAGAAGAATTCTGAGGTAGTATTCAGGCTTAGAAAGTGAGAGGACCATGACCGATGAACAGTATCCAATGTGGGCACAAATGGTAATGGTGCACACCAGTATGTATGTGTCAGGGAAAGACTCAGAAGCAGAAATTCTTGTGGCATGTTGACACTGTAGTACAAAGAGCAGTCCAGCTGGAGGAAAGGGTTGAGACTAAACAGTGGATGCTGATAGGAGCCTGCCATTTTAAAGTCACGGATTTGCCCTTGAGGGGAGGCATCCATATTTGAAACCCCACTTTTGAGGAGCAGTAATTGCAAGATTCTTTCCTGGAATATAGGCACTCTTCTCCCACACTGTCTTCATCACTGCTTGTTCAGATCCTGACCCCTCCTGTCAGGAAGACACACCTATCTGTCTTCTGCTTGCCTGGGCCCCTTCTCCAGCTCTGGCCCCTTGTTTTGTTCCCTCCTAAGTGATCCTTCCAAGTCCTTTGCTCCATGCTCTGATTTTGCTGCCTCCTCTCTCCTGATGTCTCATGTTTAAATATAATTTGGTCTCTGGAGACATTTTTATGTACAGCCTCTGGAGCCAGTTCCTGCCAACCAACTTTACTAGTGAGCCAGTTCTCTCTCCTGGTACTAAATTCCTCTGCTCAAACACCTCCGCCTCTGAGAATCCAGTAAATGGTAACGCCAGCCAGCCTGTCCTGGCTGCTTCTACTGTAGCCTGTAGCCTTCTACTGTAGGCCTCTCCTAGGCTATCCCTGAAGTTCAGAAGCACCTTCTTGAAGCCACCAATATTACCACATGACATGCCTTGGGGCCCTCTGCCCGTGGCTCCTGGCCTTGCCACCACTATAGCCTCATCATGACTCACCTTTTTGGCTGCTTCTCGACAACTGCCAAAACCTTCCAGGCTTCCAAAACCACCATCTTCAGAAAGCTTTCAGCTCTAGCTGCGTCAGGAAGATGGGGCTTGATTCTCTGTGTCCCTGTTCTATGACCTGATGAGAGGTAAGCTAGACCTGGAGTCAAGGAACTTTTTGGGGTGCCAAAAGGTTGAGCAGTCTCCATGTTAACAAGTATAACTCCCCTTTACTGGGAAGGCCAAACAGGCTCAAGTGGGATGCAATGGGAGAGACTCGAAAAATGTTGAACAAGCCTTGCAGTAATTGCTCTTCTTAATGTCCCAGGAACAGGGCACGAGTCCATAAATTGCAGCTAAGCTAATGGGAGGTCAACTGGTCCTATTTTCCTGTAAGTTAGGATCAATGTTTAAAACTCTTCCCAGAAATGTTTTATAAAGTAGGCCACTCAGTTGTAAGTTTTTCCCCCCTAAAGCCTGTTTTCCAACTTCTTAGAAACTTGTGAGTTTCCATGCAAGGAAGTAAGTCTTGACCTCTCAGGAGCTGAGTCTGACCCTGATTCCTGAGGGCACGAAGAGATAGCAAAGTTCTTCTAGTGGATTAGACATGTTGATGCCATACTTGGGCAATCTGCTGTGACCTCAGTGTAAAAGACAAAAAACAAAAACAAAACTGGAGGTAGGAGGCCTGTGAGGAGGTTTTTATATGTGTTTTGGTGAGGGGTGTCAGGAGCCTGACCTAGAGATGATAGTAGATGGAGGAATTATTACACAGGGAACTTCAGGGCCTGAAGCCTGACTACATATGGGGCTGAGGGAGCAGGTGTCACACAGATGACTGTACAGTCAGAGCCTTGGCACAGGTACCTTACCCAAATTCCAGAACCAAGGACCAGGTTGACCATCTTCTAGATCACAGTCATTGTCATCCCAGCCTCCGGGACGGTGAGGGAGCTTAGTCCAAAGGTACTGGCTTGGTTCTTAGCTGCTGAAGACTCTGAGACTGGGACTTCCTATCATCTCAAATTGTGTATTTCTGGCCCTATGGCTGAGGAACCATGGGGAGAGGAAGCTGACATGTAGATAAGAGAACAGTAATTCTAAACCTTCTGTAATCAACCTTTCGACTGACTGAAAACTTGCGGTTATTTTTAGATGCAAAGCTACCTGTACAACCCCCGCCTCCCCCGGAATCTTACGCCTCAATTGTGGCTGTAGCGATACTTGGGCTGCTGACCACTGTGTGTGTGATTGTGGCCTCTGTAAAATATAAGAAAAGGAAGAAGCAGCAGGCTGGCTCCTCTCATGAAAGTGGTGAGTCAGTGCTTGTCCTCTGCAGAATGACGCTTTGCAGCTACTTTCCTGACTGCTGCCTCCCAGAGCTCCTTGGCTGAGCCCAGACTGGCAAAAAGTCAGCAAGTGGTTGGGGAGGTTTCCCCTTGGGATTTGGAACCCATGTAAATGGGGCTCAGCAACCGATCATGTAGCTCTGGATTTCTAAGAAAGGCAACATTTCTAACCTAAGATTTACAAATATACTTGTGATTTCCAGACAAAGCGGATTATTCCTTGCTTTACCTACTTCCCTTCATATGGTTACTGTCAGGATTCAATGAAGTAAAATGGTGAAAACACTTTAGCGATGACAGACCTGGTGGTGTTCAAGCAGGGATATTTATTGGGAAGAGGGGAGCATTAGATAACCATCAGATTTGCCTTCTCATCTCTAAAGCAGGTTTCCTAGGAAGTAAGTTAGGAGAATTGTTCTCCACTGACTTTTAAACAGAATATGAACTTTTATTAAATGCCAGGTTTTACATATGCATTGCCAAATATACTAGGGAAAAATGACCTATAGTTTCATTAGTAACACAAAAAAATATGCTGACAACATTTTAGTGTATAACTTTCATATTTTTTTATGTACTAGAAATCTATATTATTTTCCATAAGTGTGATAATATTATAAGGACTTATTTTTTTACAATTAGGATAATCTCACATGTTTTCTAACTTTTTTTGTACTAAATGTAGAAAAAAGTAATCGACGTTATTAAATATCATTCTGCAACATCACATTAAGTGGCTGCGAGTTATTTCATGTGGCTATACTTTAACTTATTTTTAAATTTATTTTAATTTATTGTGTTTACATAGATTCTAGTGTTGCCCCAAATGCATTCTATACTTTAACGTATTTAACCAACTTCATATTGTTGGGCACTTAGGTCTTCCTCATACTTTTGCTATTGTAAACAGTACTGCATTCAGTAGCGTCCCCACATTATTGTAAAAATGGCCTGTGTGTAGTGGGGGCAAGGTGATTCCTGACTTTAAAATAAGCCCTTTAGCTGGTTTGGACAAAGTTGTAAGATCAGGTTGGCCTTTATTTCAGTAATTGCTTCTGAAAGAAATTTGCTTGGCATTAATAATTAAGGTAACCTTCTTACTCACTTATTTTTTTTTTTTTTTTTTCTTTTTTTTTTTTTTTGTATTTTTCTGAAGCTGGAAACGGGGAGAGACAGACAGACTCCCGCATGCGCCCTACCGGGATCCACCCGGCATGCCCACCAGGGGCGACGCTCTGCCCACCAGGGGGCGATGCTCTGCCCCTCCGGGGTGTCGCTCTGCCGCGACCAGAGCCACTCTAGCACCTGGGGCAGAGGCCAAGGAGCCATCCCCAGCGCCCGGGCCATCTTTGCTCCAATGGAGCCTTGGCTGCGGGAGGGGAAGAGAGAGACAGAGAGGAAGGGGGGGGGGTGGAGAAGCAAATGGGTGCTTCTCCTGTGTGCCCTGGCCGGGAATCGAACCCGGGTCCCCCGCATGCCAGGCCAACGCTCTACCGCTGAGCAAACCGGCCAGGGCCCCTTCTTACTCACTTATAGTAAAAAGAATAATGCTTCTGGTCAGCATCTTATTTAAAATTTCAGTGTACTGATATTAAGAGCTATCTAGAAAATGGATGACATTAGTAGTCATTCATTTAATCCTGCTGTATTTTAAAAACAGGGAATTGGGGAGTGATTATCTAATTTCAATAAATTAACACAAAGTATATGGTGGAGCAATCCAAACTTCTAAAGTAAGGGGTGTGCTAAAAGATTTCTATCATATAAATGTGTAAAGTTCAGTGCACAGGATCAGATGTGTGGATATACCATGCTTTTCTTGGCTTTGACTTTCCAAGGTGAGAATTTTGAGCTTCTCTTTCTTTCAATCTTATTGCCTTTAGAATTGGCTAAATGCGCAGAAGCAACCTTCAGTTTGGGAATAAGCTGTTCCCTAAATTGGCTTTCTTTCTTTTTTTTTTTTTTTTTATTTATTTATTATTTTTTTTTTTTTTCATTTTTCTGAAGCTGGAAACAGGGAGAGACAGTCAGACAGACTCCCGCATGCGCCCGACCGGGATCCACCCGGCACGCCCACCAGGGGCGGTGCTCTGCCCCCCAGGGGGCGATGCTCTGCCCATCCTGGGCGTCGCCATATTGCGACCAGAGCCACTCTAGCGCCTGAGGCAGAGGCCACAGAGCCATGCCCAGCGCCCGGGCCATCTTGGCTCCAATGGAGCCTTGGCTGCGGGAGGGGAAGAGAGAGACAGAGAGGAAAGCGCGGCGGAGGGGTGGAGAAGCAAATGGGCGCTTCTCCTATGTGCCCTGGCCGGGAATCGAACCTGGGTCCTCCGCACGCTAGGCCGACGCTCTACCACTGAGCCAACCGGCCAGGGCTTAAATTGGCTTTCACATTGAAATAATTAACTTACAAATGAAACAAAGAAGGGATAGAGAAAAAGAGAGTAAGAATTTTTCTTTCTCCAAGAGGCAATCAGAAAAATTCAGGAGACTAGATAGGGAGTTAAAGAAGAAGATATGTGTGTAAGCATAAGAGAAGTTGGAAGGGGGTTTAAGAAGCTATATGTATATATGCATATGAGATGGTCAAACTGAGCTATGGTGATAAAAGGCAGAAGACAACAAGAGAACACAGCACATATATGACCCCTTGTTTGGTTTAGTCACTTGTGCGAGTGGGTTTGGTCAAAGAGAAGAGCCTTGATATCACTGGAGAAAGAGAGATTTACCAAATAACTATGACATGTAGATATGAGATGTTTATAAATTTGTGTTCCATAACTTTAGCAATGTCTGCACTTGCTCTGTGACTACCTCTGGCATTGGCTATATGATAAACAGAATAATGCCCCCAATAAGGTATCCACTTCCTATACTCCAGACTCTATAATATTTTCTTACATGGCAAAGGGGACTTTCATAAGTGATTAAGATATTGACCTTATGATCATAAAATTATCCTGAATTATTCAGGTGGACCCAGCCTAATCACATGAGTCAGAAAACCTTTCCTAGCTTAGTTAGAAAGATGAGAAATCCAAAGTTTACGACAGGCACAAACCACCATTGCTGGCTTTGAAGATGGAGGAAGGGGCCATGAGCCAAGAAATGTAGGCAGCCTCTGGAAGCTTGAAATGGTCCTCAGCTGAGAGCCAGCAAGGAAACAGATTTAAGTCCTACAACCACAGGAACTAAATTCTGCCAATAGGCAGAGATGAAAGCAGTCATGATTCATCCTCAGAGACACAAGCTTACTTATAACCTGTAGGAATTTCTCCAGAAATGGAGCTTCCTCCTAACCCAATATTAACCCTCACCTCAGAGGACACAGCCCTCAAACTAACTTGGCACCAAAAGTTCATACTTTAAGTGTCCTTTTCCCCTCAAACCATACATATTTACCCTGTTAAATTAATAAAAGGGAAATGCCATGGTTAGTCTAGCTGGTTTCTAATCTCTCTTCTCTTTTTTTTGTTTTGTCAAATAAGGCAGATAAGGTATGAGAAATTGTCAGCTTGAATTACTGTCTTCCCAATCAAAAGCTACCCTATTAGCTTACCCATTGGGGAGAAAGACTAAAATAGCTCCTCCTGAAGTTTTGCTTCCTCATTTGGGTTTTGTGTGACTGAAATCTGTATGTGATAGTGCCCTAGCAACCAACAGTTGTTTTTTTTTCAACTTGCCTGCATCCACCAAACCTGAAAGAGTCTCAGCTTTTTCAAGAATGATTTCTTAAAGGGCAAGTATCTTTTCCAAAATAAATCATTTTAACCACCATTTAAACAGAAAACTTCACAGGGCTTAAAAACTGAAAGTTGGTGATATCATCATATCTGCCCTTCAAAATGCTAAATTTGTAATCATATCCAAAAAGTTAGAGATCTGTTTTTATTGTTTGCTTTCAATGTAAAATAAAAGTGTTTTTTTAATGGTGATAATTTTGTCATAGGTATAAAAGAATAATTTAATAATTCTGAATTGGATTAAAGACATCTGAAATACTCTATTCAGCTACAAATACCATTATTTTTAAAAGAAACTTTGACAAAAATAGAACCTAACTGGATTTCTCATCTCTGGAAACTCAGTCAAATAAGAAATAGCTCAAGTAACCAAGGATGCTTAACCAGAAAAAAAAGCCTTGGGGAAGATTCAAGTACTACCTACAAATATCTAAAGAGCTCCCACAGGATACATCAATCATATTTTACTGTGGCTCCAAAGCCACTCCAAATGGATAAAGATTATAAGAAGGTATAGGAAATAAGATAGCTTTTTCCTAACAATTAAAACTCTTTTAAAAGTATATAGAAGACACAGACTTCTCCCATCTCACCTGAAGAATTAACTGCTATAGGAATTGTCATCCTTCCATAAACAACTAGAAATCAGACAAACTATGTAAAACAACTGTTCTAAGACACTGGACAATAGGCTGCAGAAAATTATAGTCTCTGACATGAGAGAAAGGTGAGGTGAACCCTGTAATTATCCCCACCTTCCTTTCTGGAGTCAATGTCCAGGCAGCTGTAATGGTAGGGGGAACCCTGATATCAAAACTAGAAAAAAGCCTTACAAAAATAATTTATCAAATTAATAAACTAGAAAGAAAATCCATGTGGTCATGTCAATGGATAGAGAAAAAACATTTGGCAAAAAATAATATTTATTCATAACTTGAAAAGAAAGAAAACTCTTATAAAAGTCAGAACACAAAGGAACTTCCTCAACCTGACAAAGGACATCTACCAAAATCCTTTAGTTAGTGTCATATTTAATGATAAAAGACTGATTGCTTTCCCCCTAAGATCAAGAATAAAGCAAGATGTGCACTCTATTTTTGTTCAACATTGTGCTGGAGGTCCTAGTCAGTGCAACTAGTCTAGAAAAAGAAATAAAATGCATTCAAATTGAAAATGAAGAAGCAAAAATCTCTCTTTATTGCAGATAACATGATCATGCTTGTAGAAATGCCTAAAGAATCCACTAAAAGATATTAGAACTAATTGAGTATAGCAAAGTGACAGGATATAAGGTCAATTACACAAAATCAAATCAATTGCATTTCTATATACTGACAACAAACAACTGGACACTGAGAAATTTAAATACCATGTACAATAATATCAAATAATACTACAGTTTTGCAATAAATTTTTAAAAACAAGTACCACACCTGTATAACGAAAACTAAAAAATATTATGACTTACAGAAATTAAAATGTCCTAAGTAAATGGAAAAATTTGCCATGTTCATGGATCAGAAAAGTAGATATTAAAATACCAATTCTCTTCAAATTGATTTATGGATTTAATGCATTACCAATCAAAAATTTTTGCAGGCTGCTTAGTGGAAATTAAAATTTTGATTCTAAAGGTTATGTGGAAATGTAAAAGAGTTACAATTGACAAAAAAATTCTGAAAAATAAGAATAAAATAGAGGACTTATACGACATGATTTTAGAATCTACTATACAGTTACGGTAACTAAGGCAGCATTATACTGGTAAAAGCACAAACACATCATTCAATGGAACAAAATAGAGAGTCAAAAAATAAACTCACATGGTCAACTGATTTGGCAAAGATGTAAAAGTAATTCCATAAAGAAAGGATAGTCTTTTCAACAGATGGTATTGGGACAATTAGATAGCCACATGGAGATATATGAACATAGACACACATGCAAAAAAAGACTATTTTTTTAAAAATTAAGCAACAGGTGGGGAGGCAGAGACAGACTCCTGCATGCACCCTGACCAGGATCCACCTGGCAAGCCCCTACCAGGTGATGCTTTGTGGGGCTGGGCTGCAGCTCTGTTGCTCAGCAACTGAGCTATTTTAGTGCCTGAGACCAAGGCCATGGAGCCATCCTCAGTACCAGGGGCCAACTTTGCTCAAGCCATTTGAGCCATGGCTGTGGGAGGGGAAGAGAAGTGGGGAGAGAGGGGATAAGCAGATAGTTGCTTCTCCTGTGTGCTCTGACCAGGAATAAAACCTAAGACTTCTACACACTGGCTGATGCTCTATTGCTAAGTCAACCAGCCAGGGCCAAAAAAAAACAACTTGAAGTGGATTTTATATCTAAACATAAAAGCTAACATTAAAAGATTTTTGAAAGAAAATTTTTGTGACCTTACCTTACCCAAATTTTAGACAGAAAACAATAAATACAAACTAAATCATAAAAACATAAAATAGATAAACTGAAATTCATCAAAATTAAAACATTTTGCCCTTTGATTTTGTTAAGAAAATGAAAAGTCAAGTCACAGACTAAGAGAAAATATTGTAGAAATGTCTATCTGATAAAGGACTTATGTCCAGAATATGTAATTGTATATCACTACTCAGTAATAAGATAATCCGTTTAACAAAAGGCCAGGGAGCAAAAGATTTGAACAGATACTTAACAGAAAATATATAAATGGGCAAAAAAAATAGTCACGCAGTCACGGTCACAGCATCATTAGTCATTAAGGATATAAACATTAAAGCTATAATGAGATATCATTACCCACTCACTAACATATCTAAAATTAAAAGGACTAATAAATACCAAGTTCTAAAGAGGATGTGAAACAACTGAAATTCTCATGCACTGCTATACAACCTAGCAATTCTAGATATTTATCCATGAGAAATAAAAACCACATGTTTGCACAAAGCACACACACAAAGGTCCATAGTAACCTTTTTTATAATACTGAAAACCTGGAATCCCAAACTTATATCAATTGGTGAATGAGTAAACTAATGGTGGTATAGTCATACAATGAAATTCTCTCAAGTATAGAAAGGAACAGACCACATGCCACAACATGGATGAATTTTGAAAGCATTTTGTATGTTAAGTGAAAGGTGCCAGGGACAGAAAGACTACACATTATATGATCCTGCATATATAAAATTCTAGAAAAAGCAAAACTCTTGTGACATTCAGATCAATGGTTACCAGGGGATGGGGTGAGGGGAAGAGGCAGGAGGGAACCTTGGGGCTCATATGAATATTCTATGTCTTGGTTATAGTGGTAGTTACATGACAACATACATTTGTGGAACTCACCAAAATCTATATAAAAATAATTGGATTTTATTGTATATTAATTATACCTCCATAAAGCTAATTATTTTCAAGATATGCGCGTGCGCGCGCACACACACACACACACACACACTAGAACTGTCATAGGAAGTGTCTATAAAACCATCAGGGGAGCTATTGGGAAGATTCTTGTGGACTCTCAATTTCTCCATGGACACCCAGGTTAACAGCCCCTGATGTAAGGCTCTAAGTGGGACGTTAGTACTCTTATAGCAGTCAATTGAGAGGAATTTACACCCCAAGTTGCATCAGTAGTAAGTTCATACCAGTAGCAACTCAAGCTTTGGGAGGTCTAGCCAGCTAGAGCTTTCCCACTTGGGCCCATTCATGCAATGCTGTACAGTTGGTAGTGCCAACTGGTTAACTCATTTCAGCATCAATATCTTCGAGATTTCCTTACTTTCAGAAAAGGATCAGGAACCCTTTTCTGATCACTAAATGATTGCTACAACTAAATGTATATATTTCCTTCCCAGTAGTATTTTTATTTTAGCAAAGAGTAGAGTTGTAAATGAAAATCCTATTTCCAAGATTAGAGCAAATGAAGACATTTATTTACTTTGGGGATGCAAGGAGCTCTTTCTCAGTCCCCCTGAAATTGCATCAAGTAACCATCTATTTTACATATAAGGGTACAATGATTTTTCTCTGAGTCTTAAGACTTTGGAACCTCTCCAACCTTTCCCTCTTTTAGTATCAATGGGAAATACATTTTCTGAGGTGGTTTTGCTCTCTTTCAGAAGGCACCCGAGTAGAAGGGGAGGAGAGTCAACAGGCCGAAGGGGAAGAGAGTCAACAGGCCGAAGGGGAAGAGAGTCAACAGGCCAAGGAAAGGTGAGTCCTGCTCCAAAAACATTGCTCAAAGCAGACAAATTCCCAGAGGGTTTGTAACTTGAATAGGTTTCAATTTGAGGCATGCTGAGATCCCAACAAACATGAGCTAATGGAGAGGGAAAGGGGAAATCAGACTAATAGGACTTAGAGGAAAATGTCCTAGTAGTAAATGGGTGACAGGGTGTCCAATGTACAATGCTCAGTCATGGCCAGTCAATACCAAAATGGTCTGATGTTGTGACCATAAGCTATATCTTATTCACCATGGTAACCTCAGTACCTAGCACAGAGCCTGGACTAGTGGGCATCCTACATGTGTGGAGTGAATACATGAATAAGTGAGGAATGACTTGTTCCATTTAGCTTCTGTGTTTTTGAATCTGCTGTGCCCTCCACTTGGAATAGTCTTCTGCCACTTCTTCACCTCATTCTTCAGTCTTGGTTGAAGCAGCACTTTCTTAAAATCCCTTCCGAAACTAGATTATGTCAGCCCTTGTTCTTTTTCTTTATAACAGCAAGTATACTTGTATATATATATGTGTGTGTGTAATTGTCTTATTAAACTATAAACTGAACTAAACTAAATTCGATAGAAGACCGGGACCATATCCACTAAGGTCATCATTGTGCTGCCAGCACCCAGCACAGTCCTTGGCATATAGTAGGTGCTCAATAAATATTTGTTGAAAGATTGAATGTATGCATGAAGGAATGTGTGAAGATTTGTGGTGATAAATCCTTTCACAGTGTGATGTAATCAGATTGTACCTTCCTCTCCCCTGAGGAACTGAGCTTCTCAAGAACATTAAGGCTCTGGCTACACAGGTGTGGGGTCAAAGCAGCCTCAGAGATATGCTTATGGACCCAGAGTGCATAGGCCCCAGTGTGCCTGGCATTTATCTGGATATACCAGCCACTGTGACTCTAGAGATCCTGGAGGTGAGCCAGGGTGCTGAGATTTTGCCTACCCTTTCAGACTCAGTTCAGAAATGGTCTGGAAGAGCCTAGAGGGATGGTAGCAGGGACTCATATAGGACAGGGACATGCCCAGACAAGATAAAGGGTAGTTATTAAAGGAAGTGTGGATGACACCTCTCTACTTCTCTCTTCAATACTTTGTTTCTTCCCGGTGCTATTGCAATACCCTCTATATTTGGCCCTGTCATTGAAATCTAGAAAAAGGAAGTGGCTCTACTGTGAAATCTGATCCAATTCTTTTTTTTTTTTTTCCAGAGTAGAAAACAGTGTACCTGAAAGATCTGATGAGGCCCAGTGTGTTGTTAACATTTCAAAGACAGCCTCAGGTGACAAAAGTGCTACACATTTTTAATTAAAGAGTAAAATCTACTTGACTGTCCCTTTTTTGTTTTTGTTTGTTTGTTTGTTTTTGGATCCTGGGTAGATTTGTTTTTCTTTATTATTTTTTCTTTTTTAAATTAAATTTATTGGAGTGACATTGTTTAATAAGATTATATAGGTTCCAAGTGCACAATTCGATGATACATACACATTTCTTTTCAACTGTATGGCTGATCTTTTTATTGTCCCTCTGAACCTTCCCAGAAGGCAAGAAAATATTACCATTAATAATAGCAGGGGCCCTAGGACTCCCTCTAAGTGACTTTGCCTCCTTATAATGCCAGCTCTTCTCCCTTTGCCCGAGAAAATTTTATCTCCCACTTTTCTTTTCAGAGCACACTGACTGGCTCCTGGATCACGTTTAGGACTAATGTCTCCTGTTTCAGATTCGGCCTCTTTTCTTAATTTTACAAATCGTGTTTTCTGTAGAGCTCCCATTTCCTGAAATACTAGCTTTTATCTACTCTGGATTCTAAGCTAGTACCTCAGTCTATCTTTATAGTGTTAATATTAACATCTTGAAATAGAAAGAAATATGTGCTATCATAATTTATAATGCCTTGAGAAATGTCCACCCTCTGCTAAGGAGTTCTTGTTCTTCCTTGTGGGTTGGTAAGAAATGTGATGGCCTACTGTGCTGACAACAATGAGCAAACAAACACAAAATCTGGGAGACTAGGAGAGATGGAGATGGAACCAGCTCTGGATCCTGGAGCCATCTCTATGTGTGCTGTTGCTAATACTGAGGCGGAGCCATGTGCCCAAGAAGCTAATAAGTGCTCAATAAAAGCAAGAAAGCGCTGGATAGAGCTGTGCATTGTGAACACTACTTCTCTTCTTGAAAAAACTGATTGAGATCATGGCCTGGACAACTATGCCAGAGCCAATGGGGAGATCACAATACTCAAAAGAGGAAAAATGAAACTCTTGACCAACAAAGATACACATGCATGTTCAGTCTGCCCAGTCCTTCAACAAACCTTGGGACAAGCAACAAATGGACAGTTTGTTCAAACAGGCTTAAGACAGACAGTAGTTTCCTGGGTGGTCACCAAGGGGTTTTGATGATACCCAGGTTGTTGTGATGTGTCACCTGGCTGAAAGCAACAGAGCATGGAAGAGAGAGCTATCATCTTGATCATGTGACAAATGGAAGGAGGCTTAAGATTCTTCTAACTAATGGCTGAGAGACAAAGAGCTGGAATAAGATTAGGAAGACCAGATGCAACTCATCCAGAAGTTGATTTAGCTCATAGATGCCCTAAGAACATATTGGCTGGCCAGAGCAGAGCTAGTGAACTTGTGTCTGAGGACTGTCTATGAGCATCATCCTCAACAGCAAGAAAACCGGGTGCAGAAGAGGAATCCACTAGCCCAAAGGAAATTAGTTAGGAGACCCTGGTCTATGGCAGCATCACTACGGGATAGAGCAGCCTCAGTTCAAAGCTAAAGAGAACTTTGGGAGGCCCAAGCTACAGAAATAGTTCTGAAGACCCTAGAGGGTTATAGACAGCTGTGCTAGCCATGCTCATCCTTGTAATATTATCATTTATGTGCTTTGCCCTGCTTCTGCCTTTTTTTTCAGATGCTAAGCATCTTCTGGTTTTTAACATGTTTTGTACAGAGTAGTTTTCAGTAAATTTCATTAAATTTAAAAGTCTACATTTTTTGCTTCTACTTCAGCAGTATTACTCAACCCTTATAGTCTGATGTCACTCCCTTTGTCTTCTTGAGGTACTTCCTTCCTCTTGACATCTCTGTGGTGGCCCCATTCTCCAGTTACCCTAGCTAGAAGCCTCTTCCTCATCCCAAACCCTCCCCTCTTCCCTTCCCCTAACCATTGCATGAGAAAGAAGGGATAATAGAATTCTA
This sequence comes from Saccopteryx bilineata, assembly GCF_036850765.1. Classification (NCBI taxonomy): domain Eukaryota; kingdom Metazoa; phylum Chordata; class Mammalia; order Chiroptera; family Emballonuridae; genus Saccopteryx; species Saccopteryx bilineata. Next base: position 51,455,021 of record NC_089497.1, read on the forward strand.
CATGTGAATCTCAGTAATAAGACATAAAAGATTAGGTAAGACTGATTGTTTCTGAAGACAACTAGGAAATGTGGAGTTAAGGAAGGAATACTTTTTAGTTTATAACCTTTTATACTGTGTACTTTTAAAATAATGTACTTGTATACACATGAAACGAAGGCTAATGTAAAAGTACTTCTTGAGAATATAATATTATAAAAAAAAATTATATAACTGTACTGCCTGTTGGAAAGTTGCTAAAAGTGTGGATTTCAAAAGTTCTTATCAGAAAAAAATAATTTGTAACTATGTGTGGTGATGGATGTTAACTAAACTTATTGTAATCATTTCACAGTATGTACATATATCCAATGATTATTTTGTAAACCTAAAACTAATATGTATATGGCAATTAAATCTTAATTGGAAATAATAAATAAATGCAGGGAGATTCTGAGGGAAACCTGTTCAGGCTTTGTAGGTACAGAAATGTGTCTAACTTCTTCACCAATGACTCCCAGGCACCTCAATAAAGAATACCTCAAAACTATTTGTTTAAATATTGAATGAAATATTAATGTGTCCTCTGGCAAAAATATCTCTCCTTTGTATATTACATCTAGACCTGTTTTCAATTCTGGGAAAAAGAAAACCAAGAAAGGCTAAAAGAGGTCACTAGATTTAATATCAGTACTAACATCACTGGTGCTTACTTTGTACCAGGGACTCTTTTAAACCTTGAAATTTATTATCCCACTTAATCCTCATACTGACCCTATAATGTCCGTATTGGGATATGGTGCCCATTTTGCTGACGAGAAAACCTAGGCACAGAGAGGTCAGAGCATTTTATCCAAGATCTCTAACTTAGTAAGTGGCAGAGCTAGGGAAGATTTTGGAAAGCATCATAACCTCCACCCCTTTATTTCTCAGCCCCATATTTTCTGGCCATTGGAGAGACAGCATTCTGGTGGGCTGCAGCTTGAGTGCCTACGCCACGTCTTGCATTGCTGTAGTTCAGCCCTTTAAGGTGATGCCTCCAGAGGACCCATCCCTGACTTTTCCAGAAGTCATTCTATCATCTCATAAGGCCAGAAGCTGTGGATGCTCAGGCACATGATGTGACCAGTGAAAATGACGTTTTGGTCAGGAGGAAAGTGAACTACAATTGCTGCCTGCGAATCCTCCCCCTCCATCCCTGCCACTTACTGTTCTTTTGTAATTCACCCTCCTCCCTTTGCAATTGTGAAGCCGGTTTCATTCACTCAGTGCCCTCATGTGTGTTAACACAAGCTAGAAAGCAGTCATCTCTGACTACTGCCCTCTGACCTTTCCCTCAACACCCACTGCCCACCTCCACCACAATGCCACATTTGCTTACCACCAGGCCAGGCAAGGATCTTTCTAGCTTTTGCATCCACCCCCTATTTTTTCAGTCATACTCTTATTTCCAAGAACATGACAGTCACCACCCAACTGACCCTAGTCTACTCTCTTACACTGCATTATGCCCAAAACATCAAAAAGAACAAGGAGGTAAATAGTAAAAAACGAAGATCTCACATTTCTTTTTCCTAACCACACAGAGGCAACTCCCATCTCCAGCTTCATATGTACCTTTCCATAGATACACTATGCATATATATATATATATAGTATGTGTGTAAATATAGTGTATATGTATTTATTTTATATGTGTCTCATATATATGATATATTCCCCTTATTCAATCATATTTGGTTTTATTCTCTACCTAAGCAATTTAAACCTAAACATAAGGCTCTTGCTAGAATGATTATGAGACACTAGCCTCTAATTGTAATCCTTTAGTTACAAACATACTTTTTAAATGTATTAGTTTTCATTCTCATCCATATACCTGCATTCTTGTGGTTCTTATAGTAAAAGTGAGGTTCCGTTGGCTTTCATCATTGCTACCTGTGCACTCCAGGGAGAAAAATACAAACAGATACAAAGCCTGCACTGTCCTTAGACAAATTTTTGAACTTGTTCCAGTCTGTACAAGTTATACCCTAGGTCTAGTGGATAATAGTCACTTTGAACTGGATCTCTTGTTTCCTGCATTTCATATATTTGTCTTTCTTGACTTACTCCCTCATATCCACCAGTAGCTTTCTGAGAAAGGATATGTGAGAAGTAAATTTAATGAGATTTTGTATATCTGAAAATGTCTTTATCCTACTATCCTACTTAATTGATCATTTGTCTTGTATAATTATTTCCATTCTCTACAGCTTCCAGGGTTGCTCTTGAGATACCTATAGGTGTTCTGACTCCTTACCTTCTAATATGGAAGCTTTTAGGATCTTCTATCTTCACTGTTCTTCAATTTTATAATAAAATAGGCATTTTATTATATTATTTTGGTTTATTATTCAACCACTGTGCTTAGCATTGAGGTGGCCTTTTCTATCTGGAAATGTGTGTCCTTGACTCGAGGAAAGTTTTCCTGAATTGTTTCATTGATTATTTTTTCCCTCTATCTAATCTCTCATTCTAGGATACTGGATTTCGGTGTTGGATTTCCTAGGCTGATCTTTTTTTTCTTATCTTTCTGTCCTCTTCCATCTTTTTGTCTTTTGTTTAATTTATTAAAGATTTCCATAACCTTATCTTCCTAACTTGCTGTTGTATTTTTAAATTTCTTCTATCATAATTTAAATTCCAAGAGTTCCTTTTTGTTCTCTGAATGTTTCTTTCTCCAAGGAGCTTGTTCTTGATGGTTGCAATATTAACTCTCTGAAGATATTGATATGTTGATTAAGTTTTATATCTCCTGTATTGTCTCTGAATTCTCCAAGTTTTTTTCTTCCTGTTTGGTTTGTTTTGGTCTATAGCAGTGGTAATCAACCTGGTCCCTACTGCCCACCTGTGGGCATTCCAGCTTTCATGGTGGGTGGTAGCGGAGCAACCAAAGTATAAATAAAAAGATAGATTTAACTATAGTAAGTTGTTTTATAAAGATTTATTCTGCCAAACAGCGAAAATATGACATAAAGTACTTGGTAAGTAATTATTATTATATGTTTTAACTTGCTGTAATTCTGCTTTATAAATTTTATAAAGTAAAGTGACTTTCCTACTTTATAAATCACCATTACTGTGGAACCGGTGGGTGGTTAGAAGATTTTACTACTAACAGAGATACAAAAGTGGGCAGTAGGTATAAAAGGTAGACTACCCCTGGTCTATAGCATCTATTTTGGAGGCTTCCTCAGATATCTAATTACCTTTGATTGTCTATTCATGATTAAGAGTGAGAAACTAAAAATTTGTTTGGAGGATTTGAGTCTATGGATTGGCTTATTAACTTTAGCTTTATTGGAAAGGAATGTAGGTGAGCCTTTGTTGGGAAACTATCTTTAGGTCTTTGCTCTTGGGCTGGTGGTTTTGAGGTATTTTGCCTAGAAGGTAGAAGTCTGGCTGTTAGCATTCTGGGAGCCAAGTGAGAGAAGAGGGGTGTGTGGTGTGTTTATGTGTGTGTTGTGGTGAGGTCTCTGCAGTCTTCACTTAATATGCACAAATTACTTAATCTATGTGTTTTCAGTGTGGTAACTCCATCCTCAAATGTGTAAGATGTCTATCAATTCAAACATTGTTTCTTTACCCTCTCTAGAGAACAAGACTCCAGACTTCTGCCAGGGTGGGAGAGGGACGTTGCTCAGTCGCGTGGAGTGGAAAAGGAGAGCTCAGCTCTAATTGCTTCTCAAACAACCTTTACCCAATCTTCTTTAGTTTGGCCTGGATCTTTTCTTTTAATTTTCACCCTCAATTGGTTACCAGTCCTGCCAATTCCTGAAGTTTCTGATAATTTGGGGGTATAAACTGGGTTGTTTCTTGGGTTTACCAGATAATAGATGAGATGTAGCTCTCTTGTCTTTCTATTTACCACTCATCCACCTACTTTTCAGATTCCAAACTGTTGTCTCCTTCCCTATTCTTATACTTATTAAATTTTTCCATTTAAATTAAAAAAAAATTTTTTTTAGTTTTAATGGAATTTCAGGAGGTAATGGAATTAGATGTGTATATTTAATCTACCATCTTACCTGAAACTCTACTATTCAAAATTTTCAAGAATTTTACCATTGACTGCCTTCAGCCTAAAATCCAAAGTCATCAACAATGTGACTCAAAAATAAGTCAACTTTTTTATTTCTTTCTTAAATAAGAAGCAAGGAGGCAGAGACAGATTCCCACATGTGCCCTGACAGGGATCTACCTGGCAAGCCCCCTACGGGGCAATGTTCTACCCACCTGGGGCCACTACTCGGCAACCTGCAACCTAGCTATTTAAGCACCTGAGGCAAGGCCATAGAACCATCCTCAGCACCCAGGGCCAAATTGCTTGAACCATTCGAGCCATGGCTGCAGGAGGGGAGGGGAGAGAGAGAGAGAGAGACAGGGAGAGAGAAGGGGGGGAGAAGCAGATGGTCACTTCTCCTGCGTGCCCTGCCCAGAAATTGAACCTGGGACTTCCACACACCAGGTAGACACTCTACTGCTGAACCAATGGCCAAGGCAAAAATAACTCAACTTTTTAACACCCTTATTTTTTCCTCTTCGCATACTGTAAAACTGTGATCTTGTTAGATTTAGCTACTAATAATTTTTTAAATATAATTTATATTACCTGTTTTTTTTCCTCCTTATGCTATTCTGGAATATTTCTTCCCATCTGCCTCTGCTTTCTGGATTCTTGTTCATCATTAAAGCCTGACTCAAATACCATTACTTCTGTGGGTCCACATACTTTACCACTACCCAGGCTGCACACAATTGACACCATATCCTTGTGATTCTAGAACACGCTTTCCAGCAATAATTCATTCTTGTTCCAACACTTTTCTTCCCCACCAAGTACCATGACTTTGGCTATGGTCTAATTTATAGAGCAGCTCTAGGTGTCCCAATGGGATCTTCAAGCCACTGAAGAAGCAGGTGTTCTGTTGCACACAAGCTTAGTTCTAAACCCCTTGTTCTGGGCAGTTTCATGCTCTACATGCAAACTTCTCCCCAACCATCCTGACTTTCAACCAATGAGTTGCCTCCTGTCCTTACCACATCACTTAGACCTGACAATCAGCATCTCTTCCCAGGTTAGAATTTTAGTTTCCCACTCTAAGTACAACTTGGATTCACTCCCTTAAAAAGTTGTCTCTGGCCACCCAGGATAATCATCCCCCCTCCCACCCATCTTAGGCTCCAGACCCATTATTTCAGAGCCTTCATACCAGAGAAGCTCTTCCCAGCCAACAGGAAGCAGGATTAACAGGGCACATGATTCTACGCAGGAGGTAGAGGTATGCCATTTCTACCCCTCAATTTTAGTAGACATCCTTATTAACTAAAGAAAACCTCTCATTTTATGAAATCATATAATTTTAGAGCTTGAAAGAAGCAAAACAGGTCTTGTTCCTCAAGGGGGATGATGGAGGCTGGGTACCACAGGAATTGGGAAGCAGGGTATAGAGAGATGGTAAACAGAAAGTAAAGACTCACTCAGAGATGATGGGGTGGTGGCAAAGTTAAAGTAGAATAGAAAAGGAAAAGTGTCAGTGTATGGCAACATTTCTGAAACTTGCTGCACTTTAAGCTTGCCCGCATGTAACAAAATGCTTTTAATCATATAGGTAGTTATCTCTACTGTTCCTTATACATTTCTTAATACTTTCTTGTGAATAAATATTAAGGATTAAAGGCATATAATAATAAAGGAAGCATAAAAGAGATCAGAATCAGTAGTTTTCACATTTTATGAGGAAGCACATAAGATTTCCCATTTCTCAAATTATTTCCTATTAAGCTACAGTTTGATTACAGTGATTAATAAATGCTTTTAGTGGACAAGGAGAGAGAAATACATCTCGGTATTTGTAGGACCCTATACCTACAGAGTCTGCCTCAGAATCACGGAGTTGGAGAAACCACAGATGCTGGGTCCTGGGTCAAGGCTGTCTACTAATGAAGCCCCCTAGCCTTCCTCATCCTGGCACCAATGATGCTATCCCCTATTCACAACTACACAAGTATAGATACATATAAACAAGTGTGGCATAAATATTAGAGTCCTTAGTACTTTTTAAGTGGTTTTATTATGAAAAGAGACCTTTTAAAAATAGCCATGAATTCTGAAATACTCAATATTTCAGAAGGTAGCTCTCTATTGGGACAGTAGGGCCAGTCAGTGCTGCTCATAGCGTGTGGCAAAGTGGCTTCTCTTCTCAAAATCTGATTGTAGATCTGATCTTGTCTATTATTTCTGAGATTAAAAGCTGTGAACTCACAAGTTTGCTAAATATATAAAGTACAGAGTAAAAAGTCAGTCAATTGTCCTAACAGTCTATTATAAATGGAAGAATTACAGAAAGCATTCATTTTATGTGGCAAAGGAGAGTAAAGAAAAGAGGGATTTACCAAACACCAGCAAGAGCCATGGCCAGAACCTAGCTTTCAATCTTCAGACCAAGGTGCTTTCCATCTTACTGGGCCCCTCTGCTGTTCCCGTTGGCTGGAAGAGCTGGGAGGCAGGTGTCAGCAGGGGATAATGCAGCAAGTGCGTGGACTTCGGCATGTGACCTTAGGCAAATTGCGCTTAATTTCTCTGATTCTCAGTTTCCTTATGTATAAATAGGGTTAATAATACATACATACCTCATTCAATCAAGGACAATCCAGAAGATATGAGGATTATACAACTGAAGAAAAAGAGAAGCAGAAAGGAGGGGAGAGGAGAAGAATCCTAACAAACATGAATTGTGTAGCTTGCTGGCTTTGAGTGGGGTTAGGGGTGATGAGGGAGCATTAGTAGTAGGAGAATGGGAACAGGAAGCTTTCATGGAGTGAGTAATAGGGGTGGGTGTAGATTGTCATATGACAGTCTGCACAGAAGTCCCTACATACCCTGCAGAAAGCCAGAAATGCTTCTACAACTCCTTAAATTTCCATTTTTCTGTCATTTGGATTTGCTTCTGTAGTGGAGGTTCCTTGGCCCTGCCCTTGTCTGATGAGCCCAGGCACCAGGATCCAGGCTGGAAATGTTAGGAGGTTTCTTCTTGTTCAGCTCCTTAGAAATGCCATACTTGTGCCAGCTTCCTAACTGATTTTCCCGCCTCTGATTTACACACCCCTCTCCCTAACAAACCATCTTCTGCATGACTGCCTTCTAAGTCAGAGGTCTTCTCAAATGTTGGCTAGAGGCCCCTGGACTCCTTTTTCTGTCAACCTGACTACTTAGAATTTTTGTTATACTCAAGACGAACAGAGCTCTCTGCTGCCTTGACAGAGAAGTGTGTGTATATGTATAAATATATATATATTTGTGTATGTGTGTGTGTGTGTGTATATATATTATAGATATTTGTGTGTGTGTGTGCATGCATGTGACAGAGAGAGACAGAGAGAGGGACAGATAGGGACAAACAGGAAGGAAGAGAGATGAGAAGCTTCAACTTATTATTGCAGCACCTTAGTTGTTCATTGACTACTTTATCATATATGCTTTGACTGGAGGGCTCCAGCTGAGCCAGTGACACCTTGCTCAAGCCAGTGACCTTGGGCTCAAGCTGGTGACCTCAGGGTCTCAAACCTGGGTCCTCTGCGTCCCAGTCCAACGCTCTATCCACTGTGCCACTGCCTGGTCAGGCTAGAAGTACATATTTTTGAATGTCTGGAAAGAATCTTGACAAAAGAGAGATAAGGGGGGGTCTTAGAAAGATAACTTTGACCTCAGACGGTAAAGATGGAAAAGTCCCATGGGCATAAGATGATTGTACCAACCATCTCAGTCCCTGGGTTGAGATGCTGAGATGCTGATGGAAAGATGGACGACAGGAATTCTCTGCACTCGATCAGAATGAAAGGAACGAATCCTAAAGCATGATGCTGGAAAGGCTAGATGATTCAAGCATAGCTATCAGACTAAAAATAGTATTATACAGCATAGTCTTTGATTTAGCCACCAAGGTGAACAGATCTGTTTCCATACTGTAGGCCCAGCATGAAGTCAAGTCGAAGATTAAGTTCAGATAAGAGAGACCAGAGATGCAGAGTAGGAAGCAGGGGCTCTTTACTTCCAGATCACTGACTATGAAAAAATTAACTTTCTTAAATTCGCATTTGCAACCCAAAGTAGATATGTGAAATTTAAAACCACCCAGGGTTTGGTTGCCTTGCTGATGGGTAGCACGAACTAGTTATATGCTGTTTCTACCAGTCCACCTGCCACTTTTTAACTGCACACATCAAGTATTTGCCTCAGGCTTCAGACGTCACAACCTCTGTGAAAACAGCTGAGCTGTGTCCACTTGATGGGAAAACATCAAGTCCGTTCCATTAAAAAAAATTTTAAAAATCAATCCAAACAATCAAATCTGTCCCTTTTTTAAAACAAATTTTTCTCTAATTTCCAATTTAGTTTTTGAGTTAGAGTCTCAGAGTTTGCAACTCTCATTATCAATTTTAAAAGAAAAGAAATGTTTTATTAACGTTAAAAATAAATCTGTTTCTGTGTCCAAACCAGCCATGCATATTAACATGTGTGAATGTCCTCAGGGTTTAAATAGTCTTGGATTGGAAAAAAAGATACTGTAGCAAGACTTAAAAGAAACAAGATGGTAGATCAATGAGAATTTAAAGATTTTTCATCCTCCTTGAGTAATTGCATATATCCAGAACTTATTAGCAATGCTTTATTTATAGCAGGAAATATAAGTGAGATATGAAGAAAATCTTGCATCAGGGTGTTAAGCATTGGAAGAAATTGTCAAATCTTTCTAAACCTATATAAGGGAGTGATGTGGCATCATTATCATTGCCATCATCGTTGTTGTTGTTGTCATCATCATCATCATCATCATCATCGCTATTTATTGAGCACACTATGCTAAACAGTTTACATGTGCCCTGGCTGGATAGCTCAGTTGGTTAGAGCATTGTCCCCAAGTACAGAGGCCGCAGGTTTGATCCCCGAACAGGGCACACACAGGCACAGATCCAAGTTCCTGTTTCTCTCTTGCTCTCCCTCCCTCTCTCTAAAACCAATAAAATAGACATTTAAAATAGTTCTCACCCAGGATTCAAAATGTCACCTGTAATGAGTCTCTAGGGGCTGGCTTTAAAAGGAAATTTTTTTTTAATTAAAAAAAATAAGTTTACAGATATTATCTTGGGAAGAAGGGAAATAACTGTATATCTTGTAGAAATTTAAGGGCTCGTTTTTAAAAAAGAAAGGAGCACCAAAGGAAAGCATACTGGAGTAATATAGTATGAGAATAAAGAGAAGATTAAAAAAATTATGAGAACAGCAGAACAGTGACCAAGGATTTTGTTGTGTTGGGGCAGGATTGTGCAGTAGGAACCAAAACTGTCATGCACTGAGACTCTGGTATAAGTGATCATGAGGAAAGAACTGATGGAAGACCTGGTGATACTCAGAAATAATTTATCCTAAAGAAAGAGAATCCAGTCCCAGATGTTTGATTCAGGAATCATGAACCTATTGTCAAAAGAGTAGTTTCATCTCTGTATCCATGAGTATGTTTCTGTTTTGTTTGTTCAGTTATACATTATTCTTTAGATTGCACATAAAGTGAAATCATATGGTATTAGTCTCTGACTCATTTCACTTAGGATAATGCCCTCCAGGAAATTATTAAAAAAAATTCCAGGAAAACCTGACATGAAGTGGCACAGTAGATAAAGCGTCGACCTGGAACACTGAGGTCGCTGGTTCGAAACTTTGGGCTTGCCCAGTCAAGGCACATATGGGAAGCAACTATGAAAAGTTGATGCTTCCTGTTTCTCCCCCTCCTCCTCACTCTAAAGTCAATAAATAAAATCTTTAAAAAAAAAGAAATTGCCAGGTGAATTTCATGCTGGGACACTGTACCAGTTAGTGCATCCCCTTGTACCTCTAACCAGTGGAGGGATTCAAATAATTTACAACTGATTCATGCCCGACTGACTGTTTTAAGTCTAAAAAAATGATAAACCAAAAGGTAGTGAACATTCCCCAATAACTCCTGTAAAGCCAGTATCCACGGCTACCATCCCAGCCACCTGGCCCGTGCAGGTTCGCATTAGATTTGGACAGTCGGTAAAGAAACAACAAAGCCAAGAACTGGTGGGCCATTAGCTTTAACCCTAGCTTGCACCCAGCGGGCAAGTAAAAACACACACTGGGCTCCAAAACCCACTCATTCAGTGCTCACAAAGCTACTGACTTATCCGAGTTTCCTAGAATCAAGGGTTTCTAGCTCACCAGCCTTATTCACCTTTGTTCCCCATTTTCTTCTCTCTATACAAACTGCACAAACTGGCTTCTTCTTTAATACTCTGCCATCTTGGCTGCTTCTCCTGGCCTCCTCCACGTGGCCTCTCTCTGCTCTCTCCTCTAATGCTAATCTCAGGAACCCAGAGAGCAAGCTCCTGGTCTGCCCCACTTTATAGTGCAGAAATCAAAACCTTTAATCCAATATACAAAATAGGGAAGTCTCTAATACAAAGTCACTTATCTGAGGCATGATGGGACTGCACCACCCCACATCAAAAAGGGTGGGAAAGGCTTAGTCCTAAAACCAAGCCCCAGGTTATAAGGATCCTGCCTGTCCACAGCCCACCCCAACACACATTAATATCACCTGGGCAATGGGCTTCCATGTGGGCAGCGCCGTCTTTAACAAAGTGAGCATAATATATTTTATCTTCCCAACACAGTTCTAATATACTACCGAGGTGGTGCTGGTGCAGGAAGATTGGAGAAAAACACGGCCCATAGTAAAGGCAGTAGGCTCAAAAAGCTTAGAGAAGTTGGAATGCTGGATTGAGCCTACTACACAAGCCCAGAAAACCTGCCACTGTATATTTCTCAGGAAGGCCTGAATAATACTTCATCAGCTGAGATGGTAATAAATACACTGGAGAGAGGGGGACTTTCATGCATTGTTGAAAGTCCAGGAAAATCTGTTCTTTGTAGGCCAGGACTGAGAGTAGAAGAAGTTGTTACAGATGACAAGATTCTGGAATAACCAGGGATCAGGGGCAGCACTTAAACATTCAAGGTAATGAGTATAGTTACTGTATGGGCAGTAAATTTGTAATGGCAGTGGTGAGGGGAGGATGGGAGAGGAGCAGCAAACCCACAGAGTTTCCTAGAGGTAGCTCATTGAACATAGTATTCTCAGGGGCAAGGAGATGGGCCACCATCAGGGGTCCTGCTTAACATGTACAATCAAAAGGGATCAAGAACTCATGAAAAGAGATCACAAGCCCACCATTCCCCTTAGAGGTAAAACCTTATCTATAGCCCCCATGATAGCAAACCAAGACTTAATTGCATTAGTCAACCTTTCCCAGAAATGTGAACTTTATAAACAGTTAATCTGAAATTTCCTGATTAGAATTTCCTGGTGGGAAATTCTCCTCAGAGTCAAGCCCCTACCCTTTCAGACAGCAATTCCCAGGACACAGTAACGTCTCTTGGTTACTGCTGATACAGAGGGAAACCCTGGCCCTTATTCTATTCCCAGATTCCATGTTGGGAACTGTTGGTGTGGTAGCAGCTGCAGTTCCCTATTTGTTTGGAATCAGTCCACAGTCCCATTCCTGGGGGTTTCTGGTTCAATTTTTTTCCCCAGTGCATGGTTCCACAGGAATTCTTGGAAGTGCCAACAGGGACTTTTCTTAGGACACTGTAACATCTCTTGGTTACTGCTGATATACATAAGTGCAAAGCTTTGTTTATCTTGTTTTATGCAGATCAAGTCTAAGATGAATGGGATCCATTATGTTAAAAAATTTGAGTGTTCCACCTTATGGCTCACCTGTTTAAACAACTATAGTACCAGAAACTGCAGATATTTAGCAAAATGACAAAGTATTAGCAATGGTCATTATAAGGCAGGTTCCCATTAGACAAAACTGTTCACTTAAGAAATGCTTTTGAGAGAGAAGGATCCCAGCTGAACAAAAAGAAATGGGATGTCTACTCTAATTGGTATGCAGAAGCTTACAAAAGCCTTCAAGACTCCAAAATACCTTCATTGAAAGATTCATTGCAGGCCCTGACCCATGGTGCAGTGGATAGAGCTTTGCCACAGGGTGCCAGGGTCACCAGCACAATCATGGGTCACCGGCTTGCTCTTAATGGTGCCAGCTCGACTCCCCAAGATTGCTGGTTCCAAGGAGAAATCAATGGGCACAAATAAGTGAAACACAGAGTTGACGCTTCTCTCCCTTTCACACACAAAAACATTCACTGCAAAAGGCTGATAATAAAAAATACAAAAGGTATCTAAAACAACACCCTAGGCCTCCTTATTACTCCCTCTGAAGTGCTCATTATTGAGACACTGGCCCAGAAATTGATGTCTTAATTGATTACTGGGACACTGGAGAAGAGATTGTCCTCAAGACCCTATTTAAATATACAATTTCTCCAGTGCTTTCATGTCTACCTTCAAAAGTGGGCCACATAGGAGCCTCTCCCAAGATTGATGGGGCTCTTGAGAGATTTTCTAGCTATATTATTGCCTTAAACAGCCAAGAAGAAACTAAAATTAAAATAAATGGGGTTGTGTAGTACTGCCAGAAATATTTGCTGTTTGATCTTGTGTTGAGCAGATAAAATATATTGTGCTTACTTTGTGAAAGATGGTGCTGCCCACTTGGAAGCTTGTCTCCCAGGTGATGATATTAGTTGCCCTTCATCTTGGAATGGGCATGATTGGAAGTGCCAACAGGGACTTTTCTTAGGACACTGTAACATGATTATAGTGGGAATGGGCATGATTGTATTAATGTGTATCGGGGGCAGGCTGTGGGCAGGCAGGATCCTTGTAGCCTGGGACTTGGTTATAAAACTAAGTCTTTTCCACCCTTTTTGATGTGGGGTGGACTTTGTATCAGAGACTTCCCTGTTTTGTATATTGGATTAAAGGTTTTGATTTCTGCACTATAAAGTGGGGCAGACCAGGAGCTTGCACTCTTGGTTCCTGAGATTAGCATTAGAGGAGAGAACAGAGAGCAGAGCAAAGAGAGGCCACGTGGAGGAGGCCAGGAGAAGCAGCCAAGATGATGGAGTGTTGAAGGAGAAGCCAGTTTGTGCAGTTTGTGCAGAGAGACGGAGATGAGGAACAGAGATGAATAAGGCTGGTGAGCTAGAAACCTTTGATTCTAGGAAACTCGGATAAGTCAGTAGCTTTGTGAGCACTGAATGAGTGGATTTTGGAACCCAGTGTGTGTTTTTACTTGCCTGCCAGGTGCAGGCTAGGATTAAAGATGATGGCCCATCTCTTGGCTCTGTGGTTTCTTTACCAACTGTCCGAATCCAATGCGAACCTGCATGGGCCAGGCGGCTGTGATGGTGGCCGCGTCTCCTGGCTTTACATCAGGCTAAAACATGACAAGATATTTGAACGAATTTAATAAACTTGGATCAGAAAGTTGGTCAGATTGGAAGGTGATAGTAGAGCCTGATAGGAACTTTTTAAAAATAACTTCTCCCCTCTGCTAAAACTGAGAGAAACATTCTAACAATTGCCAGTGGGTATGTCATTCCTTTAATATTATTCAGGCTGCAATCCAGTTTTTGAGGAACTAGAAAAAAACTGTCATTTTGGAAATCTCTGTGGGGACAGAGAGTTGCTCTAGTGGTTCAAACTTCACCTGCAAAAAATAAGCCTTCATTGCCAGGCTTTTGCCATCCCGATGTTCTTTGTAGCACGGTAACAGTGTGCTCCAAAAGTGAAGCATTAAAATGGGTAAACAATATCTGTAAATTAAATGAACAGTCAGGGCTATGGGATACAACCTTCCTTGTTTTCCATGCTTGTATGACCAGCTACTCTAAGTTTAATGTCTTATGCTTAAGCTTTATCACCAATAGGTTAAAGAAGCCTTCCCAGATACTAATTCAAATAATCCTGTTCATTACAGTCTAGAGCCTGGCAATGGTGTTCTGGAAGCATCATCAGAGGAAGACGGCCCACAAGCCCCTTTGGAAGGAAGTTTGCCAAGTACTCCTGACCACTGACACTGCTACAGAACTAGAAGACATTGAGCTGTGGATGTACATCTCAGGCTCTGGTCCTGTACAGACGCTGGAGATCTTCAAATCAATTGATGAGGAAGGAGAGTGGCTGACATATATGTAGACTGCTTTTGCCCAAAATGAAGGATCAAGACTTTACCCTTATCTTGATAACATGATACGAAGCGAAATAAGTAAATCAGAAAAAACCAGGAACTGCATTATTCCATACGTAGGTGGGACATAAAAGTGAAACTAAGAGACATTAATAAGAGTGTGGTGGTTATGGGGGAGAGGGCGGAAAGGGAGAGGGAAAGGGGGAGGGGGAGGGGCACAAAGAAAACTAGATAGAAGGTGACAGAGGACAATCTGACTTTGGGTGATGGGTATGCAACATAATTGAATGACAAGATAACCTGGACATGTTATCTTTGAATATATGTATCCTGATTTATTGATGTCGCCCCATTAAAAAAATAAAAAAATAAAAAAAAAATAAAGAAAGAAAGAAAAAAAGACTTTACCCTTCACTATATATGAAACACTCTCTCCTTTTACTTTCTTTTACTCCAACATTGGTCTGGAAAGATAACACCACCAAATGTATCTTCCAGGGAGGTAACTTTTCAGATTGCTAGAATCGTCATCAAAGATTCCAATCTATTCATAATTATCTCGCTCAGATTTGCCTACACTTACTAAGAGTTTTCAAGAGCAGCACCCATCTTTACAAAGCATTTAGAATCACTGTTTGTTTCAGTCTAGATTCTCTTCCCAAATGAATCAAAAACCTGACAGACCCCTGACTTGAACAGGTAAATGCAGGAATTGCTGAAAAATGAGTCTATTCACAGTGCCCCCTTCATGGAAAGGTTTGTGCCTAGTAGAATATATCTTTGTCTATGGTGGTTATTGATAGATAAAGTGACTACTCAGCTGCCATCTGGAGAACAGTGAAGACCCAAAGGAAGAGGAAGGGCTCAAAACAGAACATTCTTAGCCCCTACTGCTAGGCTGTAGTTAATTTGCTTGCTATTCTCTCTCTTAATGGCTTCCTGGCCTTTACTTGGAAATGTAGCAAACAGTTTACCTCTCAGGAATGACAGGGAAAGTTTACATTGGAGAAGAGACCTGATAATTGGAGGAGTTTAAATCACAATAGTTTTTCGTAAAAGCCTAGTCACAGGCCCAGAGTTACCAGGGCCCAGCTGTTCCTGGAAGACACCTGACCTCTTGGCTGTCTTTAAGATTTACCAAGGACACCAGATAAGACCACTCTGATGAGGCCCGTGCTACATCAGAAAAACTTACAGAGGAGATGTTTCTCAGCTGAATCCCCCACCTACTGCTCATCATCAAGTCAGTGACCAAGGCCACAAACCAAGATATGCTAATCTGAGCATGTCCAGGTGCACCCAACATGATGCTAGCAACCCCTATATCTAATGCTCCCTCCCGTAGCTCAGGGCTGACACACTTTGTTGGTCTCAGCCTGCCTACACTCAGGTGCTTTTAAATAAAATTTCCTTTTGGAACACACTAGCCTCATGTTATTGGTTCGACCTGCAGTTTCTGTCTTTCAGTTATCACATAAGCAAAGGTAGCTAGCACACAGCCAGGAAATGCCTCTTAGATTAACTAACCATGACTCTAACTTCACAAATGAACTGGGATTCATCATTGGTTAACTTTACTGAATGTATACCGTTAAGTTAGAAAGGACTTACAAAAAGCTTTCCTTGATGTAAATTTAAAAGATACCTTTGGCAGGTCCCTACTTCCGGTGGTTAGAAATAAATACAAATAAGGCTATAATAAGGAACCTCTCCTTAGGTCTTAAAAATATTGCAGAATCTGCTATTGAAGTAAGAGCTACTCTCTCCCCCTGAGTCCTTTGATTCTCTGGCAAAAGTTGTTCTTGGTATTGGAATAACCTTCAATTATCTTTTAGCTGAGTGGAAGGCCAGTATCCATGGCCACCGTCAAAGCTGCCTGGCCCATGCAGGTTTCCCATTAGATTCAGACAGACAGTAATGAAACAATGGAGCCAAGAACTGGTGGGCCATTACCTTTAATCCTAGCTTGCACCCAGCGGGCAAGTAAAAACACACACTGGGCTCCAAAACCCACTCATTCAGTGCTCACAAAGCTACTGACTTATCTGAGTCTCCTAGAATCAAAGGTTTGTACCTCACCAGACTTATTCACCTCTGTTCCCCATCTCCTTCTCCCTGCACAAATTCTGCAGAAACTGGCTTCTCCTCGGCACTCCATCATCTTGGCTGCTTCTCCTGGTCTCCTCCACATAGCCTCTCTCTGCTCTCCTCTCTGCTCTCTCCTCTAATGCTAATCTCAGGAACTGAGAGCAAGCTCCTGGTCTGCCCCACTTTATAGTGCAGAAATCAAAACCTTTAATCCAATATACAAAACAGGGAAGTCTCTGATACAAAGTCCACCCCACATCAAAAAGGGTGGGAAAGGTTTAGTCCTAAAACCAAGCCCCAGGCTACAAGGATCCTGCCTGCCCACAGCTGCCCCCAACACACATTAATATCACCTGGGTGACGGGCTTCCACATGGGCAGTGCCATCTTTAACAAAGTGAGCATAATATATTTTATCTGCCCAACACTGAGCAAGGTGTCTGCTTGGCCCACACCACCTGCTGTACCCAGTTCAACAGTTCTAAGGAACTTTACATGCATGTTCACAGCTGCTAACTGCTAAACAAATGATCTCCCTAGGGCTGAATAAAGTACCTGGGAGAAAAGAGAAAGTGACTGTACTGAAAGTTGTGAACCTGGGATCATGACCTGTGAGAGTTCTAAGGTTCAGCACCATGTTGTGACCCCAGGAATACCACAAAAGGATCAACAAAAGCTGCAAGAATTAGAGAGTGCCTAATTTTTTTTCTCATATGTGAAGCCAGTTGCTGCGACCACCATCACAGCTGCCTGGCCCATGCAGGTTCACATTGGATTCAGACAGTCGGCAAAGAAACAACAGAACCAAAAACTGGTGGGCCATCATCTTTAATCCTAGCTTGCACCCGGCAGGCAAGTAAAAACACACACTGGGCTCCAAAACCCACTCATTCAGTGCTCACAAAGCTACTGACTTATCCGAGTTTCCTAGAATCAAAGGTTTCTAGCTCACAGACTTATTCACCTCTGTTCCCCATCTCCTTCCTTCTCCCTGCACAAACTCTACACAAACTGGATTCTCACTCAGCACTCCACTATCTTGGCTGCTTCTCCTGGCCTCCTCCATGTGGCCTTTCTCTGCTCTCCACTCTAATGCTAATCTCAGGAACCCAGAGAGCAAGCTCCTGGTCTGCCCCACTTTATAGTGCAGAAATCAAAACCTTTAATCCAATATACAAAATAGGGAAGTCTTTAATACAAAGCCACTTATCTGAGGCATGATGGGATTGCACCACCCCACATCAAAAAGGGTGGGAAAGGCTTAGTCCTAAAACCAAGCCCCAGGCTACAAGGATCCTGCCTGCCCATAGCCTGCCCCCAACACACATTAATATCACCTGGGCAACAGGCTTCCATATGGGCAGCGCCATCTTTAATAAAGTGAGCATAATATATTTTATCTGCCCAACATCATATCTCTCAGACTGAGTGATCAAAATGTAGGAATTGTTAAAAAGAAAAGAAATGGAACTAATTTGCCCCCATGACAGCAGAACAAGACCTGAGTGCCATATCCAACCTCTCTGAAGAGTGTGAACTTTAAACAGTGAATCTGCAATTTCCTAATTAGCACTGGTAAGATAATTTGCCTAAGACCTCTGCCATCTCCTTCCCCCTCAAAAGAAAAGATGGCCTGGCCTGGAATAATAATCCTTTCTTTTGTTTTACAAAAGCTTCACTGCCTCACCTTCTTTCTGCCTATAAAAACTTTCCATTTTGTTCAACTCCTGTACATCGGGTCATGAGATACGTTTTGTTATAAAGTACCACACCCCAGATTCTGAAAGGCCCTGTACCTCACTTCATCGAGTCCACGTAGAGACACCCAGTCCAGATGAATTTTGAAGAGTTTTATTAAAGGAGGAGATTTATTAATATTCTGGCCGCATATGGCTGACACGGGGCATCAGGCCCAAATCGTGCAATCCCAAAAATAGTTCAGGGGCTGCTTACATACCCTTAATCACATGCAGGTGGGGGAGAGCATGACATTATGGCACAATTATTAACAAGATTATAACATTTGTCTAGGGGATACACAGAAACATTAAGACTCTCAAGGTAACACAATCAAAGACATTTACAAATCTTTCAGGGTTCCTCTTCCCTCACTAGCCTAGAGGTATTTTACTCTCAAGATTCCAGGAAAGGGAGGAACTACAATCCATGCAAGGTGGTGTGTAAATTCTGCCTCCTATCTAAAGAGAGGAAGTTTCTCAGTTAACCTTAATTCTTTCAGAGAACTTAAAACCAAATGACCCTAATCGTCCTTGTAAGTCAGGAGACTTTTACATTCCTTTTCCTCCATCTTCCAAAGAAAGGACAGGAAAGCCAGACCTTTTTTTCCTAGAATATCAATGTTAATTTGCAGCTTTTTGGTCCCTTACAAACAGTTTAGCTTCTGTTTTATTAGACAAAGTCAAACTATTTTCTAAAGGGGTTGTTCCAAATTAGATACTCACCAACATGTATGACATTTTCCACTGCTTTATATCTTTGTCAAATCTTGGTATTGTCAGACTTTTTCATTTTTGCCCATCAGGTGGATGTATAATGGTGTTTTATTTGTGGTTTTCACTTGTGTTTCTCTGATCACATGTTTTGATAGACTTATTGGTAATTAGATTACCATACTATAAAGTGCCTATTAAATCTTTTCACAATTCTTAAATTGGATTGTCTGTCTGTTGGGCAGATAAAATATATTATGCTCACTTTGTTAAAGATGGCACTGCCCACACAGAAGCCATCACCCAGGTGATATTAATATGTGTTGGGGGCAGGCTGTGGGCAGGCAGAATCCTTGTAGCCTGGGGCTTGGTTTTGGGATTAAGCCTTTCCCACCCTTTTTGATGTGGGGTGGTACAATCCCATCATGTCTCTGATAAGTGACTTTGTATTAGAGACTTCCCTATTTTGTATATTGGATTAAAGGTTTTGATTTCTACACTATAAAATAGGGGCAGAACGGGAGCTTGCTCTCTTGGTTCCTGAGATTATCATTAGAGAAGACAGCAGAGAGGAGAGCAGAGAGAGGTCATGTGGAGGAGGCCAAGAGAAGGAGCCAAGATAGCAGAGTGTTGAGTGAGAAGTCAGTTTGTGCAGAGTTTGTGCAGGGAGAAGGAAGGAGATGGGGAACAGAGGTGAATAAGGCTGGTGAGGTACAAACCTTTGATTCTAGGAAACTCGGATAAGTCAGTAGCTTTGTGAGCACTGAATGTGAGTGGGTTTTGGAGCCCAGTGTGTGTTTTTACTTGCCCGCCGGGTGCAAGTGAGGATTAAAAAAGATGGCCCATCAGTTTTTGGCTCCGTTGTTTCTTTACCGACTGTCCGAATCCAATGCAAACTTGCATGGGCCAGGCTGCTGTGATAGTGGCTGTGGCTACTGGCTTTACACTGTCATTTTCTTTTTGATTTATAGGTGTTCTTTATATATTCTGATTACCCCAATGGGTTTTTAGTCAATTATGTATGTTACAAATATCCTCTCCTCTATAGCTTATCTTTTCTTTTATTGTATCTTCTGATTAACAGTAGTTCTTCATTTTAATATAGTCAAAGCATTAATCTTTTCTTTTATGATTAGTGCTTTTCAGAGTGCCTTCAGCCAAAGTCATGAAGATATTCTCCTCTTTTATTGTTCTCTAAAATATTTTTGTTTTTTCCTTTTACATTTGTGGGGCAGACAAAATATATTATGCTCACTTTGTTGAAGATGGCACTGCCCACGTGGAAGCCTGTCGCCCAAGTGCTATTAGTTGCCCTTCTTGCTAGAAATGGGCATGAGTATATTAATGTGTGTTGGGGTGGGCTGTGGGCAGGCAGAATCCTTGTAGCCTAGGGTTTGGTTCTAGGACTAAGCCTTTCCCACCCTTTTTGATGTGGGTGGTGCACTGGCATGAGGAATCCCATTATGCCTCAAATAAGTGATTTTGTATCGGAGACTTCCTTATTTGTATATTGGATTAAAGGTTTTGATTTCTACACTATAAAATGGGGGCAGAACGGGAGCTTGCTCTCTTGGTTCCTGAGATTAGCA
This sequence comes from Saccopteryx bilineata, assembly GCF_036850765.1. Classification (NCBI taxonomy): domain Eukaryota; kingdom Metazoa; phylum Chordata; class Mammalia; order Chiroptera; family Emballonuridae; genus Saccopteryx; species Saccopteryx bilineata. The sequence continues at coordinate 51,475,292 of NC_089497.1, forward strand.
TTAGAGAGGATAGCAGAGAGGAGAGCAGAGAAAGGCCACGTGGAGGAGGCCAGGAGAAGCAGCCAAGATGGTGGAGTGCTGAAGGAAAAGCCAGTTTGCAGAGTTTGGACAGAGAGAAGGAGATGGGGAACAGAGGTGAATAAGTCTGGTGAGGTACAAACCTTTGATTCTAGGAAAACTCGGATAAGTCAGTAGCTTTGTGAGCACTGAATGAGTGGGTTTTGGAGACCAGTGTGTGTTTTTACTTGCCCGCTGGTTGCAAGCTAGCGTTAAAGATGATGGCCCACCAGTTTTTGGCTCTGTTGTTTTTTTACCGACTGTCCGAATCCAATGCAAACCTGCATGGGCTGGGCAGTTGTGATGGTGGCCCTGGCTACTGGCTTTACAACATTTAAATACTATCTAGAATTTATTTTTGTGTAATGTATGTTTCCAGTACTTTTCTTTTTCAATATGAATACCCAATTTACCCAGCACTATTTACTAAAAATATCCACCCTTTCTCCATTGCTCTGACATACTACCTCTGTTTTGAGGATCTCTGTTTTGTCTGCTTTCTACTTATTATTCTTACACCAGTGCTATTTTGTCTGTTTAGGACTCACTAAGAAGTCTTAAAGTCCAGTTCTCTTACTTTTGTGTCTTGACTATTCTTTGCTTATCAAATCTCACTAATAGATTTTTTGAGCTTTAACTGCTGTAACATTAAATCTATGAATCAATTCATAAAGAATGAGCATCTTCACAAAATCATGTCTTCCATCCTATGAATATGGTAGGATTATCCAATCATTTTTATCTTCTTTAATGACTTTTAATAAAGTGCCAAAATTTTCTCTATGGTGGCTATCCTCACCTGTTTATCTTTTGATAGACATATCCTCAGCACTTGCTATGATATTTTTAGTTTAATTTCATATCTAATTAGCTACTACTGTTATCTAAGGAATAATTTACTTTGTATACTTATTTTATACTGTAAAGCCAGTGGCCAGGGCACTATCACAGCAGCCCGGCCCATGCAGGTTTGTATTGGATTCAGACAGTCGGTAAAGAAACAACGGAGCCAAGAACTGGTGGGCCATTAGCTTTAATCCTAGCTTGCACCCAGCGGGCAAGTAAAAACACACACTGGTCTCCAAAACCCACTCACATTCAGTGCTCACAAAGCTACTGACTTATCCGAGTTTCCTAGAATCAAAGGTTTCTAGCTTACCTCTGATCCCCATCTCCTTCCTTCTCCCTGCACAAACTCTGCACAAACTGCCTTCTCACTCAACACTCTGCCATCTTGGCTGCTTCTCCTGGCCTCTTCCACGTGGCCTTTCTCTGCTCTCTGCTCTCTAATGCTAATCTCAGGAACCAAGAGAGCAAGCTCCTGTTCTGCCCCCATTTTATAGTGTAGATTCATAACCTTTAATCCAATATACAAAATAGGGAAGTCTCTAATACAAAGTCACTTATCTGAGGCATGATTGAATTGTACCACCCCACATCAAAAAGGGTGGGAAAGGCTTAGTCCTAAAACCAAGCCCCAGGCTACAAGAATCCTGCCTGCCCACAGCCCACAGAGACACACATTAATATCACCTGGGCAATGGCCTCCACGTGGGCAGTGCCATCTTTAACAAAGTGAGCATAATATATTTTATCTGCCCAACATATACCTAGGAAAATTTCTAAACTCTCTTGTTAATTCTACTAATTTATTCATAGATTCTTTCAAGTTTTTATTCCTATACAATCATGTCATCTGAAATGGGTGATAAGATTTATTTCTTCCTTTCCAATTCTTATACCATTTATTTATTGTCCTTGACTTATTATATTTGCTAGGACTTTCAACACAACACTGATTGAAAGTGAGAGCAGGCATTGTTTATTCCTGATGTTTCATCATCATAAATAATGTTTGTGGTAAGTTTTTATAAATATTTTTATTTCTAAGAGATTTTAATACTATTATAAAATAATATTGACTGTTATTAAATTACTTTCTATATCTTTTGGGACAATAACATGATTTTTCTGTTATTCCATTCATGTGGTAAATTATATTAATTTTATTTCTAAAGTTATGCAACTTTATACTTCTGGTACAAAGTCAACTGGCTCTTGATCATTTTTATATATGACTGAATTTGACTAGCTAAATATTTGGTTTCAGATTTTTGCGTCCATGTTCATCGGTGAGATTGTCTGGCACTTTTTCTTTATGTACTCTCGTAGTCCAGTTTGGTTATCAAATGTGTATTAGCTTCTGATAATAAATTGGAAAAATGCCACTCTTTTTTATATTTTCTGAAAGAGTTTGTGTCATACTGAAACATATTTCTATATAAAATGTTTGATCTTGCTAGTAGAAACACCTGTGCCTAGGGTTTTCTAGAGAGATTTTGACTACTGATTTCATTTCTTTAGTAGTATGTTACTATTCAAGCTTACTTTTTCTCCTTGGATCAGTTTTGGTTTTTATATTTTTCTAGGAAATTGTTCATTTTATCTAACTTTTCAAATGCATTGACATAAAGTTGTCTATAAAATCTTTTTGCATATTAATGTGTGCAAGGTCTGTAGTAATAACTCTTCTTAATTTCTGAAATTGGTTATTTGTACTTTTATTTCCCCTCTCTCTCCCCCAACCCCACCTTTTTCTCATACATGCACTCAGTCTTAATAGAAGTTTGTAAATTTGATTAGTCTTTTCAAAGAACTATCTTTTGGGTTTGTTGATCCTCTTTATTATATGCTTGTTTTCTAGTTCATTAATTTCTGCTTTTATGGTTTTTTCCTTATACTTTCTTTTGGTTTATTTTTTTGTTTGCTTTTCAAAATTTTTTGAAATGAATGACTCATTCATTGATTGTCAAGTGTTCTTCTCTTCTGAACTATTTACTTAAGGTTATAATTTTCCCTCTAAAAACTGCTTTAACTCCCTCCCCAAAGTATGCTATGTAACATTTTCATTATTGCTCAGTTCATAATGTTTTCTAAATTCCATTATGATCCATGAATTATTTATAAATATGTTTTATATTATCTAAATATTGTAAATTTTCTAGTTTGTTGTTGTTGTTGTTTTTCATTTTTACCAATTTTTAACTTATGGTACATTGTTGTAAGAGAGCATGATCTTCATGATTTCAGCTTTTGGATAATTTGTAACTTCTTTGTGACTCAGTATATGGTAATTTTTTTAATATGTTCCTTATGGGATTAAAAAGAAGTACTTTTTTTGTAGCTTTTGCATACAGTGTTCTGTATGTTTATTATGTTAAATCTGTTGATCATGTTAGCTAAATAATCTCAATCCTTAATTTTTTGTATTGTTATTCAATCAGTTGCTGAGAGAAATTTTTTAAATCTCCCAGTATAGTTGTGTACCTATCTACTTCTTGTAATTCTGTTAACTTTTGCTTTGTGTATTTTAAGATAATTTTAGCTGCTTTATAAATTTTAAATTATGATGTCTCCCTGGTAAATTGAACTTTTTATTGTTATAGAGATATTCTCATTACATATGGTAAGTTTTTGTATTTAAGTCTACTTTATGTGAAGTTAATTAACCACATTAGCTTTTATTGGTATTTGCATTGTGTCTTTTTTTATCCTTATACTTTTAATCTTTAGAGTCTATGTTTTAGGTATGTCTAAACTTTTATTTTTAGTTTTTATAAATCTAGTTTGTCAGTTATTATTATATTTGTTGTAATTACTGATAAATTTCCATTTAAATATATCATTTTATTTTGTGCTTTTTATTTGCCTCATCTGTTCTGTACTTTTCTTTTTTGCCTTCTTTTTTATTATTTTCCAACATTCTAGTTTTTTTCTTCTCCTAGTTATGTAATTAAATATTTTGTTTCCATTATTTTAAAGACTATATAGAAATTACAGAATACAAACTAAATATATCAAAATGTATAGTTAATGACCATCTCCTCTTAGACAGTATAGCTTACAGAACACTTTCTAATACTATTTAAACCTCTTTTGAGGATGATGTCAGAGTTATGGTGGCATGACAGATACTCCTGATCTCTCCCCTTGAAATTTCAATAAGTTGAACAACTAAAACACAGCAAAGGAATTCCAGCTTCCTTTCACAGGTGTGCCTGAAAGATTGGCACATCAAATGGACAAAAACCTGCACTTAGTGCAGAGATAGAAAAACCAAAGTGTGGACCCCCCCCCCCAGCCTCCCAGATTCCACCTCCCTTATCTCAAGGGTAAAAACAGTGTTCAGAAACAAACCACACAGCTAACTCTCCAGAACCACTCTTTCCTGGGAAGTACAGAGGTGCTCTGCAACTGCTCCCCTGGTCTGTTAAGATGCTGGGAGGAGTGCCCTGAGATCACCATGGCTAAAACCATAAAGCTGTAGAACTCTCACAACACGCCCCTCCCATCAATGCAACTGTGGCCCCACCTACATCATTGAGACAACAACATCTTAGTGGAGGTCAGCTCAGGAATTTCAGAGCTAAAATTTGTAATACAGCGACACCTACTGGTAGAAGACAATAACCTCTCAAAACTGAAATTCTTTTTCTTTTCCCTGTTTTATCTTTCTTTTTTTTCCCCCATTTTTTCTCTTTTGAATTTCATTTTCTTTAATTTTTTATTTTTCTTATTTTAGGGGGTGTATTGTTTGTTCTTTATTTCTTTTGGTTTCTACTTTTTGTTTTCAATGATTTTTCTGTTTTACTTGTCATTATTTCTTAAATTTTTATATTTTTATTGTATTTTGCAATTTGTATTTTTTAAGTAAATTTTTATTAGTGGTCTTAACAATACCACTCTTAAATGCCATCAAGAAAGGAGAAATTGAATACCATGGCTACACAAGATAGACTAGTAATACAGAAAAAAAAAGAAAGAAAAATTTCCAGAAAGCAATCTCAAATTTACATGGAAACCTTGGAATTAAATGATAGAAAATTGAAAATTAAAGTCCTAAATATACTTAGTGAGATTCAAGAAAACACTAAAAGGCAAGTTAATGAGCTCAAAAAACAATTAATGAACAAAATGAGTACTTCACCAAGGAGATTGAAACTTTAAAAACAGAGATAAAGAATTCAACACATGAATTGAAAACTGAGGTAGCAAGTTTAGCTAATAGAACAAGCTAGATAAAGGAAAGAATCAGTGACGCTGAAGAGAGGCAACTAGAGATGCTAAAAGAGAAGAACAGAGAGACTTACAAATATTTTTAAAAATGAGAGAACTCTACAAGAATTGTCTGACTCCATCATTAAGAGCAATATAAGAATAATGAGTATATAAGAAGAAGAGAAGAAGGGAATAAAGAGACTATTCAAACAAAAAATTGATGAAAACTTCCCAATCCTATGAAAAGAGTTAGATCCTCAAATTCAAGAAGCAAATAGAATGCTGAGTTACCTCAACCCAAAAAGACCTTCTCCAAGGCAAATTGTAATAAATTGTCAAAAATCAATGACAAAAAAAGAATCCTCAAGGAAACTACAAAAAAGAACAAAGTATATAAAGGAAGGCTCAGCAGAAATTCTATAAGCCAGAAGAGAATGGACCCAAACATTTAAAGTAGTGAAGAAGTGGAATTACTAGCCAAGAATACTATATCCATCAAAGCTATCCTTAAAATATAAAGGAGAAATAAAAATTTTGCAGATATACAGAAGCTTAGGGAATTTATTACCAGAAAACTCCCACTGCAAGAAGTACTCAAGAGGGTTATTTGACCAGATAAAAAAAACAAAACAAGAAAAAGTTCCAACAAGGTCACAACAAAAACAAGGAAAACAATAACATAAAAGGGGAAAGGAGCCTAATCAGGTGGTGGCGCAGTGGATAGAGCATCGGACTGGGATGCAGAGGACCCAGGTTCGAGACCCTGAGGTCGCCAGCTTGAGCGTGGACTCATCTGGTTTGAGCAAAAGCTCACCAACTTGGACCCAAGGTCACTGGCTCGAGCAAGGGGTTACTTGGTCTGCTGAAGGCCCACGATTAAGGCACATATGAGAAAGCAATCAATGAACAACTAAGGTGTCACAACAAAAAACTGATGATTAATGCTTCTCAACTCTCTCAGTTCCTGTCTGTCTGTCCCTATCTATCCCTCTCTCTGACTCTCTTTCTGTCTCTGTAAGAAAAAAAATGGGAAAGGATAAAATTCTGCAGTAATAAAAGAAGACAGAGTGCAGAAGCACTTATGAAACAAAGGACTCTTATACATATGAAAATGTTTCTCTTAATACCCTAATGTTAACCACCCACAAAAAATCCACTACTGAAACACATCTTTTTTTTATAATTTTATTTTTTTAATGGGGCAACATCAATAAATCAGGATACATATATTCAAAGATAACATGTCCAGGTTATCTTGTCATTCAATTATGTTGCATACCCGTCACCCAAAGTCAGATTGTCCTCTGTCACCTTCTATCTAGTTTTCTTTGTGCCCTCCCCCTCCCCCTTGCCCTCTCCCTCTCCCCCCTCCCCCATAACCACCACACTCTTATCAATGTCTCTTAGTCTCACTTTTATGTCCCACCTACGTATGGAATAATGCAGTTCCTGGTTTTTTCTGATTTACTTATTTCGCTTTGTATCATGTTATCAAGATCCCACCATTTTGCTGTAAATGATCCAATGTCATCATTTCTTATGGCTGAGTAGTATTCCATAGTATATATGTGCCACATCTTCTTTATCCAGTCATTTATTGACGGGCTTTTTGGTTGTTTCCATGTCCTGGCCACTGTGAACAATGCTGCAATAAACATGGGGCTGCATGTGTCTTTACATATCAATGCTTCTGAGTTTTGGGAGTATATACCCAGTAGAGGGATTGCTAGGTCATAAGGTAGTTCTATTTTCAGTTTTTTGAGGAACCACCATACTTTCTTCCATAATGGTTGTACTACTTTACATTCCCACCAACAGTGGATGAGGGTTCCTTTTTCTCCACAGCCTCTCCAACATTTGCTATTACCTGTCTTGCTAATAATAGCTAATTGAACAGGTGGAAACATATTTTTTTTAAAAAAGCAGCAGGGAAAGAAGTATGGAATACCACCACATAGAAACAACTGACAGAAACATAAAAAAAGAAGAACCAAAAGACACATTGCTACCAGAAAACAAAACATAAAATGGCGATAGAAAATCCTCAAGTGTTATTAGTTACCTTAAATGTACCTTGAACTCACTAATAAAAAAGCACAGAGTAGCAGATTGGATCAAAAAGCAAAACCCACTATAAGCTGGCTTCAAGAAACACATGTAAGCTGCAAGGACAAAAATAGACTCAAAGTGAAAGATTGGAAAATGATTGTCTGAGCAAATAATACCCAAAGAAAAGCAGGTGTTGCCACTCTAATATCTGACAGTGCTGACTTCAAGACAACAAAGATAACAAGAGACAAAGATAGACATTTCATAATGATAAAGGGGACATTGTATCAAGAAGACATAACATTTCTTAATATATATGCCCTAAATTAGGAAGCAACAAAATATATGAGAAATCTACTAATTGATCTAAAAATAAAAATAAAGAAAAACGCAATCATATTTGGAGATCTCAATACACCACTGATGACTTTATATAGATCATTCAAACAGAAAACCAATAAAGAAATATTGACTTTAAACAACACACTAGAGACCAAATGCACATAATAGATATTTAAGGAACATTGCATCCCAGAACATCAAGTTATACATTTTTTTCCAGTGTGCATGAAACATTCCCAAGGATTGACCATATGTTGGTCCACAAAACTAACATTAAGAAATTCAGGAGGATTGAAACTATACCAACCATATTTCCTGATCATAAGGCTTTGAAATGAGAATTTAACTTCAAAAACAAAGTAAAGAAACTCATAAAAATGTGGAAATTAAACAACATCTTTCTAAAAAATGACTGGGTCAAAGAAGAAATAAAAGCAATAATCAAAAGATATATACAGACAAATGAAAATGACAACACAACACATCAAAATTTCTGGGGTGCAGTGAAAGCAGTAATAAAAGGGAAGGTTATATCATTACAGGCTTATATCAAGAAACGAGAGATCCCAAGTAAACAACCTAATATCACATCTTAAGGAACTAAAAAAAAAAAAAAAAGAAAAGAAAAAGAACAAAGGCAACCCAAATTCAGCAGAAGAAAGGAAATAGTAATAATTAGAGCAGAACTAAATGAAATAGAGAACAAACCAGCTATAGAAAAAATTAATACAACAAAAAGCTGGTTCTTTGAAAAGATCAATAAAATTGACAAACCCCTGGATAGACTCATTAAGGAAAAAAGAGAGAGGATGCATATAAACAAAATCTCAAATGAAAGAGGAAAAATTACCACAGACATCATAGATATACAAAGGATCACAGTAGAATATTATGAAAGATTATATGCCACCAAATTCAACAACTGAGAAGAAATGGATAAATTCCTAGAACTATACAATCTACCTAGACTGAGTCACAAAAAAGTGAAAAACCTAAATAGACCCACAAGCAGGAAGGAAATAGAAACAGCTATCAAAAACTTCTCCCAAAATAAAAGTCTAGGACTAGATGGCTTCACTAGTGAATTCTACCAAACATTCAAAGAAAATTTGGTACCTACACTTCTCAAAGTCTTCCAAAAAAATAGAAGAAACAGCAATACACCCTCAACACATTTTATGAAGCCAACATAACCATGATATCCAACACCTGGCAAGGACAACATACAAAAAGAGAAAACTACAGACCAATATCTCTATTGAATACCAATGCAAAAATCCTAAACAAAATACTAGCAAATCAAATACAACTACACATTAAAAAAAAGAATACATGCAATCAGGTGGGATTCATTCCAGGAGCACAGAATGATTCAACATTTGTAAACCTATCAACATAATACACCACATCAACAAAACAAAGAACAAAAATCATACAATCTCAATAATAGATGCAAAAAATGCCTTCGATAAGATACAACATCACTTTATGTTTAAAACACTCAATAAAATGGATACAGAAGGAAAGCTCCTCAACCTAATAAAGGCCATATATGACAAACCATCAGCTAATATTATACTAAATGGTGAAAAAATGAAGACTTTCCCTCTAAAATCAGTAACAAGACAAGGCTGCCCACTCTCTCCACTCCTATCCAACATAGATCTGAAAGTTTTAGCCAGAGCAATCAGGCAAGAGAAAGAAATAAAAGGCATCCTTATCAGGAAAGAATAAGTAAAGGTATCATTTTTTGCAGATGACATGATCCTATATATAGAAAATCCCAAAGATTCCACTAAAAAAACTATTAGAAACAATAAATCAATACAGTAAAGTTGCAGGATACAAAACAAATATACAAAACTCTATTGCTTTCCTGTATGCCAAAAATGAAACTTAAGAAAATGAACAAAAGAAAACCCAAAAAACAACTCCTTTATAATAACAACAACAAAAATAATAATAAAATACCTAGGAATAAAATTAACAAAGAATATGAAGGACCAGCCTGACCTGTGGTGGCACAGTGGATAAAGAGTCGACCTAGAACTCTGAGGTCATTGGTTTAAAACCCCAGGCTTGCCTGGTCAGGACACATATGGGAGTTGATGTTTCCTGATCCTCCCCCCTTCTCTCTCTCTTTCTCTCTCCTCTCTAAAATGAATAAATACAATCTTAAAACAAACAAACAAAAAGAATGTGAAGGACTACATACTGAAAACTACAAAGCATTATTGAAAGGAATTGAAAAAGACACAATGAAATTTTAAAATATTCCATGTTCGTGAATTGGAAGGATCAACATAGTTAAAATGGCCATATCACCCAAAACAATATACAATTTAATGCTATCTCCATCAAAATCCCAATGTCACTTTTTAAAGAAATAGAACAAAAAACCACCAGGTTTGTATGAAACCATAAATAATTCTGAATAGCCAAAGCAATCCTGAGAAAAAAAGAATGAAGGCTGAGTATCACACTATCTGACTACAAATTATACTATAGAACCACTATAATAAAAACAACATGATACTGGCAGAAAAACAGACCAAAGGAACAGAATTGAGAGTCCATAAATAAAACCACATATACATGGACAGACCATCTTCAACATAGAAGCCAAAAAGACACAATGGAGAAAAGAAAGCCTCTTCAATATATGGTGCAGGCAAAATTTGAAGGCCACATGCAAAAGAATGAAGCTTGACTATAGTGTGTCCTCTTGCACAAAAGCTAATTCAAAATGGATCAAAGACCTAGATAAAAGATCTGAAACAATAAATTACATAAAAGAAAACATACGTTCTAAACTCATGGACCTTGACTGTAGAGAACAATTTATAAATTTAATCCCAAAGGTAAGGGAAGTAAAGGCAAAATAAATGAGCAGCACTATATCAAACTAAAAAGCTTCGGCACAGCAAAAGAAACTGACAACAAAACAAATAGGCAGCCAACCAAATGGGGATGATATTTGCAAATAACATCTCCAATAGAGGTTAATATCCAAAATACATAAAGAACACACAGAGCTCATCAACAAACAAGCAATCTAATTAAAAAATGGGGAGAGGACCTGAACAGAATTTTCTCCTAAGAAGACATACAAGTAGGCAAATGATATATGAAAAGATGCTCATTCTCACTAGCTATTCAAGAAATGGAAATCAAAACTACAATGAGATCCCACCTCACATTTGTTAGATTGGCTGTTATCAACAAGACAGGTAATAACAAGTGTTGGAGAGGTTGTGGAGAAAAGGAACCCTTATTCCCTGCTGGTGGGAATGTAAAGTAGTACAACCATTATGGAAGAAAGTATAATGGTTCCTCAAAAAATTAAGAATAGAACTACCATATGACCAACAATCCCTCTACTGGCTATCTACCAAAAAAACTAAAAAACATTGGTATGTAAAGACACATGTACCCCCATGTTCATCACAGCATTATTCGCAGTGGCCAAGATATGGGAACAACCAAAGTATCCTTCAATAGAGAAATGGATAAAAAAGATATGGTACATATATACAATGGAATACTGCTCAGCCATGAGAAATGATGACATAGTACCAGTGACGACAACATAAATGGACCTTGAGAACATTATACTGAGTGAAATAACTAAATCAGAAAAATCTAAGAACTATATGGTTCACATGTAGGTGGGATACAAAACTGAGACTCATGGACTCAGAGACATGAACAACAGTGTTGGGGTTACAGGGTGGGGGGAGGAGAGGGAGAGGGTTGGGGGAGGGGAGAGGCACAAAGATCATGGCTTTTCAGCATTTGCCATATTCCCCCCTTAATCTATAGACAGACAGCAAATATTTACGTATGGTGTTTCCACTATAAAGACTGCTGTCTTAGGGACAAATGCTGATAAACTATTTCAGCAGTTCCTCTTTCTTCAAAGACTTATATGTCAACATAGAGCTCCATGTTTCATAGGACATACTCAAGCTCACTCCATGCTCCCTGGAGCTTTAGCACAAGGGAATGCCCCCCCCCTTTTTTTTAGTATTTTTTCTTTTATTTATTTATTTTTTTGTATTTTTCTGAGGATGGAGATGGGGAGGCAGTCAGTCAGACTCCTGCATGCGCCTGACTGGGATCCACCTGGCATGCCTACCAGGGGGGAATGCTCTGCCCATCTGGGGTGTTGCTCTGTTACAACTGGAGCCATTCTAGTGACTGGGGTGGAGGCCATGGGGCCATCCTTAGTGCCCGGGGTGGCTTTGCTCTGGTGAAGCCTTGGCTGCGGGCGGGAGGAGAGAGACGAAGAGGAAGGAGAGGGGGAGGGGTGGAGAGGTAGATGGGCGCTTCTCCTGTATGCTCTGGCCAGGAATCGAACCCGGGAATCCTGCACACCAGGCCAATGACTCCAACGGGTCTACCATATCATGCTTTTTACTTAAAAAAAAAAAATTTACATTTCTTCTGAATGCTGATGAACAGGAGACACCAAATCTTTTTCACCTGCAAACTACTACCTTCTTTATTAGATCTAGCTAATAACACTGTTTTGTCTTTTTCCAAATAGCTCCAGATATATGGAAAAGATCTATATAGGCAGATGGGGATCCTCAAACCCCTCAGCGAGATCTTCTGAGAATGGCTTTTAAGATACCTAGAGGCAGAAAAAGCCCAATAGAGATCAGGGGAACTACCAGCTTTTAGGATACACCCTTAAAGGCTCCAATGCCCCAAAGGGGTCGCATAGGATGCCATCTGGGTCCTGCTTCAATAGTGGAAAGGAAGGTCATTAAGCTAAAGCCTGCCAGGCTTACACGCCTCTGATGTGAGGAAACAGGGACACTGGAAGGTGGGCTTCCCCCTCACTCCTCTAAGGGAGAGTTCAGTCTCTTCCAGCCCTGCTCCAGCCACCTATGACCTAACCTCGCCCAGAAAGCTGGGGTTTGCCACTGAAGGCTGAAGGTGCCCAGGGCCGTCGGCCCCATCTATGACACTGTGGACGAGCCTAGGGTATTTCTTCCAAGAAGCAGGTAAACTGATCTCATTTGCACAAGGGCCACTTAACTATGTTTTGCCTTAATAGTCAGGTTTTTTATTCTTTCCTCAAAGATCTCTGTTGTGGGTGTTGATAGTCCTATTTTCTGCTGCTTTGCTTAATATATAGTGTTTCCTTTATCTCTCCTACCTCAATGCCCCACTCATATTTCAGGCTGGGACCTACTCCTAATTTAGAGCTCTCTTTCCTCCTTTTACCAACTTGTATTATGAATTTACCTTTGCCACCCAGCTTAGTGTATCCCAAGGTTCTCTTTACCATGCCACAGTCACAGAGCTCCAGGGAAAAGCACCCTGGTCTCAACTCTCCAGGCAGAGGAGAACAGAAGCTCCATATCCACGCATGCTGCAAATGGCTTTTTCCAGTCTACCTGAATCATTACCAGCTAGAAGCAGCGGTCATTGGGACTTGGACATGAGCTGCAAAGTATAGAATGGTGACAACAATTCCAGTGCCATGCGGACTTTTCCTGTGGGGAACTTTCCTGGACTCCTGCTCCCTGTGACAGCTCCTAACAGACTGAACTGTGGTTGGGTTGCATTTTTCAGGGATTTGGCATGGTGATGGGGCCAACTTGGACTTGGTGAACATGTTAAGGACACTACTCTTTTATGGATTCTTGCTGTATTGGCCAAGAGTTTGCTTAAAGGCTTTTAATCACTGTAAAAAAAAAATAGAGGACTGAATGAAGAAGATGGGGCACATATACACCATGGTATACTATTCAGCTAGGAGAAATGATGACATTGGATCACTTACAGCGGAATGGTGGAGTCTTGGTAGAATTGTGTGGGGTGAAATAAGCGAATCATAAAAAAACAGGAACTGCAGGATTCCATACATTGGTGGGACATAAAAGCGAGACTAAGAGGCATGGACAGGAGTGTGGTGGTTATGGGGGGTGGGGGGAGGGAAAGAGGGAGAGGGGGAGGGGGAGGGGTACAGAGAGAACTGGATGGAGGGTGGCGGAGGATGATCTCTCTTCCGGTGATGGGTATGCAACAGAACTAAATGACAAGATAACCTGGAAATGTTTTCTTTGAATGTATGTACCCTGATTTATTGATGTCACCCCATTAAAATAAAAATTTATTTATAAAAAAAACTGAGACTCATGGACATAGATAAAAGCGAGGTGGTTACTGGGGGAGGGGATTTGGGGGAGAGATGGGAAGGAGGGCATAAGGAGTGACAAATATACGGTGATGGAAAATTATTTGACTTTGGGTGATGGGTATACAATATAATCAACAGTTCAAATGCTACAGAAATGTTTAACTAAAACTTATGTACTCTTTTTTTATAATAGAATGCTGTTTATTAATTTAAAAAAAAAAGAACATGCTATAACATGAGACCCCCAACAATCTTATGAAAAGTGAAAGAAACCACTACATGTGGTTTATATGGATGTCCACAAGGAAAAATTGATAGAGATGTAAAGCAAATTAGTGGCTCTCTCGGGCCAGAGGTAGGAGCAAAGATTGACTGCAAAGTGGGAAGAGGGAACTTTTGGGGTTGATGGAAATGGTCTAAAACTAGACTGTGGTGATGATTGCACAATTCTCAAGTGTATTTTTAAATAATTAAATTTATAATTATAATGGGTAAATTTTATGCTATGTAAATTAGACCTCAATATAGCTATTTAAAAAATCTCATTGTTTAAGATTTTGTTCAAATCAATTATATCATAGTCTTTCTGGCTGGGACCCAAGTATTCATACTTTTTTTTTAATTTTTATTAATTTTAATGGGGTGACATAAATAAATCAGGGTACATATATTCAAAGAAAACATGTCCAGGTTATCTTGTCATTCAATTATGTTGCATACCCATCACCCAAAGTCAGATTGTCCTCCGTCACCTTCTATCTAGTTTTCTTTGTGCCCCTCCCCCTCTCCCTCCTTCCCTCCCCCGCCCCCCCGTTACCACCACACTCTTGTCCATGTCTCTTGGTCTCGTTTTTACGTCCCACCAATGTATGGAATCATGCAGTTCTTGTTTTTTTCTGATTTACTTATTTCACTCCGTATAATGTTATCAAGATCCCACCATTTTGTTGTAAATGATCCAATGTCATAATTTCTTATGGCTGAGTAGTATACCATAGTGTATATGTGCCACATCTTCTTTATCCGGTCTTTTTCTTCTTCTTTTTTTTTTTTTTTTACAGTGATTAAGGCCTTTAAGCAAACTCTTGGCCAATACAGCAAAGCAAGAATCCATAAAAGAGTAGTGTCCTTAACATGTTCACCAAGTCCAAGTTGGCACCAACACCATTCCAAATCCCTGCAAATGCAACCCAACCCCAGTTCAGTCTGTTAGGAGCTGTCACAAGGAGCAGGAGTCCAGGAAAAGCCCACATCCAGGAAAAGTTCGCATGGCACTGGCATTGTTGTCACAATTCTCTACATTGCAGCTCATGTCCAAGTCCCAATGACCGCTGCTTCTAGCTGGTAATGATTCAGGTAGACTGGAAAAGCCATCTGCAGCATGTGTGGAGATGGAGCTTCTGTTCTCCTCTGCCTGGAAAGATGAGACCAGGTTGCTTTTCCCTGCAGCTCTGCAACTGTGGAATGGTAAGAGAACCTTGGGATACACTAAGCAGTCTCAGTGTGGCTTCTTCAGTGTTCCTTGGTTGAAGAGTCCTCTTAGTTTAGTCCAAAGTTGGTTTTTCCAGATGATAGTTCTTAAAATTAGTTTGTAATCCACTTTGGTTCTGGGAGGTGGATGTTGGTACGTCCGCCTACTCCAGTGCCATCTTGTCTTCCAAACCTATGTATTCTTATTGATCAATGTCACCGTGTTAAATTTAATTTTCTAAATAAAGTTTTAAAAATAAGGCCCTGGCCGGTTGGCTCAGCGGTAGAGCGTCGGCCTAGCGTGCGGAGGACCCGGGTTTGATTCCCGGCCAGGGCACATAGGAGAAGCGCCCATTTGCTTCTCCACCCCTCCGCCGCGCCTTTCTCTCTGTCTCTCTCTTCCCCTCCCGCAGCCAAGGCTCCATTGGAGCAAAGATGGCCCGGGCGCTGGGGATGGCTCTGTGGCCTCTGCCCCAGGCGCTGGAGTGGTTCTGGTCGCAACATGGCAACACCCAGGAGGGTCGCAACATGGCGACGCCCAGGATGGGCAGAGCATCGCCCCCTGGTGGGCAGAGCGTCGCCCCCTGGTGGGCGTGCCGGGTGGATCCTGGTCGGGCGCATGCGGGAGTCTGTCTGACTGTCTCTCCCTGTTTCCAGCTTCAGAAAAATGCAAAAAAAAATAAAAATAAAAATAAAATAAAATAAAATAAAAATAAATAAAAAATAAATATATTATTTGCCATAATTTTAAATTTTGTTCCCTGTAATGTTTTAAAGCATAACTTTTATTTTTAAAAACATAGTGAGCATATTTGATAGACTGTGGCAAATAATGCCAATATCTAAAATCTTTGTGTATTTGTTTCTGTATACTTGTTTTCTTTTGTGTATGCTTATTCTAGGATTTGTGCTGCTCATGGACCTTGAATTTATAGATAGCCAAAATGAAAATGTTTTCCTCTAGAGAGGGGTATTCACTGAGAAAATTTTAAATCAAGTTCATGACAAGAGGTTCCTTAGATGACCCCAAGGAACATGAACTCAAGCTGCATATCTACTTCAGATTGAATTATTATTGTTTCTTCATAACCCTAAAGGGGTAGCCATTTGGAAACTAGCATAATTTTCAAAGAATTCCAATTATAGTCTTCCATTGGGTAGATCAGAGAGTCCATCAAAAACAAGATTCAAGTTTGCCAAAAT
Organism: Saccopteryx bilineata; assembly: GCF_036850765.1. Taxonomy (NCBI): domain Eukaryota; kingdom Metazoa; phylum Chordata; class Mammalia; order Chiroptera; family Emballonuridae; genus Saccopteryx; species Saccopteryx bilineata. The sequence goes on from NC_089497.1 coordinate 51,491,625, forward strand.
TGGAAATGCCTTCAAGATCAGATCATCTCCCATGCCTTCCTTTCTTCATTTAGTTATTTTTTTATTATTTTGTTATCTCTTTGATGATTTTTAGAAATAACTTTTTATCCATTATTTTTTAGTCAATTTTTAAAGGGAAAATTGATACAAATAATCCAGGCTACCATCTCAAGAAGAAAGCAAACAGTATTAGCTTCCTAATGACCAGAAGTGTTTTCTTATAAACAAGTATAGAACAAAACATTTTAAAATGAGTATTAGTCAATCACAATAAAGTCTCCCTATAAAAAAAGAAGAAGCAGCTCACATGGTGTAAGAGTCCTAACTAAACAATGTACTAGCTGTGAAACCTTGACAAGTTGTTTAACCCATCACAGGTAAGTACTCTCATCTCTAAAAAGGGATAAATAATATTAATAATTTACAGAGTTCTTGTGCAGAAACCAAGAGAAATAATTAATATATTAAAATGTTGCAAATTGTGAAGTGTTATTAAAATATTAGTTATATCAAAATCTTTAGCCTGACCAGGCGGTGGCACAGTGGATAGAACATTGGACTGGGATGCCGAGGACCCAGGTTCGAGACCCTGAGATCACCAGCTTGAGCGCTGGCTCATTGGCTTAAGCAAAAAGCTCACTAACTTGGACCCAAGGTCACTGGCTCAAGCAAGGGGTTACTCAGTCTGCTGTAGCCCCACAGTCAAGGCACATATGAGAAAACAATCAATGAACAACTAAGGTTTTGCCACGAAAAACTGATGATTGATACTTCTCATCTCTCTCCATTCCTGTCTGTCTGTCCCTATCTATCACCCTCTCTGACTCTTTCTCTGTCCCTGTTAAATAAAAAAAAAAATCTTCAACAACATAGTTTGATGGTGTTGCCTCAGAAAACTGAGGCAGAGTAAAATAGAGACCCTCTATTTACATCTGTAAGGATTTAAGTAACTTGAACAAGCTACATGTTGTTATCCATCACCCTATTTATCTCTCAAGAATAAGATTTCTGTGACTATTTTTAATAAGGTATATAACATCTGAGGAATAAAACCTAATGTTATCTTTGGCTTCCAGAGGAACTCCCTAAAATTCTCAATACATTTCTTTATAGACATGAGAAAAGTCTTTAGGACTGTTAGGAAAGAGACAAATCAGCCCCGGTTAAGGTAATGTCTTGATTTAAATCTGAAAAGTAAATATATGCCTGCATTATATAGAGATGATACATTTGCCAGATCACTCACTGTATTAGTCTCCTAGAGTCGCTGTAACAAATTTCCACAAACTCAGTGGTATATTGTCGTAAATATGATGAGAAAGAATAACATGTACTGTGAGAGAGAATGAGCATTGGAGCTTCCCTGTGCCTTGCTCACCTCTAGAACAGCTCTTATCATGATTTATTTTAATTGTCTGATCCCTGGGACTTTTATTCCTTGACCACCAATTCATCTTTGGTCTGATGGCATGTCTTTCTGAACCATCATCCCTAAGAGGAATAAACGCCAGGTTTAATTTCACTTCCCTCTCTCCTGGCCAACCTGCTGACTTAGCATGTCATGAGTCATTCTTGCTCTGAGAAACAAAGTTCTTAGAAAAATGTGCCAACAAACAGGTGACAGAAAAATAAAACTCTTAACATAAGGGATTTGGAGCATGTAGGGGTGGAAAAATCACTCTGGAGTTATCAGATGAATCTGATCCAGATAAAAATACTCTGTGCTTAGATGAACAAACAGAAAGTGAAGTAAATGAAAGTACATTTTGAGTACTTTTGAGACAGTGGCCTATAAATGCTTTCTATACCTTGAGAAAGCCCATTGTGTTGTCATAGAAATCTTGTCCCAAAACCAAACTTAAATATATGAATTGTGACAAAATAGAACACAGAATATGCAGCTAACTAGTGCACATTTTCCTTATCACCACAGCCTGGAAAATAAACTATTATATCCTTATGGTTTCAAGATCTTAGAAGTCTTAAAATGACAGGAAAGAACCTTCTAGGGCCTGGCATTTACCATCAAATCTCTGCTCTACCAAGTGGGTTGTTTAATTTTACTCTGCCTCAGTTTTCTCATGTGTAAAATGAGTAATAATAATGTGCCTTCCATTGTTGTTGTAATGCTTAACATATGGTAGGCATTATACTTTTATATTTACCAGCACCCAGCACATTGCTGAGCACATCTTAGGTGCCCAATAAATATTTTATTGTGTGATTAGCTGTGCTTTTATAATTAGGGCCTCTCAAACAGTGAGGATGCATCTCTGAGATAAATGGGCAGATGGTCTCCGCGGCCCCACAGAGGTCTTCAGAGGTCTGCTGATGAGGTCTGTGAAGAATGACCCCGAGGCTTTCTATGACAGCTGAGCCCAGCTAAGCCCCAGAGCATAAGAAAGGCTTCCACCCTTTACCTGGTCCAAGTGCCTTGGGGACCTATTTATCTTCCACCTACCTAGGCAGACATGGTCACAGAAGCAGAGAGCAATTTGAATATTCTTTTTTAAAAAAAATAAATATATAAAAAGCACTGGGTATGCCTGATCTGTGGTGGCACAGTGGATAAAGCATTGCCCTGGAACACTGAGGTTGCTGGTTCAAAACCTGGGCTTGGCTGGTCACAGCACATATGGCACATATGAGAAGCAACTATGAGTTGATACTTCCCACTCCTCCTCCCCTCTGCCTTTCTCTCTCTCTCCTCTTTCTAAAATTAATAAATAAAATCTTTTAAAAAGCACTGGATAATTCTTTTGGACATTTTTAGCCAAGTTCAGCTAAAAGGAAAACTCAAGCTGACCAGGGAGGCTTTGCCAACCACCTGCATAACACACAAAATTGCATAGTGCTAGCTTTACCCAGCAGGACACTGACCCAGTGCCAGGCCCCACACCAGGATGCAGAGCCCTCTTTTCTGACCTGAGCTCTTTCCCAGGCCCTGGTGGTCTCAGTCAGGTCACATGTTATAACTTTCCCAATGGAATAGCAGAAACTATCTTCTCTATTCTGTCACCCGCTTCCCCAACCCGAGGGCCAAAATGCCCACACTGTGAACTGTGAGAGGATGGTGTGGAGACCTGCCTGCCTCTAGCTGCTTCCCGGAATGTTTAATGGAAGCTTCAGTTCTGCAGGGACTCTGCTCACAAGGTCCTGATACCTGTGTAAAGGGGATCTCCTCTGAGCTGCACTGTGTCCCACACCAGTCTATGACACTGAATAAAAAGAGATTCTCAGGCGAGAGGAGAGACATCTTACATGTCTCTCTACCTGAGAGGGTAAGGCTTACTCTAGAAATTTTGATGGAAAATTTGATGGACCCAATCAATTCAGTCATCTAAAATTTGAGGAGCTATGCTTTTACCACAAAGAGAAAGAAGGCTAGAATTTTTCTTCTCAGAAGAGCCCGAGCCACCATTTGGATAGGACGTTCAATATTTGTAACTCTAGCTTTCTTATTAATCACCCGGCAACTGTTTTAAAAATCAAGAGTTGAGACATAATTAAACACTCAGATATGAACTTAGTACACTGCAGTTCAGGGCAATACTGTGACAGGAAAATGGTTAATCTTGGGTTCACAGCTGTGAGGTAAGACAGAAAAAAATAGTTTATGTCCTGAAAGCTAAAGACTAAGCTCTCTCTCTAATCCCGGACCTCATTATCCTGATAAATAAGGAAGTCATGCTTATTAACAGGAGCTTAATAAGATTGCAGCCCCCATTAAATATCCTAACAACCCTAGCCACTTTCCTCCCCAGCAGTAAACTGCAGTGAGCAACCCAGGGTCATTTCCTGCTCTTCCTTGAGGACTCTCTGCAGCCTGTGGACATGGCTGACCAGGGCACAGAGCCACATGAGTCATCTTCCTTCCAGCACAGGGATATGAGAGCAGCACCATTTGCAGGAAACCACAATTTTGTTTTATTTTGTCTAATGTGGTCTGGGACAACACAAGGTGTCCCTATTCTGAGGCTGGAGAATTTTTTTTTTAATTCATTTTAGAGAGGAGAGAGAGAGAGACAGAGAGAGAGAGAAGGGGGTAGGAGCTGGAAGCATCAACTCCTATATGTGCCTTGACCAGGCAAGCCCAGGGTTTCGAACCGGCGACCTCAGCATTTCCAGGTCGATGCTTTATCCACTGCACCACCACAGGTCAGGCGAGGCTGGAGAATTTAATTTCCTCTCTTGCCTGTGGAAATAGTCTCAGCGAATAATGCTATTAAATCACAGAATGTTACATTCACCTGCCTAAGATGGCCGACTAGAGGCTCTCCCTGGGCCTGGGCAGACAAGAGCCCTATTCCTTCTTGCTGACTGTAGGCCCAGCTTCTGCATACAGGGAGAGCGCTTGGCAGCCCTACCAACCACAGTAGGCATGCGCGATGAAAACCACCATATATTTCTTCAGTTCAAAGATGCATATTATTTTTTGAGAACGGGAGGAAAACACATCACTATTTAATAATTGACACCAGAAGATCACAGAGGGAAGAAAATTTGTTACAGCAACAGTAATGTGCATTCATTTCAATGCTCTTTTCAGTACTATGTTCAAATTCTGTCATCTCTACCCCTTCAGTAAGTGTCTAGTATAGACAACCACCTTGAACTCCTGAAGCCTTGGGAAATGAAGCAAGAAGCGCGGTGCCTGTGTAGAGGGAAGACTGGGGGAGAGAGGACCAGAGCTGCCAATGCTGAAAGACAGGGTAAAAGCCAGGAGATGGTAGAGACGCAGGCTGCAGCGTAAACTCAGAGAGAGACAGACACAAGGAAACCCTGAAGGGATGGAGCAGGGAACAGGGGAACAGGCAGATGGGATAGAGGACCTTGGGCTGGTTATATGGAAAGGGGCTTTCCAAGCTCTACCTATTTATTTGTTTAACATATCTTTGATAATTCATTTTCATCAAGCACCCTAACTTTTTGCAAATATAATCTCAGAAGCACTTTCTATGTTAATAACACATTATTTTCATAAATATCATTTTCAAATGGTATCATCATAGTCTATTGAGCAGATTTGCCATGGATCATTTAATATATCTCTATTTTGGAGTTTTAAATAAATTTAAAATATTTGCTATTAAGGTTAATGATGCTATGAATATAGTTAATATAAAAGTTTTATCATAGGATAATTTCCTCATGATAAATTACTAGTAATGGACTTTAGTGGGTCAGATGGTATAAAATTTTCAAACTTTTGATAAATATTGATCAAGTTATTTGTATTTCCATCAATACTGATGGGAATCCCAGTTTTTCTGTACAAGGGAAGCCCTCTATTAAGTTCTGCTTATTCTCTGGAGGGAGATGTTAAGAATAACAAGTATTTTTAGAAGCTACGTTATTAGATACTGGTAGATAATGCCTAATTGCCTACCAACTAGGCTATGCCATTTGATCTCACATATCAACCATGTATGAAAATACTGATTCCTGTATACTGTCTGAAACCATGTGTACTAAAAAACTTAAAATAACTCTTTTTTGGTCAATCTGATGATCAAAATATCTTATTATTTTAGTTTACATTCCCACAACTGCTAGAGAGGCTAAACATCTTTTCATGTTACTATTTATATTTTTTTCATCTGTGAATGACCTGTTCACATACCTTGTTCATTATTCTAGCAGATGGTTCATATTTTAGTTAATGAGTTGTAGAAGTCTTCTACAGATGACTAAATTATATTGCCTATTATGTATACTGATAATATTTTCTCCCTGTCCTTTTTGTCTTTAATGCCTTTCATTTTACAGAAAATTTTAATTTGTACATAGTCAGATCCATCTGCCTTTCCCTTTTGGTAACTGCTTTTTATCTAGCTTAGGAGGGTGTTACCTATTCCAAGATTACAAAAATATACTTAGAAGTTTTATTCAAATAATTTTGGTGGTTTTTTTAAATGTTTATTTTATTGATTTTAGAGAAAGGAAGGGAGAGAGTGAGAGAGAAAGAGAAACAGAACATCAATCTGTTCCTGTATGACCACCAGTCAGGGATCAAACCAGCAAACTTTGCTTTGGGACAATGCTCTAATCAACCAAGCTATCTGGCCAGGGCAATAATTTTGTTTTTTAAATTGGCTATTGAATCAACATGGAATTTAGTTTTGAATATGTTATGAAGTATGATATTATTTTATTCCCTTCCCCCCCAAAAGGAACAATTGTTCACTTATCACAAACTAAATCCATAGTTTTTTGGGACCTAGTTTTACAGTCTCTAATTATTAGCTTCATAATAGCTTTTGTTTTGCTAGAGCTAGTTACTCTGATATTTTTTCTATTTTAAATTTTTATTGGTTTTTCTTGTATACTTACTTTTGTAGATGAATTTTAGAATCATCTTGAAGAAAATTATTTTTTAAAATATTTTATTTACTAATTTATGGGGTAGGGGGCAGACAAAGAGTAGTTGCTTCATTCTAGCTATTCATTGGTTGCTTGCCATATGTACCTTGACCTGGCAAGTTCTGGGTTTCAAACTGGCATCCTCAGTATTTCAGGTTGGCATTCTATCCACTGTGCCACCACAGGTCAGAATTGAAAAGAATTATTTTTAAAACAATTTTTCATTGAGATTACACTAAATTTATACATTAATTTGGTGATAAATAATTCCTTGGTAATGATATTAAATCTTTCTATGTATAAAATGGCATTATTCTTCATTTACTTATTTATTTGGACCACTTTTCTATTTCTTCTCTTTTATTGATCTCTTCAAATATTATAGTTTGTCTTGATTACATTTTAATAAGTTTTATTGAAATATAATTTACATATCATAAAGTTCATCCTTTTAAAATGTATATAATTCAGTGGTATTTAGTATCTTATTATAGTTGTATACTGATCATTACTATCTAATTCCAGAATATTTTTGTCACTCCTTGTAGAAACTCCATACCTATTAATAGTCACTCTTCATTCTTTTCCTCCCCTAAACCCTGGCAGCTACTAATTTACTTTCTGTTTCTGTGAATTTGCCTATTCTGGACATTTGCATATACTGTATGTTGAATCATACAATTTGTGGTAGTTGATATCTAGCTTCTTTCACTTAGCATAACAATTTTCATGTTCACTGATGTAGCATGTTATCAGAACTATACTCCTTTTTATGGCTAAATAACATTTCATTATGTGGATATACCACATTTTGTTTATTCATTCATCAGTTGTTGGACATTTGCATTGTTTCCATTTTTGGTTATTATGATAATGCTGCTATGAATGTTGGTGTACAAGTTTTGAGTGGACATATGTTTTCAATTCTCTTAAGTATATACCTAGGATATAGGTATATATACTTACACCTACATATACCTGGAATTACTGGATTATGTGATAACTCGATAACATTTTGAGGAACTGCCAAACTGTTTTACATGATTTTACCTTCTCACTAGCAATTTTTTGAGGATTCAATTTCTCCATCTCCTCAAAACTTGTTACTATCGTTTTTATTATAGCCATCTTAGTGCCTATGAAATTGACATATTATGTTGTATCTCATTGTGATTTTGATTTGCATTTTCCAGATGACTAATGATATTGAACATCTTTTCACATGCTTTTTGACCATTTATTCCTATGTTTTCTTCTAAGAGCTTTATAGGTTTAGCTCTTTTTTTAATGTTTATTGATTTTAGAGAAAGAAAGGGAGAAAGTGATAGAGAAAGAGAAACAGAACATCAATCTGTTCCTGTATGACCACAGTCAGGAATCAAACAGGCAAACTCTGCTTTGGGACAATGCTCTAACCAACCGAGCTATATTTAGGTCTATGATCTCTTTAAAGTTAATTTTTGTATGTAGCACATGGCCAGTGGTGGAATTCAGATGGTTCACACCAGTTCAGCAGAACCAATACCTAATTTTTTGTTGAGTTCAGCAAAGCAGTTGTTAAATTGGCACTTGTAATCAGTGTTCTCTCTAAGGTGTGTACCTGGGTAGCCACCCAATGTGGAAATCATAGATTTACACTCCTTACTCTTTTTATAATGTTTATCTGTGCAATAGCATATTCTATGCGCTCGTAGTAATGTTCATTCCATCCATAGGTGAAAAAAATTGTGAGGATGCCAATCAAGATACAATATGAAAATATTTTAAATAACAGTTTTATTGGTTTTGGCAGGTATTATTTAATATTTTTTCATTAATATTTTAGAACTCTTTCTTATAACAATCTAATTTTGTATACCTCCTTTATTATTCTCATTTAAGTATTAAGTGCAAGAAATAATAAACTACCTTTGGCATATCATTTTTTAATATTTAATATGGTCATTAGGGCAGAGAACCAATTGTTAAATTATTTGAATCCCACCACTAAGAACAAGTACTTATTTTGCTAAATTTATTGCTAAGTATTTCCTTGTTTTGATACTGTGGTAAAAGGAATTTTTTCTTAATTTAATTTTCAGATTTTTCTTTTTCTTTTTTTTTTATTCAGTGAGAGGAAAGGAGGCAGAGACAAACGACAAACTCCCACATGTACCTTGATGGGAATCCAACCAGCAAGCCCACCAAGGGGTGATGCTTCCCATGTGGGGCCACAGTTGCTTGGCAGCCGAGCTATTTAGTGGCTAAGGCGGAGGCCATGGAGCCATCCTTAGCACCAGGGGTCAACTCACTCCAATTGAGCCATGGTTGCAGAAAGGGAAGAGAGAGGGAGAGGAGTGAGAAGGGGAGAGGTGGAGAAGCAGATGGGAGCTTCTCCTGTGTGTCCTGACTGGGAATTGAACCCAGGACATTCACATTCTGGGCCAATGCTCTACCACTAAGCCAACCAGCTAGGGCTCAGAGTTTTCATTGTTTGTGTATAATAGAATCACACTTGATTTTGTATATTAATCATATATTCTGCAACCTTGCTGAACTCATTTATTTATTCTTATAATTTTTGTAGATTTTGTAATATCTTCTGTATATAAAACCATGCCATGAAGATAGTTTTACTTTTTTCTTCCCAATCTGTATGCTTTTTATTTCTTTTCCTAGCCTAACTGCCCTCCCTATAACCTCCAGAACAATGTTGAATAGAAGTAGTGAGAGCAGACATACTTGTCTTGTTACTTATCTGAAGGAGAAAACATCCAGTCTTTCACATTCATATGAATTTTCAAAGATGCCCTTCATCAGGTGGAGGAAAATCTCTTTATTCCTAGTTTGTTTAGTGTTTTTATCTTCATGAAAGGGTGCCATATTTTATCAAAAACTTTTCCTGCATCTACTGAGATGATCATGTGGTTTTTGTCCTTTATTTTATTAATATATTACAATAATTCATTTTTAGATGTTAAACCAACCTTGCACCACTGGAGTAAATTAATTGGTCATTGTAGATAATTCTTTCTCTATGTTGCTGCTGGATTTGGCTTGCTAATATTTTGTTGAGGATTTTTGTTTCTATATTCATAAGAAATATTGGCCTACAATGTTCTTTACTTGTGATATCTATGAATGGTTTTGGTAACAAAGTAATACTGGCTTCATAGAAGGAATTGGGAAGTGTTTCCTTTTCTTCTATGTTTGGGGAGAATTTCTAAAAAGTTGGTGTTAATATTTTTTAAATGTTCAGTATAATTCATCTGTGAAGCTATTAAGGCCTAGACATTTCTTTGTAGGAAGTTATTTTATTACTAATCCAACCTCTTTACTTATTATAGGTCCATTCCAATTATTTATTTCCTTTCTTTAATTTTATTTAGAAAATTAAATTTAACAAGGTGACATTGATCAATAAGAGAATATAGGTTTCAGGTAAATGTTCCTATAGTATTTGAACTGTTGATTATGTTGTGTGTCCAACACCTACAGTCAATTCATTTTCTGTCCTTTTGATCTAGTAATTCTACTCCTTTATATTGCTCAACAGAAATGCAAGCACACATACACCAGGAAACACATAAAGAAACATTTATGATAACATAATTCATAACAGCTTAAGACTAAAAGCAATTCAAATGCCAGTCAAAAGTAAATAGATCAATAAACTAATACTTGTCACAAATTGGAATATTATACAGCAAATAAAAGGAATAAACTACTGCACGATATGGTTGAATCTTAAAATTGTCAAATGAAAGAAGTTAGACATCAAAGAGTATTTATTGAATGACTCTATTAATTCACATGTAAGTAATCCATGATGTTAAAGTCAGGATAGTGATAACTCTCTGGGTTTTTAATAGAATGGAAAGGGTATATGAATGGTGGTCAAACTGTAGATCTTTCTAAGCATATGTTATACTTCAATGAAAGTAGTTAATTAAAACAAAAAGAATAGGCTCCATTTGAGTTTTTAACAGTATCCTGAGAGGAGTTAGAATAAAACAATGAAATGAGCTACAGGTCAGAGTGTGACCAAACCCTACAGTAATAAAGTAGATGACTGGGGACCCAGAGGAAAGTCAGCGGACAACAAATTCACAGTAGCTGAATTTCCTAAGTGTTTTAAAGAACAGTGTATTTAATATTCATTTTAAATTGTTTTCTGTGCTATGAGTTGTTCTAAACTCTCTGTGACCCCATTTACATCCTCCAATTTATTGCTCTTAAACCATCAAAAAAATTTACAACACCCTAAAAAATAAAAAAGCAGAATAAAGGAATAGTGAAAAAGAGTGAAAAGGGCTATGCTACTAGGAGATAGACATCCCACAGGAATGCCTCTTTGAAAAAGTAACACTTGAATAAAGGGGGGGGGGGAGAAGACAGAGTATTCCACACTGAGAAAAGTTAACACAGAGACTCCCAGGCAGGATACGCTGGGCGCATTTAAAAACCAGCAAGGAAAACAGAGTGTGTGGAGCCAGAAGAGATTGTAGGAGACGACATCAGAGAAATAGCCAGGAGCCAGATAATGCTGGCCTCGATGAGCCATGGATTTTACGGAATCAGACAGAAAGTTATTACAGTCAGGGTTTTGAGCATAGAAATGACATAATTCAAGTTGTTTGAAATGTATCACTTCAGTTTCTGTGGAAAGAATAGAGTATAGAGTGGCAGAAACAGTAAGAGAGAGATGATGCTGGCTTGGATGAAGCCGCTAGTGGTGGAGGTGGGGAAAAGAGGTTGATTCTGGCTGCTTTTGAAAACTAGAAGCAGCAAGACTTTGCAGGTGGGTTGAATATGGCGTGTAAAAGAAACTTTCTAACCCAAGGAGCTGTCTGACAATTGCATGAGCTTTCCCTAGGTGCACTTATTCTAGCGGAGGCAGTTACTCCATTAGGGGGTTCTTTTCTCTCTAGCTTACTTGCCAAATAAGGTCATAAGAGCATTTCTATCCTCAGGTGACCTCTAAGATATCACTCACATAGCAAATACTTGGATTTTAAGGAAGTCAGGAAGTGGTTCTATACTTCGTAAATTTTTAGGCTAAATAGTTACAAAGTAAATTTTCTATACCAAAATAACTTTTTCACTGCTGCTTACCTTTTCCATCACACATGCATTTTTATACTGGTCAAAATGGGTTAAAATGAACAGCAAAGGCAGCTGCTTTGGGGTAAGCAGACACCACACAAAGAAACCTGGGAGTGGGGAATGCTGATGTGTGAAAGAAAGGAGGAGCAGCCCCATCCTTTCTGCCGTTGGGCATGGTTAGGAATAGAGGCTACACCAGGCACAAGTGTAATTGTAGATTAAATGATTGAATTGTAAGCAAACACCCTAACATTTTCTAATCCTCCTGCCTCCCCTCCCAAAATGTTGTCTTTTTCAAAGCCATTGCTTTGTGGGTAATAAACTAGTGGTCCATAAACTATGCAGTTGTCACAGTGGTGCAGCCATTACTCAAAGCTCACTTGGGACTCTTCTTTGGGGTTTTTTCCTTGAAGGGAGCTAATGAAACTTACTCCAAAATCCAGTCTCTCGAGTGGTCAGGTCCCTGGAAAGCTCACTGGAACCTCAGATTCTTTTTGCTGGAAGTAACTTTAGAGCTTCTAGCCTACCTGGTGTTTGACTTCCCTTGACTTCATTAGTGTTAAGCAGGTATCTAACCCCTAAGTCAAACCCTGGAGTAAAGAGAATGTGGTTAACACTCTCAAGGCAGTCCTTACACATCTTCTCAGACAGCTCTGATTGTCAGAAGTTCTCATTTATTTCTAACTGAAACCTGCCTCACCATACCTTCCCTCCTCAGGTCAAAATGAAGTAAGGGGCAGGTATAAGCATCTGCGTACCACTTCCAGTACTTTGCCATTTTTATCTTATCAAAATCAAATATCACTGGTCCTATTGGTTTTTAATGTCTTTCTTTCAAATTATCCAGTTTTCATGGATAAGTAATTTTACCTTAAATGGAAACTGTATCACCTTGTAAGTGGAAAACCTGTATCAATTGGAACCTGACAGCATAGAGACTAATATCAGAAAGAAGAGAAAGTGATGATATTAAATTCTACTTAGGAAGTGTTGACTAACAAAGGTGTTGAGCCTGAGGCAGTCTCTCCCTTTGCTAAAACAGGAGCTTAGCAAATGTTGAGAGGTGTAGCGATCAGGTACCACAAAATAATACTCCTACCTTGACATAATCATAGGTTCAAGAGAACTTAAAGGGGCATATGCTATTTTCACTATGTGATCTGTTATTTAACCTCACTCTCTGTGTACCACTCAAAAGCATCTCCTATACCTTTAGTGGGAGACACGCACATTGGCGAAATGCTCAGCACCTCGGATATGACCAAGCTGATCAGATCAAGGTCATGGTCCTTCTACCTCCTACCTGCTAGCTCCTATACACCTTAACCACTGTAAACTTCAGTTTCTTCATCTTTAAAATGGGACTAATATTAGCTCTTTCGAGTGATGATTTCTTAAAGACATTTGAATATTATGCTGAATATTGAAGAGTATAAATTCAATCTAAAACTTCAACAACATTCAGCTTTGGGGCTCAGTTAATTCAGCCTTGAGGCACTGACCAAGCTGTGCTTGTAGCCAACTAAAATCTGTAAGTTATTTTGACATGCACTACTATTGAACCAAATCCCCCATTATGAACTTGTGTTGCTGGGTGTTTGGGTCTGGAGGGAGTACTTGGTGTTTATTCTTATTAACTAGATTCGCCCCTTCACTTTAACGTGGTGCTTGAATATTTTGTTCAATGCCTTCTCCTACTCTGCATTTGAGGAGAAGGGAGTCAAATGGACAGAACTGGGCTATGATGAGGATGTGTTTGAGACTCCAGATAGGAGTCTGCATTCCTTTGAAATAAGAAAATGGAAACTTTTTGCTGAGTATCCACTACATTTCAAGCACTTTCCTCTAACATTTCATTTAATAATGCAAGATAGGTGTGATCCCTATTTTACAAAAAAATCTACATTTTATTTGAAGTTAAGCATACTAACTGCAATTTTTTTACTTTGTTGGTTTAATATTATTTTGTTAACACTTTATCCACTTTATCTCATTGCTTCATATTTTTCTCTTTTTTTTCCTTTATAAATAAATGCTCTTTCCTTGTCCTAAAAACATTTTGAGACACTCTTGCCTTGATGTTTATCATTCTAACGGTTGTATAATAACCCTGAATTACCCTACCTTAATTGATTTAACGAATTTCATATTGTTGACAGCTTGGCTTTGTTTGCTTTTTGTGGTTTTTAAAATTATTATTTTCTGTAATAAATGATCCTGTTACGGACATCTGTACAAGTATTATTTTGTTCTGGAAATTTCCCCAAGAATGGAATTACAACATCAAAGGGGATGTGGCTCTTTATAGAGACTATCAAATTGCTAACCCAAAGAAGTGTGTGATATTTGAGGGTAAAAAGAAAATTCTGGTTTTCTACAAAAGAAATTAATTTTCCACTCATTCGTAAAATATTTGAGCGCCTGATAGGTGGCGGGCGCCATGCCAGGGGCCGGGGACCGGAATGGACAAGGTAGGATGGGTGCGGGTCTTGACGGAGGTCAAGGTCGGCCTGGTAGAGGAAACCGCGCGCGCTCCGGGTGCAGCTTCTGGCCAGGGAATCCCGCGCGCCCTCTGAGCAGAGGAGTGGAAGCAGGGAGCTGTTTGCGAGCACCGAGAAGGTCTCGCGGCGTAGACAGCTCTCGACCCGAGTCTTGCAGAATGAGTAAGAGCTTTGGCACGGGGTTTATATTTCTTTTACTGTGACTCTCTGGCCTTCCATCAGAAAAAAAAAAAATTCCCACTCTTGGCACAGAGAACGTTGGCGGAGCCGTGAGCCCCCAACGTCGTAAGCCTCATTCCATCTCTAAGGAGGAGGAAGGAAGGGAGTTTCTCCCACCGCGGGTGCAGGGGCCGGGGGCCGGGAACTCGGAGCGGCAGGCAGAGGACCCCAGCGCGGGGCCGCGAGTCACCGAGGACCAGACCCGACGCGTGGCCCTCGGGAAGGGAGACGCGCCCTTGGCGCCGGGCTCCAGGGGAGGCAGTCTGCCCTGCTCGAGCGGGTTTGGGAAGACGGTGAGGGAACCGGGGCTGCCCGAGGTACAGGGTTGGAGAGCCTCCCCCGAGCGGGCCCCGGAGGGAGCAGGGCTCGGCAGGCGCGGACCCCGGAGGGGCAGGCGGGCGGGGAGCGGGAGAGGGGCGGAGCTCCGCGCCCAGGGCCGCGGCCGCTGCCAGAGGGTCTGCGGGGGCTGCCGTGGCCAGACCCGAGGGCGGGCGCCTCTTCGGGACCGTGACCTTGGAATCGGGAGCGGGACCCGTGCGCCGTCCTCGCTCAGCTGCGAGCCCTTCCTGGTGGAAATCCACAGCCGACGGGCAGGAGCTACCCCTTCTTGTTGAGCCCTGGCCGGGGCGCCAGGTAGGACCAAGGACCGCGAGGAGGGCGGGCAGAAAGCGCCCCAATGAGGGAGGGGCAGTGGCGGGTCTGGGGGCTGTGGGCTTGGGGCCAAACCAAGGGCGCAGGCCCGAGCCGCTCAGTCCTGGGAATCTGGGTGCCCGCCATAGGGCAAGTCCAGTTACAAGAACGAGAGCGCCCTGGGCGCAGGACTGGACGGCTCAGTTACCCCCGGAAGGGGCTGTGGGTCGCCCTCGCGGATGAGCCGGAGTCCGCCGTGCGTAATGCCTTGTCCCTGGGCCTTGTTTGTTCTGCCTGTGTGTAGCTCTGTCACAAAGAACACCCCTTCCGTATGTGTGTGTGTTAACAAGGGAACAGGCAGTTTTCTAGTGTAGATGGAATTGAAAGCCGCGGCCTCAGCACCCATCCTGCTGGGTCACAAGCCCTCCTGGAGGATCCTGGGCCCAAGCCTCCATTTACCTTAGAGACCTTGGCTCGGTGGCACCAAATTAAGGTTTCAGCTCCTGGTCCTCATCACCAGCCCGTCTATTCCTTGGGGAGTTAAAAAAAAAAAAGTGCCAAATTGCTAGAGTCTTATTGTTTTTAACACTATAGTTTCAAGAGATAACACATGCACATGATTTTAAAAATGAAACAATACAAAAGTTTACCTTCTAGAGTAATGCCTGCACTAGCATGTGTTTATTTATACCTCCCTTGTTTTTCACTATATTCTTCCCTATTCTTCTTATTCTGTCCCCTCCTTCTGATTTTGCGCCCCATCTCCTGCCTAGTGAAAGTACCAGAAGAAAATGACGTTGTCACTCCCACTGCCAGCCTCCCTTAGTTTCCAGTGCTCCCTGTGGGCACTGCCCCTGCTGTCTTCAAAGTCTTTCACTTGCTTGGCCCTTGGGGTAGGAGCCCACCACTGAGAGGACATTTCATTTATTTCCCTCAGCTCTCCCAGTGAGTCGAAGACGGCAGCATTGGGGAAGAGTCCGTGAAGAGTTCTTTACAACCTGTTCTTTCCCTTAAACTAGACTTTCCAAGAGCAAGATAAGTAGAGGCTGATTGTAAGGGGGTTCAATGAAGGATATTTCCTAAAAGCTCTCTCGGTTTTCAGAAACTAACACCTCGCTAGCTCCGATTCCTGAAAGCAGAACTCCACCAGTTAAGTCTTTCCTTTGCCCTCCCCTCTCCCCACAGGACCAGCAGACCTGCCCGGGATTTTTCCTCTGTAAGAACTCAGAGGGTGGAGGTTTCATATCTGTGAAAGGAGGTGAGGGGGGAAATTGTAGAAGCAGGAGGACCAGGCCAAGACCCCTGAATGGAGAAAAATACTGGGGCTCTGGGCCTTGTCATTCAGAAACTACCTCCAGATAATTTTGTAAGAGACCACATAGGTGGCTCACTTCTTGCCAACCACCAGCGCAATCAACTCTCTTCCAAGGCTTTGACTATGCAAGGCCAAAACATTTTGAGAAGTAGAAAAAAGTCAGCAAATAAACCCATTTTTAGCTATAAGACAAAAGTTTTTAAAATTATTTTTACTGAATTAAAAGGTTTTTTAGGAGTTGTGTAAAGTGTCTAAAATAACTTAATGGCTATTCCAGACACTACGTTTTATTTTTTTTATGTTGCATGACTTTGACTTGGATCCCAAATAAGTAAAAATATACAGGTTGATTAGAAGCTGCCATTTTCAAGAAGCCTTTTGGATTGGGGAGTTAGGAGAGGAGAAGAATAAAAAATAAGGACAGAGACTTGTGGTAGGGTAGGGAAATAATAAAAAGGAATGGATTGAGTATCCACTTGGGTTTGGTATGGAATTGAATATAATTAAAGGAATAGGGAAATGAGTAAAAGATGAAGGAATTCAAAATATTTATAGAGTGCCTGGCTATGTGCCAGTTACTGGTGGGGAAAAAAAAAAAGTAAATGTGGCCCTGGCCGGTTTGCTCAGTGGTAGAGCATGGGCCCAGAGTGTGGAGGTCCCAGGTTTGATTCCTGGTCAGGGCACACGGAAGAAATTACCATCTGTCTCTTAATTCTTCCCCCTCCACTCTCCCTCTCTCTCTTCCCCTCGCACAGCCATGGCTTGATTGGTTCAAGCACATTGGTGGGGGGGGATGCTGAGGATGGCTCAGTGGAGCCTCCTTTTCAGGTGCTAAAAATAGCTCGGTTGGGAGCATGACCCAGATGGGCAGAGCATCGGCCCCAGACCAGGGTTTCGCGGTAGATCCCAGTCCTGGTGCAAGCAGGAGTCTGTTTCTCTATCTCCCCTCCTTTCACTTAAAGAAGAAGAAGAAGAAAAAAAAAGTAAATGGAACAAGGCAAGTCCTTGATCTCCTGAAGCTTACAGATGCTTTGGGGAGGAAACCATTAAAATAACTATTGAAAATGCAATTATGAATTAACATAAACTCTCTAAAGGAAAGAAAGTTCTTTAAGGGTGTACACAGATTGCACTGCAAGACCAAGGAAGGCTTTCTCAAGGAGGTTTCTCTTGAGCTGATATTCAAGGGTAGATGGGAATGTTGGGGATATATACGGACAACAATGTATCAGTTAGGAATTGCATTTGGCTGCTCTGAATCCAGAAGTCTGTCTTCCATGTGATGTTTGCCATACAGCATGTGTACACACGTAGAGTTGGCATTTCTGGAACCTGGGGAAAGAATGCTTTGTTATCACAGCATCATTTATCCTATCTTGAGTTGGTCATGGTTTTCCATTGCTGTTATTCTTGCTTTTAAATTAAAATTTTAAATTAATTTTATTCTTATCACTTAATTTTATTGTGCTCAAAACAATATGTGCATTGTGGTTCAAATGTGAATGATCCATATTCTCATTCCTAAAGTAAATACATATGTAACTGCCATCCCAGATTTGGGTTGTTCAGAGACATTTTGTTATGCCTGAGTACCTTCCCAGGTAAAAACAAGTGTAGCAGGTAGAATACAATATCTTCTCTCCATCCCTAAAGCTGCATGTACCTTTTCAGAGTTTCATATACAGTCCTAAGGGGGAAAAAAACTAATTGCATTGATGGTCTAAGTAAAATTAATATAAAGTTTACAATGGGATGCTTTGAGAAGCAACATATTTTATGTGCAAATAAATATTTTCACTCATTCAACATTATTTACAGTAAATCTTCCAATGCCCAGCACTATGTAAGATGCTATGGGTAAAATGGATTAGTAAGACACATTCTCGACATTTAAGGAATTCATAGAAGTCTAAGAGGTGGGAGTCATACTTATCTATGCAAGGGTAGGAAAGGATTGTGGTTGCTATAATTAGGGTACAGTGATGCACAGAGAGGGGAGTGGTCATCTCTACCAAGGGAAGGAGGGGTTGAGAAAAGCTTCATGGAAGAATTAACACTTGAGTTCAGTCTTGAAAGATGAGACATTCCACAAGACAAAGAGGAAAGGGCGTTATACAATTATAGAAGAGGAATTAATGTGAAAAAAAGAAAAAAGAAAAGCAGAGGCATAAGGTCCGGGATCTTCAAGTGAGTCAGATAACTGAAGCATAAGGAACAAAGAGGGGTTCATTAAGAGAGTAGTGGGCACACCAGGTCACAGAGAACTTGCATGCCATCATATAGATAGCATGGTGGTTAAACTGTGCACTCAAAAGCCATATGTTCCCAGGTTTGAGTCATGGCTTGTCCACTTTCTAGCTGTGGAATCTTAAGTAACTTGGATTCAATATATATATAATGGTCATGAAGGTGTTACCTCCTTCATTGGCTTGCTGCAAGAATTGAGATAAGTCATGTAGTAGCTGGCACAGATTATACACCCAGGTATTGTTGGTTATTATTTTCATAATTAATCCTAGGAATCACTGCAAGGTTTCAAGTAGAGGAGTGACTTAGTGAGTATTTTATTTAGAGCACAGTTGTTCTGGCTGCATGTGGATCCCACATTAAAGGGAAATATATTTGGAGCAGAGAAATCGCTTGAAGAGATTATAACCATTCAGGTGATGGAGAAGATGGCATGAAAAATAGTGGCCATGGTAGTGGCCATGGAGAAAAGAAGATGAATGCTTGAGACATCTGCGAGGTAGACTCCACAGAATGCAGTTACTCATTAGGTGTGGGGAGTGGAGTTCTGATCTGGCATCCTTTAGTCTGTCATTCAAATGATCACAGGGTAGACAAAAGGAAGCCAGGAACCAAAAGGACTGAGGATCAGGTATCTATAAAGTGCTTATGTGCAGAAGACTTAGTAATTAGTACCAAAACTCTGTTTTCTAATTGAGAATATCCCTTGACAACTTCTATGTCATAGAGTAAAATAGGACCAGGAACACTTAGTTGATTCATAACAAATATGTATAATTTCTCTCTCTCTCTTCTCTCTCTCTCATCTCTGGGAGGCTTTTAGTTCAAAGTAAATGAACATTAGACTTCATCCATTCGCCATGTCACTAAATGGCACATGTAACCCTCATTCTTGCCTGGTAGTTTGGGTGGAACTCTTGCCTGTCACTAACCTGATTAAAGTTTTTCTCCTTTTTCATCATGTCCTTCCACAATCCAGTAAGCACAGGCTGAGGTGCCTTTATTAAAGCCAGAAAGAATTAGAGGGTTTTTAGGTGGTCCCTATTTTATAGTGCAGAGTAGTCTTGATAACCATATCATCCATTCATAAAATGGAAAATAATCCAGACATGTGTGGTAGTGTTTGCTGAAAAGTTGCCGGGAGGTTTATACCTACTTCCCCCAAAAGTGGATCCTGGGAAATGCTGATTGATTTTAGTACAGCTTGAATAACTGTATCATTCACCAAAGTCACAAAAATAAAAAGACATTATAATTAGGCAGGGCCAATGAGTGAGATGGCAAAATGTGAAGTGAGGAAAAAATAAGGTCTGCCTGTCCCATGGTCTGTTAGAGTTTGGATAAAAGTGGGCATTCCATGTTTGTGACCTTGGGCAACACATTTAAAACCTCTGAGTCTCAGTTTTTACTGGTGGATATTCTTTTGATACCTGTAAAACTGAGGTAATATTTCCTTCAAGGGGTGGTTGTGAGGGTTCAATGAGCTGTATGTAGAAAGTGGTTAACACAATGCCTGGCATAGGGTGAATATTTAACTGGCCTTTGTCCTTTGACTCAGCTGTCTCTGAAGTCTTTCCTTACACTGAAAAAGTAGGGAGAATGAAGATTTCTTGGGGTGAGTAACCTGAATTAATTGGCTTTTATGTGTTTCCCATCTATAATTGATTTTCCCTCCCTGGGAACCGGGGCAAAAACCTGTGTTTTTCCACCCTCAGGAAATGCTTCTGAGTGACGGATGGGGGCAAAAGTAATATAATATCCACGGAAAGGAAGCTAATTTTAGCTATTCTTCTTTCAACGTGTTTTTAACATAAACACCAGCAAAATTACGAACAATAGAAATATGGAGTGATTTGACATCTTTCTCCTGTGATTTTTGTTGGTATTCTAACAGGCATCTTTCTTGTTTGTTGGTTGTTTTTCATGTCAAAAGAAATAAGCAGGCTCAAAGAGACTGTAATGGTTCACCCAATAATTGTGAGCTCTTTGTCCGTAGGAAAAAAGTTTTGTTAGTAGAAGTTGATGGTTGAATGATTCATCCATAATAGTTACTCTAAATATTCCGTAATTTGACAAAAGCCTTCACTTTAGTTCAACAAGCATCAGCTGAGTTCCAGCTGCATACTAGGGATTGAGTTGGCACTGGGAACTCAGAGATGCCAGCTGTGGTATCCCAGATCTCCTGTTTGGTAGCCCTTGCAGAAGAGCGTGTTTAGGGAGAGGAGGTAGGTGCCTGCTGATTAAAGAGAGCCAGTGAGCAGGGACCCGTCAGGCCAAAGTTCTTTACTATAGCTTCAGACCCCCCCTCCCAGTCCACCAGATCCTGAGCTCGCTCAGGTCAGGATCCAGGTCTGCTCATCACTATGCCCCACATCCTTGCATGTGGGAGCCCTTTTGTACAAAGTGTTTGTCAACTGAGAGTTCAGGGGAAGAAAGGTAGTGAGGAGGACAAGTGGCCTTCTATTTCTGCACTCTCAAAATTGAAAATATCCCAAATAAAGGTTTGCTCTCTGCAATTAGCCAATTTTCACCCTTATCTTTTCAGAGGCAGTGCTGTTAAAAGTCCGGGCTCTGGAATTAGAGAGCCTGGTCCTGTATCCCAGCTGTACAGCTTACTAGTTGTGTGTCTTTGGGCAAGTTATTTAACTTCTCTGTGCCCCCGTTTTCTTATCAATAAACTGAGGTTACTAATATTACCTACCAAGACTTAAATAAGCTAATACACATTGTTCAAGCTCATCAAGCACAGAAATACTATGTCTTATTCAGCAATGAAACCTCAGAATCCAGCATGGTGCCTGGTACAATGGAGAAGCTGAGTGAATAATAATAAAAAAAAAAATCTCGACATGTGAACTGATATAGCACTTGATTGACAAAGCACTTTCCTATCATTAACTCATTTGATGCTCAGAACATCTCAGGAGATAAATGAGGGAGATAGCAAGGATAGGTTCCATCATCTTCATTTTACAAATGAGGAACCAGGGCACTGAAAGTTGGAGTAACTTGACAAAGAAAGCAGTACTATAAATGAGAGACCTGTCACTCTCTGGACTCCACTGATTCCTGGATCTATGATCTTCCCGCTACCTGGCTGCCTCTTGATCTGATGCAGGTTTTGTGGAACTCAAAGGTTATTCACCAGCAAAACTGAACACACATAGCTTATTTAGCCTTCCGAAGAAATAAATACTCCTTTACTAGAATACCTTCTTACTGGAAATACACCCATATTGTAACTTCAAGTTAAAAGTTGAAGTCTAAAAAGTTTCTATTTGGGGGGATGGGGAGAAAAGCAGAGGATATTTTATGGGAATGAGGAAGTTCTTTCTATGTGTGAAAGTAGCAGAGAATCCTGAAGGAAAATATTGACAGATTTTGTTTCATAAATATTTTTGAAATAGGCCCTGGTCGGTTGGCTCAGCGGTAGAGCGTCGGCCTGGCGTGCGGGGAACCCGGGTTCGATTCCCGGCCAGGGCACATAGGAGAAGCGCCCATTTGCTTCTCCACCCCGCCCCCCTCCTTCCTCTCTGTCTCTCTCTTCCCCTCCCGCAGCCAAGGCTCCATTGGAGCAAAGATGGCCCAGGCGCTGGGGATGGCTCCTTGGCCTCTGCCCAGGCACTAGAGTGGCTCTGGTTGCGGCAGAGCAACACCCCAGAGGGGCAGAGCATCGCCCCCTGGTGGACGTGCCGGGTGGATCCTGGTCGGGCGCATGCGGGAGTCTGTCTGTCTCTCCCCATTTCCAGCTTCAGAAAAAAATTTTTTTTAAATATATATATATATATTTGTGTGTGTGTGAAATATTTATGTATAAAAATCACAATGAACTTATAAAGAAAATAAACTTTAAGAATTTGCAACAAATATGCCAAAGGTTAAAAGTTTCAATATCTAAAGAGCTCATAGAATTTAAGAGGATAAATATTAAGACCTTGGTTTAAAAAAAGTGGGCAAAATCAAATGAGGAGAAGCACATAGTTGGTGAACATATAAAATATTTTAACTTTACTTGAATAAAAAAAGTAAAGATTTTAAAATGATATATCAGTTTGCTTATCAAGAATATTAAGACTTCACAGATGATGCTGGTGTGTGAGATAAAATGGTTCCCCTCATCACAAATTATATGAAAAATAATCACCTTAAAGTTGTTTAGAGCCTTTGACTAAGGAATTCAATTTTGGGGACTCTATCATAAAGCAACCATCAGAAATACGGTTTAAGACTTATGCTCCCCCACCCAAAGAAAGAAGTTATCTAAGAAACTATAAAGAAAAAAATGTTTGGCCTGACCAGGCGGTGGCGCAATGGATAGAGCGTTGGACTGGGATGCAGAGGACCTAGGTTCGAGACCCCAAGGTCGCCAGCTTGAGCGCCGGCTCATCTGGTTTGAGCAAAAATCCCACCAGCTTGAACCCAAGGTCGCTGGCTCCAGCAAGGGGTTACTCAGTCCGGCCCGCGGTCAAGGCACATATGAGAAAGCAATCAATGAACAACTAAGGTGTTGCAACGCGCAATGAAAAACTAATGATTGATGCTTCTCATCTCTCTGTTCCTGTCTGTCTGTCCCTGTCTATCCCTCTCTCTGTCTCTGTTAAAAAAAAAGAAAAAAAAAAGAAAAAAATGTTTGGTACTACTGTATGGCCATGATAACTAAAGTTCTGAAGAGTGTAACAGGCCTAAAAAAGGAAGAACTTATGCCTAAAGAAGTTCTTCTCAGTGTTTATTTGTGAAAGTGAAAGTCTAGAAACAACCTATGTGTCCAATAAGAAGGAGTGTTTAAATAAATTATGGTCAAGCTGAAGCAGCATAAACTAGCAGCTAAAAGCATGGAGGCTCACCACCGGGGTTCGAATCCTCACTTTGCCACATATTAGCCATTCAACCTTGAAAACCTCTCCACACCTCACTTTCCTCATCTATACAGCAGGGATGACAAGAGTACCTACCACATAATTTATGTGAGTTAAATGGATCAATATAGGTACACAATTCCAAAATCCTCAAAGCTCTACAAACCTGAAGGTTTTTATAACTTTATTGGTAGCAAAATATGATTGAACTGACATAGCTTTATCCCACTTTCTGTGACTATATTCTGGGGCTATTGTCAATCTTAATCCCTTTCCATAGTTTTACTTTCCCTAGAGAATCTCTAAGGTTCTTTTTATGAATTAATAACCTGCACGAACATGTGAAAAGATTGAGGTCAATGCTAATTGGAGTCAGTTGTGTTTACTTTGAGCTAATCTCTTGGCCAAGAAACATCCCCAAATCCTCCAGTCAAGGATTTTCAGTCTTTATGGTGGGAAGTATTATTAACTAAAGACTGCTGAGCTCCACCCCAGAAAGTCACACTAAGTAGGGCTGGGGTGGGACCAAATGTCTGTAGTTCTCACAAATTCCCAGGTGATGCTGATCATGGACCACATGTTAGGTCTGCTGATCTAACCTAACCCCTCTTTAGTTTTTATCATCCTTTACAATGTACCTTTTTTGTGAACATATTCATTTTTGGAAATCTTCAACTGGCTTTTTATATTATTCTCTTATCTTCTCGTTTCTGAGCTGTGCTTTTATTTCTAGGAATAGTCACCTAATAAAATTACCACTTTCTAAGCACTTGTGTGCCAGTAACTATGTTAGTACTTTATTCATATTTTTTTTCTTTTTGTCAACAACCTTGTATTATTATCCTCATTTTAGAGGTGAGGACACTGAGGTCTTAAGACTCCCAGTAAGTGGGAAAAACAAGTCCTCTTGGTCCCAAAGCCCAAGTTCACTCCATTTTACTGTCCCGCCCCTTTCACATGGTGGTACTGTCACCAGGCCTCCAGGCTACATGCTTTCTCGATTCTGCCTCAGCTGTGTGGCTCCTGCCAAGTCCCCAGTCTGGGGCCCCCGTCTCCACTCACCACCTATTCGGGTCCCATTTAAACCTTTGGCCAGGAAGCTCTGCCAGTGACGCCCGGCCACACTGCAGTGCGGCTTCTGTTCTCACCTGGCCGTCCATCAGACAGGGTGGGGCAAAAGTAGATTTACAGTTGTTGGCCTGGAAAAGAATACAATAATTAATAAATAATAATACAGGAATAAACTGTGTTTCATGTACTCCCAACTGCAGACGTACTTTTGCCCAACCTCTATGTGTTTGCATTTACATCCCACGGGATTTGTCTTCCTAACTGGATTTGGACCTCCTTGAAGGAAGAGCCCATGTCTGGCATCTCTGGGTCCCCTTTAGAACAGCCATAGTGGGGACTGGTTGACTCTCTTACCCCCCTTCCTACTTTTCTCCTTTCCTGTACTGCTATCCCCACTACTTGTCCATCCTTATTTTGGTGAAATCAAGCCATATCAACAAGAAGGCAAAAAATAGCCAAATCTGACCTTTCTTAACTCCCCTTCCCTGCATTGCGGCTGTGGATGGTTTGCTAGTGTTTACCTTGTTGCTCCACAGCAGCATGGGAAGGAATTTTCCATGAGGTTCTGTACTGGGCACTTGTTCTTTTCTGTTGTTTTTGTTTGTTTGTTTTGTTTTGTGACAAAGAAAGAGAGAGGGGCAGAGAGAGGGACAGATAGGGGCAGACAGAGAGGAAGGGAGAGAGATGAGAAGCAACAATTCTTCGTTGTAGCTCCTTAGTCTCCTTAGTTCATTGATTGCTTTCTCATATGTGCCTTGACCAGGGGGCTACAGCAGAGCGAGTGACCCCTTGCTCAAGCCAGCAACCTTGGGCTCAAGCCAGCGACCTTTGGGCTTCAAACCAGCGACCTTTGGGCTCAAGCCAGAGACCATGGGGTCATATCTATGATCCCATGCTCAAGTCAGCAACCTCACACTCAAGCTGGTGAGCCTGCAAACAAGCCAGATGTACCTGGGCTCAAGCCAGCAATGTTGGGGTTTTGAACCTGGGTCTTCTGCATCCTAGTCCAATGCTCTATGCACTGCACCACTGCCTGGTCAGGTGGCATTTGCTTTTCCTTGGTTTCCAGACACCCCTCTCCTCCTCCCATACTTACTCAAATTGCATTTCCATTTTTTACTTCCCAGTTTCACTCTGTATGCTTGCTTTCAAGGGTCTGCCAAGAGTTCTCACCTGCCATTCCCAGCTTGTACATCTGTAGGAGCTGCTTTCCCTTAATAAGATCTACTGGGGCCAATATGGTGGAACCCATTCATTTAGTCTGTACACTGGTCATTTTCTCCCCTTCCTATCTTACTCCTTCCCCTCCCCCTCCTTCCATTTCTCCTTCCTCCTTCTTCTTGAGGCCATTATTTCTGTTATTGCTTGGGTAGCATTATCAGCCCATTGTGACAGCTTATACATCTCTGGGCTTGTAATCATCGTTTTGTAATTTTCTCAAAACTTGGCATGATATCTCCTTGTAAGGGGTCTGCAGAGCAGCCGAACCTCATAGCCAAAAGGAGATATTTCCCATGGTGCTTTCATTTCTTCCCTATTAGTGCAAAAGTGCTGGTTGTGTTTGGGTTATACCCTCATGTAGCTGTACTGCTAAACTAACACCACCACCAGTACATGGTTCTAGATTCAATTAGTTTTTTTGTTCAGAAAGCTTTTTTTCTGACCCACATTTATGAACCAGCTTCCTGGTGCTTCTGATGCTTTCCTTCAGTGTGTCCTGTGATTCAAATTCCTTTCTTTTGGTGCCTCATTCCATGTGCTATTCTTGGTTACTTTCGTAGTGAAACCCTAAGGGGGGAAGGACATTCTGAGCAATACCATTTACTATTTCTTTGGAGTTCACAATCTACCAGTCATTGTGCTCAGCATTTTTATGCTTTGTTTTGTTTAAGCTTATCAAAACTTTAGTTAGGTATATCCCAATACAATGGAGAACTGAGATTTAGTGAGGGTAATTGCCTGAGGAAGTGGAATAGCTTAGATTTAAACTGAGCCCACATAATTCCAAAGCTCAGAGTCAAAATTTAGTCTCTGGGAGTTTTCTTTTATCCTTCAAAAAAATATAGTGATTTAGCTTAAATATCTCTCATACACCTTCTTGACAGTGTAAATAGATACACCATTTCTGGAGGGCAATTTGGCAATCCATATTAAAACTTTCCTTATCGTTTAATCTACCCATTTCCATGCCTGGATTTATGCAAAGGGAATAATTACTAATATGTGCAAAGATTTGCCTGACCAGTGGTGGTGCAGTGTGGATAGAGTGTCAAAACCCGAAGGTTGCTGCTTGAGTGACAGCTCACAAGCTGTTGCACTGGGAGGCTGGCTTGAGCCCAAAGGTCGCTGGCTTGAAACCAGTGGTGGAATTTAGCTGGTTCGCACCAGTTCGATGAACCAATACCTAATTTTTGGTTGAGTTCGGTGAATCGGTTGTTAAAATGGCACTTATAGTCAGGGTTCTCTCTAAGGTGGGCGCCTGGGTAGTCGCCCAATGTGGAAATCACAAATTTACATTCCTTACTCTTTTTTAACATTCATCTGCACAACAGCATATTCTAAGTGCCCGTAGTAATGTTCATTCTGTTCAAAGGTGAAAAAATTGCAAGTGATGACACCAATCAAGAAGCAATATGGAAATATCTTAAATAACAGTTTTATTGTTTCACTGTCAGGTATTATTTAATATTTTTTCATTAATATTTTGAAACTTTCTTATAGTCTAGTTTTGTGTACCTTTTTTATTGTTCTTGTTTAAGTGTTAAATGCATGAAATAATAAACTATTCTTTGGTATATCGGTTTTTTTATACTTAAAACAGTCATTAGGGAAGAAAAACAGTTGTTAAATTATTTGAATCCTACCACTGCTTGAACCAGAGGGCTTGAGCCCAAGATTGTTGGCTTGAGAAAGGGGTCACTCACTCTGCTGTATCCCCTTGGTCAAGGCACATATGAGAAAGCAATCAATGAATAACTAAGGTGCCACAACTATAAGTTGATGCTTCTCATCTGTCTTCCATCCAGTCTGTTTGCTGGCCCTCCCCCACTTAAAAAAATATGCAAAGATTTAACTTTAAGGAAGTTCAGGACAGCAATATTCATAATATAAAAAAATTGCAAAAGTCCCATGCCCAACAAAAGGAAATGGCCTAAATAAAGTGTGATACATAGATATAATGAAATACTAAATAGTTATAAATTGTGTGAAAAAGACTACTTAGAGAATTCCAAGATGGCAACAGAGTAGGCAGATCTTCCAACTGCCCCCTCCCAGGACCAAATTGGATTACAACATAATTTAAAACCATCACCTTGAAAAACCAACTTCAGACTACATGACTAAGGGTCTATAACCAAGGATCACAGAAGAAGCCACACTGAGACTGGTAGGAAGATCAGAGATGCCGAAAGGGCTGCTCCGCTCCCAGGAGCGAGTGGTGGTTGAGGCTCCAGAGAGAATTTCACTGCGGTGAAGGTCACCTTGAGAGAGGAGGATCCTCAGCCCCAGGTTTGAAGCCCCAGCTCAGAGCCCCAGAGCCTAGATGAGGCACCCACATAGCATTTGGCAGTGAAAAGAGCTGAGATTTCTGTCTGCAAGAAAAAGACAGGAGCTCTCAGAGATGCAGGCTTTGTCTTAAATGGCCCACGTAGAAAATCTCATTCACAGCCACTTACCTGGGGCTCCTGCAGAAGGAGGGCTGAGAGGCCTAGAGCTGTGTGAGGAGAGTGTGAAGTGGGTGGCCCAGGGAGAGACACTGTGGGGGACAGCCACCAGAACCACTGTGCTTAGTCATACTCCAGTACTGCAGTTCCATCTTTCTTGGGTGGAGCAGCCTTCTCCATGCAGCATCAGCCTGGGGGAATGCAACTGCCCCACCCTCGGGAATCTCTCTTGCCCCACACCATGTAGACTGGGCTGTTCTGAGAAGATAACCAGGAAGCAGGGGGCACATCAGTGACTCAGTTTTCTGGCATTGAGGTCAGAGCTTTCCCCTGCATACTACCGAGACTATGACTGGTGCTTCTGCCTCACGGGACACTCAATAAAAACTGTCCAGATGGTGGGTAGATCACATCTCTGGGTGTCAGAAGCTACACTCATCAGATTTCTGATGGCCACATCCTACTGAGGTCTGTGAAAGAAGTCAGGACAGACTGACACCTGGGGCTGAGGGATGGGAGCCACACCTACCACCCTTCCTAATCTCTGAGTTGCTCCAGGCTCTAGACCAGGGGTAGTCAACCTTTTTATATGTACCGCTCACTTTTGTATCTCTGTTAGTAGTAAAATTTTCTAACCGCCCACTGGTTCCACAGTAATAATGATTTATAAAATAGGGACGTAACTTTACTTTATAAAATTTATAAAGCAGAGTTACAGCAAGTTAAAGCATATAATAATAATACTTATCAAGTACTTTATGTCTGATTTTCACTAAGTTTGGCAGAATAAATCTTTGTAAAACAACTTACTATAGTTAAATCTATCTTTTTATTTATACTTTGATTGCTCCTCTACCGCCCACCATGAAAGCTGGAACGCCCACTAGTGGGCGGTAGGGACCTTGTTGACTACCACTGCTCTAAACTCTACTAGAGCTTTTTCACTGACAGAGCCTAACAAGCAGCTAGCAGTCAGAAGCAGCGGGAGGTGGGTCTCAGGGAACCTTGACCTTTTGCTGACACTCTCCCAGGTCCAATGTAGATAAAAAACCAGTCTAGGTATGCAACTTGGTATTTCCATGTACACCTGAGTCCAGCAAGATAGCCACAAACTCTGGATTGCTTGTAGCTCCAAGAAGGTTGCTGAGGGTCAGTCACAGCCAATGTCCTCCACTGGTCTGCACCAGGTTTCCTTTAGGGAGGGCCAGGGCTGACATATTGAAAGCCAGTAGCAGAAAGCATTGGAACAGGACCCAATGACCCTTGCTGGTAGCATCCCTGAAGGGAGAGCTTGTTGGCCACTGGACCCAGCTGAGGCAAGTTCAGCTTTCTGTAGTCAGCTCCCATGCAGAAGCTCATGTGCATATTGGACAGGGTGGAGATTCACAGCTGACTGGCCTGGATTCTGAATATCCTGCCCCACTGGGCTAGGTTCCACAGGAGGAAGGGAAAGAGGCTTGGAACACAGGCATTCAAAGCATAGGTCTCCTTGAGCTTATTGTTGGGTCCAATTGAGAGGCTCAGTCACTTTTTGGGGGGGGGGCAGAGTCAGCCCCAGGGGAGGACTCTCTCAGTCTTCCTCCCTGAGGTCAGAGGCTCCCCAGCTGAAAGAACTCCTGCAGAAGGAACTGCCCCACCCAATCTGAACCTACTGTTCAACTCACTGGGGAGAAATAGAATTGGAGTATCCAGCAGTGTCTGAGAGATTAGGCTCTGGAGTAGGGGCCACATTCCCCATACTGAGCTCCTGAACAACAGACTGTTGAAGTAGGGGTCCCACTACCACTAACATTGTATTCCCAACCTCAGCTTCCCGAACTCAACAAGCTTGCAACTTATAGAGGGGTTGGTGGTGTGAGGCCATTCTAAGCCCACACTACGGTCTTACTAAGAAAGACTCTTTGGGAATAAAGAACAGCTGCAAAAGGAGAAGGAGTAGCTGAAAGGTGGAGGCAAATCTTACAGAGCTTGGGGCTTTTACAGACCTGCTGTCATCTCTAAGCAGGAAGAAGCTGATCCTTATACATAGGTCGACCCCTCCCACACTACCCAGACACAGAAAACACACACAAACAGTGAATAAAGCAGTATTTCCAGGCAGGTAGCTGAATGCAGGCTACAAACAATGGCAGATGCCAACCCAAGAAGACACAGAATCAACACAACCAGTAGTGTGTGGCAGACAGCACCAATGCTAAGCTCAGCTTGCTACACAAGCAGCACGCCCAAAGGAGGAAGAATCAGAAAACCCAAACAAACCTATTACAACAAATAAAATTGAAACAGTTATCAAAAAACTCTCAGCAAAACAAGTCCTGGACCAGATGGCTTCACAGAAGAATTTTAACAAACATTCAAAGAAGAACAAACACCTATCTTTCTCAAACTATTTCAAAAAATTCAAGAGAGGGAAGACTTCTAAGCTCATTTTATGAGGCAAGCATTATCCTCATTCCAAGACCAGGTAAAGACACTACAAAGTAAGAAAACTATTCCTGATGAACATAGATACTAAAATTCTCAACAAAATATTAGTAAACTAGATCCAGCAACCCCGCAATACATTAAAAAGATTATACATCATAATCAAGTAGAATTTATTCTAGGGAGGCAAATAAATAAATATGATTCATCACATAAACAAAATAAAGGATTAAAGTCACATGATTACATCTATAACTGAGGAAAAAGCATTTGATAAAATACAGCACCCATTTAGGATCAAAACTCTGAGCAAAGTGGGAAAACAGGGAACATACCTCAACATGATAAAGGCCATCTATGACAAACCCATGGCCAACATCATACTCAATGGGTAAAAATCAAAAGCAATTCCCTTAAGATCAGGAACAAGGCAGGGGTGCCCCTTTACACAACTCTTATTCAACATAGTTCTGGAAGTCCTAACCACAGCAATCAGACAAGAAGAAAAAATAAAAGGCATCCAAATTGGAAAAGAAGTAAAACTCATCATTTACTGATGACATAATACTGTAGGTAGAAAACCCTAAAGTCTCAGTTAAAAAAAAAAAGTACTAGATCTGATAAATAAATTCAGCAAGAGGCAGGATATAAAATTAATATTCAGAAATGAGTGGCATTTTTGTACATCAACAATAAACTGTCAGAAAGAGAAATTAAGGTAAAATTCTCTTTGCTATTGCAAAAATAAATAAAGTACTTAGGAATAAATCTAACTAAGGAAGTAAAAGATGTTTACTCCAAAAATTATAAGACATTGAAAAAAATAAATAAAGGAAGATACAAACAAGTAGAAGCATATACCATGTTTATGGATAGAAGAAATTAACATCATTAAAATGTCTATACTACCCAAAGCAATCTATAGATTC
This sequence comes from Saccopteryx bilineata, assembly GCF_036850765.1. Taxonomy (NCBI): domain Eukaryota; kingdom Metazoa; phylum Chordata; class Mammalia; order Chiroptera; family Emballonuridae; genus Saccopteryx; species Saccopteryx bilineata. The sequence continues at coordinate 51,522,930 of NC_089497.1, forward strand.
AATGCACTTCCTATTAAAATACCAGTGGCATACTTCACAGATCTGAAACAGATGCCCTGTATTTCAAAAATTTATATGGAACCAAAAAGAACCCAAGGAACCTCAGCAATTTTGAAAATGAAGAACAAAGTGGAAGGTATCACACTTCTTGATATCAAGTTATACTAGAAGGCCATTGTAATCAAAACAGCTTGATACTGGAATAAGAATAGGTATACAGATCAATAGAACAGAACAGAGAACCCAGAAATAAACCCGCACCTTGATGGACAATTGATATTTGACAAAAAAGGCAAGAGCATACAATGAAATAAAGGCAGTCTCTTTAATAAATGGTGTTGGGAAAATTGGACAGGTACATGCAAATAATGAACCTAGACCACCAACTTACATCATTCACAAAAAAAAATTCAAAATGGATAAAAGACTTAAATGTAAGTCACAAACCATAAAAATCTTGGAAGAAAACATAGGCAGTAAACTCTCCGATATCTCTGGTAGCAATTTTTTGCCAATATATCTTCATGGGCAAGTGAAATAAAGGACAGCATAAACAAATGGGACTATATCAAACTAAAAAGCTTTTACACAGCAAAAGACACCATTAACAAAATAAAAAGACAACCCACACAATGGGAGAACATATTCACCAATACGTCTGATAAGGAGTTAATAACCAAAATTTATAAAGAACTTATAAAAATCAACACCAGGAAGGTAAACAATCCAATTAAAAAATGGCCAAAGGAACTGAATAGACACTTCTCCAAGGAGGACATACAGATGGCCAATAAGCACATGAAGAAATGTTCAACATCACTAATCATCAGAGAAATGCAAATTGAAACCACAATGAGATACAACCTCACACCAGTCAGAATGGCTGTCCTTAACAAATCAACACACAAGTACTGGCAACGGTGTGGAGAAAAGGGAACCCTCCTGCACTGCTGGTGGGAATGCAGACTAGTATAGCCACTGTGGAAAACAGTATAGCGTTTTCTTAAAAATTAAAAATAGAACTGCCTTTGACCCAGCTATCCCACTTTTAGGAAAAATCCTAAGAATTACAAAACACTAATTCAAAAAGATGATATGCACCCCCATGTTTATTGCATCCATTTACAATAGCCAAGATCTGGAAATAGCCCAAGCGTCCATCAGTGGACAAGTGGATAAAAAAGCAATGGTACATATACGCAATGGAATACTACACAACCGTGAAAAAAACCGAAATCTTACCTTTTGTGATGGCATGATTGGACCTGGAGATTATTATGCTAAGTGAAATAAATCAGGCAGAGAAAGACAAATATCATATAATGTCACTTATATGTGGAATATAATGAACATGGTGAACTGAGAAACAGAATAAAGGCAGAGGAGGGGTCACAGAGACCAGAGGGACAGCTGTCAGAGGGGAGGGAGACAAGATTTGTCAAGGTGAAGGGATTAGTGAAATTATATATACATAACACATAGATACAGATAACAGGACAGTAAATCCCAGAGGGAAGAGGGATATGGAGTCAGGAGGAGGGAGGCAAAGGGGGTCAAATGGGGGCATGTTGTTGGGGGTTGAAGGTGTTATATTGAGTGGGACACTTGAATCTATGTTAACACAATGAATTTTAAAAGAAAGAATATTCAGTGGCATAGAAATGTGTTCATGATGTAATAAGTAATACAGTGGTACTTTGAGATATGAACAGACCAACATACGAATTTTTTAAGATAGGAGCTGCGACTCAATTCATATTTTTGTTCAAGATTTGAGCGAAATTCCAAGATACAAGTCATGATTTGCGAAGCTGCCACTAGTTGGCACACTGGTGCATGGGTCCAGTATCAGCAGTTTGATATAGGAGTTGACTGACTTACTGAGCTTGGTTACAAAATGACTTAAATTCATATCTCAAGGAACCACTGTATACTATAGGATTTCAGGTTAAATCGATTTGTGTAAAAACAGATGCTACAAAATATTCAAAGAGAAATGATATAAGGCCAGAGTCATAAATATATAGTATATGTTTGGATTTTTTTGGTTTTTGGTTTGTTTGTTTTTTTTATAATTTTATTTTTTAATGGGGCGACATCAATACATCAGTATACATATATTCAAAGATAACATGTCCAGGTTATCTTGTCATTCAATTATGTTGCATACCCGTCACCCAAAGTCAGATTGTCCTCTGTCACCTTCTATCTAGTTTTCTTTGTGCCCTCCCCCTCCCCCTTGCCCCCTCCCCCGTAACCACCACACTCTTATCAATGTCTCTTAGTCTCACTTTTATGTCCCACCTACGTATGGAATAATGCAGTTTCTGATTTACTTATTTCACTTCGTATAATGTTATCAAGATCCCACCATTTTGCTGTAAATGATCCGATGTCATCATTTCTTATGGCTGAGTAGTATTCCATAGTGTATATGTGCCACATCTTCTTTATCCAGTCGTCTATTGACGGGCTTTTTTGTTGTTTCCATGTCCTGGCCACTGTGAACAATGCTGCAATGAACATGGGGCTGCATGTGTCTTTACGTATCAATGTTTCTGAGTTTTGGGGGTATATACCCAGTAGAGGGATTGCTGGGTCATAAGGTAGTTCTATTTTCAGTTTTTTGAGGAACCACCATACTTTCTTCCATAATGGTTGTACTACTTTACATTCCCACCAACAGTGTATGAGGGTTCCTTTTTCTCCACAGCCTCTCCAACATTTGCTATTACCTGTCTTGTTAATAATAGCTAATCTAACAGGTGTGAGGTGGTATCTCATTGCAGTTTTGATTTGCATTTCTCTAATAACTAAAGAAGATGAGCATCTTTTCATATATCTGTTGGCCATTTGTATTTCTTCCTGGGAGAAGTGTCTGTTCATGTCCTCTTCCCATTTTTTTTATTGGATTGTTTGTTTGTTTATTGTTGAGTTTTATGAGTTCTTTGTAAATTTTGGATATTAGGCCCTTATCTGAGCTGTTGTTTGAAAATATCATTTCCCATTTAGTTGGCTGTCTGTTTATTTTGTTATCAGTTTCTCTTGCTGAGAAAATACTTCTTAGTCTGATGTAGGTTATCTTGTCATTCAATTATGTTGCATACCCATCACCCAAAGTCAGATTCATTAACTTTTGCCTTCACTTCTCTTGCCTTTGGAGTCAAATTCATAAAATGGTCTTTAAAACCAAGGTCCATGAGTTTAGTATCTATGTCTTCTTCTATGTACTTAATTGTTTCAGGTCTTATGTTTAGATCTTTGATCCATTTTGAGTTAATTTTAGTACAGGGGGACAAACTGTAGTCCAGTTTCATTCTTTTGCATGTGGCTTTCCAGTTTTCCCAGCACCATTTATTGAAGAGGCTTTCTTTTCTCCATTGTGTGTTGTTGGTCCCTTTATCAAAAATTATTTGACTATATATATGTGGTGTTATTTCTGGGTTTTCTATTCTGTTCCATTGGTCTGAGTGACTATTTTTCTGCCAATACCATGCTGTTTTGATTGTCGTGGCCCTATAATATAGTTTGAAGTCAGGTATTGTAATGCCCCCAGCTTCATTCTTTTTCTTTAGGATTGTTTGGCTATTCGGGGGTTTTTATAGTTCCATATAAATCTGATGATTTTTTTGCTCCACTTCTTTGAAAAATGTCATTGGAATTTTGATGGGAATTGCATTAAATTTGTATATTGCTTTGGGTAATATGGCCATCTTGATTATATTTATTCTTCCTAACCAAGAACAAGGAATATTCTTCCATCTCATTATATCTTTTTCGATTTCCCTTAAGAATGGTTTATAGTTTTCATTATATAAGTCTTTTACATTCTTCGTTATGTTTATTCCTAGGTATTTTATTTTTTTTGTTGCAATCGTGAAGGGGATTATTCTCTTGAGTTCATTCTCAAATGTTTCATTGTTGGCATATAGAAAGGCTATTGACTTCTGTATGTTAATTTTGTATCCTGCGACCTTACTGTATTGGCTTATTGTTTCTAGTAGTCTTTTTGTGGATTCTTTGGGGTTTTCGATGTATAGGATCATATCATCTGCAAAAAGTGATACCTTTACTTCTTCTTTTCTGATATGGATGCCTTTTATTTCTTTGTCTTGTCTGATTGCTCTGGCTAGAACCTCTAGTACCACATTAAATAAGAATGGAGAGAGTGGACAACCCTGTCTTGTTCCTGATTTAAGGGGGAAAGCCTTCAGTTTAGTGCCATTTAATATGATGTTAGCTGATGGTTTATCATATATGGCCTTTATCATGTTGAGATATTTTTCTTCTATACCCATTTTGTTGAGAGTCTTAAACATAAAATTGTGTTGTATTTTATCGAAAGCCTTTTCTGCATCTATTGATAAGATCATGTGGTTTTTGTTCTTTGTTTTGTTGATATGGTGTATTACGTTAACCGTTTTGCGTATGTTGAACCATCCTTGAGATTCTGGGATGAATCCCACTTGATCATGATGTATTATTTTTTTAATATGTTGTTGTAATCGATTTGCTAGTATTTTGTTTAGTATTTTAGCATCTGTATTCATTAGAGATATTGGTCTGTAGTTTTCTTTTTTTGTGCCATCCTTGCCTGGTTTTGGTATGAGGGTTATGTTGGCCTCATAAAATGTGTTTGGAAGTATTGCTTCTTCTTCAATATTTTGGAAGACTTTCAGTAGAATAGGAACCAAGTCTTTTTTGAATGTTTGATAAAATTTGCTGGTATAGCCGTCAGGGCCTGGACTTTTATTTTGGGGGAGGTTTTTAATGGTTTTTTCTATTTCTTCTCTACTAATAGGTCTGTTTAGGCTTTCTGCTTCTTCTTGACTCAGTCTAGGAAGGTTGTATTGTTCTAGGAATTTATCTATTTCTTCTAGGTTGTTGAATTTAGTGGCATAAAGTTTTTCATAGTATTCTACAATAATTCTTTGTATATCTATGATGTCCGTGGTGATTTCTCCTCTTTCATTTTGGATTTTGTTTATATGAGTTCTTTCTCTTTTTTCCTTGGTAAGTCTTGCCAAGGGTTTGTCAATTTTGTTGATCTTTTCAAAGAACCAGCTCCTTGTTCTATTAATTTTTTCTATAGTTTTTCTGTTCTCTATTTCATTTATTTCTGCTCTGATTTTTATTATCTCCTTTCTTTGGCTGGTTTTGGGTTGTCTTTGTTCTTTTTCTAGTTCCTTAAGGTGTGAAGTTAAGTGGTTCACTTGGGCTCTCTCTTGTTTGTTCATATATGCCTGAAGTGATATGAACTTCCTTCTTATCACTGCTTTTGCTGCATCCCATAGATTCTGATATGTCGTATTGTCATTTTCATTTATCTGTATATATCTTTTGATCTCTGTGCTTATTTCTTCTTTGACCCATTCATTTTTTAAAAGTATGTTGTTTAGTTTCCACATTTTTGTGGGATTTTTTTCCTCTTTTTTGCAGTTAAATTCTAGTTTCAAGGCTTTATGATCAGAAAATATGCTTGGTACAACTTCGATTTTTCTGAATTTGCTGATGTTGTTTTTGTGGCCCAACATATGGTCAATTCTTGAGAACGATCCATGTACACTGGAGAAAAATGTATACTCAGTCACTTTGGGATGAAATGTCCTGTAGATGTCTATCATATCCAGGTGCTCTAGTGTTTTGTTTAAGGCCACTATATCTTTGTTGATTCTCTGTTTGGATGACCGATTTAGAGCCGTCAGCGGTGTATTGAGGTCTCCAAGTATGATTGTATTTTTGTCAGTTTCTGTTTTAAGGTCAATAAGTAGATGTCTTATATATTTTGGTGCTCCTTGGTTTGGTGCATATATATTAAGAATTGTTATGTCTTCTTGATTTAGTGTCCCTTTAGCCATTATGAAATGGCCATTTTTGTCTCTGAGTACTTTTGCTGTCTTGTAATCAGCATTATCAGATATGAGTATTGCTACGCCTGCTTTTTTTGGATGTTATTTGCTTGGAGTATTGTTTTCTAGCCTTTCACTTTGAATTTGTTTTTATCCTTGTTACTTAGATGAGTTTCTTGTAAGCAGCATACAGTTGGATTTTTTTTTTAATCCATTCTGCTACTCTGTGCCTTTTTATTGGTGAGTTTAATCCGTTTACTTTTAGTGTAATTATTGACACTTGTGAGTTCCCTATTGCCATTTTATAGATTGCTTTCTGTTAGTTTTGTGTCTTGTTTGATCCTTCTCTTTCATTTTTCTATCTTTTGTTTTTATTTGGTTGTATTTCATACATCTTTCCTCTGTTGCTATCTTTTTTAAATCATGTGCTTCTGTGGTGGTTTTTTCAATGGTGGTTACCTTTAAGTAATGAAAAGGGTTCCTACCCTGTTCATTGTAGCGCACTATTTTGTGAGTGCTTTTGCACTCCATCGTCCTTTGCTACTGTTAATCTCCATCCTCTCTCCCCCCCTTTCTTTTTGTTGTTTTCACAGTTTAAATTTGGTTTTATTGTGTTCTTCTTGGAGCTTTTACTTGTGGCTTTGGTTTTTTTTTTGTTTTTTGTATCTGATTGGAGAACCCCCTTTAGTAATTCCTGGAGTGGGGGTTTTCTGATGATAAATTCCCTCATCTTTTCTGTATCTGTGAATGTTTTTATTTCTCCTTCATATTTGAAGGATAGCTTTGATGGGTATAGTATTCGTGGCTGAAAGTTCCTCTCTTTCAGGACTTTAAATATTGGGGTCCACTCTCTCCTAGCTTGTACAGTTTCTGTTGAGAAATATGATGATAATCTAATGGGCCTTCCTTTATATGTTGTATTCTTTTCCCTGGCTGCCTTGAGAATTTTTTTTTTTGCCATTGGTTTGTGCCAATTTCATTATGATGTGCCTTGGAGTAGGTTTGTTGGGGTTAAGAAAACTCGGAGTTCTGTTTGCTTCTTGAATTTGAGGCTGTAGTTCTTTCCACAGGCTTGGGAAGTTCTCATCTATTATTTGTTTGAGTATGTTCTCCATTCCATTTTCTCTCTCTTCTCCCTCTGATATACCTATTATTCTTATGTTATTCTTTTTGATGGAGTCAGATAATTCCTGTAGGGCTATGTCATTTTTTTAAATTTTTGAGTCTCTTTCTTCTTCTCTCTGTTGTGCCTCAAGTTGTTTGTCTTCTATTTCACTAATCCTACCTTCTATCTGGCCTGTTCTATTAGCTCAGCTTGTTACCTCGTTTTTCAGCTCGTGAATTGAGTTTTTCATCTCTGTTTGATTTGTTTTTATAGTTTCAGTTTCCTTGGAAATATATTCTTTGTGTTCATCGAGTTGTTCTCTGAGCTCCCTAAATTGCCTTTCTGTGTTTTCTTGTATATCTCTGAGTATTTTTAGGATTTCTATTTTAAATTCTCTGTCGTTTAACTCCAAGGTTTCCAATATATTAAATTTTTTCTCCATAGATTTTTCCTCATCTATCTGTGTTACTTCTCTTTCTTTTGTATCCATGATATTCGATTTTCTCTTCCTTAATGGCATCTGAGGGTGGTTTTGTTGATAGTATTAATGAGATTTAATAAAGAATAAAAAATTAAAAAAATAAAAATAAAAAATCGAAAAGTTGTTTTTTTAAAAAAATTAATAATGAAATAAAGAAAAATAAAATAAAAATTAATAAAAAAGGAAATTATTCCCCCCTCCTTTTTTCCTCTCCTCTCCTCTCCCCTCTTTCTTGAGAAAATCTTGTTGTGAACTGTGAATTATATTGTATTAAATAGAAAAAACAATGCCTGTAATGGAGGGCCTGAATTGGGGAGACGTAATAAAGGGGCAAAAAAAAGAAGAAAAGGGGGTATGGACCCACCAAAAGCAAATAAGGAAAAAATTTGGGTCAAGAATAAAATGATTTGCTTTTAGGTGTTGGTTGCCTAAGAGTTATGATGAGAGGAATAAGAGGGAAACAGGAAAATGGGGGAACAAATTAAAAAATTACTATTGTGTTTAGTGGAACAAGAACTAGATAAAATGGAGAGCCAGGGATGGGACCACTGCTAGTGAGTTAAAGAGGTGAAGTAAAAACCTCCCAAAATGCCACAAACATAAGTTTGAGTCCCAGATAAGATAATTTGTTCGTTATTGAGGTTTGAATGAGAGGAGACGTAAAGGAGAAAGGAAGAAACTAATATAGAGGGAGAAAAGAAAGAGAGAGAGAGAAAAAAAGAGGGAACCACTAAAAGAAGAAAAAAGGAAAAAGAGGAGAGAGAGAGAGAGAGAGAGAGAGAGTTAAGGGTTTTGGAGTGCAACCCTCATAGAGAGAAAGGAAGAGGAAAGAAAAGATAATGGGAGATGTAACATTTATGGGTAGTGTAGTTCAAGGAGAGGAGAAAGAAAGACCAGCAGAGAATTAAACGACCAAATTGGAGGAGGGAAAAAAAATCAAGAATGAAGAGAAACAAATGAACAAATATAATAAAATGGGATAGGTTATAAAGTCTGCGGATTATTCTTGATTTTGAGAGGTTATCTTCTTGCTTTTTCTTTTCTCTCCCTCTTCCTGGTCGGTGACTGTGTACCCTGGGTTCTGCCCCTTTGGCACGCTCAGGTAGAGGTTTGCAGTTGATAAGTCTCTATGGCGATGTCATGTATTGTGCTTCAGTCTGGTTGGCAGCCGAGGCTCATTAGCATTTATAGCAGGGGTCCCCAAACTTTTTACACAGGAGACCAGTTCACTGTCCCTCAGACTGTTGGAGGGCCGGACTATAAAAAAAAACTATGAACAAATCCCTATGCACACTGCACATATGTTATTTTAAAATAAAAAAAATGGGAACAAATACAATATTTAAAATAAAGAACAAGTAAATTTAAATCAACAAACTAACCAGTATTTCAGTGGGAACTATGCTCCTCTCACTGACCACCAATGAAAGAGGTGCCCCTTCTGGAAGTGTGGTGGGGGCCGGATAAATGGCCTCAGGGGGCCGCATGCAGCCCGCGGGCCGTAGTTTGGGGACCCCTGATTTATAGGCTCCGACAGTGAGAGAGTCCGTGTTCCTGGAGCCTCTCTCCTAGTCTTTCCTTCCTCAATTAGTAGCCTGATAATCCAGCTATGGGGTTGCTGCTGCCTCTGCCTGGATAGTTAGAGGCTCAAGGAGCTGGCAACTCCCCACTCTATTCCCACTCAGCACAGGGCTCTGGGTAAGGCTCAGTCAGTCAGAGCTGCTAGCATAATCAGGTGGGGCTTCCACCCACTCAAAGACCTCTGGCTCTGCCACTCTGTCCGGTAACACGGGCGGGCGCCCACTCCTGGGATGCTTGGAGGAAACTCTCGCTCACTATCTGTGTGTGCAGACCAGGATATCAGGCTGGCAGTCTCACACTCTGAGTGAGACCCCCACCCACACGGAAAAGTTCCAGCGTTAGAATTGCTCTTGCTCCCTCCCCGTGCGCGGCTTTTTCAGGGCATTGGGGCAGCCCAAGATTCCGCTTTCTGCCCACACAAAGGCCCCTGACTCTGCCTCTCTGTGGGGTTACACAAGTGCCCACCGCTGAGGCACTCGGAGGAATCTCTCACCCACTATCTGCGCGCACCGACCAGGAGATCGGGGAAAATGGCTGCCCCACTTGTCTTTCTTTGTTTGGGTTTGGCGCAAGTGTTAGCTTGTATTGACTGGGTTGCCACAGGCACAGTTTTTCCTCGGCTTGGATCTCCGTGCCACAGCCTGGTTCGGCCATTTGTGCCACAGCCTGGATCTATTCACCTCCTTTGCCTGCCTCAGTTTCTATATTCTCAGTTCCCAGTGAAAGCAGCCCTATTTAGGTTAGTGAGGAAGGTGGAGCATTTCTTACTCCCTATTTCCTTCGGGGTTTGATTATATATTTAGCCAATTTTTCGCTCGACCATACCTTCAGGTGTATTGCGAAACATCTGGAGGCTCCAAGGATAGGTTTTTCTGTTTCTGGTTGAAGATCTTGTTGAGTTTTGGGGGAGATTTATCGGTATCGCTTCTTACCGTGCCATTACTGTGATGTCATCTCTATATGTTTTTTTTTTAAGTGAAAAGTTGTGAGACTGAGATAGAATTAAAACTAATTTTTATTTTCTTTTTATCTTAGTGTGAAATAATTACTTTCAAATTGATATTGAGGTTTATTTTAACTTTTTGTTTTTAGGCTTTTTTTTAATGGGAGAAATGTCTGTGTTTTGATGCTATTGACTTCTTTGCTCTTTTTGCGGCTCTGGGCTGGGGAGCTGATCATTTGTGTTGAAATATTTGATAAAACTAAGCTCTTCTCTGGTATTTTGTATCCTTGTGGTTCAGGTGGGCAATTCATAGCTTGTTTTATCCAAATCTAAACTAAACTAAACGTCCTAATCTAAACTACCTAAACTACCTCTCCTCCTCCCTTTGCTACTTGGTTTTGTGACTCTGGCGACCCTTATTTTTCCTTCTGGAGTAGCAGCCACCTTTTCTCACCCTCACAGTGTGAAGGGAATTTTACTTTTTTTTCAAATTACAAGATCTTTGACTGCTGTGCATATTTACCAGTGCTCCCATTTTATAATTTATCCCACAAATATTTCTACAGACACTGAGTTTTATGTTCTCAGCTTCTTTGAGAACTTCTTTTTTTAAATGCAGGGTTTTTTTAATTATTTTTTTTTCTTTGACTCATTGTGCTTTGGTTTCCTGACCAGGTTACCTCCCAACTGCTCTGTGCAACTGACTCAGATCCATTCTCTTGTCTGTACTCATCACTTTTGGGCTAAGGTGGCTCTGAAAAGTGCCTTCATTCTGCTTCTGCTTTCTCCTGCTCTCATCCCTGAGATCATCTCTGCAGGCTTCCTTCATCAACCTCCCTGGGGCCCTCATTTCTGTCTCTAGTCGAAATGTCTGTCTCTCATCTCTTTATGTCCTCTATTCTACTGCTAATCCTTAATCTAATCATTTTAGCCTTTGATGTGGACCTTCCCTGATACATGTTTTTACTTTAAAAACCATGTTTCACTACTTGACTCCTGAAAGGGGAGCAGAGCTTTCTGACTCGTGCTCTTTTTTAGGCATAATCAGTTATAGAAGAAACAGTTTAACCTCTGAAAATAAAGTACTAAAATAAAAAAACATCAATTAGCATTCCCTCTAATACAAATATGTATATATTTTTTTTAAAAAAGCAATTTGTATTTTTCTGAAGTAAGAAGCGAGGAGGCAGATTCCCACCAGGGGGCGATGCTCTGGCCATCTGGGGTGTTGCTCTGTTGCAACCAGAGCCATTCTAATGCCTGAGGCAGAGGCCATGGAGCCATCCTCAGCGCCCGGGCCAACTTTGCTCCAGTGGAGACTTGGCTGCGGGAGGGGAAGAGAGATAGAGAGGAAGTAGAGGGGGAGGGGTGGAGAAGCAGATGGTCACTTCTTCTGTGTGCCCTGGCCAGAAATTGAACCCGGGACTTCCACACGCCAGGCCAATACTCTACTGCTGAGCCAACCGGCCAGGGCAACAACTAATTTTTTAATCATCACATTTTTATTGAGAATTCATTGGTGCATAGCTATACATATACACGGGTGCTTGCTCACTGCATAAAGTACTTCATAGCATACTTATAAACTTCAGTGTTCCATATCTCATTTGATAAGAAATTACAGCATTTTGGTTATGATACACTCAAAAGAAACACAGGTCATTTATCGCAACTCTCTAATTTCACACACCAGAAAAGTAAAATCCAAGATAAATTGGGAGACTAAACAGGGCATTTTTGAAAAGAGCAAGTTATCCCTGATCAACTAAGAAAAGAAATAAAAGGTTTTGTGACATAGCATTTCCATCTCTGCAATCATAAGGGATAATTGGACATGTGTGAAAGAAGTATTTGAAAATAGGTAATAAATCAAAACATTGTTTGTAATAGTAATAAACAAATAAACAAGAAATATCTTCAATACCTAGCAGTTGATGATTGGCTATGTAAATTTTGACTCACATATACCATAAACCACCATGAAGTCATTAAACATGTTTACTATGCATTTATAACAATAAATACATATTGTTGAATGAAAAAAACCATGTTGCAGGCCATAAATATAATATGATCGTTATTCTGTGAAATTATATATGTATGCATATATATAGTCACCAAAAGGAGGTCTCTTGGTGATGAACTTTTCGTTGACTTAAAAATTTCTGTGTCGCCTGACCTGGCAGTGGCACAGTGGATAGAGCATCAGACTGGGATGCAGAGGACCCAGGTTCAAGACCCCGAGGTTGCCAGTTTGAGTGCAGGTTCACCTGGTTTGAGCAAAAGCTCACCAGCTTGGACCCAAGGTCGCTGGCTCAAGCAAGGGGTTACTTGGTCTGCTGAAGGCCCATGGTCAAGGCAATATGTGAAAGCAATCAATGAACAACTAAGGTCTCACAATGAAAAACTGATGATTGATGCTTCTCATCTCTCTCCATTCCTGTCTGTCTGTCCCTATCTATCCCTCTCTCTGATTCTCTCTGTCCCTATAAAAAAAAATTCTGTCTTTCATCTCTTCTTTATACTTTTCTACATTGCTTGTATATTTAGCCAATACTGTTTTTACAATTAGCCAATATTGTTTTTAAGCCAAAAAATCCAATTATTTTGTAAATTACACGGCCAACTTTAATTTTTGGTTGTTCATTTTATATTTGCCTATGAAAATATCAAACAGTGTTTGCTTTCTATTAGGTAACATGGCATTCATGCTAGAGATAATATGTAATGTGTGTATGGTCTAAAGAATGATAATAATATAGATACCTGTGCACCCATAATCCAGCTTAAGGAAACCAAGTCTTTGGAAACCCTATTCCTCTAATCAAGTCTATCCTTCTCCCGTAACCACTCCTAAATTTGTCTTTGACATTCCTTTACTTTATAGTTTTAATGACATGTTTGTGTTCAGTTCGTTATGCCACAACTTGGGTTACCATAGTGCACATTAGTTCATATGCAAGTCACATTGTTTTTATGAGATTTTTCTCACTCATAAATGTTACTTACCATTGAAGAACAGGAGCTGATTACCAAGTACACTACCTCAGCGGAATGCAGCAGCTGTGAAAGTCTGTACATGAAGTTCACCCACTTCAAGTTCTTTCTCTGTCACTGTGGCCTTGTGTGCAGCCTGGGAAATGCTTATTATGCAGTTCTTCTTGACTTTGGGCATTTTCTCTCATGAGAGCTTCCTCAGCCCTTCCTTAAACCCTGTCCTAAGAAACTATCTTCCTCTTTTCTGTAAGATAAATTCTTATATTTTTAATGGTATATATTTATTACAAATGTAAAGTATCTTAATTATCCTGTTTTATTAGGATTTTTATTGGTGGGGTTTTTTTAAAATATTTGGTTACAAAGTTATGCAGGATTTTTTTTGTTTTTGGTATTCTTTCCCATAGTAAAACAGCCCATGATTTTGTTACTTTCAATGAATATTTTGCAAAATGAAAGCTTTTTTTTTTTTGGTATTTTTCTGAAGCTGGAAACGGGGAGAGACAGACTCCCACATGCGCCCAACCGGGATCCACCAGGCACGCCCACCAGGGGGCGATGCTCTGCCCCTCCGGGGCATCACTCTGTTGCGACCAGAGCCACTCCAGCGCCTGGGACAGAAGCCAAGAAGCCATCCCGCTGGGCTCCAATGGAGCCTCGCTGTGGGAGGGGAAGAGAGAGACAGAGAGGAAAGAGAGGGGGAGGGGTGGAGAAGCAGATGGGTGCTTCTCCTGTGTTCCCTGGCCGGAAATCGAACCCAGGACTTCTGCCCGCCAGGCCGACGCTCTACCATTGAGCCAACCGGCCAGGGCCGAGAGCATTTTTTAAAACACATGTATTACATTATATCACAAACACCTGTATCTCCAAACAATGCAGTGTTTAATTTGCATTGTTTTGAGTTTTATACAAATGGAGTTATGTTTTTTTGCATTCATCTACAATGTGCATTGTATTTTTAGAATAATCCAGGTTAATGACTATAGCTGTGGTTCATTCATTTCTACTGCTGTATAGAATTCTATTGTATGAGCAAACCAAATTTATTTATTCTCCTTTTGATCAGCAATTGGTATTTGCAGTTTCCTTGCTGTTATAAAAAATGTTGTTATGAACATATTTGTACATGACTTCCTGGCACATATGCAAGAGTCCTAGGGCATTCTACCAAGGGGTAAAAGTGCTGGGCTTAAGGTTTGCAATCTTCATGTTCATTAGGCAGTGCAAAGTGGACTTCCAAAGTGTTTTACCAGTTTAAACCTCCACCATTAGTGTATTAGAGCTCTTATTTATCCACATCCTTGCCAAGAATTGAGTTACTGCCAGACTATTATGGCTTTAATTTGACTACAAATGAGTTATGTGTTTTCCTTGTCTATTCATACTATTTTTCTCTTGATGTCTTTTGCCCATTGTTTTTCCATTGGGAAGTTTCTATTTTTCCTTCAATAGGAATGCCATATTTTCCAGATACTACTCCTTTTCCAGTTACGTTGCTGCAGTTACCCCTTTCAGTTTGTAGCTTATCTTTTCACTTTGTAGGATCTTTTCACAAACATTAGTTCTTAGTTTAGTGTAGTCAAATTTATCTTTTAATATTTATTTTTTAATATTTGTGCTTTTTTTACTTGTTTAAGAATCTTTCCATACTCAAGGTTACAAAGACATTCTATATTTTCTTATGAATTAAAAAGTTTTGCCTATCACATTTAAATCTTCAAGCTATTTGCAATTGAGTATGGGTCTAAATTAATTTTTTCCCTGACATGGTCATCCAGTTTTCTAAATACTGTTACTGATAGTCCACCCTTTCTCCCATCAATACACAATGCCATCTGCCAATTGTCAAGCTTCTGCATACATATGCGTCTGTTTCTGGGCTCTGTGTTCTTCACTGTGTGTCTTCCCTGCTATTACCATCTCAGTCAAACATATTGTTGTGGCAGCTGGTAGAGTGAGTCTCCTTTCCATGTTCTTCTTCAGGAGTATTGACTAGTCTCACTCTTTTGCTCATCCATATAAATTTTAAAATTAACTTGTCAACTTGTGTGCATACAAAACACAAACACACACACATATCTCCTGTTGAGTGTATGTGCACACACAAACACACACATACCTGTTGAGATTATTTTTTGAATTGCAGTGAAGGGATGACATCATAACTATTGAGTCTTCCTATTCATGAACACAGTAGAATTCATTTTTTAAATTTTTTAATGTCTTTTGATAACATTTGAAATTTGCTTTATAAATCTTTAGTTTACTCTATTATTGAGAAAATTAAATATTTATATTATAAATTGAAACCTATTTATAAAGTTTATATATTCTGTTATTGATGATTAATAGAAAAGCAGTAGACTTTTGTAACTATATATCTGGCAGATTTATTAAATTCTCTTATTGATTCTCACTATTTGTACATAGA
This sequence comes from Saccopteryx bilineata, assembly GCF_036850765.1. NCBI lineage: Eukaryota > Metazoa > Chordata > Mammalia > Chiroptera > Emballonuridae > Saccopteryx > Saccopteryx bilineata. The sequence goes on from NC_089497.1 coordinate 51,538,317, forward strand.
GGATAAGATTATCATGTTGTATATAATTAATCATAATTTTATTTTTATTTTCTAAGCCTTATACTTCTGATATCTTTTCATTATGTTACTAAATTGACTAAAACCTCTGGGAAAATGTTGAAGAGACGTGATGATGGAGTGTCTTTGTTCGTTCCTGGTTTTGAAGGGAGGGCTTTTATCCCTGATCATTAAATACAGTGTTTGGCCCCTCTGGCACCCAGCTGCCATGAGTTCCCGACCCGACTTTTCTCATACTTGACTGGGAAATGCTCAACTTGAGTTTAGCCTTGGAGGAGAGAGGCAAAAATTGCATGCCTTACATCCAGATTACTTAGACTAAAGACTAAATGACAGAGGAAAAGCTCCTCTTGTGTGGTCCACCCTCAGTCACTGGAGTTTGACATTAGATTTTGAGGCCCAAGCCCCAGCTAGTCTTCTCTGTACTTGCATTTTCCTCTGAAACCTTGATAGCAAGATTTGGGTAGTTCCAAATCCCCAGCCAAAACCCAGCTCCTAAAGGAGTAGGTGGGTATTGGAGTCACACAGGGCTGGGCTCCACCCCAGAGTTAATGATTCAGCAGGTCTGGGTGGGGCCTGATCATTTACATGTCTGAGAAGTTCCCAAGTGATGCTGCTGGTCCTCAAATCACCCTTTGAAAAACACTGTCCTAATACTGTCTCCTTAAAACATCCCAACAGCGGATAGGCCAGAGACTAAGTAACAAAATTACTAAAGTACCTGAGAAGGAAGGAAGAAGATTGCAAGGAGTGACAGCAGTGAGTACCACCCCTGAAGAGTGACAGGTGGCCACCTTCAAACATGGGCAAATGGAGAGGGAAACAGGGGAAAATGGTAGATTCAGGATAGAACAATGGCAGGAACTCATGGGAAGTATGACAGGAGACCACAAATAAACAAGTATATCAGGTGAGGATGTTTATTCAGTCTGCATCCCACAAAGAACACAGAGGGAAGGATGAAGTGAGACCTGTGTACCTTTGGGGAAGGGAAGTGACCTAAGTGACAGTTCCTTGTGAAGATCTGTTCCACATAGATCTGTTCCTCATGAGCCTCTGCCAGGTAAGACAGCAGCTACTAGATAAACCAGAAACCTAAGCCACAGTAAGTAAGAGAATTAATACAAAATTCCTATTAAGCAGATAAACAGGATTTATTCTTCAAGAAGAAATGAAAAGAGGAGGTACTACAAGCAGACAAGTCCTAAAGTTACGTTCATCACTGCCGGAGCTGCGACTCCTGCCGGCTAGTCTTTGAACTGGGCTCAGGACCAGCAAGGTGGGACTGAAGAGTCACACAAGGAAGAGGAGGTTGAGGGCGTTGCCCTGCTGGCTGGAAAGCAACACCAGGGGTGCCAGGGAGAGCCAATAGCTACCTCTGCACTTGGGGCTGGAATCATATGATACTTTTTGATACTGGTGTCTTTACCCCTCAACAGTGTAAATAAGGAGCTAATAAAAAATAAGAAGGGTATAAGTTCTCCATTTCACTTCTATACCTTCTGCCAACCACGTGCCTGTCAAGGGCTAGCTGGCTTTCTGGGACATCATGTCTTAGAGTTGACTCTAGCTTAGATCGTAGTTCACATACAACGTATTAGAGCTGGAAAGAACAGTAGAGGAGATCATCACTGGTCCAGCTGGGCCCATTCAGCAGGAGTGACCTGCCAGATGTCAACTAGAGTAACTGTTCATTTACTTTATTCCACGTATTTGTTATTAGGACTGCTTGATTCAATTAATTGACTTATTAAAACATATCAATTGGGCCCTGGCCGGTTGGCTCAGCGGTAGAGCGTCGGCCTAGTGTGCGGAGGACCCGGGTTCGATTCCCGGCCAGGGCACACAGGAGAAGCACCCATTTGCTTCTCCACCCCTCCGCGGCACCTTCCTCTCTGTCTCTCTCTTCCCCTCCCGCAGCCGAGGCTCCATTGGAGCAAAGATGGCCCGGGCGCTGGGGATGGCTCTGTGACCTTTGCCCCAGGCGCTAGAGTGGCTCTGGTCGCAACATGGCTACGCCCAGGATGGGCAGAGCATCGCCCCCTGGTGGGCGTGCCGGGTGGATCCCGGTCGGGCGCATGCGGGAGTCTGTCTGACTGTCTCTCCCTGTTTCCAGCTTCAGAAATATGCAAAAAACAAACAAAAAAAAACATATCAATTGGTATACCCACATTCATGCTATAAAATCTGTAAAACATGCCTCAGATTTACATAAATGTTGCTTCTGGGTAGACTCAAACAGCTTCTTCTGTGTAAGTGTATAAAAATCAATAAGATTACATTCCTAGGAAGGGTTTTGCTCCCAAAATAGCTACAATTTTCAAGCAAGTTGCTTTGTTGTTCTGTGATTCACTGACTCTTATGAGACTAGAGGTAAAAGAACTTTAAGTTTCAAGACAAAGCCTGGCCTGTGGTGGCGCAGTGGATAAAGCGTCAACCTGGAACGTTGCTGGTTCAAATCCCTGGGCTTGCCTGGTCAAGGCACATATGGGAATGGATGCTTCCTGCTCCTCCCCTCCTTCTCTCTCTTTCTCTCTCTCTCTCTCTCTTCTCTCTAAAATGAATAAAATCTAAAAAACAAGTTTCGAGAGAAAAAGGTTACAATATAAATTCAAGATGGTTGTTAGAATTGGGGAGTCTTCCAGTGGGACGTGAGGATCTCTTGTCCGCACTCCCCCAGGGCTGGATGGATGCCCTCTCCGCTTCACTCCCACCTGACCTTCCAGCCTCTTTCTGAACACTTTTACACTCTCACTTTGGGAGACATGTATGCCCATTGTCGCATAATCCTAATTGTCATAGGACATTTTTCTTATCCTGTGTTAGAAATGTAAGGCACTGTTGTACAATTCTGATGGTTAGAAAACCCTTCCTTACATCACACCAAAATCTGTTTCCCTGGAACTTCTGCCTGTCTTCCCAGTCCCATTCTCCATACCCTGCCTAGAAAGAAATACGAGACCTCTATCAGTAGTCTGAAAATCTCAGTTATGACCTGACCAAGAGTTCTTTTCTCTAGGCACATTCTCAGGGTTAGTTCCCACAATTGTTTCCTTCTTGTGGCTTCATTTCCAAGCTTTTATTGTACTGTTTGCTTTCTCTGGACATAGGTCAGCTTGTCTGGATCCCATTTTCTAAGACTGAAATATACATATACTTGGGGACCACACTACATGTGAAGTCTAGGCCAAGTGCTCTTAAGTCCTTCTGGTCCTTGTTAACAACCCACTGCTTAAGCAGTCACCTGACCCTGTGGCTCATATATTGCTTATAAATACTATAGATCTTTCTTTCTTTCTTTCTCTCTCTCTCTCTCTCTCTCTCTCTCTCTCTCTCTCTTTCTTTCTTTCTCTTTTAATATTTTGGATGCAGTTGCTAAGTCAGTGTCAAAAACATCTACCAGAATTACTGAAATCAATACTGATCTTTTTTCCTGCCATGTAGACACCCAGAGCAAAGAGGGGTCAAAGATACTCTAGGATGACTTGATGAAGCTGGCTCCTAACACTTTCAGCTGTGGTTTCTAAAGGGCCCAAACCCTCCACTTGAAGATATCATTCTCATTTCTTTCATGTGGTCTTCCCTCCTGATCAGAATCTTCCAGTTGTCCTGGATCTATATTCATGCATTGTCTGCCCATATTTACCTACTCAACACTTGATGCTGTGTCATCCCTTCTTCTTGAAGACTCCAAGGTGTATTTCCTTCCTTCCTTCCTTCCTTCCTTCCTTCCTTCCTTCCTTCCTTCCTTCCTTCCTTCCTTCCTTCCTTCCTTCCTTCTTTTCTTTCTTTCTTTCTTTCTCCTATCTTTCTTTCTTTCTTTTTCTTTTTAGTGAGAGACAGACAGACAAGAAGGGAGAGAGATGAGAAGCATCAACTTATAGTTTCAGCCCTTTAGTTGTTCATTGGTTGCTTTCTCATACTTTCTGAGGGCATTCCAGCCAAGCCAGTGACCTTGGGCTCAAGACAGTTACCTTTATCCTCAAGCCGGCAACCATGGAATCATATCTATGGTCCCACACCGGCAACCTGGCACTCAGGCCAGCAACCTCGGAGTTTCAAACCTGAGTCCTTAGCATCTAAGACTGAACCTCTATCCACTGTGCCACTGCCTGGTCAGGCTATTTTCTTATCCCTTTGTCCCTCTGATCTTTGTCCCAGATTTTGCCTTTTGTTCTTTTAGGTTTATTGACTCCATTTTATGACTGTGCTCTCTTCTTTTTTGCTTACAGTATCCATTTAAAGATTCTTAATCAAGTCTATTTTATTCATTAAGGACTTTGATTTGTGCTGCTTCCTAAAAACAAATGCTCTATTCAGAACTTCTTTATAAAACTATGCCACAATAATTTTCTGGTACCTTAAAGTGGGGGTGCACAAGCAGTTTCAGAGCTGGAAGAGACTCCAGTTCTCCAATCTCTCATTTGCATGACTCAGACAAGAGGATGGCGACACAACATTACTGGCCTCTCTTAGCTCAGAATGTTCATAAACCTTGTAGGGATAGTGGGGCTGGGTGGGAGGGGAAAGTGGGAAAGGGGGCTGGGAACCCAACTTCAGCCCAACAGGGAAAGGTGTACCATTCAAGTAAACTCAGTTGTCGTTCACTTTGTACTTGAACTGTATAGGAATGCTTTACAGTCTAGACTCTTTTTCTTTTTCTTTTCTGTATTTTTCTGAAGTGAGAAGCGGTGAGGCAGAGAGACAGACTCCCACATGTGCCTGACCGGGATCCACCCGGCATGCCCACCAGGGGGCGATGATCTGCCCATCTGGGGCGTTGCATCCAGAGCCATTCTAGCACCTGAGGTGGAGACCATGGAGCCATTCTCGCCTGGGCCAACTTTGCTCCAATGTAGCCTTGGCTGCAGGAGGGGAAGAGAGAGAGAGAAAGGAGAGGGGAAGGGTTAAAAAGCAGATGGGCACTTCTCTTGTGTGCCCTAGCTGGGAATCGAACCCAGGATATCCACACACCAGGCTGACACTCTACCATGGACCCAACCGGCCAGGGCTTACAGTCTAATAGCTAGAATTTAGCCAAATCACTCTTGGCTGCTAAGAGTCCTTGGAATGAAAGTGACCAAAAAAAAGACCATGTCCCTTGACTAGACACGTGGCAACAAGGGCAGTAAGGCTAATTTTTTATTAGAAAGTACCCACAGCACAATATTATTTTTCACTGACTGGACTAAGGGTCACACAAAAGTTCATGATAAGTGGATAAGTGACTTGCTTTTCGTCAGAGTCATTTATTAACCTCGGGAGTGTGGAATGCATCACTGACAGACTAATCTGTGCCACTGAAAGGACATAAACCAGAGTTTGCCGGGCCACTAAGAGGGAGGGTGGCAGAGAGGAGGGAGTAGATTTATTCTTGCCTTTGCTACCATCCCAAACATGGCTGCCACACCACTGTGAACAACAGGTAACTAAAGGGTCTTTTCCTACTCATGTGAGAAAGGTGGCCCGTATTATGATTATAGTCTTCTGCTTCCGCAAGTGAACCAAGGGCACAGCTGGACAGTGAGGCTGTGGACGAGGCATAAAAATAACCCTCCTGGTTTATTTTAAACCAACATGCTGCTGTGGGCACAGCCAAATGAGTATGGCCTTTTTTAAATAAAGCCCCTCGACAAGCTTTTTATTTATTCCATGATGTTTCTGTTGCTCAAATGATTGTTAGGAAGTTGAGTAAAGAAAATACAAATACGCACAAATGATCACCATCTATATCTACAACTCAGAATTAGCTACTGGTAATATTTTGGCATATTTTTTTCCAGTATTGTTGTTCTTGAAGAGATATCTTTCTATTATTTCTCAGTAAAAGGAAACACAGCATTTATACAGATTTATATAATGTTAAAAAAAAACAAAAGGTTTTTTAGAAACATCTAAAAGTCTGTTAGTAATATTTAGTGAACATTATTGTAGGCATTTCTCTTTATATTCTATTCTTTTGAATATCATTAATTTGGGCAAAGTTTCTACTTTTGAGGAAGGATTTGATTTTTGGAAATCAGAGTTGCCAGGAGCCAGCTAAGTCTGGTAAGTAAGGTAATGATTAAGCTGAGTAACAAGATTTTGGCGCCAAGTCAGGTGTAATTGGTTTTCTTGAACAGCTCGGAAATTGGCTCCAAGAGAGGCACCCATGTCAGAAGTGTTCTGAGCCCCCAAAATAACTGCCCTCTGAGGGGCTGTCTCTGAAGGACATGAGCATGGGGATGGCAGAAGTGTTGGAAACCATAGTCTCTGGAGCTTTACCAAGGATGTGCCCTTGGAGGCCTCAGGACCTCTGTCAGGTCCTTATTCCCATGGAGCCCCTGTTTGCTCATCTCTAATGGGTGTTCATAATGTCCACTCTTCAGGAACTGTTATGAGAATCAAATTAGGTCATGGATGTGGAAGCTCTTTTGCAAACTGTCAAGCCGTATACAGCTGTCAGGCCCTACTGTTTATGTTTGTCAGATTAACCTTGTTTCCCGATGGACATACCTCCTATGGACATAAATCACTCCGTAGATGGCCATGTCCTCAAAAACATAAGGTAGGACTGTCCTGTCACCTTCCACTCTCCTCAGGCTTTATCTCTTCATGGCTGCCTTACATTGTGGTTATTATATTTGATTTTTCTAATACCCAAGTGTGGCAGGGGAAACCAGAGAAGGCTAGGGGGGCAGTTTCTGGCTCTCAGCAGCTGGGAAGTGAGGGTGAATGATTTCAGTCTTGGATGTCGATTTTGGAATTTTACAAGGATCTGATCAATTCACTGTTTACCTGAAATTTATTTTAACATTTGAAACTTATCAACTCCTCTTTCACAGAACAATGGAATCTGAGATCTAGAAGATTTCTTAGGCGTTCCCACGGTGCGTTAAAAATAAGGAAAGGGGAGAAAGATTTAAAATTATAGTTATCTCATCTATAAAAAATGAGGTAATAACTCTCCCATCCTAATAAGTGGTTGGAAGCACTAGTACAGTCTAGCACAAAAAAGTGCTAAATAAATGTTAGCTATTATTTTGAAAAGAAGCATTTTTGTTTGTTTGTTTTTGTTTTGTTTTCTGTGACTACTTATATGGTCTATTAACACCAACATCTGCAGAAACCAACTTCTAAACACAGGATAAGAAAACTTGAACATTGACATTCTTCAATTTTGTGACTCTGCAGTATGGAAACCATACACACTACAAACAGCTGCAAAAGGTGTCTTTTGGGAGAAAATAGAGTGATAAAGAAAAATAAGGATTTTTCTAACCCAATCCAGTCCTAGGCAGGTGGAGGGCACAGAGTCGCCATTTGCCACCTGGAGGATTGCCCACTTTCTCTTCCCCCACTACCCACCGGGGGCTGGGAAGGGTAGGTAGGCTGCTGCTTGAGACAATCTTAGGTAGAAAACAAGATGAAAATGCCACTTGGGTAAACAATAAGTTCTTTACTCTGCCAGTATAAATCCTGGAATTTATAGATCTGTAAGTTAGAAAGATGTCATTGTATATGCCATCAGTGACTTTTGACACATGAAAGAGTCCTTCATCAATAATGAGCTACTGTTACTCACACATAATTTATAGATATAATTTCATTATGTGGAATGCTTTTTTATTTGCATTCATTCATTCAACATATATCCATTGAATGTTTACCGTACATAAGGCATTGTGCCATTCACTGGAGATGCAGCAGTGAACCAAATAGCCCTCATCCCATGGAGCTTTGTTTTGAATATTTGTTTTAAGTGCAATTCTGGGAAAGTATACCTCTATGAAGTCATGTAACTGAGTGGACTCAATCTTGTGTAGATAGAAGGGTAGTGGGCAGAGAGGATTTAGGGCAAGTTTTCTTAAGTAAATTAATTGGGAGGGAGCCAGAAAAAGATCAGGACTAATGTAGCGAAGAGTGAGGAGAAGCAGACTCTTGGTGGAAGGAACAACAGAGGTCAAGGTCTTGAAGCTGGGAGGAACAGAACATAGTCACAGCTGGAGTAGTGACAGTGATGGGTCGTGGACCAAAAAATAAGGTTGGAGGCTGAAGGGCACTAAACCAGGCAGGGGCTTGCTGATCATGATAAGAATCATGGCCTTGACCCTCACAGCAGAGAAGCCATTGAAATGATTTAAACAATAACATGAAATGACCAGATTTATGATTCAAAAATCACTCCCAGTGCAAGGAGAAGAATGGATTGGATTGGAATGAATGCAGGGAGACGATGTAAGGGACTAGTATAGCAAAGCACATGAGGTTGATAGTAGCTTAACCCAGGGGTCCCCAAACTATGGCCCGCGGGCCACATGCGGCCCCCTTAGGCCATTTATCCGGCCCCAGCCGCACTTCTGGAAGGGTACCTCTTTCATTGGTGGTCAATGAAAGGAGCATAGTTCCCATTGAAATATTGGTCAGTTTGTTGATTTAAATTTACTTGTTCTTTATTTTAAATATTGTATTTGTTCCCATTTTGTTTTTTTTACTTTAAAATAAGATATAGGACATAATAGTGAAACTAAGAGACATTGATAAGAGTGTGGTGGTTACTGGGGGGAGGGGGGAATGGGAGAGGGATAGGGGGTGGGGAGGGGCACAAAGAAAACAAGATAGAAGGTGACAGAGGACAATCTGACTTTGGGTGGTGGGTATGCAACATAATTGAATGACAAGATAACCTGGACTTGTTATCTTTGAATATATGTATCCTGATTTATTGATGTCACCCCATTAAAAAAATAAAATTAAAAAAATAAAATAAAATAAGATATGTGCAGTGTGCATAGGAATTTGTTCATAGTTTTTTTTATAGTCCGGCCCTCCAACGGTCTGAGGGACAGTGAACTGGCCCCCTGTGTAAAAAGTTTGGGGACCCCTGGCTTAACCTAAGGTGGCAGTGGTGGAGCTGGAAAGAAGTGGAAAAAATAAAAAGTTATTTAAGAGGGAAAATCTACAGGATCTCATGGTGAAAACTGGATGTCAGAGGTAGAACAGAGGGAGGTGTAATAATCATTCATTCAGCAAATATTTATTGGACTCCTGTTAAACTCTAGATCCTCTGCTAAGTACTGCAGATTCAGCTCAGGATAAGACGGACAGGTCCCTGCCCTCAAAGGATTACAATCTAGGTTTGGAGTTAGAGAGTTGATAATAAATTAATAAACATAAAAACAACCATATGCTTGCATTTGCAAGTTACAATTACATGTTATAGAGTATGTGATTACAGATTAATGGTATAAGAAAAATAAACGAGTTTCAGATAACTAGGGGGAGGGCAGACTTTTGATAGGGTAGTTAAGAAAGATCTACCTATGGAAGTGCCATTTAAGGTCCTGCCTAAGGATAAGAAGGAGGCAGCCAGGAGAAGAGCTAGTGGGAGAGCATTCCAGGTACAGGTAACAGGTAGGTCAAAGAGCTTGGTGTGTTTCAGGAACAGGTAGGAGACTAGGATGGCTGAAAATAATGAGCAAAGGGGGAGTCATACAAAATGTGGTTAGAGAGACAGAACATTTGTATGTCATATTAAGATTTTTGGATTTTTTTCTCTTCTTTGCATAGCAACTATAATAATCTCATGTGTGTTTAAGGGATTGTTCTAACTGCTATGTAACAAACCAGGGAATTGGTTTGGGGGAAGGAACGATCATTTCAGAGCAAGAGTAAAAGCAAGGAGATCAGTTAGAAGCCTATTATTTAAGTGATAGAAGATGATGGCTTGAATTAAGGGTGTGTAAGTGAATCAGGGAGAAGTAGGCAGATATCAGGTGGACAGGTGTGTTTTAAGATAAATTCACCTGGCTTCATTTAAGATCTAAATGGCTCTTGAAGTAGTCATGGCGAGATTCATTTGCAGAGGTTGATGTCCCGGTGTAACCTACCTACAGAAGCAGAATCTACGCTTCATCTCTGGAGTCCAAGCAAGGGTGGGCTGCAATTGTACAGGTTCCGAAGAGCAGGCTGTTGGCATTAGGGAGATCCAGCTCCACTGAAGAATCAGAGGCCCAAACCTGGCACCGGGATAAATGGGATCAGGGTTTACCAAGTCACAGCAGAGTTACCAAAGTCACACCAGCCCAGAATGAGGGGGGAATATGTTGATCTAGTTCTCCACAAGTGTTTCCTTTCTGGAGCCAGAGATGGAAACTAGTTCAAACCCCAGTCAAAGGTGGAGGTTAGTGTGGCAAAGCCATCAGTTAAAGGTGAGAGAGATGGAGCCATTCCACCTATGACACCAGTTTGATGAAACATCTGGTGGATGATTTAGATATTTGAGATCTATTTGTAGAATAGCAAATAGAATGATCCCAATGTTCTTTAGCTATTTGTAACTTAGATAATAGGAGTCCCTGCCTTGTATACATGGCTTGATCCAGAGCATAAGACCTTTTAGTAGCCTTGCTAAGAGCATACTAACCTTCCTAATACAATCTTTTTGTTTCTCTAGCATCACAATAGCATAGTGCACATATGTATATACACATGATGAATCAACCATGATATGTGGCAACGGGGGTGTGAGTAGTGGCTACCTCAATGCTCATTAACTTGAAGGACAATAAGCATCTTCATGTTGTGAATTACTACAAAGTAAAGAATAAGTAAAACTAATCTAAAGTGATAGATATCATCATAGCTGGGGTGTAGTTGACTGTGAGGAAGCATGAAGGAACATTCTGGGGTATTTTGAATGTTTTATGACCTGATCTGGGTGGTGGTGACATGGATGTTGTATATTTATAAAAATTCATCACGTTTGTCCTTTTACTTGTTGTGGACTTTGTTATATGTAAGTTATACCTCTATAAAAATGTATTTTGTAAAAGAGACAGAGAAAGAGAAGAAACACCTGATCCCGAAGTACACAAGACAATGGATGGTCTATTCTGCTGTGAGTCACAAAGAGTAGCAATGTGTCTCCTCCTGAAGCTTGTTTGCATTTAACCACTCCTTCTTGTTCCAATCTCGATCCTCAGCCAATGCTAAATGCTACCCAGAAACATGTTTTTAAAATGCTGCCAAGTTATGACAATGAGCCAAGAGCCAGTGAAGTGTCAGGTTGTACTGATCATTTCCACACCTTGGGGATCCAGTGTGACACAGACTGAAATCTGATAGAGAAGTTCGGAGCAGCATCCCTGTTAGGCATCACCAGCATCCCTGATGACCACAGTTAACCACAAATGAATTAAATAAATCACAGAACGTTAAAGACTCACGGCACTTTGAACTTGAGATCCAGGAGAAGAGAAAAAAAATAAGAACAAGAAAATTAACAGAATGACATTATTTTGATCTTCTTAAGCTTCTACTTCATTTGCTGGGTTCTTATCTCGGAGATTCTACAATGCACATCTGACCATTAAAGGTCTGGTAAGTCCTGCTGCAAAGAGACACATTTAGTTTTATTTAACACAATGATTTCATATATATGTAAGCAAGAACACTTTGGGGCATTCTCCTTTAAGACTATCATTCATTTTCTTTCTCATCCCTCTTTTTCTTGGAGAATCATCCATCTTCACTGTTTCAGCTGCCATCTTGGTGCTGAAGTCTTTCTTGTCTTCACCCTAGCCCCAGTCTCTCCCCATCCCAACTCCAGGACATTCCCCACCCATAGTAAATCTTTACCTAAATGGTCCACAGTGGGGCAGAGTGAGGATCTACAAGGCTCTCGAATTCATTAATCTTTCATTCAACAGATATGAAGAATGAACCTGATGGAATGGACAAGTCTCTATTTCTGTAGTTTTATTAAGCCACCTTGAGAATTGAAACCTGAACTCAATCTTTTAAAAAAGATTCAGAATTTTTAGTGATCTATTGCAGCTAGAAAGACAGTAATAATAAAACAACAACAACAACAGAAATCTCCAGTACACCAGGGAAATCTTCTGGGAACAATCCAACTTAGGTTTAAGTTCTTCGTCCGTCATTTATTACAGTGTGACTTGGCCAAGTTGCTTTACCTTTTAGATTCTCACCAAGTTCATCTTGTGAGTAGAGGAAACATGGAGATTGTTCGGAGGACTTAAGGAAAGCTATGGCAAATATAAACTATCTTTTACCTTTTATTCACCTCTCTCTTATTTGTCCTTTTAACTCCCACTTCCTTTCAGATCCGTTAAGCTAGCACATTCTCCACAGACACCTGAATCCACATCTATTCAAAGCCCTCCTTCCTGCTCCAGACACAGTAACTGAGAATTCTACCACCAAAGGGAGAACTGGCTGGCTGATTTCTTTCAGGATTGAGGTGGGATTGGTCTTTGTCTGGGATAGCTTCTAAAAGACAACAGCACTATTTCAAAGTAGATTCTACAAAGTGAGATCATGGGGACCGGAAGAGTCCCTTGGGAGGCCTTCCCAGCTGGAGGACACTTTGTCATGACCCTTGGTTTTCTCATTTACTAAGTAATTCCCAAAGCCCCCACCAGCTCTCCTAGTCTAGGTACACAGGGTATGTGCATACACTGCCCTGCCGCCTTCCCACACCACTTGCCCATAAGAGATTCAGGAAGCAGGGAGAATTACTGTTGAGCACATTACTGCATCATTTTTTTAAAGAAAGAAATTTTTTTCTAAGGTCATTTAAACAACCTTAGAGGTGGCCATGTCAAAGTAACTTGTCCTTCCTGAGGACAAGACATGTATACCTATAAGGGATACTAGCAGTCTGAGGAAGGAATGGATTAGAATGGTCAGTGGAGAACATTCAATCAGGAACCTGAAATCTGGTTCCAGCTGAGGCTTTGCCATTACTGATATTGGGCAAATCACTTAATCCCCTGAATCTTAGGTAACTTTGTTGTTGCTATTGTTTGCTTTCAGCATCATGGACCTAACACTAGAAATCTCTTCCCTGTCTAGCTCACAGGGATGTTAATGCTTCATTTTTCTTTCTATGGCTATTCACATTTTTAAAACAAATTTGTTTCATGGTACATGCTGTTCTGGAAGTTTGTTTTTAATTTATTTAACAGTATATCATTAGCATTGTCCTATGTTATTAGTTTTAGTACATGTGTTTTTTTGTTTTTTTGTTTATTTTTTTCTGAAGCTGGAAACGGGGATACACAGTCAGACAGACTACCGCATGCACCCGATCGGGATCCACCCGGCACGCCCACCAGGGGGCGACACTTTGCCCACCAGAGGGTGATGCTCTGCCTCTCCGGGGTGTCACTCTGTCGTGACCAGAGCCACTCTAGCGCCTGGGGCAGAGGCCAAGGAGCCATCCCCAGCGCCCGGGCCATCTTTGCTCCAATGGAGCCTCGCTGCGGGAGGGGAAGAGAGAGACACAGAGGAGGGCGCTTCTCCTCTGTGCCCTGGCCGGGAATCGAACCCAGGACCCCTGCACGCCAGGCCGACGCTCTACCACTGAGCCAACCGGCCAGGGCTAGTACATGTTTTTAAGGATGCCACAGCCTTCCGTTATGAGGCTGACCCATCTTTGCATGCTAATCCTCACTTGTTGGACATGGAGTTTCATCATTCGCCATCTAATTACTGTTGCCAGGTGCAGAGAAAAGGAAGGAATCTGGGCTCCTCGAATCGAGATCACACCTCTTGTTTTGTAGTTACAGAGACCTGCATGTCCCTGGCTGGGATTCAAACCCTGAAAACAAGAGGGACTTAATGGTCACTTAGAAGAGAAGAAGGAGCTATGTGTCCTTATTGGGTGGGGACTGATATGTCAGACAGTTTTACATGTGTTAGAACAACAGTGCTGTGAGGTAAGGTCATCCCCTAGCAAGGGTTGCAATGAACCCGTGCTCACAGCTACCAGGTTGAGAGGGGAGTGACTGAGAGAGGCCAGAGCCCCCACTGTGTCACCCCCTTCTGTGCCTTCACTTACTCTACTCTGCCCACCAGGTGTCCTCCTGTCCACACCCTCCATCCCCCAGTGCCCACTCCTCTCAAACGCATCCCTCAGATACCTGCTGATTTATCTTTTCTGTAATTCTCAGTCACAGAAATTTAGCATTTTATTATAAACAATCTAGCTCTCAGATTCTTGGGGTCAGCACAGTTCGTTTCCATAGCCTTGCCTATGTGCAATCAAGTCCCTACAAGGTAAGAGAACTCCTTTTCTGAAATTAGTGTGAAATTTTAATAATCCCATAACACTAGGAAGATCCTCTATGCTAAGAGTATATTTTATTGTAAAGTCTTAAATTTAAAATATACATTTTAGTCTGCCAAACACTGTTTGCCAGCCTCTAAACGTTTCTCCTTCGCCTTCAACCCACCTTCAAAATCAGGACACACATTAGAAGCAAAATTTCCTGCTTTCCTACAGGAGTGAACATATGGGGTTTATTTGCATTTTTATGAAGGTGCCTTCCCTGTTTATTTAATAACAGCTGGGGCAGTGAGCAGGGCCCCTGGGAATCTAGATTCTCTGCCTGTAAACAGTTGGCAACTAAAATGAGGGAGTGAGCTGGGAGACTTCTGAAATCCTTCCCAAATTTAAAGTTCCGTGCATTTGGACATATTTTATGTTACGGGATGGATCTTTCCTTTGTGATTTATGGTACTTTGTAAAAGTTTGCACACTAAAAACTAAAAATAAGAAGCCTTCCATTCCTGACCTAACTTCCAGCGGATGAAGGAACATTCACGCCCCAGCCTAGCACTGCCCCAGCCCAGCCACGGACTTAGGCGAGCCCTCCCTCTCTCTGAGCCTCATTTCTCCCATTTGTAAGTGCTGGACTTTAAACTAAACTTGTTCTGAGATGCCTTCTTCAGTCATAACTGGATTCTAATTAGGTATTCATTCTACTCAGAGTGTGTCTCTGGTCTTAAGTTATCAGTAAGCCCTCAAATGGGAGGGGATCCTCCCAGCCCAGCGTCGACCGCAGGGGCCGTGGTTCGGGGCATTCTCCCACGTGGAACAGGAAAGCCCACAGGCCGCGCCCCCTCGCCAAGGCCAGAGAGGGCCTCCCTTTAGCCCCATGCATTACAAGTCAAACAACCTCTCTTCCCTGCTGACGCCACCGCCGGGCTGGGGCTGAAAATCTACCTGCGATCTTTCTGCTCCAGCTGCGGATGCGGGTGCGTGGATGCGGTGGGTCAGACAGAAGGCTGCGCAGGAGTGGCGGGGCTGCTGACACGGAGAAAGGAGCCCGCTCCCAGGGCATTCTCGGCCCTGAGCCCCAAGGGGTGGGCGGGAGGGGTGAGACCTCACCTGGACTAGGCCGGGAGAATGGACAGGCAGAATGGCCACTTCTAAGCCCACCCCTCTACTGACTCTCCACCTGTATGGGGACTTTGAAAGACCCACCTAACCCTGTGGCCCAGCTCGACCATCGTACAGATGAGGAAACCAGAGCCCAGAGACAGGCAGCAGCTCGTCCCGAAGGGGAGTGGCAGAGCCAGACGAGGACCATGGTCTCCTGCCCCCTTCTAGTCCTTTGTCTCCTCCACCTCCTTTCTGCAGCCACAGGGCTTTCTCTTGGTTGTTTCACAAAAATGCTTCCAAACTGTCGCACTGACCTGTCAGACTGAGACATAAAGGTGGGAGATGTGCTCACTTGAAACCGAAACCCACTACCCCTACTGACTCTCCAGCATACACCCCTCGCTTGGCCTGCTTGCCCTCAGAGCCTCTGCAGCTTTCCGCGTGCCTTCCTCTGGCAGGCGGTTGCCTTCGAGACATCAGAAAACGTCCCAGTCTTGATCCTATTTATAAAAGTGTGTCACACAGGCCATCTCACCCTTGGGACAGGATGCTTACTGCATCTCAGCGTGTACTATTTCTTTAAGCTAGCAGTCGGTGGCTGGTCTGGCGTCTGTCCCAGTCCTGTCTCATCATCATACACTTGCTGTTTGAAGGTAGCTCTGCTGTGGGTGAGCTAACCCAGGTGCATTCTGGAACCAAAGGGAGATAACGAGGGACTGTTCTAAGTTTAAGAAGGGGGATAGGGCGTCACTACCACCATGTTAAGAACTAAAGTTTATTGAGTATTTACTATGTGTCAGGATCTATGCTACGTTCCCACAAGTGTTATTTTAATATAATGCTTACATCAACCCTGCTGTTGTTACTCCCGTGCTGCAGATGTGGAAGCAGAGGCACAGAAATTGAACGACGTGCCCAAGTCACCAAGTATAGTAGTACTTAACCAAAGCAGAGGTTTGTACTCCGTGTTCATCCAGACCCTCTGCCTTCAGCTGTTATGCCCCGTTGCCTCTCAGGAGGGAATACACATTCTGGTGTGAGGAAACTGGGCATCTATTCTTACTTCACCTCTGTGTGCGGGTCACATAATTGCTTTTCAGACCCATGAAACACCTGAAACAAATAGAATTATGGAAAGATATGCATTTCTCTGGGAAGAGCAGCCATAGTTTTCATCAGGATCTCAGAGCAATCCATAGGCTCTCCTCCACCCCCAAATATTCAATATATAAACTCTCTGGACTGTCTCATCTTTACAGCTTTTTGAATGCCAAATAGTCTAGTCTACATTCTCTTCTAACATTTTAAATAATGATGCAATAGCAACTTCGGACTCCAGGACCCCTTTCTGGTTCAGGGGTGCAAAGGGCTCCCGGCTGCCGCTGGCCTTTCCAGCACACCCGCATGTCCAGATAGTGATCACAGGAAGAAAGCCATTGGACGGGATCATCAGATTCATCCTGCACCTACGTGCAACACCTCAGCATTTTTCCTTCAGCCTACTGTATTCTTGACTTGCAAGCAGGCTTTATATAGACACCTCAAGTAAAGATTGCAAAACCTTTTTTTGGTTGTACTATAAAAAGAATTCTTGTGGTGGAGCTGCCACTGGGCTTGTGTGAAGCATCCATTCATTATCAAGCATCAGCAGTGTCCTGAGTGTACAGCAGTCAACAAGATAGACTAGAACCCTGACTGCAGGGAGACTCAGAGAGACAGTGGCAAGGAGGTTCTAGGAAGATGCATAAACCACTAGGAGAGTGAGGTCTGGAGTGTCCTTGAGAGGTGCGAAGATTTGAGCCAATCCCTGCAGGGTCAGTAAGAATGAGTTAAGTAAGAGGAGCAGGCCAGAGGGGGGGGGGAGAGCATTCCAAGCAGAGGAAACAGCAGTGGGAAGGGCCTGAAACAGTCAAGACCCCGGCCCGTTAGAGGACCTGAGGGATGGCGGGATGGCGTGCAGAAGGACGGACAGTGATATAGGCTCTCCCTACCCCTACGGACGGGGCTGCTGAAGGAGTAGGGCCAGCTATGCAGGGCTCCCAGAGTCAGAGACATGGGTTCCAGCACCAGCTGGGACAACTGACTGCATGTAACTTCTCTGATTTCCTATGTCTTTAACTTAAACCTTAAAGGTTTGAACTACATGGTTCCTAAAGTCCTCTCTGGCTCCACTATCCCGTGACTTCAAAGAAGGTGAAGTGGTCGGGGAGAAAGAGAAAACTGGCCCCTGATATCTGGGAATGGGGTGGTACTGTTAGTGAGGCCCTGGCGTTTCCTGTTGAACATAAGCAATTTCACAGAATATCAGCATCAAACAAGGCCTCTCTGTGACTGTTCTGGACAAAGACAAAAATATCACTCCACAATTGTGTTTGAACCCAGACAAAAGAACATCAACATTGTTCAAACCACAAACATGATGAAACATCCACTTATCTGGCTCAGATGACTACTGCTTCTTTACAGCTCAGCCTCACTCTAGTCTTCCTTCCTTCTAGACAAGATTTCCTAAGACACCAAATTATAGAATGACCCTGCTTTCTTAGGACTTCCCCCCAAATCACCTCATATAGGCCCTACCACTCTAAGTCCTTTCTAACCTCTCTGAGATAGCTCGTCCGTCTACTTCTCCGCAGTGCGTGACAACCCCAACTTGTTTTCCCGCAGTGTTCCTGGAGCTGGGTTGGACTTGGGCCATGCAAGTGCATGACTGGCTTTAACAAGCAGGACCTCACGTTTCACACCCTCACTCCTCACCCTAGTTCCCAGCCTGTCCTGGTGGCCCGTGGCTGCAGGCATTGACATCAGCACCCTCCGCTTGTGATGCTCTCCTCTGATCTCACCAGAGACTCTGCTGGCTCGGGACCTCGGGTGTTGGGGGAGTGGAGCCGTGAAGTGGAAGAAGAGAATAAGGAAGGAAATGCAAGGGGACAATTTCACAAGGAAGCATGCTTCCATTCAATGATGAGGGAGCAGACTTAAAACTATCTCCAGAGCAAACATTTCTCCCCTCACATAAAGGACCAGGCTTTCTCCTTTCAGGATTTTCTCCTTCACACCCAGCATGGGCCACTGGGGAGGTAATAGTGTTTCTATTTCCCAGACAAACCACACCAATCATACTTTCCCTTAAAGCCATCTTCACGGGGAGGCAACTGGCTCCCAGAGAGGTGATTCATTTGGCAGTATTGAAGGGGGCAAAAATTGTTACTGCTGGGACTTCAGCTTCTCAGCTTGGACTTCCCATCCTTAGCTAAAGTGTTTTCACTTGAGGAGGGAGTATCCCTATCACACAACCCACTCTATTCTGTTTGTGTGAGGAAATGGTTAACAAACATGACCCGTGATTTCTCCTGAGGGAAGAAGTGACCTGTTTCTCTGGCCATAAGACAGACTCTTGGGGCCCTGGCCCCTTAGCTCAGTGGTAGAGCGTTGGCCAGCATGTGGATGTCCTGAGTGCGATCCTCAGTCAGGGCACACAGCAGAAGTGACCATTTGCTTCTCCATCCCTCCCCCTCATCTCTCTTCCCCTCCTACAGCCATACCTCAATTGGTTTGAGTGCACCAGACCTGGGCACTGAGGATGGTTTCGTGGAGCCTCCACTTCAGGTGCTAGGAATGGGTAGGTTGTGAGGGACCTATGCTGTGCCAAATGGGCAGAGCATAGGTCCCAGGCAGGGGTTGCCAGGTGAATCCTGGTTGGGTGCATGCAGGAGTTTGGCTCTCCATTTTCCCTCCTCTCACTTGGAAAAGAAGAAAAGAAAAAAAAAGACTCTTGGACTCATTCTTCTGGTGGAGAGGCTAGTGGAATCAGCTGCCATTGCTCACACTGCGCTCATCACTGTTTCCTAAGCTGTCAGTGTACAGTCTTGGCAAAAGCAGAGTCTTCTCCACGTTCAGTTTAATGCAATGGTTAGCCAAGTTTCTCTGTAAAGGGTCAAATAGCAAATATTTTAGGCTTTGTGGGCTAGACAATCTCTGTTATAAGGACTCAGATCTGCCCTTGTAGCCCAAATGGAACCATAGATAGATAATATGCAAGTGAATGGGCATGCCAGTATGTCAATAAAACTTTATTTTTAAAAACAAGTGGGCCAAACTTGGTCCACAGGAGGGCCATAGTTTGCCAACCAACCCCTGGTCTAACGTAATCAAAGCACGGGCACAGCTGAATAAGAATGGGAATGATAACCTTTCCCATAACTTATGAAGAGCTTATTTCTCATAAGAGGGACTGGGAGAAGACTTAAAATCAGTTTGGAAACTTTAGGGAAAGTAGAGTGGGAAAAGGGAAGTAGAGTGGAAAAAGCTCTTTTTAAAACCTCAAGTAGCCTCTTTTTACCCTGACCAGTGTTGTTGTTTTTTAAGGTTTTATTTATTCA
The DNA here is from genome assembly GCF_036850765.1 of Saccopteryx bilineata. Lineage (NCBI taxonomy): Eukaryota > Metazoa > Chordata > Mammalia > Chiroptera > Emballonuridae > Saccopteryx > Saccopteryx bilineata. The sequence continues at coordinate 51,557,889 of NC_089497.1, forward strand.
TTATAGAGAGGGGGGAGAGAGAGAGAGAGGGAGAAAGGAGGAGGAGCAGAAAGCATCAACTCCCATATGTGCCTTGACCAGGCAAGCCCAGGGTTTTGAACCGGCAACTTCAGCTGTTTCCAGGTTACCCTGACCAGTTTTTTAGGAGCCACTCACTAGTTTGGGGGCCAGCAGAGAGACACAGAGCTCACTTGATAGCCACAGATTGCAGAATGTTCAGAATCATTCTAGCTCCTGAAGAAGAGACCTTTCTGAGCCTCTAGGACAGGGGTCCCCAAACCTTTTACACAGGGGGCTAGTTCACTGTCCCTCAGACCGTTGGAGGGCCGGACTATAAAAAAACTATGAACAAATCCCTATGCACACTGCACATATCTTATTTTAAAGTAAAAAAACAAAATGGGAACAAATACAATATTTAAAATAAAGAACAAGTAAATTTAAATCAACAAACTGACCAGTATTTCAATGGGAACTATGGGCCTGCTTTTAGCTAATGAGATGGTCAATGTCTGGTTTCATATTTGTCACTGCTAGCCGTAACAAGTGATATGACGTGCTTCTGGAGCTGGAGCCGTGACGCGTGCGTCCTGTGTCACCAGAAGTAGTACTGTACGTGAGTGACGCTGCGCTTTGCTGACCTCTCACTGACCACCAGTGAAAGAGGTGCCCCTTCCGGAAGTGCGGCAGGGGCCAGATAAATGGCCTCAGGGGGCCGCATGTGGCCCACAGGCCATAGTTTGGGGACCCTTGCCCTAGGATTTCCAGAGACAACAGAAGAAACAGGGGGTGCTATACAGAGGGGCTTATGAAGGTGACTTCTAATGGCCAGATGTAAACAGGATCCTGGACCTTCCCATCTGGGGTGAATGCACTTGTCATGAGGAATATATGTCCATTCTGTAAATTTGAAAAAGGAATTTAATAATGAAATATTTAGTTTAAAACTAGAGCTCTCAACACTCTTCCAGGGAAAGATAGAGGAGAATGGTAACCAGATAGGTAAATCCCCTCCACTTGGTTGGGAGAGAACGTGAGAAGTGGCTGATCTCAGTTCATGGCCATTTTTCTAGTTCACAGATCATGCATATTGATTACAGTTTCGTAAAATTACTCTGAATATAGAGCAATAATTTCTGAACTGTGTTTTCTGAAATACTAGTGTCATAATTATTGCATGAGAGATTTCAGGGAAATTGAAGACTGAATTGGCATTGACAGGAAACTTGTATATCTATCTGTTCCAAGGTAATGCTGCTTTGCTAGGTTATGCTTGGTTTTTAAAAAAAAAGTCATCGTGTTGGGCTCTCTCTCACTCTTCCCCAACCCCCTCTCTCAAGTCAATGGAAAAAAAATTTTTTTAAGTTATATGGTTGGAAGAAAAGGTACATTTTTAAATAGTCTTAAACAGATTTTTCAGAGCCAAGAATAGACCAACAACTCGAGCCAATGCAGATAAAAGAGTTATTCAATAGTCTAACAGTAGTTCTCAAAACTTGAGGGTACAGGCGCTGGCCAGTTGGCTTAGTGGTAGAGCATCAGCCCAGTGTGTGGAAATCCAGGGTTCGATTCCGGGTCAGGGCACACAGGAGAAGCACCCATCTGCTTCTCCGCCCTTCCCCCTCTCCTTCCTCTTTATCTCTCTCTTCCTCTCCCACAGTCAAGGCTCCATTTGAGCAAAGTTGGCCCCGGGCACTGAGGATGGCTCCATGGCCTCCACCTCAGATGCTAGAATGGCTCCAGCCGAAATGGAGAAATGCCCCAGATGGGCAGAGCATTGCCTCCTGGTGAGCATGCCTGGTGGATCCCAGTTGGGCGCATAAGGGAGTCTGTCTGACTGCCTCCCCGCTTCTAACTTTTGAAAAATATTTAAAAGAAAAAAAACAAATCCAAAAAACAACAACAAAAAAAAAACTTGAGCGTACTTTAGATTCACCCACAGTACTTGTCAAAACCCAGGCTGGTTGGCCCCATCCCCAGAGTATCTCATTAAGTAGATCAGGGTGGGACTTGAGAATTTGCATTTCTAACAAGTTCCCAGGTGATGCTGCTGCTGCTGATGGTCCAGGGACCTCACTTTGAGACCCACTGCCCTACACTTAGCCCAGTGCCTGACAGATATGAAACTCCTTATACAGTAACATTCCATCTGCTTGAGCGTTAGTTACCACATTTTGGAAATCTATTGGATGGGTTTTCACCATGTGTGAGGATTAATCACACCATGTGTGTTGGATAATCCAGCATCAAAGTCAGTCTTTATTTGGGGAAGGTTTCTTTCTTTGAGACAGTCTTCCTCCAGAGCAGCTGCAGGTGTTATTAGCGATGGAGCACTCTCATTGCGCTCCTGCATGTAGCAGGTTCCAGGATTTATTTTTTAAAGGTGGTTCGTGATCCTCCTGTGCAAAGGTGAAGAGGCCAGTTAATAAAACAATAAATATTTCCTCACAGGGAGACATGGTACTTCAAAACTAGGAATAATATTCAAAATTAACTTAACAGGGGGCCATAGTTCTTCAGAAAAAAGATCAGCTTGAACAATTATGATGTGACATATTTGGGGATTAAAAAAATACAAATACAGGTTCTGAAAGGACTGCTTTAGCAAATGTATATTAGGAAAACAAGGAGAGCCTAGACGACTAGAATGTGGATGTGAGTCAGCCACATGATGATATTATAGACAGAAGGCAACAAATATATCCTAAGATCTGTCACGTAAGGGCTGGAACACGGTGCCTTTCAACCTCAGGTCAGTCACAGGCATGTACTGAATTTTCATTAGCATCTCTGAAAAGTAATGTGGATAACTTAGGAAGATTTCATGGGATATTAACATATATCTCTAGAAATACATTTAAAAAGCAGAAAGCCTGACCTGTGGTGGCGCAATGGATAAAGCGTCAACCTGGAAATGCTGAGGTTGCTGGTTTGAAACCCCGGGCTTGCCTGGTCAAGGCACATATGGGAGTTGATGCTTCCAGCTTCTCCCCCCCTTCTCTCTCTCTGTCTCTCCCTCTCCTCTCTAAAAATGAATAAATTAAAAAATTTAAAAAAATTTAAAAAAGCAGAAAGGCCAGAAAGAAATTTGAGTTGTTAAGTTTGGAAAAAAATGAAAATAACTCCATTCTACCTTTAAATAAATGAGAGTTTTCTGCCTCTGGTCTTTCTTTGCAGAGGTTAACTAAGCAAGAGGTAATATATTTTTTTAAAATATATGTGATTTTAATTAACTGTGAGGAAAATCTTCTTTACAACAAAATGATAAAACACTGGATGTATGTCAGTTTGGGCCTTGGAAATCTGCAAGAAGCTAATAGCAGTTATCCATTTTAAGTGTGTGTAGAATTTCACAGAGCTCTTCCATGTGGCCCTGGAGCAAATTTGAAGGAAAGAATTGCCATATTATTGAAATAGCTCAAATGTTCATCAATGGAAATTGAATAACATGATATATTCACACAGGGGAATACAGCAATCAAATGATGAATTATAATAACATACAACAATATAGATAAATCTTATAACATAATATTAAGTGAAAAAAGTCTATACACAGTATGATATTCTTTCATAAAGTTTATAACAACTAAAAATTGTTAATATATTTTTAAGATACAATATAACCATATAAAAGAAAAATAAGAGATGACTACAGTGAAAATGACTGACAGTATGAAGGGTAGGCAAGAATATGGATCTGTGGAAATTCACACATACTGCTTATGGGAAGAGAAATTAGTTACAACCATTTAAAATATGTTTTGGCAGTATCTACTAAAGCTAAATGCACAAACTCTACAACTCAGCAATTCCACTTCTAAGTATAAACTCAACATATATTCAACGAAAGACATATTCAAAAAATATTCATAGCAGCACTATTCATTAAAATCCCAGAGTGTTCATTAATAGAGTTAATGGATAGATAATGTGTGATATAATCATATACAAATACTATACAACAGTGAGAAAAAACAAGCACAACAACATAGATGAACATAATGTTGGACAAAAGAAGTCAGGAACAAAAGAGTATATAATTCATAATTCCATGTATATAAAGTTCAAAAACACAGAGAACTGATTTGTGATGGCAACGGTCAGGCTACTGGCTACCTCAGGTGAGTGTCATGACTGAGAGGAGGCATGAGTGCGGCCCCTGTGGTTCTGATAGTTTTTTAATCTGGATGCCAGTTACATGAATGTGTTTATATTGTGAAAATTTACTTATCACACATCTGATATCTTATACTTTAATTAAAAGTTTATTTCAAGAGAGAAAGAAAGAAGTGAGATAGAAAAAAGAAGGTAAAAATAAGAAAAACAAAAAGGATGGAAGATATATAGAAGGAGCCAGCATATTTTTCAAAATATATTTCAAAGAATATATAGTATGACTAGATGGCAAAATATTAGTCAATCTTTTTGCAATGCTTTTCCTTTGTATGTAATGTTTATGTCTATTTATATAACGATCTTTTGAAATAACATTTAACGGTAACATTTTTTTTTACTTAAAAAGCAATACATGTTTATTTTTTCATTTCAAAAAACAAAATAAGGAAGAAATTCAGTATTCCATTTCTGAGACCTAACCACTCTTACATCCTGATGTGTATCCTCTTAGTCCTAATTATGATTTTAAAAAGTCTTAAATCAGGGGAGGAGGGTGTGGAGCAGGGGTCCCCAAACTACGGCCCGGGAGCCACATGCGGCCCCCTGAGGCCATTTATCCGGCCCCTGCCGCACTTCCAAATGGGGCACCTCTTTCATTGGTGGTCAGTGAGAGGAGCATAGTTCCCATTGAAATACTGGTCAGTTTGTTGATTTAAATTTACTTGTTCTTTATTTTAAATATTGTATTTGTTCCCGTTTTGTTTTTTTACTTTAAAATAAGATATGTGCAGTGTGCATAGGGATTTGTTCATAGTTTTTTTTATAGTCCGGCCCTCCAATGGTTTGAAGGACAGTGAACTGGCCCCCTGTGTAAAAAGTTTGGGGGCCCCTGGTGTGGAGGAAAGCAAAAAGTGATGAACATGCGGGTTAGGATGATGGTTTCTGGTGGGAGAGGCAGGAGAACAGGATGCAAGAGGGGGAATGTACAGGTAGAGTACTACTGATGTTCTTTGTTTCAGATGGTAGATTCTCAAGTATTAATTTATTTTAAAAAATAATTATTATATATCAATTATTTTAAATTTGAAAATATCTCTAAAATGCTAAAGAATCAATGAAGAATAAATTTAAGTAACAAAAAGAACTCAGTGAGGTAACCGGTTATACAAAATCAATAGCTTTCATAGACATAAGCAATAACCAGCTAGAGGACATAATAGTAAAGAAAACCCTATTTTATTTTATAATAGTAAGAAAAATGATTAAATACTTAGGAATAAATTTGACACAAATATGCAAAACCTATAAGAGGAAACGCTGCCGAAAGACACAAAATTAGTATCGAACAAAAGGAAAAGCATCGCTGTTTTCGAATAGGACATCTCAACATCTTAAAGATGTCAATGTAAGAAAATCTCAATAAAAATATCTCCACACTCCTTTTCATGGAGCTAGTCAAGTTGAGGCTAAAGTTCATGAGGAAAAACAAACATGCAGGATTAGCCAGGAACACACAAAGAAATAAAAACTACAAAGGTGAACTAGTCCTACCAGGTACTAAACCATACTGTAAGCCTCCATAATTAAAACGGGGTGCTACTTCCACAAGCCTAGACATACAGATCAGCAGAGTAGAAGAGAAAGTCCCAAATCAGATCTAAATAAATTTGTAAATAATAAAGGTGACATCTTAAATTGCAGAAGCAAAGACAGGCTTTTTAAAGAAATGTTGCTGGAACAACTAGACAGCCACTTGGAAAAAAGAAAAAATTAGACCCATATCTCACACTGTACACAAAAATAAACTCTGTACTAATCAGGAAACTAAATGTAAAACAAATTAGAGATAAAATAATTTAATAAATTGAACTAGAAGAAAAACATGATGAATTCCTCTATAAACTCAAAGTAGGGAAAAGCTTTCTAACACTGACTCAAAATCCAAAGGCAATAAAAAAAGGAATTTATTAATTTAACTACATAAAAATTGTTTTTAATTGCATGGAAAAATAAAGACAAAGAACTGCCAGATTAGAAGAAAACTTTTGTAGCATATATCACATATTAAGGGCTAATATCCATAGTACATAAGGAACTCTTAAAATGTGAGGAGAAAAGGAGCAAAACTCTGATAGAAAAATTGGAAAAGAGAAGAACAGGAAATAAATAAATATATACATAAATGAAAATAACAGTAAAGAAATAAATGTGGACCAGGCATGGATCAATGATGGGGATCAACCAAGGAGTTTGATTAATTCAGTTTTGTGTATCTGAGGTCCAGTTAAAACTATAAGAATTTCCATAATAGGTTTTATATTATAATTGAAATTAAGTTTAGTCTTCTGGAGACCTAAAATGATATTATTAAGACACACAAGGGTGCACTGACAAATCAGAAAAAAAGAGAAAGAAAATGGCTTCTTATCCATTGTTAAACCTCACTCAAATTTTTCAATGAGTTCCTAATTCCAACTCCTACACATGAGAAGCTTGGCCACCATGATGCAAATGTTGGTGTTAGAAGGTTTCAGTGTGAACCAGATAAACTTTCCAGTGGCCTCTACCTCTGAAGTTCTCTTTTTCAGATTGATTACCTGGTGTCCCAGATCAGTCTGCTTAAATCTACCCACTCAGTTAATGAGGCAAAGAATGGCTTTCTCAAACACCTTCCTCCTAGTTACATAGAAAGTTATCCCTGGGGGAGACATTTACTGTCCTCAGAAAAACTCCAGATTTATGAATTTGTTTGTCTCTGTGTTTTCACAGTATCATTATTTATGAAAATGAAAGCTTTCATAGGGTGAGGAAATTGGGGTGAAATAAGAGCAGGAAGAAATGGAATACCATGAGAAATATTAAAATGCAAAAATGCACACTTGTGGCTTCTGTCTTAGCTAGAACTGGGCGACGGATTTGGCTTGCAGCTTCTTAATGTTCAGAGCAGAGAAGGAAACAGGAAACAGAAGATTCATAATGCCTATAAAATGATCTGGGCCAAAAAGCCCAGTATTTCCGTTAGAGCAGAAATACATCCCAGTGGTATGCTGGAGCGAGCAGGCTTCTACTGACAAAAGTTAAATATCAAGGATTTTTGCAAGGTGGTTGTTAAACCATGGTAGTTGGGAATCCTCCGTGGTGGGAGTATTAAGCAAACACTACAAACCAAGGTGCTTTTTCCTTAAATTTTGTTTGTTTTGTTTTCAAAGAGCTGGTTTACTAGCACACCATTGCATGTTCCATTGGTCATTGTAGGGGACACTATACAAGGCCAGATTTGCTGCAAGTAAGAGGGAGAAAGGCTTGGTGTGCAAGCTTGTGGGGTGTCGCAGAAACATCCCTCGAGAGAAGAGAAAGGGAATATATGCCGAAGACCAGAGGATGACTGGAGTTCACATTAGCGTTCACCTACACACCTCAGTCCTTCATTCTTTCCAATACCACCCCGTAGAATTGTATACCTGAGCTTATAAAAAATGCTATGCCCAGTGAGGGTCAGATCTATCTCCCCACCTAAAACAGTATCCAAAGAAACTGGAAGAGGCTCAGGTGAAGGATTTTATGCTTTCCACTAGGTCATGACTCCCCAAGCCTATGTTCACAGCATTGGGACAAGTGTCCTTTGGCGGGCAGGGGGTGAAAGCGTTTGATGCCAAAATAAATTTGTGAATGAGCCTGTCACAGTTAAGCAGTTGTCTTCACGCAGGACTTCTCAGAGCCTTTAGGAGGCGAATGTGCCCTGTGGCAGAGAGTGCACACCCATTCCCAAATTTATTTTGCCCTGGAACACTTTGTGGGGGGCACGTTCTGGGACACCAAACTGAAAATAAACCACGCAGGGCTCCTTGGCGACTCGAAAGCGATATCAGGACATTATTCCACAGAAATGTTTCTTGTCAGACTTGAAGCTCTGGTATTTTTCTTTATAATAACGTGACTTGCATGTCTTTGCTTCTCACCTGAAGCGTTTCGTTAAGCCTGCGGGTGTCCACACGTCCATCAGTAGAGCTTATTTAAGGAAAACGTTTCAGGACAGCGTATTTCTTACCTCGTGGCCTGAGTCACCAGGAGCTCACTCAGTCCTGCCATGGAACACAGGCATTGGCCACATCAAAGCCCCAAAGCCACCATACATTTCAGCTCACAAAATTCTGGAGCAGAGAATGCACATTTCATCATTCTCTAACCTTGAATCTTACCCCCACCCCTCAAATCCCATTTTATTTCTTTTCTCCTTTTTCCATCTTTCTCCTTAAGATAGCCTCATAGACTCCTAAAATGGTTTATTGTGTGTTCACACTGCACACATGCTTTCATTCATTTAATCATTTAGGGAGCCCCTCCACGCTCCAGGGCACAAATGAGACAGAGCTGGCTCTGTCCTCAAGGAGCTCAGAGTACAACATTCACGAGTGTTTGTTTCCTCTCCTACTCATCTACTTTATTTGTTTTGTCTCGGCTGTTTCTCCCCACTTTGCTGGGTGCCCCATGCTCCGCCCCACCCTGGTTCATCCTTTCTCCTCCCTTCCACGACAGCTTTTTCCAATGACTAACAGGAACCCAGCTCAGCTGGTTTTTATCACGCTCCTGTCCTTGCATTTTTCCAACTCAATTAAGCCATTACCGAGGCTAAATGAGGCATGGACTCTCCGAAAGTCACACCTGTTGTCAGGGAGATGGAGACTAAGGACCTGTGCCGCTGGCAGTGGACGGCAAGCAGGGCCAGAGGGAGGTAGTGGAGTATGATCGGCATGTTGTGTCCCCACAGTGCTGAAAGAGGGCCCTCATTTTAAACAAGAAATCCCAGCCTGACCTGTGGTGGCGCAGTGGATAAAGCGTCGACCTGGAAATGCTGAGGTCACCGGTTTGAAACCCTGGGCTTGCCTGGTCAAGGCACATATGGGAGTTGATGCTTCCAGCTCCTCCCCCCTGTCTCTCTCTCTCTCTCCTCTCTCTCTCTCCCTCTCTCTCTCCTCACTAAAATGAATGAAAAAAAAATCCCTTGCTTTAGTACAGAGGAATGAAATTGGACACAGAACCGGAGATGGTCACATTGGTGATGACAGGTAAAATGTCCCTAATTCTTTGGCAAATGTGCAGCAGGTGTGCATTAAAACTCCTATTGTGGATGTGTGCTCAGCCAGAGGTAAAACATGTTATAACCAGAGCCCAGTACACAGATTATTGGTCGAACTTTCTCAGGGTTTTCCCTGTCTACCCCCATTAACACACAATGCAATATAAAGATTATGTATTGGAGAATTGTACACCTGAAATCTGTATAATGTTATTAAACACTGTCACCCCAATAAATTCAATAAAAATCGTATTCTTTGTGATGAGTGTGACAAAGGAGGGCAAAGATTACAGTACAGTCAACCAGAGACAAATCAGTGTACTCTCCCTACGAAGATAAAGTACCTCTATTACAAGTAAATCTTGGTTTCACCCTGGCCAGATAGCTCAGTTAGTCAGAGCATTGTCTTGAAGCATAGAGGTTGCCGGTTCACTCCCCGTTCAGGGCATATGCAGGAACAGAATATATGTTCCTGTCTCTCCCTCTCTCTCTGTTCCTCTCACTAAAATCAATAACCATTTTTTTTTTAATCTTGATTTCATAATCACCTTTTTTTCTAGGCAACCTAGGATTTTTATTTCTGCAGTCTAGGAATTATGAAATTATAGCTTTTGAGCTTGCCATGCCTCTAATTTATTGAGTGGTTTTATGTTCTGAAAGTCCATGTCTCTGTTTTCTCTAGTTGAAATGTGGTTAAAACCATTTTTCTCTAGAATTACACAATTTCCAGAAATTTTAAAGCCCAGGTGGTTTTGCTTTGATGAAAATTTAAATGTTGCAGTGTTGACTCTACCCTCGCCTTGTTATCCTCTGTTAATTTGTCCTCAGTTCTTAAACTTAGATGAGTCATCCAATTTGTTGGACAAGTGCTAAGCAGATATTTTTTGAGCATCCATTCAGTATCAGGTTCCTTGTTCGATGCTGGAGATGCAACTGGGATTATGGTGAACCTTCATGCTTATGGGGTGACCCCTTCCCTATTCTGTCTTAGAAGTGCTCAGCCAGCTCCTAGATTTTCCTGGTCATGCTTCATTCATTCATTCATTCATTCATTCACCAAATAGCTGTGGAGCATCTATTAAGTTCCAGGCATGTGCTTGATGCCAGCCTACAGTGATGAGCAAAAGAGAGAGGCCTTCCCTCAGGAAGGTTCCAGTCCCCACTTGAATTAGTTCTCTCTCCTGGCAGCCACTGGAAAGAATGTCACTCTTCCCTCTGTGTTCCCCAACCCTTAGTTCATGCCTCTTCCTAGCGTATGCTTCACTGTAAATATAATACATCTTTCTGTCACCTTTTAAGCCATGAGCACCTTGAAGATAACAATCTCAATTTTTTTCCCCTGAGTACCTTACACTTCCTGGTATCTAGCACATACAAGAGTTCCAAAAAAAATTTTAATGAATAAATAATTGTATGAATTTACAAATTCATGAACCTATGGAACCATAGTCTGCCCTGACCTTACGTCCCATGTCTCTTAGATGAGGACCCCAATGATCAATTACCTGTCAGTACTGGAACACTCATCATGATTTCAAGGACCTTTTAAACATAAAACCAGCTGGTCCATGGGTCATTTATTTTTCCAAATGTACCTGCCATTGAGATAAAGAACAAATAAATCTTTGGCTTGTGTTTACAATACCCCTTTTTGCAGAAAGGCAAATATGATTATATATGATTTAAATGAAATTAACTTATAGTAAGGAGAACAAATGAGTTTATTTGTGACTCTTGGATAGATACGGTTAATACAGCTGCAGTGAGAGAAAATATAGGAGTGGCTTAAACAAGCTAGAAGCATTCTTTTCTGTCATGTAAAAGTCCAGGAACAGCCTGCTCTGGAGGTTCTATTCCATGAGACCCTTACCTCATGCCACCATCATCCCCTAATCTAGGGCTCATGATTCAAGATGGGTTCCAGCTGTCATATCCACCTCCATGCAGCAGAAAGAAGGAAAGGGGGTGAGGAAACAAATGACAAAGGCCAATTCTCTCTTAAGCAAAGTTTCCTGGAAGCTGCCACTTCAACCTACATTGCATTGGCCAAAAGTTAGTCCTACAACCACACATAATTGTAAAAGAAGTCAAGGAAAGTAGTTTTTTTATTTTGAATAACTATCCATTCAGCTAGAAACTATTTTACTGTGGCACAAAAGGAGTATAGATATGAGGGATACAATTAGAAGTCTGCCACAGCCTGACCAGGTGGTGGTGCAGTGGATAGAGCGTCAGACTGGGATGCGGAAGGACCCAGGTTCGAGACCCCGAGGTCGCCAGCTTGAGCGCGGGCTCATCTGGCTTGAGCAAAGAGCTCACCAGCTTGGACCCAAGGTCGCTGGCTCCAGCAGGGGGTTACTCGGTCTGCTGAAGGCCACGGTCAAGGCACATGTGAGAAAGCAATCGAACAACTAAGAAGTCGCAACGCAACGAGAAACTGATGGTTGATGCTTCTCATCTCTCTCCGTTCCTGTCTGTCTGTCCCTGTCTATCTCTGCCTCTGTTAAAAAAATAAATAAATAAATAAATAAATAAATAAAAAAAAGAAGTCTGCCACAGATATTAAAACTGAAGTGTTAGTGACTATTCGGGAACTTTTACATTCTAACTATTACAGACTGAGGTGACAATAACTCCAATTGTTAATTGACTGTGTTACAATCACACTTGGTACTGCTCTGGTTGTTCATAACTAGGAGATGGGAGGACCAAGAAAGAAGAAAAAAGCTTTTGCAATAAGGAAGTTGGGGTGGGGTGATACAGCAACAAAGGAATGGAAGGGGCAAGGCAGAGTAAAAAGAGAGGGTAGAATTGACAAGACATAGTGATTGGATATTGGAGGAAAGGGAGAGGAAAGATCTAGAATTGTGCTCAGCTTTGAAAGCAAATTAGACCTTGGTAATTGGACTAAAAAGGGTAGTTTGGAGACTACATTAGGCTAGTGGAGTTAACTACTGCAAAATGACCCGAAATCTCTCCTTCATCTATCACTTCTTGCCATGAATTTTCTCTTGAATGGACTAATGAAGTTAATAAACTTCTCTAAGTAGTTAATCTTTGACAGGAAAAACTTAACAGTGACTTACCCTAGCCAGTTATAATGTTCCTTCTCCTAATTCAGTATCCTACATGGGACGCCTTAAATCTCTGAGTTCTTAAGGCATTCTTAATTCAAGTACAGTATCAGAATTTCTCACTTGAGTAAGCTATTTAGAGAATCTATTCTCCCAGCTAGAAAGTAGAGTTGGTATTGCCCTTTTTACAGTTGTGAAGTTTAAAATACATCATTGAGGACAGAGACTTGACTTGGAGTAGTGAACACACAATACAATTACAAATGATCTGTTGTGGGATTGTGCACCTGAAACCTGTATAATTTTGTCAATCAGTTTCACCCCAATAAATTCAATAAAAAGGAATAAATAAATAAATAAATAAAATACCTTGAATGTCTAAAGGACCTGATCTCATGACTGGTTCAGTAAATGTTAGTTTCTGTCTCCTTTCAAAGTCCTTTTTTTATGCATCCATACAAACATTTATTCAGTAGTTACTATTTCACGTACTATGCTAAGTCCTGGGGAGAAAAGTTTAATTTAACCATTGAAAACAAAGTTACAATTCTTTTTTCACTTCCAGGTGTTGAGGTAAATTGTGATCCTCTACACAAGGGTGCCTACTCCTGGGCTGGGAGTTCCTGAGAGCAGAGAACATGCATGTGGCCTTACCACATGTACTTATTACGTGTATGACTAAATTTATGACCAAGGTCCAAGGAATGAAGCCAAAAAAATCTAAAAGCAGGACTGGAGTTAGAAAACTAGGATGGTCATGGATGTTCAGACATTACTGGAGTCAATTCAATAAATGTTGCGTGTCTTCTGGGGTACTCCTTCCATATGGGGCTCAGTGCCGCCTTCTAGAATGGCTATTAAAGCAGGTGAGGATCTTAAGAGGCAAGGGGCAGTATATGACAATGGTTAGGAACTTAGGCTCTGGAATCAGACATTTGTGCATATAATTATCATACAAGTATGATGAATCTTTCAAGAAGAGAACAGGTGGACCTACCTGGTCTGAGGGTTCAGGGAAGGTCTTCTTGAAGAGTCCTATAAGTTGCTTACTGCACACTTAAGGTGTTAGCATAGGTAGAAATCCAATCTGTGTCCCACTATCCAGACAGCAGGTTCACCTTGGCCCAAGACATATCTGCCTCGGAAGAGTTCTTTTCTCCCTTTACATGAAGGCCCCACAATTCACCAGGCCTTCCCCATCTGCTACCCTTTAGCCATGCCTCTGAAGTTATGGAGATCTGAAAGCAAAAAGATAAGCAGATGTTTTCCAGACAAAGTTTAGGCAAAAGGACAAATAAAGGGAATAGCATGTATGAGGTCTGGGGGGTTTAAGGAAGCCTGGTGTATTTGAGGATCTGAAGAAAGTTCACTATGGCTGGAGGGTAGAGTTCAAAGGAAGACTAGCAAGAGTGATGCTAGAAAGGTACTCATTATAGTTGGCATTTTCTGTGAGTTTATCAGTTATACTGAACTAATGGGTCTTCATGCATTATTTTTTTTGAGATCACAGAGGTTAAGTGGCTTGTCCAGAGTCATATATTAGAAATAGTGGAACTGTGATTCAAAGCTAGGTTTAACTCCAGAGCCTGTGCAGCAAACCACTTGTTCCATGACATCTGAAGCTTTGCAATGGTAGGTTACAAAGGGACAAAACTGGAGGAAGGAAAGCCATTTAGGAAATAGTTGCAGAAATCCAGATAAAGAATGTTGGTGGACTTAAGATGGCTTTGGAAATGGGAAGGAATGGATGGATTCCAGAGGGATTTAGGAAGTAGAATCTACAATACTTGGTGCTTGTTTGAATATGAAGGACAATGATGAGAAGAGGGAGGAGGCAAGGATAACTTCTTGTTTTGTGTCTTTGTGGATGGCATGTTATTTGCTGAGAAAGAAAATGGTGAAAGAGACAAGTTTGGGAGAAAGATGAGTTTAGAGTCTGTCGAGTTGGAAACACCTGTTGGGACATTCAAATGGAGACATCAGTTGATGTTTGGAAGCTTGAGTTTGAAACTCAGGAGAGGCTGGGATAGTTAGCTGACATCAACATGTAATTGTTAATTGACTTACAGAATGGATAATAAAGAACATAGAGTAAATGATCTAGAGTATAGAATGAGAAGAGCAGAGTTCTTAATATCATAGCCATGTTAAAGCAGAAGGACTTTTCCCTAGATCCAGCTGGTGAGCTTTGTAGAACATAACTTGACCCTTGGTTTATCTGCATCCTTTTCAAGAACTATTCTTCAAAGGTTTATGGAGTGTCATATTACAAATTGTAACCAGAGATCTGTGATGAGAAGGCACAAAAAAAGGGGGCTACCATAATAAATAAAAAATAAGTGGCCTTTTCTGACATTGTTGTTTGATTTCAAGTCAGATTGAAACTTAAACATTACTCATTCTATATTTTCTATACGAACATATGTGCTGAAAAAAGTATCATTTATATTATTATTATTATACAAGGAATTGCCCAGTCTATGCACTATTTACCCAGAATAAATAGATTTAAATCCATTGACAACATCCGTGGAGGCCTTAGCTTATCAATGGCCTCTTTAAAATGTATCCCACATGAGCAATTAAGTTTTCTGTATCTTACATGAAGTGCCATAAAAATGAGACTCTGAGCCATGCCTTCCGCACCTGCTACCCTTCATCCTCTCTAAATAGGATTCTGAGCTTCTTCTTTTGCAGTCACCATAACAAGATGGGATTTAGACTTAGTGGAATTCATTTTTGTCTCTCTTTTCTTTTAGAAAGCATCACAGACAGTCTCTACATGGCGTGGCTTCTAAGGACTCAAGGACCATCCGCTTTACTAGTCTGCAATGAGAAGGCAGAAATGGAAATGCAAATACCACAACTTCCATTCTATTATTAATCACTCTGTAGACATGTGCCCCCACTGCAGGGAGTGAACTGCACCAAGGGGGAAGTTTTTGGGGCCCCCAAACCATCAGCATTTCTTGTCTCTTGCCCTGGAGAAAAAGCAGAATCATGGCACTTTATAGCTGCTATTTGATCCTCTTGGCATTTACATGGTACACTTCTGCCTACGGGCCTGACCAGCGAGCCCAGAAGAAAGGGGACATTATCCTTGGGGGGCTCTTTCCTATTCATTTTGGGGTAGCAGCCAAAGATCAAGACCTAAAGTCAAGACCAGAGTCTGTGGAATGTATCAGGTAAGGGAGCCTAGTCAGAATCTCTTCGCTTCTGGGTGGTTGGAGAAAAGCTGCCCCAAACCCAAAACTATTTTTTTAAACTTGGTTCTCTCTTTTCAAAAAATGGTAATTAGTAATCATGCTGAAACTTTTTTTTCTTAAGTGAGAAGTAGGGAAGCAGAGAGACAGACTCCTGCATGCACCCCGACTGGGATCCACCCAGCAAGCCCCCTATGGGGCAATGCTCTGCCCACCTGCTGCTCCATTGCTCAGCAACCAAGCTATTTTAGCAACTGAAGCAAGGCCATGGAGCCATCCTCAGTGCCCAGGGCCAACTTGCTCCAACTGAGCTGTGGCTGTGGGCGAGAAAGAGAGAGATAGAGAAAGAGAAGGGAGAAGGGAGAAGGGAAGGGTAGAGAAGCAAATGATAGCTTCTCCTGTGTGCCCTGACCAGAAATCGAACCTAGGATATCCACATGCCAGGCCAATGCTTTACCACTGAGCTAGCCATGCAGAGCCTTGCTGAAACTTATTAAAGAGTTTTTTCCAAAAGTAAAATGTCATTGATACTGAATAGAAAAATCCACAGCCTGCCCGGTTGGTCACATGACAACTGAGTCATCATTGTTCACCTGGCAGCAATGTTGCTTAATGGACCACTAAGTAGGTACCTCAATGAAAATTTATTGTAAGTCTAGCAAACCTGAATAGTAATATCTTCCATTGACCTTAAGTGCCCCAATGGTCAGTAATAACTGAGTGTTGGCTGTACCACTCTTTTTTTTATTATTTAATTTATTGTGTTTACATAGATTCTAGTGTTGCCCCGATTGCATCCCCTCTCCCCCGTCCCACTCTTATTTTTTTAAAGGATTTTAGAGTTGAAGAAAATTTCCATGGTTGGCATGATCCACGCATTTTCAAAATAAAGCCCACGGCATTTCAAAACTATTTCTGTTAAAAAGTCTTTCTTCGAGAAAGCTAAAATCCCCATGCTAACAAAGATAGAGACACACAGAATCCATCTAATTCAACTGGACTCTCCTCAGTCATTTGAAGACAGCTAACATAGCCCCTTGAATCATTTCTTTTCCAAGCCAAATAGTCTCAGTTTCTAAACAATTACTTCATAACATGATTTCCAGACCCTCACCATTCTGGTTGCCTTCCATCTGATTTATAATGACTCTTTTAGAATATGGCACTTAAAAACTAGGCACATTCTCTCAAATAGGATTTGCAGAGTGCAGTAGGCTGTATATCACCTTTTTTAATCTGGATATCGGAGACCATTACTGTACCCCAAGTCTTGACCCATCTTCTAAGAGAGAATAGCACTTTCTTTTTGAGATTTACAACTTCCAAAAGTGATCCAGCACTTTTACTTGGTCTTCCTAGTAGCTGGAAAATGAAAACTAGGATTGTTCCAGCAAAACTGGATTTCTGTTTCTGTTCTGATGAAAGCTCACAAACTAGATAACATTTTCACATTTCTTTATGAATGCAGAGGAACTTTGTGCAGAATTTCACTGATCCTGATTATATCCTTCACATAACCCATGCAGACAAATATCTTCTTTTTTGTTGTTGTATCCTGCTGGGTGGAGTCATACATGTGTCACATGTATACCTAAGACCAAACAAGAAGCTAGACCTTAAAGAATATATATCTCAATTATATTAAACAAAGATTGCAAAATTAGTTTAGCAGTGTAGATGTTTCATATAATCAAAAATTCTATAATATCTCCCAATCACTCTGCAGGTTTTAAACAAATAAATAACAGAAACAAAAATAAAATGATTAAGAGAAAGCATCACATTAAAAGTTAGATCAAGACCTTTAGGACCCTAAACAATACAGTGGGGTAGAACAGATTGTATTTCTTACCTCCTATCATAGAGTTCAAGTAGTACAGCCCACGATGTGAAGAGAGAACCTGCACAGGCATTTTGGGCAATGCTACTCTGATTCAGCACAGTTATGGAGCCCTCACTCTGAGCCAAGTCTTCGGAGAGTAAAACTATGTCACTGACCCTATTTCTCTGTGTTAATTTGCTGATTTTTCTTTAAAACAATGTTCTTTGAAAAGCAATCCATGATCACTTTTTAAAAATAAAAAGTATAAATAAACCAAAAGTATACAATTTTAGAACTCATATTCTACCACCCAGAAATAATCACTGTCTATGAACAGCCTCCCTATGCATAATATTTATTTGTTGGATTGTTTACAAAGATGAGGTCACTCATTTCTCTTTCCCCTTTAACCTTCTGGACAGTTATGGTCTAAATTGGTGACTTTACAAATCTGAGGTTATTCTTGGGCTCCCACATGATGAAGTCCTAATCTACTTTTATTTTCCCTCGTTCTTTTTCTTTTTAAATCTTTATATTATTTAAGTACCTCACATCAGCTAATTCAAATTCTTTGCTGGATGCAGCAGATACCACTGATTCATTCTGTGACTAATAACAGTCTTCACTTTCATTGCTCCCTAACTCTGTGAGGCACCATGTTGAGAATTTTGCATAATTATCTCCTCACTTGTGTCTCAAAGAACACAATGTCATGAAACCAAAAAGATACAAGAGTCAGATTCCAATCCAGTTTTGTCTAGTCCTTACTCTAAGGTAAGTGACCAGAAAGCCTTCCATTTTCTTCTATTTATTCTTTCTTCCAGATACAATTTCCGGGGGTTTCGCTGGTTACAAGCAATGATATTTGCTATAGAGGAAATAAACAGCAGCCCGGCCCTTCTTCCTAACATGACACTGGGATACAGGATATTCGACACTTGCAACACCGTCTCGAAAGCCTTGGAGGCCACCCTGAGTTTTGTGGCCCAGAATAAAATTGATTCTTTGAACCTTGATGAGTTTTGCAACTGCTCACAGCACATCCCCTCTACGATTGCCGTGGTGGGGGCGACTGGCTCCGGCATCTCCACGGCGGTGGCGAACCTGCTGGGGCTCTTCTACATTCCCCAGGTACCTGGGCCTTCTCACCTGGGCCAGCGTGGGCGGGGGTCAGGAGAAACTCTGTATACACCTTTCACTTATTTATTTTTAGACTTTGCATAAAACATTTTCCCCACAAAGTGTTTAGTTCTTTGTTTTCCACTCCATTCCTTTAGCAAATGACCTTTCTTCTGCCTTTACTAAAAGGAATGTGATCATATGATGTAAATCCAGCCTTTCAAACCCCAAATATGTTCCTAATCCTAGTCCCTTAAACATCTCTGCCTCTCAACCATCTGGTTGAAAGTTTAACTCAAAGGGAAGCAAAGCATATTTCTCACAAAACAGGAACTTATTCACTGTGTTGCACATTCTAGAAATGGAAAATATTCTTTCATTCAAAAGCTATTTATAGAGTGTGTATGAAGAAGCAGTTACCATGTAGTAACTCAGCCTAGGTGAGGGGATGTCTGCATTTTCAGTGAATTACACATTCACTGAAACAAGTGCTTTGATAAACATTTGTTTAAAGTTGCATATTTGTCCACCAAAAAAAAGAAACAGCAAACTCTAAATGTTATTTTATAGCCTGGTTTCCCCCCTTTCACTCTATAGAGCAAACCTTTTTTCACGTTAATATATATATAGATCTATGACATCCTTTATACTAGTGAAAAATTGGAAACAACCTAAATGTCCGTGGATGGAAGAATCAACTCAATTACGATACATTCCTTATTATCAATTTTTAAATTAAATTATAAAACACGTTGAATAAATTAATTTTAAATTTATTTTTTATGTCTAATAATTAAAATTTATAAAGTACCTTTGATAAATTTACATTTCTATTTTGTGAGATCTTTGCTTGGTGATAACCATTATCCCTTTATGTACACGTGACAACTGAGAAAGTCTTGTCATCATTTCCCGAACCCTTACTTCAAGGAATTAAAGGTGTTTCCCATGGGGAAGCCCTGGCTCTGTAACTTTTGGGCTAAAATGATCTAACAAAGCCCACATCAGGGAATGTATTGGGCAAGATGCAAACTTGTAAATTTGGCATATTGTGCAGTGTTATTTTCAATACACAGTTAAAATAGACTGTTGTAATGTTAGCCCATGGCCCACCAGACAATAAGATGTAATCATTATCAAGAAAGAACATGAAAGGGAAGCTTTTAATCTTTATGGTTTGAATGAAAGATATTCACCTGAATTTGAATTTTAAGAATGCTGAGAAGACGATAATGATAATCAGTCAAATCAAGGTAAGTGTATCTACAGCAGTGGTTCTCTGCCGTGGTTGCACGTTGGAATCACTTGGAGAGTTTTAAAGAGACTGATGCCTGGGTCTTACTCCCCAGGGATCCTGGTTTCATTGCCATGAGATGCAGCTTGGGCATTAGGAGTTCTGAAGGCTCCCCAGGCAATTCTAACGTACAGCAGAGTTGGGAACCGCTGCCCTGCAGGGTAGGGTCGGAGGTATTTCTATGCCGTGTATGCCACCAAGTGGATGGAACTAGCAGACCAGTTAGACTTTCTAACCCTAAGTTGTGGTTAGAACCGTTTTCTGAATCATTCATGAAATTCTCCCCTTACAATTAAAAAAAAAATTTTTTTTGTATGTCTTAAGGGTTTTGGGGGGGAAGATGGGATACAAAGTGGTGTTTACCCCCAAACTGGACAAATGTTATGAATGCATTCTTTAGGAGAAACATACACCAGGAGATGTTTTTATTATTCATTTTTATCCCTTTAAAACTCTTTTCAACCCAGTTTAAAAAAAAAGTTAGAAGTAAGCAATAATGGATGGATTTACAAAATGCTCAAGTAGGTTTTTATTTGCAAAAACCTGATTCAGAAACCCATTGGTTGGGTCTGCAAACAGAGCTCTGTTACAAACTGTAACATCTCAACAAAGTATTTAATCTATCTACCTATCTCATTAACTCCCACAATGGAGCAAGAAGGGGCTTATTCTGATTAAAGGAAAAAAATGTCAATCTCATATTATCACTTCCAAGTTCAAAGCTCTCATTTTAAAAATATATGCTTGCCCTTTAGCAAGGTTGGCCCAGTTCTCCCACAGAACAATGCCTCTCATGTTTCTGATGTAGAAACTATTCACTGATAAGAAGAAACATATTGAAAAATTCATTTTAAAACACTAAACATAGAAAACTAATTGTTTCAATTGGTAATAAATATTGAAAAAGGCATTTCCCCCAAATTTCTTTAACTTTGTATTCTTAAGAAGTTTAAAAATTTCTCTAGGAAACTGGAGAACAAGTGATATTAAACACCACTCATTACCTAGAAGAAAATATATTAACTATAAAAAATGTTTTGTTCTTCAGAAGAAATGGTCCAATAACTTGGAACTTTCTAACTGGTGAGCCAGGACACACAGGAGTGCTATAGATGGGCCAAAACCTACCAAGATATTGATCCCCTCAAAGTTTGGGATGGCGGGGTGGGGCCAAGGGTGGTCAGAGCACCCCCCACCAGGTTGGTAAGAAGATTAACCCCATCTTCTATGTTTGCCAAAATGTGAGGGAAAAAAACAAAACTGGGAACCTCTGCATTAACAAATACTTGACATGACATTCAGATACTTCTTCAGGCAATGACCTTCTACCGTAAAAGGTAAGGCTTTCTTCCCTTGGTGGCCCACATCCGTGCTCAAATGTAGAACTGGCTACATCTAAGAAAGTGGAAACACAGCAAGGCAGACTCTCCAGGGTTCCTTTTCGGCCTCTCTAGGTTTTAGAGACCCACATCAAAAGCCTGTCCAGAGGCCTCAGCCATCAACTGAAATGAACAGAGGAAAGGGCTCTGGATGGTGACTGAACCCACTGAGAAGTCAGGAGAGGAAAAGATGTTTTTCTCACTGTTTTTAATGATGTAAATCATTGTTATCATGGTGCAGGGACATTGAGCTTAATAAATCTATGGCTAATTGAGTCTAAAAGAGAAACAATTCTTAGAAATGACTACAATGGAGGGAACTTTTAGCTGAAGTATTGTGGGGAGGGTGGAGAGGGGACTGGGGGAGGGAAAAGAGTGAAGAGCTGGAGACTGGCAACAGATGGGAAGAGAGAAACTAGGCAGACTAGGAAAGGGGAACCCCTTGGGGCTCTTCTGAAGAGACAGGTTTATAACCCAGAGAGAACCTGTACCTTCCAGAAATGAGTCATGGACAAAGTGTGGTCATCACGGTAAAGGACAAGCTAAAATGCTCAGATCAGAACCTAGATCCAACAGGCAGAAGATGTGTCCATAGGTATATTATAACCAACGAGGCAGTACAGAGGAGGTTAGGAGAAACTATAACAGTGCATAAACACTCACCCTGAAAGAATGAATAGATCCTGCTATTGTTGGGTTGATTTTATGGCCGTACCCATTTTTGAAAGCAGCATCGTGAACACCCACCCACTGGGAATTAGAATGCTCCCTGCTAGACTGAGAGGTGCTTGGATGCTCACACTGGAGAGGGACAGATTCTGGTTGTCCTCACCCTTTCATCACGTCTGCAGTGAACAACAGGTTTGATAAATTATAATAATAAGTGCTTAACAAAGCCACCTCCACAGAGCCTTGAGACTCACCCAGCACCTCACTCACCCATTTATTCTGTTTTCTGTATTCTTTCCAGGTCAGTTATGCCTCCTCCAGCCGACTCCTCAGCAATAAGAATCAGTTCAAGTCCTTCCTCCGTACCATCCCCAATGATGAACACCAGGCCACCGCCATGGCAGACATTATTGAGTATTTCCGCTGGAACTGGGTGGGCACAATTGCAGCTGATGATGACTATGGCCGGCCAGGGATTGAGAAGTTCCGAGAAGAAGCTGAGGAGAGGGACATCTGCATTGACTTCAGTGAACTCATCTCCCAGTACTCCGATGAGGAAGAGATCCAGCAGGTGGTAGAGGTGATCCATAACTCTACAGCCAAAGTCATCGTCGTCTTCTCCAGTGGCCCAGACCTGGAGCCCCTCATCAAGGAGATTGTCCGGCGCAATATCACGGGCAGGATCTGGCTGGCCAGTGAGGCCTGGGCCAGCTCTTCTCTGATTGCCATGCCAGAGTACTTCCATGTGGTTGGAGGCACCATTGGATTTGCTCTGAAGGCAGGGAAGATCCCAGGTTTCCGGGAATTCTTGCAGAAAGTCCATCCCAGGAAATCTGTCCACAATGGCTTTGCCAAGGAGTTTTGGGAAGAAACATTTGACTGCCACCTCCAAGAAGGTCCTAAAGGACCTTTACCCATGGACACCTTCCTGAGAGGTCAAGAAGAAGGTAGTGGCAGGATAAGCAACAGCTCCACTGCCTTCCGACCTCTCTGTACAGGGGATGAGAATATCAACAGTGTTGAGACCCCTTACATGGATTATACACACTTACGGATATCCTACAATGTCTACTTAGCCGTCTATTCCATTGCTCATGCCCTGCAAGATATATATACCTGCTTACCTGGGAGAGGGCTCTTCACCAATGGTTCCTGTGCTGATATCAAGAAGGTTGAGGCTTGGCAGGTACATCCTTCACTTACATAGCAGATTTCTGTGTAATAAAGCAGAGTTGGGCTAATCTAAGCAAGACAAGATAAAATAGTTACCTCAAAAAGAAAGATCTAAATAAGGTCACTAAATGTAGCTGTGGATTCAAATTGACTTTTCTTTTTTTTATTTCTTTTAAGATTTTATTTATTGATTTTACAGAGAAAGGAGGGGGAGGAGCAGGAAGCATCAACTCATAGTTGCTTCACTTTAGTTATTCATTGCTTGCTTGTCATATGTGCCTTGTCCAGGCAAGTCCAGGGCCTCGAACTGGCAACCTCAGCATTCCATTCCAGGTCGACACTCTATCCACTGTGCCACCACAGGCCAGGCAAATTGCCTTTCTAACATTTCAGCAAATGACTCCTGCACAATTGATAGTAATTTAATTTGATTATCTGTTTAAAGCCTTGGATCAGCTGTTCTTTAGCCTACTGGTTCAGAATATCTGGCCCCTAAAAGTTTTTTAATATCCTGGGACAGATTTAGTATTGAGTGGAGGATGTTTTTCTACTGCTTTAAGTTAAAGATACTGTTCCCTTGTGAGTTACAAGTATTTGCTGAGTATCTATTATGTTCCATATGATAACAGACATAAAACTAGTTTTACTGTGTTTAGTCACCACCCTTGCCATTATATTACACAAAATATAATGTGCTGGGCCACCTGACAGGACAATCAAGCTTAGGACACAAGCAAATCAAGAGCACAGAAAAAGTTTGCCTTAAAAGGATTTGATGTTGGATATATCAAAAAGAAATACTGAAATAATTACAATAGAAAATAATCAGAACTTAAGTGGAATTCCAACACTTATTTTATAATTTAGTCTTGTTTTGTATTTTATAATTACACAAAGGAAAGTCATCATAATCTTTTTATTTCATAGAACTTCTGAAGATAAAAGTCGGCCCTAACATATCTTACATAGCAATTCATGTCTTGCATATATGTATCTTGATTTTTTTTAAGTGTAAGTATAGTTGGTATATAATATTATAAATATATTAGTTTCAGGTATACAACAGAGTGATCTGACATTTGTATACCTTACAATGTGATCACTACACCAAGTCTAGTAATCATCTGTCACCATAAAAACTTATTGCAGTTTATTGACTACATTCCCTTTCATCCATTCACCCACTCTCCCTCTCCTCCGGCAACCATCAGTTTGATCTCTGTTTCAATGAGTCTGCTTTTGTTGTGTTTTCTTTGTGTCTTGGTTTGGGGGGTTTTTTTAGATTTTTTTTCAGATTCCACATATAAGTGAAGCCATGCTATATTTGTCTTTTTCTGTCTGACTCATTTCACTTAGCATAATACCCTCTAGGTTCACCCATGTTGTGGCAAATGGCAAGTTTAATTCTTTTTTATCACTGAGTAATATTCTATTGTATGTAATTATATACCACATCTTCCTTATTTGAAGAAAACAAAAACAGTAATTTGAAAAGATATATGCCCTTCTATACTCATTGTAGCATTACTTACAATAGCCAAGATATGAAAGCAACCTATGCATCCATTTATAGATGAATGTACCTTGATTTTTAAAAGAGATTGTGTTTTACACTCCTTTGTACTTTCCTCAGTTCCAGACTGACCGGGGGAGAGAGTGCATGGGGGGGCGAAGGCTGAATTTGAGTTGAATGACCCAGCCTCCAGCTTCAGCTCCAGCTCCCCATTTACTAGCTGCATCTCCTTAGGCAAGCTGCTGTCTAAGACTGTTTCTTCTTCTGTAAAATAGCCCTAATCTCTAGTCTACTTTCCACCCAAGGTTCTTTTGAAGATAAAGTGAGATGATGTATGTCAAACTAATTTGTAAAGTTTTAAGCTCTAATCAGATGGTGATTACTATAGTAGGGCTTTAATATACCTCTAATTAATTAATCAATCAGGCAAAAAAATAACTAAATAGTTTTGCACACAGAACCCAATCACCATAAATCCTTGGGAAAAGATACCAAGAGAAACAAAGAACATACAATCTGTGTCAGTTATTTTAGAGATGCTCAGAGAATAAGGGGTGACTGTCTAGGCTTGGCAGAATGACTGGAACATGCAAGTTCTTAGCTGTTCTTGTGTGGGGAAAATCTCACTCAGACATCATTATTGACTAAAGGTTCTAAACTGTGTGAAATCCTTAAAATTTCCTTCCTTGCCCTGCACTCAGCATCCCTCCCCTGTCTCCATCCCTGTCAAAGGAAGAGAAGCTCTAATGAAGGTCAAAGACCAAAAAGACTTCAGGAGCCATGATGCTAAGTTGTAGAGTTTTAAGAAGAAGGAATAAAGGGATAGTCTTTGAGCAAATACTATTGTCTTTTCTCTCTTCCATTGCATGTTCCCTGGAAAGAGGAACCCAGCTTTTGAAAGCCTACAGAACCAGGGTGGGGTTGAAGGGGAAAAGAGGCTTCCAATGGATAATTTGACAGTTCTGCTCTTCAGCGAATCTTCTTCCAGATAAAGAAATAAGACCCAGATGGTCAAGATCAAAGCTTGGACATATGAGAAAAAAGTAAAAAATCAGACTATAGTCAAGATAGGGACTTTTAGTTGCATACTAAAGAAAACCCAAACCAACTGGCTTAAACAGAAGAAGGAACATTACTTGTAGTTCATAATACTGAAAACCTCAGAAGTATTCCAGGTACAACTAGATGCTTTAGTCTCCATCTCTCTGTTCCTTATTCCTCGGGATTAACAGTTTTCAGCCTCTGCAGCAGCTTCAGGGTCATAAAGCCCTTACTGCTAGGCTCTCCTTACTCCCCAGGATCTCCTGTAAAAATCCCAAAGTCCACATTGATTGACCAGTCCAGGGCCATATATTCATCCTTGCAGCTAGGAGTGGAGTCCTCCCAAACTACGTAGACTGAGAGGAAGGCAGAGAACATATCCTCCAAGTTAAATCAGGATGCTATTACCAAAAGGAGGAGGAAAGAGAAACAAAGCAGGACATAAAGTGCCCACTACAGACACCCCAGCTGACCCTAGAACAGGTAAAGATGTGACCTCCTCCTGATCAGGACACATAGGAGAAGTGCCCATTTGCTTCTCCATCTCTCTCTCTCTCTCTCTCTCTCTCTCCCTTTCTTCTTCTTCTTCTTCTTCTTCTTCTTCTTCTTCTTCTTCTTCTTCTTCTTCTTCTTCTTCTTCTACCAAAAGGAGGAGGAAAGAGAAACAAAGCAGGACATAAAGTGCCCACTACAGACACCCCAGCTGACCCTAGAACAGGTAAAGATGTGACCTCCTCCTGATCAGGACACATAGGAGAAGTGCCCATTTGCTTCTCCATCTCTTTCTTCTTCTTCTTCTTCTTCTTCTTCTTCTTCTTCTTCTTCTTCTTCTTCTTCTTCTTCTTTCTTCTTCTTCTTCTTCTTCTTCTTCTTCTTCTTCTTCTTCTTCTTCTTCTTCTTCTTCTTCTTCTTCTTCTTCTTCTTTCTCCTCCCCCCTACAGCCATTACTCTATTAAAGCAAGTTGGCCCTGAGTGCTGAGCATAGCTCCATGGCCTCTGCCTCAGGCACTAAAATATGGTTCTGGTTGCAAAGGAACAGTGCCCCAATGGGAAGACCATCACCCCCTAGTGGGCTTGCCAGGTGGATCCGGGTCAGGGCACATGTGGGAATCTGTCTCTGCCTCTACTCCTCTCACTAAAATAAATGAATGAGTGAATGAATGAATGAATGGTGTGACTTCTTGCTTCACACACAGTCCAGCATAATTCATGCACGAGAGAAAACAGGAAAATAAAGTCAGAGCTCTTAGGAAGAATAACATGTGAGCATTGGCCAAAATGTCCCGTGTGCTTGCTGAAAGTCTCACTTAAGCCTCAGGATTCCAGGCAGTTGGGTGGGCATTCGGAAATTTAAGATCTTGGCCATGTCTCTATCAGAAGATAGACAGACAATTACTCATGCTCATTATTAAGCCCTACATGGAAATCTATCACCCATATAATCTACAATCTAATCCAAGAATCTCAGCCTGGAATTCTACATCACCTTCTCTCAATTCTCTTAAAAGCCAACCTTCCTGGTACCTCCCCACTAATTACTAATTACTTTTGGCATAGAATTTTTGCTTAGATACTATTTCACACTCAGAGCATCAATTTTTGTCTCCTCTATCATTGCCCACCACAAACTTATAATTTTTCCAAAATTCACTTTCTCCTAAAAGTCTTCAAATAATACTCCCACACGCACACTGTCTGACCTCTCTTTTTTCCTCCTTTTTGCCATTTATATACCCAGCTTAAGCTTCCACAGCTTTTCAGTTGACTGAAATAATGTCGATTGCAATTTTCTTTTGTTGACCTTTCTTCCATCTAAAATTTACCAATCAAGTAACTCATATGCCTTAAAAGTAACACTACAGGTTAATGTATGAACATACAACACAGAGTTCTCTCCTAACCTCCACAGAGACCCCAAGCCCTCCTCGCTCTGCTCATCAGCTCTCTCTTCATTCTGACTCCTCCATTGTACTACTCTCAGCCTCATGAGAGCAGGAACCATGTTCGTATTGTTTAGCACTGTGTCCAGAACACCTGATACCTAAATATGTGCAAGACAAATGAATGAGAAGCAGTCTAGTTGAATTTGACCTGACAACACTACCTATAGTCCTTCGCAAAGTGTTGTTCACCTTGAATCAATCGCTGTGGCCAGGGAATTCTAGGCTCTAATTGGTAGAGCCTGGATCACACACCCATCACTCAGTTTTGAATGGAACTGCTTTCTTCCTTCTCTCAGGATGATTGTGCACAAGACATGCTTCCTACTTTCTTCCACTTTACACAAACCACTCAGTAGACAAAAACATGTCTGCATGATGACAGAACCATGGTAATAACAAAAGCCAAACAAAATTGTTCTTTCTAGGAATTGCTAGTACTATTGGGGGTTGGGAGACGGGAGGTGAATTGGGGTGAAAGTCAAAGGAGATGAAGAAAATGAAGCCAGAAAACAGGGATGAGGTTAGATAAAAGAACTGGTCTAGGATTTCCCCTACACTGTTAGCATAGGAAGTGGGTGAGAAGCAATAGGCTTCTTATCTGTGGGAACTCTCCCTCATTATCCATGTGAACGGGCTGCTTTGTGCATACCATGCCACTTTCCTCTGTGCTAAGGAGTGATGCCATGTGTAAGAGCTGGAAATCCTAGACAAGAGTAAAGGGGGAAAGATTTCTAGTCTCCAGTCTTTGGCTTAATTCAATTGATCCATGCCAAAGGGTGATATCCATTTATGCTTATACTGAGTAACAGTTTGACTTTCAATTCTTGCAGGCGTCCCCAAGCTACGGCCCGCGGGCCGCATGCAGCCCCCTAAGGCCATTTATCCGGGCCCCCGCTGCACTTCCGGAAGGGGCACCTCTTTCATTGGTGGTCAGTGAGAGGAGCACTGTATGTGGCGACCCTCCAGCGGTCTGAGGGACAGTGAACTGGCCCCCTGTGTAAAAAGTTTGGGGGCCCCTGCTTAGAGGAAATTGCCTAAAAGACTATAAGATGGAAATATTACCACATAAAAGATAATATGTGACCATCTAAGTGTGTGCATATTATATAAGTACATTTTTGTACCTCTTTTAGTATATGCCTTTTGCAATGTTTAGTCTTTTTGTGTTTGTATATTATCTTCCATGTTTAAGTTGTTCTGCTAGCTTTCCCCCCTTTCTCTTCCCCTTCATTTATTCTTTTTTCTCATATTTTTCTCCAAATAAAATAACTTATAATGTAAAATGCAATCTTATATTTTCTTTTTTAATGGAACTATTAGTTTCTTCTTTTAAAACTCTGAATTTTGATCACTTTTTCAATGATGGCCTCTGGTGCCGCCATAAAGCATTATACATGTCTCCACCACCCCATTTTTAAAAATATGTCCATTTTCTCAACCTCAGTTTTACACTAGTTAACTGGTTGTAACTAGAGACAGACAACTTAATAGATAAACTGTCTAATCTGATTCCTACACCTGAGTGGGTAATATATAGTGTAATGGTAGAGTTTGGACTCTAGAACCAGACTAACTGGATTTAAATCCCAATTTCTACCTAGTAACTTTATGACCTTGGGAAGTCACTTAATGAGCCTCTCAGTTTTCTCACCTATAAATGGAGATCATGAAATTTATAAATTTATTATAAGAATAGCATTAGTTAATACATATAAGGTACTTAAGATACTGCCTATATATACTAAGTGTTCAGTAAATATTAGTCTGCAGAATTATCCTTTTGCAGGTGAGGAAAGTAAGACTCAGAAAGGCCAAAATGACTTGGCCAAAGTTATATATCTAGCCTGTAAGAAAGGCAGCATCTGCCCCAGATAGTTTGCTCCCTGGTGAGACCAAGGTAACTGTTAAAACAACCATGTGCCCAGTTGTCCCATAGCCTTAAGCCCTGGGTGTTCACCACAGGAACCAGTTGTCCTAAAACTCTGATTCATACACAGATACAAAAATCTAAAAAGTACAATGCACAAATAAGTGAGAGTGGACACACTGACCAAGTTAGAGTACTTGAACATCTATTTATCCATCTTGAACACTATTGCATCTCTTAACCTTAAAAAAGTACCTGCTTAGCCCATATTGATTGCTCAATAAATACTTGTTGAATGAACAAATAGCTAAAGGAAGAGAATGGGACAAAGGTAAATACTGAGGGGATACGGGTTAAGTAGATGACAAGGACAGTACATGGATACAGGTATAGATAAGAGAGAAGTGGGTGGTCTCTCAGAGGTCAGCAGAAATTTTTCATACAATAAAACTGCAATCATTCTGGTTTCATAAATTGAGGCGGAGATATGCCTCTTCATTATCAATGAGGTGAATGACTAGGGAAGGCACCACTTTGGTAAGAATTTAAAGAGTATAAACAGATTAATGAGAAATAAAAATCCAGAAACAACTAAAATTTAAATTCTTTTTTCATAAAATTGACAAAGACTTAGTAAAAATCTTCACCAGGAACAATTTATTAACCTAATTCATTTCAATAAAAATGTCTAAAAGAAGAAAAGAAATTGTTTAAATCTATTTTGGCTTTTTTTTTTAAGTTAGTTAACAAAAAAAGAAAAAGAAAACCTGGTCCTTCGTGCAATTAGTCTGAATGAATTTATTATAGCTAATTGAATAATTCTGGGTTCTCCCTGTATTAAGAGACATCTGGTCCTTTATTTGAACCGTTGGTTGCTCCCTTCATCTCTGGCATACTGCTGTGATCATTCTTATATGGGAACAGTTGTTCTTTGGATTTACCCTTCTCTCAGGCAACGCTCAGCTGTTACTAAAACAGTACTGCGCTATGGTGATTCCAACTTCTGTTTTCCTCACCAAAGTGGTGAAAGTTTTATAATCTGTTTACTCCATGTTTTGAATGGTTACTGAAAATTAAATGTGTGCTCATAATAAAAAACATGACATGCAAAATATAATATTTAGCTGCGGGTTTTTTAATTGATTTTAATTTATTGTGTTTACACAGATTCTAGTGTCCCACCGAATACATCCCTCCTCCCCCGTGTTCCCCTCAACATCCCCCTTGCCCCCCTTCCCCAATGCCCTTCCCCCTTCCCTCCAGGATTTGCTTTTCTGCTCTCTATAACACTGTGTTATGTATATATAATTTCACCAATCTCCTTCCCTTCTCTGATTCCATCCTCTCATCCCCTTTCCCTCTGTCCACTTTCCATCTAGCTGTAGTCTCTTAAAAGATAACAAAGAAAACATATCCCCAGAAAAATACAAGACTCTTCTTTTTCCTTTATGATAGTTAACATTTTATGCTATAAAAGCCATAATTTTTCTGATATCTATTCTACCTAAAGTAAAATATTTTAGCACATTTAAAAAAAAATTCTGCTACTATTTCTCTGCTTGTTTGTTGGCTGGTTTATTTGGTTTTTAAGCTGGACAGTTTATTTTTCTTTTTAAATCAGAACACAAAACTGTAGATTATAATTATAGCTCAAAGGGAGAAATTGTGTTGGCCTTTTATTCATACTATGGTTTTCAGTAATTTGCTTTCTGCTTTTCAATATATAGGTTTAAGTTCCAACCAATTACATAAAAGCCTTAATTTATGGTCTTCAATGGTAAGCTTTGCAAAAAGTGAATTCTATGTCTTTTCATTTTATTTGAAGATACTTTTGCTTGTTTGTTTGCTTATTTGTTTTTGTTTGAGTGTAGAACTTAGAACTTTCTGACTCAGTTTGATCTAGTCCGCTGCACTGGTTAGAACCTCCAGTTCAGCCATAGTGAGAACAGGCATTCTTGTCTTGTTCCTAATATTAGGGGGAAAACCGTCAGTCTTTCACAATTAAGTATGATGTTACTACTGTAGGTTTTCCATAGATGCCCTTCATAGGGTTGAGGAAGTTCCCTTTTATTCCTAGATTGCTGAGAGTTTTTACCTAGAATGGAGCTTGGCTGTTACAAACACGTTTTCTATATCTATGGAGATGACCAGATGGTTTCTCTTTCGTAGCATGTTAGTGTCGTCAAATGTTAAACCAGGGGTCGGGAACCTTATTGGCTGAGAAAGCCATGAACGCCATATATTTTAAAATGTAATTCTGTGAGAACCATACAACAACCTGTGTACATTAGGTATTATCCAATAAAAATTTGGTGTTGTCCCAGAGGACATCTGTGATTGGCTCCAGCCACCCACAACCATGAACATGAGCGGTAGGAAATGAATGGATTGTAATATGTGAGAATGTTTTATATTTTTAACATTATTATTTTTTTTATTAAAGATTTGTCTGCGAGCCAGATGCAGCCATCAAAAGAGCCACATCTGGCTTGCAAGCCATAGGATCCCGACCCCTGTGTTAAACTAACCTTGCATTCCTGGGATAAACTCTACTTAGTCACAGTGTATCTTCCTTTTTGTAGATAGCTAGATTTGATTTGAGGTACAGTGGAAGTGAGCACCCCTGCACTCATAAGCTGGATTGTGTGCCTCAGTGACCCCTGGTGCCAGGCACGTCCTGTATGAAAGATCAGCTACTGGGTGCCCATTGAATCATCTTGACCCATGTCATGGACACATAGAAAGCAAAGCCTGGAGCCTAATGATGCTGCCATAGAGCATAACCATTAAGAGTGCAGTCTTTGTACCCCTTGCTAGCTGTGTGGACCTGGAAAAGATACTTTTGTTTTCTTTGCCTCAGTTTCCTTATCAATAAAATGAGATAATAGTGCTACTTGTTGTGAGGATTAGTTTAGATAATGTATATAAACTATTTAGCATTGTTCTCCAAAAGTAGTAAAATGACCAGGAAAGTTCAGTAATTTTTTTGGTACAAGGGCTTTGTGACCCATAAAATGCTGTAAGAATATGGGACTGGCCATAACTATAACAACAGGACTCCACCTGCAGCTTCATGTATTTCTTCCTCCTGCTCCCCTCTCTGTGATTTTTAGTAGCAAGATACTTGCATAGAAACAGTAACATAGAGAAAGATGGTGCAGATGGTAAGGGCGTTAATGCCTCCAGTCCTTTCCCAATTCAGAAAATGCCAAGAATGGGCTCTGGCTTACAAACCCACCCCTCCTGGGGCACTGCCAAGTGACAATTCACCTGCAGAAGCCTTGTCTTGGTCTTTAGTGAGATGTACTATTTTTCTTTCCTGATTTCAAGAAAGTGTTTCCTACCCCAGGTTCAATTTGAGTACCACCTAAAGCCCCTAGTTTACCAGAACTACTGCCAATACATGCAAGTGCCCTAGTGTAAATGAGAAAAAGGTGCCTCTTCCTCAAATCATATTCCTTCCACTTTGTTAGAGCAAGGCTACTGTTCTTGCACAGTACGAAACTTATATAACCACATATGGCAGCCCTGTGGATTGTACTCAGAATATTCATCTCTATTCCTCTTTAGGTCCTGAAGCACCTCCGTCACCTAAACTTTACCAACAATATGGGGGAACAGGTGACTTTTGATGAGTGTGGTGACTTGGTGGGGAACTATTCCATCATCAACTGGCACCTCTCTCCAGAGGATGGCTCCATTGTATTTAAGGAAGTTGGCTACTACAACGTCTATGCCAGGAAAGGAGAAAGGCTCTTCATCAATGAGGAGAAAATCCTGTGGAGTGGGTTCTCCAGAGAGGTATGTGCTGTCCAGATGTCTCCATCATAGCAGGAAACTGGGCTAGAACAATGAGTCTATTTCCCTCAACTTCCTCACTCTGCATCACCAGGGCTCCCTGCGAAATCCCTGAGCATTTCCTGTACAGAGAAGAATCCTTAGAACCTTAGCCCTGTGCTTATTATGCTGAAACAATTTTATTCTTTACAAATCTGACTCTCTGGCTAGTAATAGTTTCCCTGACTAAAACTTTCTCCATCAACACAAAATATTTAAGCAAACATAAACATCACTCAAGGCAGGGCCTGGGTAATTAATCTCACACAAAGGTAATTCCCTGGGATTCAAACAGCTCAGGGCTGCTGACCCATCAACCAAAATACGATTTCTTTTTCTCCTTGGGAGATTTGTAACAAATAGAAGGATGCTTGTCACCGTGATCAGGATCCTCCTCCCCTGAGTATCAACTGCACCCAGACGCCTGATTAGAAACCAGAAGCCCATCACCCATGAATATGCATATGATATGCTGAAATGACCATTCTGTAGTGGTTGTGCCCCTGAATGTAGCACCCAGGTCCTGGGTAGAAACAAACCCTGCACAAGGGCATCCTCTTTAACTCTTCCAAGATGTCTGAATGAGACCCACTATATTACTCTTTGCTTTTGCCTTTCTAGTATCACCTTTGAGCATCTTGAACTAATTTTTATAACATAGTCAAAGATTCAACTTCATCATTTTAAGCAAATTCTCCTAAGGTTGGTGGGTTTCTGATTCGATGCTACAATCTCATTGCTTCCCAGTATGTAGGATAGTTACCCATGCAAAGGTCTCCTATAGACGGTGAATCTTATCCACAGTGTGCAAGTTGTTGTGAGCTCCTACTTCAGAGGATGGATTCTCAATAATAAACATGTCATGACCTTTTCTAAACAAAGATTTGGGGGTTCAGAGGTTATACAACTCTTGTCCACTAATTATACTGTTGTCTAGATTATCACAAGTTTCAACTGACTGGAATCTAAATAGATCTGCTATACTATCACTGATTCCCTGTTGTTGAATCATCCAGGTTATCTTTCACCTCCATTAATGCACATAATTGATTGTCTCTAATTGGTGTATGTCTCATCTCCTGTCCTGCATGGAAACTACTTTCTGTATAGCTCTCTATAACCCGAATGTCCCCTACCAGTCTATGCACTGTGGGTTTAAACATTGGAAAAGGAGTAACAGAAAATCCTCATGAATTTAGTCACTTAGATTCCTGGAATAGTTGACAGAGTTATAAGTTAAATCTGATTTTTCCATAGAAATGTTACGTCAAACCTAGCACATACAGGCACTCAACAAATATTAGGGTTTAATCCACTCTTTCTTTTCCTGTGTTTATTTGTAGAAATGACCACAAAAATGCCATCTATATTTAACTATATATACAATATATTAATAACTTCCCTACATAGCTCACAAAGTTGTTAATGAGGTCAAAGATGCAAAAGCATACTATTAACTGAATTATACTATTAAATGCATACTTATTAATATAGCATTATAATACTTTAACCAATGTCTCAATTTTCTTTCTAATGAAGCATTTTTGAGCTAAAGTGTCCTTAAATATCCTTGTATCCAACACCCTAATTTGAAGTTGATGACAGTGAGGTTTAGGAAGACAAAGGTGACCAAGATCAGACGATGGTCAGTGTAAGCTGAGACTAGGATCCAAGCATTCTGACTCTGATCCCAGTGTTCCATCCTATACTCTACATAAGTATTTCCTTATTTTATTGCAACAAATTAGAAGGAAAAGAGACATCTTCATCAGGGGCTTGGAATTCAGATGGGCTTCCTTGGCCAGAATTGGATAGGCATCTTTGATGAAACTGTTAGGGAGACTTGAAGACACTTGCTGGATTTTTGCTAAATGGATCCTTCTGGTGGCTGCCTCAGCTCACCCTTTGGTGGTGGAATTTCTCTTTAGCTGAGGGATGAATAAGGATGCAGTAAGAGGTCTCAGATGGTGGCACTCTTCTAATCTTTGGCTATGGCCACTATAAATAAATATTTGGTACAGTGAAATTACAGACATCGAAAGGGTGACTTGGGTATGGATCCTAGCTCTCCACTAAGTCACTGTATGATTTTGAGCCTGCTCTTTAACCATTATGAACAAGAGAAAAAGAAGCATGGCAGAGACTGCTAGAGGACCACAGTGATTTTTTTCCCCTTTAATAATAGAATTCAATTTTAGCTGGGCACATGACCACTCAGAATTAACATATTTTCCAGCCTCCCTTTCAGCTAAGAGTGCCCATATGACTAAATCCTGGAGAATGGGATGCAAGTGGCAGTGTTATGTGATGGAGTCTGGAAATCTTCTTTCATGAAAGTGCTTGCAAGGATCCTTTGCTCTCTTCTTTATCCCTTCCTCAATTCTGCTTCCTGGAAACTCGATGCCACTATCAGGGACTATGATGCCAAGACCAAACATGGCAGACCAACAAGGTAGAAAGAGTTTACACCTACAATACTGTGGAGTACCATATCAATTTGGACTACCTCCCCATACATCAATATGAGAGAGAAACTCTCGTATTTAGTGTTGTTTAAGCCATTATTATTTTGAGAGTTTTTACCACTCACAGACTAAACAGTAGCCAACAGGGAAAGCAACTAAACTCATTTTATGAAACTAATATAATTTGACAACAAAACCAGACAAGAACAGCCCTGGTCACTTATCTCAGTTGGTTAGAGTGTTGTTCCGATACACAAAGATTGCAGGTTCAATCTCCAGTCAGGGCATATACAAAAAGGAACTAATAAATGCATAAATAAGTGAAACAACAAATCAATGTTTCTTTCTCTCTCTCCTCCCCCCTTGCTCTTCCTTTCTTCCTCTCTCTCTAAAACTGATTAAAAAATATTTTTAAAGCAGACAAGGACAAGGCAAGAAAAGACAAGTATGGGTCAATGTTATTTATAAGCACAGATACTCAAATCCCAATTAAAATATCAGCAAACCTAGACCATCAGTGAAAAAACATACAACACATCATGACTTAGTAAAGTTTGCCGTGAATTACAGAAATAGGATAGCCCAACATTACAAAGTTTATAAAGGTAGCCTATTGCATTAACAAAATAAAAGAGAAAAATTTTACTATAAGGTCAACAGATATAGACAAAGCATTCAGTAATATCCCACACCGACTCAGATTAAAAACACAACTCTAGGACTCTATAAATCTAGGACTAGAAGGAAACTGTACTTCACCTTACCTTGATAAAGGATACAGCAACCATTATTCTTCAACAGGAAGAATTAGAAGCATTTCTACTGTGAGTTTAGTAAACAGGATTCATTGCTTTCATTAGGTGACCAAGTGGACGGGTAACTCAAGAACAATTAAGAGAAAATCTTTGAGGGTGCATTGTTACCATAGTTGAATGTGCTAGTGTGTACTGGCTTTAACCATATTCTTTCTTTTCCTTTCCTTTTCTCTCCTTTCTTTCCCTTTCCTCTCCTTTCCTCTCTTTTCCTTTTTTTCCCCAACGTCTTAGCAATCATCAGGTCCTACACTGCCATTTCCATTCCTCTTTCATTAGAAGATAATGCCAATCATCTTCTGTTCAAGTTTTTAGAAACCCCTTGTCAAGCCAGTTGTTTCTTTTCTGTTAGAAGCAATCATAATTATTTTATTGCTTTCCATGTGTTTAACTTTGCAATATGTCTCCAATGCAAGCAGGTAGGTGGGAAGAGGGAAAGTTTTATTAAAGAGACATTTTGGCAATAGTATGAGCCCTATTATCCATCAAGTATTATTCAAGTCTTTTAAACTGGGGCTACAAAGATGAGTCAGACTTTCTCCCTACTTGCAAGAAACATGCTTTTGTAAGACAGACTTTATTTTGAGGTACATTTATTATCTCTGATATATATAGACTATGAGATAGTAAATACCTAATAATTTTCTAGAGTAAATACTCAGTTGCCTAACATGATGAAGAATGAGACAGAAGCAGAGTTTCTGAAATGGTGAAGCAATGATAAATTGGACAAAACTGTCCAAAATAAGCATTTAAGGACCTAGAAATTAACCAAAGGCATAAAACAAAAGATGAAATGGTTTTTTAAAGAAAAATCAATGAGGAAAGATCCAAGATGGCAGCGGAGTAGGTGGAAGCTACACTCACCTTCCAGGACCAAACCAGAATTACAGCAAAAATATAGAACAACCAATCTCAGTAACCAACCAAAGACTAGCTGAACAAAAAGGTCTTATAACCAAGGATT
The DNA here is from genome assembly GCF_036850765.1 of Saccopteryx bilineata. Lineage (NCBI taxonomy): Eukaryota > Metazoa > Chordata > Mammalia > Chiroptera > Emballonuridae > Saccopteryx > Saccopteryx bilineata. Next base: position 51,595,263 of record NC_089497.1, read on the forward strand.
TCCAGAAGCCATATCAGTACTGGTAGGAAGAGCAGAGATGTGAAAAGGACTAGCCTCACTCCTTTAGGAAGCAGCTGAAATCCCAGAGGTATTATCTCAGCTGCAAAAGTTCCCTGTGAGGAGCATGGGGTTCAGATCAGATTCCCTAGCCCAGAGCCAAGAAGAGGCACCCACATAACATCTGACTGTGAAAATGATTGGGGATTCTGTCTGCCAGAGAGAGACTGGAGTATGCTAGAGACGCAAATGGCCTCTTAACGGGGCAATGCACAAAATCTCATTTGCAACCACTCACCACTCACTCTCATTTTCAGCAGAGGGATGATGGAACAGACTAGAGTCGTGTGAGGAGAGACCAGGGTTTCTGGTTCTGGGGAGAGAGCTGAATGGACAGCCACCTGGATCCCTGTGCTGGAGTCCCTCTCCCATACTGCAGATGCTATCTCTCTTGGGTGGAGCATGCCCCTCATTATAGCATCAGCTTTGGGGAATGAAATAGCCCCACCATCTAAACTCCCTGTCGCCCCACCCTGCAAAGCTCACACCCCACTGAGAATTTCAGATTCCTGGGCAGGGGTAGAGGTCTAGGCAGACTGAAGGGGTGTCAGTGACTGAGTTGTGTGGCTCTGGGTCAGGAGTTATTCCTCTCTCTTTCTTTCAAGACTGACCTTAACTAGTCCCATTGTCTTGACTCATGGTGGCTCTGCTCTGCTGAGCTCGAGTTCAGACAGAATCTGGGACAGAATGCGTTGTGTGGCTCTAAGACACGGCCATTTTTCCTTTGCATTCCATTTTTCAGTTGGTACCGGGCTCTACCTTCACATGGTCAAATCTTGGTCAGTTTGGGCCTGACAAACTTTACTAGCCTTACCCTGATGATTTCCTAAGACCGCACACCACCACAAAGTTATGCAGGTATCCAACAGGTATCAGCTAAATTTGGTACACACTGGGACTTTTGCTGAGTGGCCTCAGACCCAGCTTTAGCACTGAGAATGAACCTGTATCAATCTCTTGAACACCACTCACCCATACCGGGTGACTCACTGAGACTCTTCCTCATGCAACTCGAGTACCGCCAGAGGCTCTCTTCAGTCACTGAAGGATAATGCCAATCATCTAATGAAGTAGCAAGACACAAAATAAATATCCAGAAATCAGTTGCAATTGCATTTTTATACACCAATAAAGCACTATCAGAAAGGAAAACTAAGAAAACAATCCCATTCATAATTGCTTCCAAAAGAATAAAATACTTAGGAATAAATTTAACCAAGGATATAAAAGATCTGTACTAAGAAAATTATAAGACACTGACAAAAGAATTGAAGAAGATAAAACAAATGGAAGCATATAGATCAATGTAATTCATATCAAGATACCAATGGCATATTTCAAAGAACTAGAACAAATATTCCAAAAATGAATATGGAACTACAAAAGACCATGATTAGCAATACCAATCTTGAGAAAAAAAGAACATAGTTGAAAGAATCATGCTATCTGATATCAAACTATAGTATAAGGCCATATAGTCAAAACAGCATGATGCTGGCATAAAAACAGACAATGGAACAGAATAGAGAACCCAGAAATAAACTCAAGCCTTTATGGTCAATCAATATTTGACAAAGGAGTCAAAAACTAGGTGTCCTAGTCAATAAATGGTGTTGATGTTGGAAAAATTGGACAAGTACGTGCAAAAAACATGAACCGTCAGTGTTTCTCAACCTGTGGGTCACGACCCCGGCGGGAGTCGCACGACCAAAACACAGGGGTCGCCTAAAGCCATCGGAAAACACATATTTCTGATGGCTTTAGCCGCTGAGAAGCCGCGCTACCATCTGCAGCAGCGCTATTCAGCTCGAATGTACGCAGTTATGGACGTGCGTTCCAAACTGAATGCCTGTGGTCATGCGCAGACGTGATTGCATCATCCCTCCGGGGCCTAAGGGGTGGGGGAAGCGGGGGGGGGGGGGGGGGGGCACGCTCCACAGTCCATAGCAGCGCATTATGTGTGTCTGACGTTTGCTGACGTCATCAGTGGGCAGGTGCAGCAAGCGCCGGAGGACAGAAGCCTAGGAGGCAGAGAGGCAAGAGGCGGAGAGCCAAGAGAGCCTGCGAGACAGCCTGCTGGTGTAAAAAAGGTTAATAATGTAAAAACAGTACACACACCATACACACAATACTGTGTAAGTGTAAGGTGCTTTGTGTGTAATCATTACACAGTACACAAAGCACCATACATTTACACAGTGTGAACTACGTCAGTCTTATACTATAAGAGACCACTATAAGATGTAGTTCACACTGTTCCCAATGTATAATTATCTCCCACTATTTTCCCATATTCTGAATGAGGAAACTGCTGAAATCAGCGGTTTCCGGCATTGAATCCGCCTCCTATTGATTTCATTGGGAGTGCGGAGAATTTTGTGGAAGAGAGCTCCCGAGAATCTCGGGTTGCCACACAATCCACCGCAGCCTCCTTTTGATTTCAATAAGAGGCGGAGAAATGACAGTTTCCAACACGTTTCTTCCTCTCCTATTCAAGTCAATGGGAGGCCGCAGCAGATTCCGCTCAAATATAGAGCATGTTGCTTAATTTTTTCCATGCTAGAACTTTTCCTAGAGCAGCAAAATTCCAAAGGTGGAATCCGCCACCCCCAACAGACTGAAAGAGGCCTCACACTGAGGAATCTGCTGTGCGGATTCTGCAGTGTAAAAGATCTGCCTCCTATAGAAGTCTATTGGGGGTGGGTGGATTCAACCTTTGGAATTTTTCTGCTCTAGCTGCTTTATAGTGTGAAAGAGCCCTGAAAGATACCATGCTGTGCAGAAACTGCAGTGTATCCTATGACGTAGTTCACACTGTTCTATATAGAAAACTTGCCACTAATCTGGAAAAAACAGATCCATTAGTTAAGCAACTATTTACGGAATGGTAGCCCCAATACACTAGGTAAGGAGGTCCATTAGTAATAAATATTTCTCAATATATAATTAAATATTGTTTTTGTGATTAATCACTATGTTTAAATTATGTTTGATTTGTAGCAATGAGAATACATAATGCATATCAGGTATTTACATTCCAAGTCATAACTGTAGCAAAATTACAGTTATGAAGTAGCCACCAAAATTATTTTTTGGTTTGGGGTCACCGCAACATGAGGAACTGTATTGCGGGGTCATGGCATTAGAAAGGTTGAGAACCACTGACCTAGACTATCTTTTTACGCCATATACAAGAATAAACTCAAAATGGATTAAAGAGTTAAATGTAAGGCTGAAAACCCTAAAAATCCTAGAAGAAAACATAGGCAGTAAATTCTCATAGTAATATTTTTTTCTGATCTATCTCCTCGGGCAAGGGAAACAAAAGAAAAAATAAACAAATGGGACTACTTCAAACTGGAAAGCTTTTGCACAGCAAAGGAAAAACTCAACAAAATGAAGAGGAAACCCACTGAATGGGAGAACATATTTGCCAATGATGCTTCTGATAAAGAGTTAATGTCCAAAATTTATGAAGAACTTATACAACTCAATACAAAAAAAAAATCTAATTAAAAAATGGGCAAAGGATCTGAATAGGTACTTCTCCAAAAAGGAAAAACAGATTGCCAATAGACACATGAAGAGATGTTCAACTTCACTAATCATCAGAGAATTACAAATTAAAACCACAATGAGATATCTCATCACATCTGTCAGAATGGCTATTATCATTAATCAACAAATAAGTGTTGGTGAGGATGTGGAGAAGAGGGAACACTTGTGCACTGTTGGTCGGCATGCAGACTGGTGCAGCCACTGTGGAAAACATGGAGTGTCCTCAAAACATTAAAAATGCAATTGCCCATGTTTATAGCAGCATTGTTCACAATAGTGAAGATCTGGAAACAGCCCAAGTGTCCGTCAGAGGACAAGTGGATTAAAAAGCTTTGGTACATATATACTATGGAATACTACTCAGCCATAAGAAATGATGACATCGGATTATTTACAATAACATGGATGGACCTTGATAACATTATACGGAGTGAAATAAGTAAATCAGAAAAAACTAAGAACTATATGAACCCATGCATAGATGGGACATAAAAATGAGACTCAGAGACATGGACAAGAATGTGATAGTAACAGGGAGTGGGGTGGAGGGGTGGGGAGGGGCGAGGAAGGAGAGGGAGGGAGTGGGGGGAGGGGAAGGGCACAAAGAAAACCAGATAGAAGGTGACGGAGGATGATTTGACTTTGAGTGAGGGGTATGCAGCATAATCAAAGGTCAAAATAATCTGGAGATGTTTTCTCGGAACATATGTACCCTGATTTATCAATGTCACTGCATTAAAATTAATAAAAATAAGATTTAAAAAATAAATAAATAAATAGAAAGAAGACCTTGATAAACTGGAAAAAAAAATGCAATTGCCTTAGGGCCCAGCAATTCCACTTGTAAGACTACATACATAGAAAGCTGAAGCACCAGTATGAAAGAATGTATGCACCCCTCTGTTCATTGCAGCATTATTTACAACAGCCAAGAAGCAGCTCCAGGGCGCATCAGTAGATGAGTGAATAAAAAAGCAGTGGTATATATATTTACTCAATAGAACACTACTCATCCATAAAAAAGAAGGAAATCTTACCTTTTGCGAACGCATGGTTGGACCTAGAAAGTATTACGCTAAATGAAATAAGCCAGTTAGAGAAAGACAAATGCCATATGATTTTACTTATATGTGGATTCTAATGAACAAAATAAACAGAGCTGAAATAGACTCATAGATACAGAAAACATTGACAGCTGTCAGAGGGTAGGGGGGTTGAGGGGCTTGGTGGAAAAGGTGAAGGGATTAAGCAAAAATTCTTCATAGACACAGACAAAAGGGGTGTGGGGAGATAGACGAGGGTGAGGGGGATAAATGGTGATGGAAGGACTGGACTTTGGGTGGTAAATACACAGTACAATATACAGGTGATGTAGTGTAGAATTATACACCTGAAGCCTGTATAATTTTATTTAAACAATATCACCCCAATAAACTCAATAACATTTTTTAAATAGAGAAATCAATGAAACTTGGGTGTTTTTTTTTTCAAGAACAGTGATAATTTGTGGCAGTTTAGCCTGGGGCTGCTCTCCAATTATTTCTAATAATTTCAATGTTTACTCTTTTGGATTTTCTACACAATCTTATCATCTGCAAATAATTACAATTTTATATAGTCCTTTCCTATATTTATGCCCTTATTTTTCTTGTCTTATTATACATAAGCTAGGAACCAAGCTAGAAACTCCAGTGCAGTGTTGTTTGTTTGTTTGTTAAGTGAGAGGCGGGGAGGCAGAGAGATAGACTCCCACATGCACAAGTCCCCTACCCAGCAATGCTCTGCCCATCTGGGGCCACTCCTCCATTGCTCAGCAACTGGCTATTTTAGCACCTGAGGCAAGGCCATCAAGCCATCCTCAGTGCAGGGGGTCAACTTGCTCGAACCATTCAAGTCATGGCTGTGGGAGGAAAAGAGAGGGGGGGAGGGGGAGAAACATATGGTTGCTTCTCCTGTGTGCCCTGACCGGGAATTGAACCCAGGACATCCACACGCCGGACCAACACTACCGCTGAGCCAACCAGCCAAGGACCCAGTGCAGCGTTGAATAATAGTTGTGATAGTAGGCATCTTCATTTTAAAGGAAATGCTATTAATATAGCTTCAAATAGGATGATTATTTTTGTTATCCTTTTTCAAGTTAAATATATTTTTTCTGCCCCTTTTCATTAAGTTTTCATCACTAGATTTTGTTGAACTTTGTCAAAAGCTTTTCCTTCATCTATTAATGACCATATTTTTCTGTGTGAATTGACTACTGCAGTGAGCGGCATAGATTTTTCTAATGCTAAACTTGTCTGCATTCTGGGCATGAATGCCTGACTGGTGGTGGTGCAGTGGATGGAGCATAGACTGTTGGTTTTTGTTTTTGTTCTTGTTTTTGTTTTAGGCTGACAGTCTTGCTGTCATTGGGAAAGAACAGGCTGCTGCACATTTGGCAGACTGAGTCATGAGCAGCCAAAGTTGGAGTTGTGTAGGCAGCCGAGGGGCTCAGTGCCCCCTGCCTCACATGGTGAACAGAGGAAGAAGAGAGAGGTCAAATTCTAAACCAGATGAGAAAGTTGTGTCTTGGGCAGTTTCACTTCTTCTCTTCACTCTCAAGATGTGAGGAAAGGCATCACCTCCCTTTGCTGCCAGTTTCCTTTGGGAGAGGTTAGGGAGGATTTATAAAAATCTTCTAGTAGAGACAACCTCAGTTGTCTCTGACGCCCTCCCCCAGTTGGCCTCTGCTGCTTTCTAGCCACTTCACAGCAGAGTCCAAATCCAGAACGGTGTTTTATCGGGCCTGAGGGTGGGGAGGGGAGGACAGGGTAGCTGGCCAGAGGCAAGGGGTGGGGGATCAGCGGCAATGACCATTCCTAGAAGTTCCAGGAAAGCAGGGCCTTTCTCCCAAGTACACTGCACAGGCTTGGTGGCAGCACTGGCCACCTGCCTTCCCCTTCCCGTCTTTCTCTCACTAAAAAAAAAAAAAAAGAAACTAACATGATCATGGTGTGTTTTCTTTATCCTGTTTGTTTGTTTGTTTGTTTATTGTTGTAGCATTTTTTTCATCTATTTTTAATAAGTGGAAACTAGTTGTACTCTTCCCAGATCTTTTCACATACCTTACACTTTGTGTGCACCTCCAGGACTTCTGTGTTTTTCCGCTTCCAATAACCAGAACTCACTGCTCCTTCTCAGAAGGCTGTCTGCAGGCCAATGCAGCCCACTCTGCCCACGGGCTGAGAGGCGGGACAGCGCAGGAATGCACATTTCTCTGAGATGACCCTTCACCAGTGAGTGGGGTGGGCATCTGAAAGCCCTAGCCCCTTGTCTTCAGGTCAGGACTCTCCTGGGGCATATCTCCCACACAGTCCAGAGTTCCCCTGGGGACTAGGCAGAAGCTGCTCTCTGTGGGGCTTGGCTTGAGATCACACCCTGGCTTCTCCCCTCCCTCCTATGTTCTACTTCCTCCATTCTCTTCCCCTTTCCACTGGGAGAACTTTCTTTATAAATCACTTGAACTCAAATACCTGATTCAGTCTGTTTCTGAAAACAATCTAATAAGTGTGACGGGCCTGTAATTATTTTTCTTTTTCATGCTGTTCTTGTCTGGTTTGGAATCAATGTTATAGTGACCTTACAAGAATTAGTTGGAGGGTGCTCAGTTTTTCATTTTTTTTCCTGATCTCTAGTAGAATTTATATAAGATTAGATTGATCTGTTCTTTGAAAATTTAGTATTTCAAGCCTGTGATGAACCCAGGATATGACTATGTGGTGTGGGCAGAAGTGAGGGGGAGAAGGAAGCATATAGTTAGATGTAGGGTTATTGTCCCAGTCTTAGCTTTCGTTTTGGGTGGCAGTCATTAAAAATGACAAACAGCGGCCCTGGCCGGTTGGCTCAGCGGTAGAGCGTCGGCCTGGCGTACGGGGGACCCGGGTTCGATTCCCAGCCAGGGCACATAGGAGAAGCGCCCATTTGCTTCTCCACCCCCCCCCTTCCTCTCTGTCTCTCTCTTCCCCTCCCGCAGCCAAGGCTCCATTGGAGCAAAGATGGCCCGGGCGCTGGGGATGGCTCCTTGGCCTCTGCCCCAGGCGCTAGAGTGGCTCTGGTCGCGGCAGAGCATCGCCCCCTGGTGGGCAGAGCGTCGCCCCTGGTGGGCATGCGGGAGTCTGTCTGACTGTCTCTCCCCGTTTCCAGCTTCAGAAAAAAAAAAAAAAAAGACTAACAGTGAGCCCAACATAAACAAGGAATGATGGAAAGAAACAAGAATTATGATTAATAAAACTGTGTACCTGAAGTCCATTAAAGCAATAAATATAATTTATGTTATCTAAAATTAATGTAGCTACTGCAGCTTTCTTTTGGTTAAGCTTGCCAGATGTAGCTTTCTGATCCATTTACCTTCAACCCGTCTGTGCCTGTCCTACCTGCCTCCCCAAGTATCTCAGAAATTTTATAGGGAGATCCCCATAAAGCCTAAAATAAAATTGCAAGAATTGCAAAGTTTAGAGTCTCATTTTCAAACAAATTCTCCCTCATCTCATATGACCCCTTGCGACTGTAGGTCCACGTCCCTGTATCTTTTGGTGTTTCTCAAACTTTTACTTCCTTGAAGAGTAAACAGAGGTCTTATTCTGGGACCTGGAGGGAATGGAAGGGGGACTACTTAAGGAGAATTTTGGTCACAGTGTATAGACTTCCCAAAAGTAACCTTCCTAGTATACTATAAATTGTTTGTGTGCATGCGTATGTGTGTGTGTGCATGTGCGTGCATGTTCACTCATCCATAGGCATCTCTCCCCTTCACGGTACCTGGAGGTAGGGCCCCTTGACCTTCCTCGGCCTGGAGTGGGCCTGGAGTCTGCCGCACTGATCCTTGTGCCCAGCTCCTCCCCCTTGCCTGTGTCCAAGGAGCTGTGAAACTGACGGCACAGCTGCAGCCCCTCACTTTTGTGCTCTTCATCTTCCAGGTGCCTTTCTCCAACTGCAGCCGAGACTGCCTGGCAGGGACCAGGAAAGGAATCATTGAGGGGGAGCCCACCTGCTGCTTTGAGTGTGTGGAGTGTCCTGATGGGGAGTACAGCGACGAAACGGGTAAAGGAACAGTCCTCTGTGGACACTGTAAGGCTTGGTCCACTTCGGGGCCCTGGGTCAGTGAAGTCCCTGGAAAGGCTAAGCTGAGATGGTGCCTAGCACAGTTTCTCACTTAACAAGGTGCGTCTGAGCATCAGCGCTGACCTGGGCCCTGAGGAGGGCAGAAAGGGATGTTAGATGTCTTATAATTCCATAAGAGCTTACAAACACACCTGTTACACATCCTTTTTTTACTTTGATACTGCTTTCCAATATTGTTTTTTTTTTTCTTAGAGCTCAGTGACCCTGAATAGACAAACTTCTGTCTCTTCCAGGCTACAGACTTAAGAGGCCATGGTCAATTGCCTAGATGTCTTATAATTCCATAAGAGCTTACAAACACACCTGTTACACATCTTTTTTTTACTTTGATACTGCTTTCCAATATTGCTTTTTTTTTTCTTAGAGCTCAGTGACCCTGAATAGACAGACTTCTGTCTGTTCCAGGCTACAGACTTAAGAGGCCATGGTCAATTGCCTGCTGGGCGCCTGGCATTGTACTTGTTGTCTTACTTAAGTTCTTTCGTTGCCTCAGTTTCTTCATCTCTAAAGTGGGGATTAAATGAGTTAACATTGGTAAAGGACATGGTAAGTTCTAGATAAATGTCTGTGCAAGAAAAACCTTGACTGACATATTGGAAGCACTCTATAAATATTAACAATAATAGTCATTATTGCATTTCATTTTCCCCACAATAATGGGGTTAGTTTTGCTTCCAGTTCATAGATGAGAAAACTGCAGCTCAGAAAAGTTAAGGAGCCCGACAAAAGGTCATACAGCTAGTAAATGGCAGGGCCGAGTTCCCATCCCGATCTCTGACTGCAAAGTCTATGTTCCTTTCACGTCCCTGAATTGCATGCTGCCAAGGACACAGCAGAGACTCAATAAACATTCACTGATTTCATGAGTCTGTAGCCTCCTTCACTGGAAAACCATAGATGTGGAATGAGGAAGGCACACATCACATGCGTGAGATACTCTACCTTGATCTAAGAGGATGACTACTCTGGCAGCTCTACAAGGCCCATCCATATATCCAAAATGAGTCAGGCTGAGCTTGAATCATTCCGTAAAAAGTTAATGGGGACTATGTCATACCTCTGGGCAGCCACCTGTCCAGCAAGACTGGTCATTCTCTACCACAAACCATAAGCAGATAGTGTTCAAGGAAGTATGTACACCCCCACCAAGTACAAAGGGAGAACAATCATAAAATCATCAAAGGTACCTGAAACTAACTAACTATATAAACAGAAGTCAGAGTTCAATATATTATGTGGCCCTGGCCGGTTGGCTCAGCGGTAGAGCGTCGGCCTGGCGTGTGGGGGACTCGGGTTCGATTCCCGTCCAGGGCACATAGGAGAAGCGCCCATTTGCTTCTCCACCCCACCCCGCTTCCTCTCTGTCTCTCTCTTCCCCTCCCGCAGCCAAGGCTCCATTGGAGCAAAGATGGCCCGGGCGCTGAGGATGGCTCCTTGGCCACTGCCCCAGGCGCTAGAGTGGCTCTGGTTGCGGCAGAGCGATGCCCCGGAGGGGCAGAGCATCGCCCCCTGGTGGGCAGAGCGTGGCCCCTGGTGGGCGTGCCGGGTGGATCCCGGTCGGGCACATGCGGGAGTCTGTCTGACTGTCTCTCCCCGTTTCCAACTTCAGAGAAATACAAAAAAAAAAAATCAGAAGAAAAAATATATATATTATGTGATAATGTAAAAAAAATTACAATTTTTCATCAGTAAGCACAACATAAAGTGATCATACCCAATAGCCTGTGTACCCTCACCACCATATTCACACTCACAAATTTTAATCTGTGCACTGAATCACTATCTCTTCACTGGGACATTTTACAGATGCAAGTGCCTGTGACAAGTGCCCCGATGACTTCTGGTCCAATGAGAACCATACTTCCTGCATTGCCAAGGAGATTGAGTTTCTGTCGTGGATCGAACCCTTTGGTATCGCACTCACCCTCTTTGCTGTGCTGGGCATTTTCCTGACCTCCTTCGTGCTGGGTGTCTTCATCAAGTTCCGCAACACGCCCATCGTCAAAGCCACCAATCGAGAACTCTCCTACCTGCTCCTCTTCTCCCTGCTCTGCTGTTTCTCCAGCTCTCTGTTCTTCATCGGCGAGCCCCAGGACTGGACCTGCCGCCTGCGCCAGCCGGCCTTCGGCATCAGCTTCGTGCTCTGCATCTCCTGCATCCTGGTGAAAACCAACCGCGTCCTATTGGTGTTTGAGGCCAAGATCCCCACCAGCTTCCACCGCAAGTGGTGGGGGCTCAACCTGCAGTTCCTGCTGGTCTTCCTCTGCACCTTCATGCAGATCGTCATCTGCGTGATCTGGCTCTACACTGCGCCCCCCTCGAGCTACCGCAACCACGAGCTGGAGGACGAGATCATCTTCATCACGTGTCACGAGGGCTCGCTCATGGCTCTCGGCTTCCTGATCGGCTACACCTGCCTGCTGGCTGCCATCTGCTTCTTCTTCGCCTTCAAGTCCCGGAAGCTGCCGGAGAACTTTAACGAAGCCAAGTTCATCACCTTCAGCATGCTCATCTTCTTCATCGTCTGGATTTCCTTCATTCCGGCCTACGCCAGCACCTACGGCAAGTTCGTCTCCGCCGTGGAGGTGATCGCCATCCTGGCCGCCAGCTTCGGCTTGCTGGCCTGCATCTTCTTCAACAAGGTCTACATCATCCTCTTCAAGCCGGCGCGCAACACCATCGAGGAGGTGCGCTGCAGCACGGCCGCGCACGCGTTCAAGGTGGCGGCCCGGGCCACGCTGCGCCGCAGCAACGTCTCCCGCAAGCGGTCCAGCAGCCTCGGGGGCTCCACGGGCTCCACCCCCTCCTCCTCCATCAGCAGCAAGAGCAACAGCGAAGACCCCTTCCCCCAGCCCGAGAGGCAGAAGCAGCAGCAGCCCCTGGCCCTGGCCCAGCAGGAGCCGCAGCCGCAGCTGCCCTCGAACCTGCAGCAGCAGCAGCAGCCCCTGGCCCTGGCCCAGCAGGAGCCGCAGCCGCAGCTGCCCTCGAGCCTGCAGCAGCAGCAGCAGCAATCGCAGCAGCAGCCCAGATGCAAGCAGGTAATCTTCGGCAGCGGCACAGTCACCTTCTCACTGAGCTTTGACGAGCCTCAGAAGAGTGCCACAGCTCACAGGAATTCCACACACCACAACTCCCTGGAGGCCCAGAAAAGCAGCGACACCCTGACCAGAGACCAGGCGTTGCTGCCACTGCAGTGTGGGGACACGGACTCCGAACCTACCGCCCAGGAGACAGGCCTGCCCGGGCCTGTGGGTGGGGACCACCAGCCAGAGACGGAGGACACTGAAGAGGTGACCCCAGCACTTGTAGTGTCCAATTCACGGGGCTTTGTCATCAGTGGTGGAGGCAGCACTGTCACAGAAAACATACTGCACTCATAAAATGGAAGGAGAGGGCCGGTCCAGGGAGGATGCAGAGAGGTTTCCTGGGATCACACTCTCCCACAGCGATGAAGGACTGCTCCCAACTCCTTTCCTCTGAGGAAGGAAGAATAATAGGCATGCCATTGGCCTCGACTTTGGTAGCACAGTTTTAAATGACAGTGAATTGACTACTATTTCCTTTCAAATTAACCAAGAAGAGCTGTGTGCTTCTGCGGTTGGATGTGGCAGAGCGCTGAGATCGCCATAGTCAGATTTGCTGTTCATGTCTCTTCCGTTCTCCTCCTCTATTCTAACCCACCCAACATCCCAGAGACGGGACCAGGCTTTAAGCTACTCATCTACCCCCTCCTTTTTTCTCTCTCTTTCTTTCTTCATATGGAAATGGCTGCCCTGAGCATTGCGGCCAGCCTGGCCCAGAGACAATGTGTAGAGTAACAGGACATCAACTTGGCCACCACTGAAGTTCAGAGTCTGAAAGGCATAATGTCACCAGTGCTGCCCCACACCTTGACAAAGGGAAGAACTTTAAATGTCCAAAGCCATAGGTAATGTGTCCCCTCCTATTTATGAAAACCGTAAGATATTTGGTCTTCTACTTGCTGCTATCATGTGATGTCTAGAAGGTTAGCGTCCCTCCTGTACCAACACATCTGGTTTTGCCCAGAATGTGATAGCGATGCCATATTTAGATTCCAGGATGATAAAGAATCGTCTTGAATTGTTGGGAAGGGACCACATGACTCCAATGAGCTGTGTCTGTAATCAATACTGCTGTATGTAGCTTTCTCCTTAAGAAAATGCTTCAGTTGTAACAGTCCATGGATAATACAAACTGACGGAAAAGAAACCTCACAGATTGGTTTATGTAAAGCAGTATTATTGAGATTCATTTTCCTTGTCTACCCCATCACCCCCACACCATGAGCTAAGCCCTAGTGAGCCCTTTCAAGGACCCAGGGGTCCAGAAGCTCCCCCCAATCCTTGCCCCAAAGGCTTCCTGAAACCACACTATCCTTGCCTCTGTGAGAGGATAAGCTCTCAGTCGTTGGTCGCCTGCTAGTTGCTGGGGTAAGAAAGTGTGGTTCCAAGAGAGCTCTCACAGGGCATTAGCGTGGCACTCCAACACCCCTCCCCAAATGCCATACCATGTTCCCTTCAGCAGTAGAAGTCTGCCCGTGGTGAGTTAAAGGGGCTGAATGACATACCACTGAGCAGTCAGGCTCTAGAGCCAGAGAAACCTGGGTTCAAGCCCCGGGTTGGCCACTTATAAGTTGGGTAGCCCTAGACAGGGAACCCTACACTTGCTAAGCCCCAGCTTCTTTGTCTCTAAAATGGGAGTAATGATCGTTCTTTTCCCTCAGCATTCTTATGTGGATTAAATGAGATAATATATGTAAAGTACTTTAGCATGATGCCTAGCACATAGTAAGCACACAATAAATATTAATATTATTACTGATATTGTAATTATTTTTCACTTGTTTAAAATACAAAACAAAGCTTGTTTATTTATTATTCATATTTTAATAACAAGCCCATTGATACAGTAATTTTCTCGATAATAAGCCCAAGAATTTGGGGCCCAGTTCAAGGTGTCAGCCCTAGTTATATTGCTCATGCTGAAGAAGCCACGTTGACCATTCCCCTGGTGGGCTATGCTCTGCCCCCATTGTGTCAGCAGCCAGTCTCCAGCACCAAAGGGAAACTGACCTAGTCTGGCAGCAGTTTCTCAGATTACCCTAAATGCTGGTCTTAAGCCAAGGCCAAATATAACATCTGTATGAGGCCTCAACCTTCATAGCTCCTGTTACCATCCTCCTCTGACTACTTTCTTCCAAAGGGCTGCCTTCCCGTGATTTTAAAGTAACCTATTGATATGACAGTTGTTCATTTGGATGGAAAGACAAATAGGGGGCGCCCTGTGGGAGCACTGCTGAGGCTAAGAGAAGGTTTCACTCGAGAAGACCCTGGCGAGCCATCCGCTCCCCAGCCAGGCCCAGCCTGCTGCTGCCGCCGGTCACACCTCTGAGCAAGGCACGGAGCTGAATGGAGATTCATATTGAATATTTTACTTGGTCTTTGTTTAAAAAGCTGAATGGTTGATGGCTTGGTTTTGATGTGTCAGAATAGTTATGCGAAACTAACTATTAGCTATTCAAAATGTCACACACTCCTCCTTGCCAAGATCGACTACGAGGTTGAAGACTGATGCACCCACATGGCTGATCTGGAGCAGGAGGCTCATCACAGAAGACGGCACCATTCATACTGAGCTTCATGTCACCAAGGGCTTGCAAACAGAGCAGTGTCTCCCATTATTCTTGTCAGAAAGGGGGACTCGACATCACTGTCCTCGTTTATGTGTAGCTGGGATAACTCAATGCAAAATCAGGGGTGTGAAATATGAACTTGCATTATTTTTCTGTAATAACCTAGTTTCTATCTTAAATTCCCATTCATCCTCGCGACAGAAACTTTATGTTAGTCAAATTGGGATTATTTTTCCCAGTAACTTCAAAGTTTCTGAATCAATTTAAATTTCTGGGGGTCACTTCAGAGGTTTCTTACTCCGCCCTCCCAGGAGGGCTTTTTGTAGTGTAAAGGGGGTAGGGTTACTCAAACCTGGGTAACTGCTGTGGTCATCTCTGAGAACATTCTTCCGTGTGTGTGTGTGTGTGTGTGTGTGTGAGAGAGAGAGAGAGAGAGAGAGAGACAGGGACAGAGAGAGGGACAGATAGGGACAGACAAGAAGGGAGAGATGAGAAGCATCAATTCATAGTTGCAGACCAAGTGACCCCTTGCTCAAGCCAGCGACCTTGGGCTCAAGCTAGCAACCTTGGGCTTCAAGCCAGCGACCATAGGATCATGTCTATGATCCCACGCTCAAGCCAGCAACCCAGTGCCCAAGCTGGTGAGCCTGGACTCAAAGCAGTGACCTCGAGGTTTCGAACCTGGGTTCTCTGTGTCCTAGTCTGATGCTCTATCTACTGCACCACCATCTGGTCAGGCTCTGAGAACATTCTTATCTGATCTCCCAATAATGGCTATGCCTCTACACTAGCATCCTCTGAGGCATCAATCACATCTCCATACAGCACCTAGTCATGGGATCCACAGTGATTTCCACAGCTATATCTCTTTGTCCCAACCACTAGGCCCCTTCAAGGATGGCCAGCTGTCTCATGAAAAAGGTCACTGGGGCCTGAAAACTAACAGGCAACTCTCAGGCCCCCTCCACCTGGCACTCTACATTGCCATGTCTACTTGATTGCTGCCTCCCTTGCTGGTATGAAGGACTCAGAGAGGCTAGCAAGCTTTCAAGGCACCAGAAGAAAAACAGGACACATCTCAGAACCTGTATAGGCATTGGTGGAAGAACAAATAAGGGCCCTCCAAAGATACCCAGGTCCTAATCTCCAGAACCTATAATGATGTTATGCTACGTGGAAAGGGAAAATTAATGTTGCAGATGGAATTAAAGTTGTTAATCAGCTGACCTTGAGAAAGGAAAATTGTTCTGAATTATCCAGGTGGACCCAATGTAATTATGAGTCTCCATAAAAGTGAAAGAGGGAAGCAAAAACAATCAGTATCAGAGTGATGGAATGTGAAAAGGACTCCATTGGCCATGCTGCCTTTGAATATAGGCGTGGGATAGAGGAGTGGCTATTCCCTGTGGCTCTCCTGTTGGGGGCCATTGGCTAGGGTTTTTTTTACAGCACAGCAAGCAGAAACCAAAAGCCCTGTGTGAGAGGCTGCACAGAGTCAAAAACTCCAGGGTAGGCTGCAGACTGAGCCTCGACAGCAGCAGGAAATGCAACGGTCGCTGGAGAAGGAGACTGACCAAGCTCAAGAACTCCAATGTGAAATGCAGGCTGAACACAAATGGTTCCTAGAACTGGAACGGTATCTGGAGAAGGAATTATGGATTTGGGGCTGCAATTTTCCCTAGAAGCTGAATATTGGCAGTGACCATTGTTAGAGAAACAACTGCAGATTCAAGAGCTGGAGCTTCAGCTTCAGGCCGAGAGCCAGTGGCCTCAAGAGCCGAAGTGGGCACTGAAAAAAAGAGCTGCATTTGTGCCGGCAGAGTGGCTCTGAGTTGGCAGGAGAAGGTGTTTCCAACTCCTCTGAGGAGGAGGAGGTTCAGGCTGAGACTGCCGTTGGCAGACTCAAAGCCTAGCAGGTGGTGACCCAGAAGGTAAAAACCCAGCAGCCAAGAGTGCTTCAGGGGCAGGCACAATTCCCTCCACAGGTAGTGGAGCACTCTGTGGGTCCATCCCTACACCCAGGCAGAGCGGATGGAGTTAAGGGAAAAATTTAAGCAGAAACTCACTGTGTCCCTGGCAGCTTGGTTGCTGCAGTTGAGGGACATAGCAGTGGATGGCATCATGCTCTCCAGAACAGAAATGGAGACGTTAGCCACCATTATCACACACTCCTCCTTGAGGCAGCATTTTCAGAACTGCCACGATAACCCGGAAAACCATACCCTATTAGAATGGGTGGTGGCTGCCATTCATATGGTCTGGCAGAATGCTGGAGACTTGCTGGGGGTAGGGGGAGGGAGTTGGTGGCAGTCATATACTGAACTGCAGCAGGTCCTCTAGTAACTGGGTATGAAGAATGCTGCTTTCAACCTGAGGTCCCCTAGGCCAAATGAGGAAGTGTTTACGACAGGGATGAGGAACCTTATTCTCTGTAGTGCCCGGTCAGCCCTTTTGGGGTCACTAGTGGCTATCTTGAGCCCCTATGTGGGGCAGCCCATCAATGTGGTTCCACAGACAGTTGAAGATTTGGGGGGGCAGAGGCAGCATGAAATATGCAGGCTGATGCCCATTGTGCCCCCTCAACTAACAAGAGAAACAGGCCTGTAAAGGCTACCCGAACACAGATGTGGGTAAATTTGATTGTGGTCAGGGCAGATAGGGAGAAATTCGATGACAGGTCTAATAAAATCCTGTTAGAGCTTTGGCGGTAGCTTGAGCCAGAGCAGAGGTTCCAGCTGCTGAAAAAGCAGGGGAAGCGGGCAGCCCCAGCAGCTGCCAAGAAAATGGCTGGCATTCAGGTTGCATGGTTGCAAGATTACTTGTTGGAAACAGCTGAGGAAGAGGAGGATCCTCCAAGACCCACTGTTCCAGTTTGAAAAAGGGGAATGCTTGAGGGATCGACCTCATGGGAACAGGCAGGGGACCAGAGGCCCCATGTGAAATTGGTAATGCACTGGTCCCCTTCTAATGTGCAGCTGGTGTTGGCACTAGAAGATAATAGGTGCTTTTTTGCAGCAGCAGCAGCTAAGAGATCTGTCAAGGTGGCACAAGCCTTGAAGGTGTTTGACCCCACCAAGCCCTGTAAGCTTGCTAAGGGGTTTGGATGGGGCTTGTGGTAATGGACAGAGCACTTCTGGAAAGGTGCTGCGATCTGTTATCTGCTGTATGGCTAGTTGCCTGTAATGGACTTCCATCTTAGGTAATTTGCACAGACAGCTGGGCTTTCTATCATAGACTGACACTGAATGGCATAATAGACTGCCACCAGAGGGGGTGCACCAGCTCCCCTGTTGGATGGACATGCTGCTTGTAGTCAGTACTACAAGAGACCTTGATGGGAGGGCTGCAGCACCTGTGGAGGCCCTCCTGCAACGGGAAGCTGCTCCCATCCAGTTGCAGAGACACACCAAAGACACTTCACAGTTTCAGTGGGCACAGCCCTGGACTGTACAGGCCCTCCTACCTCCCATGGCGTAGGGGGCTAGGGGTGGGCCTCCAGTTAACTCCCTAGGCAGAGTGCTCAGGGAGACATTATGAAGGGCACCCTTGTAATTGTCATTTTTGGTATAGCTTATGCCTTTGTAATTTGGTTGCTGAAGTCTGTACTGTTTCTGTTTATGTAATGTACCTCACTCCTTGCACAGGGACCATTGCAGAAGAGACCTGTCACATAGATTGTGAGGCAAGCAACACTAAAAGGGTGAAATGTTGGGAAAACAGCTGTGTTGGGCTTGCTCTCTTGTACTTGCCTGACCAGGGCGTGACCACGTGGCAGCGCCACATGTGTTTATGAAAGGCCAGAGGTACTTGCCCTCTGGGCAGATTGTGGATTGCCTGCTCACCACTGTGTTTTGCTGTTTCTTTGCCTGCTGCCATGGAAAGAGGTTGTCCCTGCCAGTTTGCTTGTTCACCATTGCAAGAGTCTATTAAACGGGAATGGTCCCAACGCTTCCTGGCTCCGCGGTTTCTCTACCATCTGCCCAAATCTGATGTAAACCTATCTGGCCTCAGCCACTGGCATTACAATCATTACCAGCCATTTTCTCTCAATCTATTATCTTTTAGTTGTAAAAACCTGAAAAACAGCAGCTTCAACAAACTAGGGTCTGTTTTTACCTTGTATAAAATAGGTCAGAAGTATTTTCTTTAGAGTCCTCTGGCTATGGGAAATTGTTTATCTTTATTTTGAAAATAAAAAATGAATTATATAGTTATGAAGGACTTTCACTCAAATGAAAAAGTTTCCTAGAAGACTTTAAAAACTTCTGTTAGAAATTTAGAGGTAACAATTGGCTTATAACACTGTCACCCTGAAAGTCCCTATGATCATTTAGAGTTGTCTAATTGCATTAGTTCCAATTTTGGGGAAATTAGGGCTGCCCTACCTCTGTCTCCAACAGTTGTGTTTAAGGGCAATGGTATTTCTCCTTTGGGCCTGGCTAAAGTAATATAAGCTGTGGGCTAGCTTTGCAGGGAGCCAGAGCTTCTCTCTGCTCATGTGCATTGAAACTCATCAGTGACAGAAGAAAAAAGAACATTAATAAGGGATGCTGGCTAATCACAGGACAAGGTGGTCTGCATCAGTCTGAGCCTAGCTAACCATTTTAGGAATCTGTTGGAGGCAATGACATCTCCCAAAGGTGGGTGGAATTGGCTAGGTGAAGGGAAGCTACCGTAGTGAGATCACTGGTCTCCAGGAGACCTTGGATTTCCTGTCCCAGATCACAAAATAATACAAGGCATTGAATGAGAACTTTGCTATTGTGCAAGGAATGAGGTAGAGGTCAGGAATACTAAAGGCACAGGGTAGGGTCAGTCATGGCAACCAAGTTGCATTTCAAAGACAGGAAGAAGAGTTTTAGCCTTGAGGGAAACTGCTCAGCCAGTGATATGAGAAGTGGAGAAGTATCAGAAAAAGGCCAAACAGGGGCAGGAAATTGGGCAAAACCAACATGAAGGTGCATCTGGGGTCTGGAAGGACAACCAAGGCATTAAATGGAGTTAGGGGGACCATCTCATCTTCTAGAATGACCACCACATCCCTGCCCTTCCCTGAATCCTTCACAAGAATGGAGGGAGTTTAGAGTGGAGATAAAGATACCTATTTATATCAAGAACTGGATTGGAGGAAGCAAGGAACTATAAAGATATGTCACTGGCTGCATCCCTTTGAAATTTGGACACTAACTACCTGGATAACTAGCTAGAGTAAGAGGCTAGAACCAATAAAAGCAATTAGCTCTAGGACTGAGTTCCCAACACATGATTGGCAAATGCTTGTGAGTATAGTGAAAATAGGTAAGAGATTAAAACCCAAGAATAAACTTCAGGGTCAGTACAGGACTTGATCCCTGGCAAAAGCATCAGGAAATAATTTTGGAAGAATGTGCTATTTTCCTTGACATCAACCCAAAGAGTCGGTGATTGCTCAAAATCTCCCAATTTTCTTCAAATATTTTGTTTCTATCTGACCTCTGAAAACATTTAAATTATAAACAGATATGTTTCTTTAGAATTTCTATACTTCCAAAATTTTGTACATTAAACACTAAATTATATCAGAAAAATACGGAATTTAAAATAATAATCATGTAATGAGGTTTTAAACAGATAAGCATATCAACTAAGGTAAGACTCACCCTGTTAGATCATCTCATGCCTGACCTGTGGTGGCGCAGTGGATAAAGCATTGACCTGGAACGCTGAGGTTACCGTTCAAATCCCTAGGCTTGCCCAGTCAAGGCGCATACAGGAAGCAACTACTATGAGTAGATGCTTCCCACTTCTCCCCCCTCTTTCTCACTCGCCCTCTCCTCTCTCTCTCCCCCCTCTCCAAAAATCAATAATTTTTTTTTAATCTAAAAAGAAAATCACTGTTAGGTCATTTATCATTCCTATAAAGTTTTGCTAGAACTATAATTCTAGACTTTTATGGAACTATTTTTATTTGTTTTATTTACTTATGAATAGACTAGATATATGAAGTAGTGGAAAATCACAAGTGGAATTCTAAGCAATATAACAGATAAACTATATGTGCTTGGATAAATCTCCAACTGACCATGTGCAGAACCTTAGCTGCAAGGGAGTCTGGAAATATAGCTTTTGTTGTCCATGATAGAAGGAGGCCAAAATGGGTAATGAATGAGGCAATCTGGAATATCTACTGCTCACAAACAAAGTATTTTGAAGATCAAACACAAAATGAAAAACACTCCTAGGTGGGAAAAAAAAAGCACAAAATACGATTTCTTTTCATCTTAACAGTTGTGGTAAATCAGAAAGATATTGTGCTTAAAACAGAGCTGCAGCTGGAATTTTTCTATGAGAGCCTGCTGTCAGATAAAGAGAACAAGTAGAGCAAGCACTTCAGAGGATGGGTCTGGTGGGCATGGAGGACAGAAATCAGTATGTTTGATCATAAGCCCATCAGTACTGTTTGGCTTTTTAAATAATATGTAGATGTTTGTTTGTGTATGTGTCTGTGTGTGCTTAATAGCCTGGAGAAAAAAAACAGTCATTTAATGATGACTAAGTCTCAGTATCAGAATTATGAGTAATTTTTATTTTATTTTTAATATTTTTTTATTTTTCCCTTAATGTATTTCCATGAGCATGACTTACAGTAAAATAAGAAAAATCTTTTTCTAGATTATCAGGTGTGATGATATTATGGTCATGTTTTAATTGGATTTTGTTTGTGTATTTTTACTTTTTATTTAGCAATAACTTTAAACTTACACAAAATTTGCAAAATAAATAGTACAAAAAGCACTTTATTCCTTCTAACCAGATTTACTTATTGATAACATTTTATCTCATTTGCTTTCTCATCTGCACTGTGGTCATCTAATAAAACATGACATACACTGAAGTATTAAAGGGTGAAATCATACTTGGGATTTGCTTTAATATACCACAAGGTGCCTGACCAGGTGGTGGCACAGTGGAGAGAGCATTGGACTGGAATGTGGAGGACCCAGGTTTGAGACCCCGAGGTCACCAGCATGAGCATAGGCTCAGTTGGTTTGAACAAGGCTCACCAACTTGAGCCCAAGGTCACTGGCTCGAGCAAGCGGTCACTCGGTCTGCTGTAGCCCCCCAGTCAAGGCACATATGAAAAATCAATCAATGGACAACTAAGGAACTGCAACGAAGAATTGATGGTTCTCATCTCTCTACCTTCCTGTCTGTCTGTCCCTATCTGTCCCTTTCTCTGACTCTCCCTGTTTCTGCCACAAAAATAAATAAATAAATAAATAAATAAAAATATGCCACAAGGTGGGGGGGGGTAAGTATATAGGGAGAAAGATAAGAAAGAACAGCAGAAAGTTAACAATTGTTGAAACTAGATGACTGGTGTATGGGCTTCCCTTTTCTGGTCCTTGTTTTTGTGTAAGTTATTTTTAATTTCTATAATAAAAAAATTAATGTTAAAAATCTCCAAAGAATAAAAAAAAATCACACAAAAGAATTTCAGTGATTTAACCTGTTCCATTTGTCACAAAAGAAGTCAGATCATCAAACATTCAAACAAAAAGAACCTAAAAGTCTGCCAAACAGCTAACATTTTAGTTGAAAAGCAAAAATTTTTTTTAATTTCCTTTTTTGTTTTATTAAGTGAGAGGAGGGAAGCAGAGAGACAGACTCCCACATGCGCCTTGACAGGGAACCATGCAGCAAGCCCCCTATGGGGTGATGCTGCCCATCTGGGGCCATTGCTTCATTGCTCAGCAACCGAGCTATTTTTAGTGCCTGAGGCAGGCCACAGAGCCATCTTCAACAGGCAAGGCCAACTCATTCAAACCAATCGAGCCATGGCTGTGGGAGGGGAAGACAGATAAAGAGAGAGAGAGAGAGTGAGAGAGAGAGAGAAAGAGAGAGAAAAGGAAAGGGGAAGGGTGGAGAAGCAGATGGTTGCTTCTCCTGTGTGCCCTGACCAGGAGTCGAACCCAAGACATCCACACTCTGGGCAGACTCTCTACCACTGAGCCAACTGGCCAGGGCCTGAAAAGCAAAAAATTTTAATTAAAATTAAGATATTTACATTAAGATTCAAAAAGCAATTCTTTGAGGTCCCAACTGCAAACTTAGGAGAGAGGCTTCACCAGAAACCAACCCTGCTGGCACTTTGATCATAGGCTTCCAGACTTCAGAGCAGTGGTTCTCAAACATTTTGAAGTCGGGGCGCATTTAAAATCCTACAAATAATTGTAGGCACACTATATACAAACTTCTGAGAAATGTTATAATAATTAAGTCAAATATTAAAGAAAAAATATAAAGTCCAAGCATGCTTTTATGGTAATTAAACAAAATAAATACGACAAAATTAAATTTATTCTGACACTAAAAAACATTTTTATGTTACATTTTTTGAGTTATACTTCTCAGAGTTCATAAAAAAAGAGGGGTTAAAAAATTAAAAAATGACAAAAGAGTTATCTTTTTATATATAGATAGATACATTCTTAGTAAGATTTAGTAAATTCGGCAGGTCCTGGCATGAATGTGTTAAGTTTTTTCATTCTTGTGTTTATGAGAAACATGAGCCTGATGTGTCCTAGTGATTTTTTTAATGTTTGAGCATATATTTGAAAGGCAAACTCTTATTTCCTCATCAATACATTGAAGAATTCCTCTCTTTTTACTCTTAATTGTGTTGAGGGTAGAAAATCCTATTTTGCATAAATAGGATGTTGAAAATTGTAGTAGCCTGACCTGTGGTGGCGCAGTGGAAAAAGCGTCAACCTGGAAACGCTGAGGTTGCCGGTTCAAAACCCTGGGCTTGCCTGGTCAAGGCACATATGGGAGTTGATGCTTCCTGCTCCTCCCCCTTCTCTCTCTCTCTCCCCTCTCTATAATGAATAAATAAAAAATCTTTAAAAAGAAAAAGAAAAAAAAGAAAAAAAAAAGAAAATTGTAGTAAACTGTTCAAAGCTTTTTTAGATATTGGCACATATTCTTCTTTTATAAAAATCCAAAAGGCTTCAAGAGACAATTCCTTATGTTTAATCATCAATCCACGATCAGTGGATATAGCTGCCAGTTCTTCTTCTTCTGTTAATGTTAAACCAAAATGAGTTGAAGCTTCCATGAATGGGTTTCTAATCCAATCGTATTGTTCAGTGTTAAGTGATGGAAAATGCTATAAATTAAATTCTGCCCGGCAGCGTTTAAGTCCTATTTTATTTACACTTAACTTTTGCTCACTTCCAGAATCAGATTCTTCAATATCATGCTTCTTTCTGAGAAATCTATTCATTTTATTTGGGTATATTTATCTAAAAATAATATAATGATGTGTTGATAATAAATATAATAATGATGTGTTAACAAAAAGAGCAGTATCTCCGTAATGAAATGGTATAATAGAGTAACTATATTTATTTTTATATCTAGGCACATGCCATAAACCAGCACAGCTAGTAATTCCAGGTCCTGAGTGGGAATGGTGTGGAATTAAGAAAATAGGCAGAATTAATAAAATACAGGGTTGAGAGGGCCTTGTAATTGCTGCTGGCAAGAACAAAGTGCACCCAAAAAAACGCATCTTGCTTTATTTATAGGGCAAAGTGGGCCATTAGCAAATTAATGAGATCTTTGATCATATTTCCAAGGCAACCCAAGAATTCTACCAAGTGCAGAAAACCACCACCATACATATCATCTTAACTTTACACCAAACAAAGGATTGAAGAAACTTGCTTCCAGTCTTTCTGGGGAACATGGGGGGTAGTGTAAACAATCCAGCACCACAGTTTAACAGCCTTTTGCAACCTAATCAGGCAAGTGAGGTGGGGGGTTGGGCAGACTATCCACTTACAGCCAATTCCCCACACCTCTGTACTCAAAAATCTAAACTCCAAAAACCCTGTTGTTTTTTGGTCCCCAATAGGCACATATTTCTCTGGAATACCATAGGGTGCACCTGGAAATCTTCTAGGGTGCACCAGTGCACCCTGGCGCACACTTTGAGAACCACTGCTCCAGAGTTATTAGAAAATAAATTTCTATTGTTTAAGTTTAAAAAAACAAGTAATTCTCCAAAGAATATCAGAAAGACCTTCTTGAAAGACAAATCTCCCTGGATTTTCTGACATGATCTAGTATGATCTTATCCTGAGATGAACCTACTGTGGGCTGGTTCAAGTTTTCTGAATCGTCCTCTGGCAAAAGGTTTAAAAAGTCTTTAACAAATATTTTATGTATACACTTCCAGGGAAAAATGCAACAAACAACAAAAGTAATTAGCACCAATGTGTCTTGGCTAAATGAAAGGCTGTCTGGGCCATGTGCCAGGATGCCTACACCCAGGGGAGCACTGAGACATTATGAGGTCCTGTGATACAAACAGGAAAGAATCCAGACACCCCATACCCAGGGGATGGCCAAGGAAATGAAATTATGGTATAATCTCATTGTAGGAGAGCCACAAACATCAGATATGTGCGCTATGTCAAAACACATAATCAAGTTTAAAAGTAAGGTTAAGGGGGAGAGCAGGACACACAGTATGTCCACACAGAATAACATAAATAAAGTTTCACTGAAAAGGAAGAAGAGGGAATGCAGGGGAGGACAATAGTTGATTGTTTGCTTCATTCTGTTGTAAGTTACATAACTTCACTTAACTGAGGAAAGGAAGGGGGCAGGGAAAGAAAGAAACACGGCCTTATCTGAGGTATTGTAGCTACAATTTATTTTTTGGCTTTCTTTCTTTTTTTAAATTTAATTAACTGTGTTTACATAGATTGTATGGTCATTCCGAATGCCTCCCCCCTCCCTCCTATTCCCCTCAACATCTCTCTTGCCCCCTCCCTACAGCGCCCTCCCCCCTTCCCTTCAGGTTTATCCCATCCTATCACCCCCTTTCCCTCTGTCCTCTTTTCCTCTGGTCCCTTTGATCCCTGCTCTGTCTCAATTCCGTTCCTCAGTTCTCATTATTCCTTAGATTCCTCAAATGAGTGAGGCCATATGATATTTTTCTTTCTCTGCCTGGCTTATTTCACTTAACATAATAGTTTCCAGGTCCCTCCATATTGTTGCAAAAGGTAAGATTTCCTTCTTTTTCATGACCCCATAGTATTCCATTGTGTAAAAGTACCACAGCTTTTTAATCCACTCGTCCACTGACGGACACTTGGGCTGTTTCCAGATTTCGCTATTGTGAACAATGCTGCCAGAAACATGGGGGTGCATTTCTTTTTTTCAGTCGGTGATATGGTGTCCTTGGGATATATTCCTATAAGTGGATGGCTGGGTCAAAGGGCAGTTCCATATTTAATTTTTTGAGGAATCTCCATACTGTTTTCCACAGTGGTTGAACCAGTCTGCATTCCCACCAGCAGTGCAGGAGGGTTCCCCTTTCTCCACATCCTCGCCAGCACCTATCGTGTGTTGTTTTGTCAATGAGCACCGTTCTGACTGGTGTAAGGTGGTATCTCATTGTGGTTTTAATTTGCATTTCTCTAATGATTAGTGGTGTTGAACATCTTTTCATTTGTCTATTGGCCATCTGTATGTCCTCTTTGGAGAAGTATCTATTCATTTCTTGTGCCTGTATTTTGATTAGATTGTTTGTCTTTCTGGTATTGAGTTTTACAAGTTTTTTTATAAATTCTGGTTATTAATCCCTTATCAGACGTATTGTCGAATATGTTCTCCCATTATGTGGTTTGTCTTTTTATTCTGTTTATATTGTCTTTAGCTGTGCAAAAGCTTTTTAGTTTGATATAGTCCCATTTGTTTATCCTGTCTTTTATTTCATTTGCTTATGGAGATAATTCAGCAAAGATATTGCTGTGATAGATGTCGGCGAACTTACTGCATAAGTTTTCTTCTAGGATAGTTATGGTTTCACAATTTACATTTAAGTCCTTTATCCATTTTGAGTTTATTTTTGTTAATGGTGTAAGTTGGTGGTCTAGTTTGATTTTTTGCAGGTAGCTGTCCAATTTTCCCAACACCATTTTTTAAAGAGGCTGTCTTTACTCCATTGTATGCTCTTACCTCCATTGTCAAATATCAGTTGTCCATAAAGATGTGGGTTTATTTCTGAGTTCTCTGTTCTGTTCCATTGATCTATATGCCTGTTCTTATGCCAGTACCAAGCTGTTTTGAATACAATGGCCTTGTAGTATAACTTGATATCAGGAAGTGTGATACCTCCCACTTTATTCTTCTTTTTCAAGATTGCTGAGGCTATTCGTGTTCTTTTTTGGTTCCATATAAATTTTTGGAATATGTGTTCTATATCTTTGAAGTATGTCATTGGTATTTTCATTGGTATTGCATTGAATTTATAAATTGCTTTGGGTAATATAGACATTTTAATGATGTTTATTCTTCCTAACCATGAGCAAGGTATATGCCTCCACTTGTTTGTGTCTTTCTTGATTTCTTTTATCAATGTTTTATAATTTTTTGAGTACAAGTCTTTAACCTCCTTGGTTAAATTTACTCCTAGGTACTTTATTTTTTTTGTTGCAATAGTGAAGGGGATTGTTTCCTTAATTTCTCTTCCTGACAGTTCATTGTTCATGTATAAAAATGCCTCTGATTTCTGTGTATTAATTTTATATCCTGCCACCTTGCTGAATTTGTTTATTAGGTTCAGTAGTCTTTTGACTGAGACTATAGGGTTTTCTATTTACAATATCATATCATCTGCAAAAAATGATAGTTTTACTTCTTCTTTTCCAATTTGGATGCCTGTTATTTCTTCTTCTTGTCTGATTGCTGTAGCTAGGACTTCCAGTAATATGTTGAATAAGAGTGGTGAAAGGGGGCACCCCTGCCTTGTTCCTGATTTTAGGGGAATTGCTTTTAATTTTTGTCCATTAATTATAATGTTGGCTGTGGGTTTGTCATAGATGGCCTTTATCATGTTGAGGTATGTTCCCTGTATTCCCACTTTGCTAAGAGTTTTGATCAGAAATGGGTGCTGGATTTTATCAAATGCTTTTTCTGCATCTATTGAAATTATCATGTGGTTTTTCTCCTTTCTTTTGTTTATGTGGTGAATCACATTAATTGATTTATGAATGTTGTACCATTCTTGCCTCCCTAGAATAAATCCCACTTGATCATAATGTATGATTATTTTCATGTATTGCTGGATACGGTTTG
Source organism: Saccopteryx bilineata (assembly GCF_036850765.1). Lineage (NCBI taxonomy): Eukaryota > Metazoa > Chordata > Mammalia > Chiroptera > Emballonuridae > Saccopteryx > Saccopteryx bilineata. The sequence goes on from NC_089497.1 coordinate 51,622,822, forward strand.
CTAATATTTTGTTGAGGATTTTAGCATCTAAATTCATCAGGGATATTGGCCTATAATTTTCTTTCTTTGTGTTGTCTTTGCCTGGTTTTGGAATCAGAATTATGCTTGCCTCAAAAAAGGAACTTGGAAGTGGCCCTGGGCGGTTGGCTTAGTGGTAGAGCATCGGCCTGGCATGCAGCAGTCCCAGGTTCGATTCCTGGCCAGGGCACACAGGAGAAGCGCCCATCTGCTTCTCCACCCCTCCCCCTCTCCTTCCTCTCTGTCTCTCTCTTCCCCTCCCGCAGCCGAGGCTCCATTGGAGCAAAGTTGGCCCTGACGCTGAGGATGGCTCTGTGGCCTCTACCTCAGGTGCTAGAATGGCTCTGGTTGAGGCAGAGCGGCGCCCCAGATGGGCAGAGCATCGCCCCCTGGTGGGCATTGCTGGGTGGATCCCGGTCGGGCGCATGCGGGAGTCTATCTGACTGCCTCCCCATTTCCAACTTCAGAAAAATACAAAAAAAAAAAGAAAGAAAAGGGAACTTGGAAGTGTTCCTTCCTCCTGAATTTTTTGAAATAGCTTGAGAAGGATAGGAGTTAGTTCTTCTTTGAATGTTTGGTAGAATTCACCATTGAAGCCATCGGGCCCAGGAGTTTTGTTTTTTGGGAGTTTTTTGATAACTGTTTCGATCTCTTTTGTTGTAATTGACTGTTTAGGTTTTCTGATTCTTCCAGATTGATTTTTGGAAGATGATATGTTTCAAGAAACTTGTCCATTTCACCTAGGTTTTTTAATTTTTTGGCATACAGTTCTTTATAGTATTTTCTTACAATATTTTGTATTTCTGTTGTGTCGGTTGTTATTTCTCCACTCTCATTTCTAATTTTATTTATTTGAATCCTCTCTCTTCTTTTCTTGGTGAGTCTTGTTAAAGGTTCATCAATCTTGTTTATCCTTTCAAAGAATCAGCTCTTGGTTTCATTGATCCGCTGTATTGTTTTTTTAGCTTCTATGTCATTTATTTTCACTCTGATCTTTATTATTTCCTTCCTTCTACTACCTCTGGGACTTACTTGCTGTTCTTTTTCTAGTTCTTTTAGATGAAGGGTTAGGTTGTTTATTGGAGCTTTTTCAAGCTTCTTAAGGAATGCCTGTAGTGCTATGAACTTCCCTCTCAGGACTGCTTTTGCTGTGTCCCATAAATTTTTAGTTGTTGTTTGCTCATTATCATTTGTTTCTAGGAATTTTTTTATTTCTTCTTTGATTTTATTGTTAACCCATTCGTTATTTAATAACATGCTATTTAGTTTCCATGTGTTTGAGTAATTTTCAGTTTTTCAGTTGTGGTTGATTTCTAGTTTCATGCCATTGTGATCAGAGAAAATGCTTGATATGATTTCAATCTTCTTAAATTTGTTAAGACTGCTTTTGTGGTCTATCTTAGAGAATGTACCATGCGCACTTGAAAAGAATGTATATTCTGCTGCCTTGGGGTGAAAGGTTCTAAAGATATCTATTAAATCAAGTTGATCTAGTATGTCCTTTAAGTCTGCTGTTTCTTTGTTAATTTTCTTTCTTGAGGATCTATCTAGAGATGTTAGTGGGGTATTGAAATCTCCTACTATTATAGTTTTGCTGTTGATTTCAACCTTTATATTAGGTGCGTAGATATTTATGATGGTTATACCTTCCTGTTGGATTGCTCCCTTTATCATTATGTAGTGACCTTCCTTATCTCTTACTATAGTCTTTGTTTTAAAGTCTATTTTGTCTGATATAAGTATGGCTACCCCAGCTTTCTTTTTTCATTTCTATTCCCATGAAATATTTTTTTCCATTCTTTTACCTTCAGTCTATGTGCATCTTTTGTTTTAAGGTGTGCCTCTTCTGAATGCATATGGACAGGTCCTGTTTTCTTATCCAAGCAGCTACCCTATGTCTTTTGATTGGATCATTTAATCCATTTACATTTAAGGTTATTATTGATATGTAGTTGTTTATTGCCATTTTATTCTTTAAAACTGTATTCCTCTTTTGGTATATTCTTTTCCCACTTTGATCTGTTTACAACAGGCCCCTTAACATTTCCTGCAGCATTGGTTTGGTTGTAATAAATTCCTTGAGTTTTTGTTGTTGTTTTTTGTCTGGGAAGCTTTTTATTTCTCCTTCAATTTTAAATGATAGCCTTGCTGGATAAAGTAGTCTTGGTTGTAGGCTCTTGTTCTGCATTACTTTGAATATTTCTTGCCATTCCCTTCTGGCCTCAAGTGTTTCTGTTGAGAAGTCAGATGTCATCCTTATGGAGGCTCCTTTGTAGGTGATAGCCTTTTTTTCTCTAGCAGCTTTTAATATTTTCTCTTTATTGCTTAGCTTTGGTATTTTAATTATGATGTGTCTTGGTGTAGGTCTTTTTGGGTTTCTCTTTAATGGAGTTCTCTGTGCTTCTTGAACTTGTGAGACCCTTCCTTGCATCAATTTAGGGAAGTTTTCAGCTATGATTTGATTGAATAAAGTTTCTATCCCTTATTCTTTCTCTTCTTCAGGAACCCCTATGATGCGGATGTTATTTCTCTTCATGTTGTCACAAAGCTCTCTCAGAGTTTCCTCAGACTTTTTGAGTCTCTTTTCTTTTTTCTGCTCTGCTTTCATGCCTTTGTTCATCTTGTCCTCCAACACACTGATTCGATCCTCAGCTTCATCCATCCTGCTTTTAATTCCTTCCATTGTGGTCTTCATTTCTGATATTGTATTTGTCACCTCCGACTGATTCTTTTTTAATATTTCAATGTCCTTTGTTATACTTGTTATCTCTTTATTTAGCTGTCTTTAATGACCATCCATTGTTGTTCTAAGATCCCCAAGCATTCTAACAATCATTATTCTAAACTCTGCATCCGGCAGTTTGGTTATTTCCATATCACTCAGTTCCTTTTCTGGAGATTTCTCTTGTGGTTTCATTTGGATTGCACTTCTCTTTCTTCTCATTATGTCTGTGTGTTTGGGTGTATTGTTTGTAGGGATGGTTGAGTCTAGGGTTGGTGTTGTCTGCCTCCCTGTAGCTACAATTTTAAGGACCAAAAATGCCAAGATAAGAGTGGACAGTAGATTAGAAGAAATCACTTGTGGGCTGTTGTTTGGATATAGACTACAGAGAGTGTTAATCCATTTCTCCACACCCTGGCCAATCTTAAGTGACTAGATAAGGTAAAACATTCAGAAAATAATTTTAAAAATCACTTTATTTACTATACAAATGTGGCTAGGTAAACTTTAACCCACATATAAAACAAAAGAAATGGTAGTAGCATCCCTCAATCTCTGCCTCTTTTTCAGTCTGTCTCTTGACCCTCCTCCCCATCCTCAGCTGGCTTGATAATTAAGGCCCCAGACATCTCTGTCTTAGACTTTCACAATTGAAAAATCATATTGAACAGGCATGGGATATAATTCTAAAGTATCATTTTTATATATTTCCCATCATCCTCTAAAATCTGCTCCATGAGGCTAGTTCTCTGGCCTCTAAGTGGAAAAACTTGGGTATGAATTTTCTGGTCTTAGAAGATACATAGTCCTAATCAGTAACAAAATGTCCAATGTCATGTAGTAGCCAACCTCTGGATAACATGCTTTCATTTAGGCCTCCTCCCTTTCCCTCAGCTCAGGGTCAGCTATTTCCCTACTTACCTCATGTGTGCTATGACCTTACCTCCCTACGTGTATGGTTAACACCAGTAAGGTTAGGGCAGAAAATCCCCACACTGACTGGTACCCAGCAAGTGTTTAAAGCTGACTCTCTTATTCATGGGACCCTCATATGTTCTTTGGAGACCCCCTCCACTGCTGGATACCCTTCTCCTGCAGGTTTCTTAACTGGAGTGTAGCACTCTCCTCACTTAACTCCTAAGCACCCTGCAGAATTTCTAGTTTCTCTGTTTGCCTGATGTAAGGCTAGTGGCCAGAGCCATACAGATTCACACTGGATTCAGATAGATGGTAGAGAAACTGTGGAGCCAAAAAAATGATGGACCATTCCATTTATTAGAGTCTCACAACGGTGGATGAGCAAGCAGGCAGAGAAAACCACTTATCTTTCTCCCAGGTCTGACAAGCAAACAGGCCAGGGCAGGGGGACCCCTTCTCTGGCAAACAATAGCAAAATATGGCCCCTCTCAATAGGGCAGTCGATCTGCAATCTACAATCTGCCGCCCTGAGGGCAAGCACCTGCAGCCTTACATAGACTGTACACTGAAGGTGCTGCCCCGTGCTCATGCACCAATCAGGCAAAGTCCAAGAGAGCAAGCCTAACACGCTTGTTTGCCCAACACCACGACAGGTAGCCCTCTTGATCAGGATCTAAGAACACAGAGAAGAATAAGCTCTAAATTCTCATTGTCCTGAGGTTCTTTCCCACTGGATAAAATAAATGATGTAATGCAAATACACAAAAACACTTCAGTTCACTTCCCCTGGCGCATCCACTTTGGTGGGACATCCAGCATAGTTAAGATCCCCAAGGTTCTTAACGTCCCTGTGATTTGCAATCCAACACCACGCCCTCAGAATCACTTCCTTGGTCCATGGCACAAGCTTCTCCCAGTCTCCTTCTAGACTTTCTCCCAAGGTGAAGATTGTGGTTTTTCCCATTGTAATATCATTAATTTTTTATGTAATATTAATATAAAGAGTAAGCCTCATACATAAGGCACCAAGAATAGAGATTTTTAGACTTAAACTGAACCTTCTGATACTAGTTCAACTCTAGCTATTGTTTTTAGCCCAGTTCCCTGTTGTGTACTCAAGATTCTGTACTTTCTTCCTTATTTTGTTTAACTCTCCCAATGAAGCCCCCAAATTTACTCACTTAAAACATTTCACTTCTACTAACTAAAATCTCATAATTTTCCTTTCCCAATAAACTAGACTTCCCTACCTGATCAATAATACTTAGCAATTTCCATTTATCACTTAAAAAAAACCCCCACCAACATTAGGAAGTTGGATTTCATTGCATTTAACAATCAATGAATTTGATTTTTTTTAATCTAAGGAAAAAATTTTAATTAGCAAGAAGCAAAAATTGCTATTGAAAAAAAAAAGTACACCTTGGCTGGGTAGCTCACTTGGTTAGAGCATATTTCTGCATACTCCAAGGTTACAAGTCCAATCTCTGGTTAGGGCACATACAAGAATCAACCAATGAATGCATAAATAAGTGGAATAACAAATTGATGTTCTTTCTCTTTTTCTTTCTCCATAAAATGAATACTTTTTTAAAAATTGCTACTGCATAAGCAGTTACAAAAATTATCATAATAAGAGGTCAGCATCCAGAGAGTCCTGTGGACATTGAGTGGGCCCAAGACCATGCCAGAACTTCACCTTTCACTAAAGTCTTAAGTCCTAACACAACACCAGACTAGGTGTCAACAGCAGGCTCCACCTCAAATCTGATTTGAACAGATAACCTAAGAAAGAAGTATATAAGCCCACTACAGTTTTGGACTCCTGATGTAACTTGAAGCAATAGAAAAAAGCAAGAATGTTGGGCTGAACTGAATTAGAAGACTTAGGTCATTTAGATTCTGTAATTACAGTCACAGAAAACACAACTTCCTTATCAAAATTAAACAAAACTAACAAATGGGACAATCTGACTTCAGATACATCAGATACACAACTCAGCACCATTCTCCAGAACCACCTGGTTATGAGAATGTAACTTTGTAATAAAATCCTTCTAACGCCTAATTTATTAAAGTCTCCTGAGTAGGGTTAAACATAGAATCCTCTTTTACTGCTCCCTTATACAAAAAACAAGCAAATATGTGTTTGCAGTGTATTAAAAGGACTCTGTGAGTAACACAAATCTTTGTCAGGTCACTTTCTGTCCTAGGCAAAAGAATGGCCCCCAGTGAGGTCTGCATCCTAATGCCCAAATCTGTGACTATGTTACTTGACACAGCAAGGGAAAATTCAATTGGGTATGCAATTAATATTGCTAATTAGCTGTCCTTGAGATAAGGAGAGTAGCCTGGGTTGTTTAGGTGGGCCCAGTGTCATCACAAGAGTTCCACTTATAGTAAGTTGAAAAGGGAAGCAGGAAAGTCAAGGTCAGAGTCAAAGAGAGATTTGAAGATTCTACACTGCTGGCTTTGAAGATGGAGGGAGGGACTATAAACCAAGCCTCTAGAACAGGGGTCCCCAAACTACGGCCCGCGGGCCGCATGCAGCTCCCTAAGGCCATTTATCCAGCCCCCGCCGCACTTCCGGAAGGGGCACCTCTTTCATTGGGGGTCAGTGAGAGGAGTATAGTTCACATTGAAATACTGGTCAGTTTGTCGATTTAAATTTACTTGTTCTTTATTTTAAATATTGTATTTGTTCCCGTTTTGTTTTTTTACTTTAAAATAAGATATGTGCAGTGTGCATAGGGATTTGTTCATAGTTTTTTTTATAGTCCGGCCCTCCAACGGTCTGAGAGTCAGTGAACTGGCCCCCTGTGTAAAAAGTTTGGGGACCCCTGCTCTAGAAGCTGGGAAAGGCAAGGAATGAGTTTCCCTTAGAGTCCCCAGAAAGGAACACAGCACTGCCAACACCTTTTAGCCCAGTGAGACATATTTTGGACTGCTGACCTTTTGTGTTGTTTTAAGCCGCTATTTGGAGGGTAATCAATTACAGCAACAATAGGAAATTATTAAACTTACTCTCTCTTTTTTTTTACACTTTTTTCTAATGGTGTCAGTGGGGGGGGGGGTGGCTTTCCCGCTCCAGCGTTTTATGGTCGCAAGTCTTCCCAAACCATGAAAGAATCAGTCAAACCAAAAGATTCTGTGGCTTCAGCCACTACAATTTCTGAAAATTTGCACATGGTAATAGGAATTAGTTGTCATAAAGTTAATGTGACAATATGCTCTTAGAAATAAATGACACTACAAGGAAAAGTCTTGGTGTTTTCAAAATGTCAGCATCATTTTTTTTCAAGGCTTTTCTAAATTAAAAAGTTCTAAATAGCAACCAAAAATAATGTGTGATAATTAAATTTGAGGGAAATTTGGAAAATGTGAATACGAACTAGTTATTAGATGAAATTAAGCAAGTATTATTAGCCCTGGCCGGATAGCTTGGTTGGTCAGAGCATTGTCCTGCAGTGCAGAGGTTGCTGGTCAGGACACATACAGGAGCAGATCCTGTATGTTCCTGTCTCTCTCTCTCTCTCTCCCTCCCCTTTCCTCTCTCCCTAAATCAATAAATTTTTTAAAAATATTGTTAGTTTTCTTTTCTTTTTTTTTCCCTTTTTTTTTTTCTGAAGCTGGAAACAGGGAGAGTCAGTCAGACAGACTCCCGCATGCGCCCGACCGGGATCCACCCGGCACGCCCACCATGGGGCGACGCTCTGCCCACCAGGGGGCGATGCTCTGCCTCTCCAGGGCGTCACCATGTTGCGACCAGAGCCACTCTAGCGCCTGAGGCAGAGGCCACAGAGCCATCCCCAGCGCCCGGGCCTTCTTTGCTCCAATGGAGCCTTGGCTGCGGGAGGGGAAGAGAGAGACAGAGAAGAAGGCGCAGCAGAGGGGTGGAGAAGCAAATGGGCGCCTCTCCTGTGTGCCCTGGCCGGGAATCAAACCCGGGTCCTCCGCATGCTAGGCCGACGCGCTACCGCTGAGCCAACCAGCCAGGGCTATTGTTAGTTTTCTTAAGGGTGATAATGTAGTTATATAGAAAACTGTCCTTATTTTTAGAGGATGCTGCCTGGGATAAAGGTCACAATATCTGCAACTTATTTTTAAACTTTTCACCAAAATATATAGATATATACTAAAATATAAAGCAATATTTGATAGTTGTTTAATCTGAGTGGTGGCATAGGGATGTTTATTGCTCAGAAACTTTACATTTTTGGTGTAAATGCTCTCTGTGCATAGAACTTTCTAAAATTATTTGTAGGAACTTAGATTTGTGGCTAGGATGTGACAAGGTAAGTAACCATCATATGTAAAATAGTTTACATGAGTTTCCAGTTAGAAAGCTGGTGGGAAAAGAAGTGATGTCACTCTATGAATCAGTGGAAAGTTGCTGCCCTGTGATTGAAGAAAGTGACCTGGTAGGATGGGGATTTTTGGTCTCAGCATATCACATATTTTCATTTCTTGATTTTGTTAAGAGAAGGGATAAAAATGAAACTTTGAAAATAAAAAAAAATGGAAACTAAAGGTCAAGTAAAAGAAGGCAGGCACAAAAGTATTCTTTAAACCCCAACATCCTAGAACCAGTAGCAGAACCAGTACCACAAGCAGAAGGAAACTGCAAGAAAATTATATTACCCAGTCTCCTATTGACATATTACCACAAGAGAACATCGGCGGAAATTCAGAAATAGCATTCGAGTCAGTCCAGAGATAAGAACAGAATTAGCTAGTGATAGAATGAAAATACTTTTGTGTAGTTTGCCATATATATATATATATATATATATATATATATATAGTTGTGTGTGTGTGTGTGTGTGTGTGTGTGTGTGTGTGGTCTACCGGAAAGTTCTGTCCGTTTCTATCACAACAAGTTTTGACACGTAAGGACATGTTTATTTGGCGCATGTATGCCTCTCTATTTTTATCACTTAATGTATACATACTGACGTAGCAAATTAACTAAAACAAAGTTGATTCACGTTAGTCTTATGTGTGAAGCGATAGTGTACCCATGGCTACGATGAAGTTCATTTACGCCACTGTATTGTATACGAATTTCAACAAGGAAGAAATGCTACAGAAGCATGTAGAAATTTTGAAAGTGTTTGGTAAAGGTACAGTTTCTGATAGGACATGCAGAAGATGGTTTGAAAAATTCGAAACAGGTGATTTCAACCTTTCTGATAAGCCACGTTCTGGGCGACCATCTTTGATTGATGATGATGTTGTTAAGACCATGTTGGAGCAAGATCCTTTTCTGACAACATTGGAGATCTCAGAAAGACTTAATTCAGCTCAGCAAACCATTTCAGACCATATTCGGAAGATAGGATTGGTGTGGAAATATTCAAGATGGGTGCCACATGAATTAAGTCAGAAGAATTTGAATGATCGAGTCGTCCAAAAATGGACAGAACTTTCTGGTAGATCATATATATATATATATATATATACACACACACACACACACAGTGATTGGTCAATGCTGATTTTTATTTGTATTAAAGCAACAGTTAATCATTTAAAGTTTTTATTAAAATACTGTTGCTCATTTTTATTTGAAAAATATTCAATTAAAATCTATAATGGACTATAAGCAGAAAATTATAATATGACCTCATAGTCAAGATATCTGGTACCACCTAGGGGAGTGTAACTGAATTACAGGGGAAAAACTGTCTGAGGTGAACAAGAAAAAGAACTAATTAAAAAATAAAAATTCCGGTTCTCTGAAAAACTAACAAAAATCAAACAAAATAATAAATGACAAAAGAGAAATAATCCTTGAAACATAAAATGTTTTTAAGAGTCATAAACTACTACTTTGTACAGCACTATGCAAATACATTTGAAAAGTTAGAGAAAATGCATAATTTTCCTACTAAAATACTGTCTATAAAAATGGACTCCAATAGAGATTAAAAAAAAAAAGCTTACACAGACCAATATCCATTAAAAAAAATGAGAAAGTTATCTGAGAACTATCTACAAAAAGGCACCAGGCTCCATTCAAAGGGAAATTATATCACATCTCCCAAGACCAAATAGTGCCAATATAACATAAATTATTCTAAAGAAGAGGAATATCCAAATTCTTTTCATGAATTAAAGCAAAACATTGATTGTTAAACTTGACAAAAATGGTACAAAGAAAATGACAGAATAATATTACTTATATACATTGATGCAAAAATCCTAAAGTAAAATATTAGTGAGCAAGATCCAATGCCATGTTAAGAAAATAACACATCATGTCCAATTGATTTTTCCCAGAACTATAAGGGTGGTTCATTATTAGAAAACAAATTACTATAATTCACCATATTAAGGAATCTAAGTGGGAAAATAATCATATGACAATCTCTAGAGAGACTGAAAAAATATTTGACAATATTTAGCACCTATTCCTGGTGTAAAACAAGGCACTCAAGAATACAGACAATAATGGATATTTTCTTAATGTAATAAAACATATATAACTCAGTCCTAAAACCAGCATCTTATGGATGGCACAATAGTATATCCACAAAATCTTAGAAAATCCATGGTAAAACTAACCAAGCAATAAAGAAAAACTCTAAAAGTAGCAGAATGTAAAGCTAACATACAGAAAGCAATAGCCTTTAGGTATACTCACAATAACCAGTTAGGAGAAACAATAGGAAAAATCCCTATTCACAGTAATAACAAAATAAGTACATAAATCCTAAGGAATAAACTTTACAATAAATGTGCAAAATCAATATGAGAAAAACTTTAACACACTCCTGAAACACCCAAAAATAGACTTGAACAAATAGAAAGACATTTCTTTTTTTTTTCTAGTTATTTTTTTTTTAGGTGAGAGAAGGGGAGATAGTGAGGCAGACTCCTGCATGTGCCCTGACCAGGATCTACCAGGCAACCCCATCTATGACTGATGCTCGAGTACTGAGCTATTTTTAGGGTCTGAGGCTGATGCACTCCAACAAAGCTATCCTCAGTGCCCAAACCAAGTTTGAAACAATCAAGCCACAGGCTGAGGGAGGGAGAAAGGTAGAGAAGGGAGAGGGGGAAGAAGCAGATGGTTACTTCTCCTGTGTGTCCTGACCAAGAATCGAACCCAGGACGTCCATATGCCCGGCCAATGCTCTATTAGTGAATACACTGAGCCACCAGCCAGGGCCAGAAAGACATTTCATATTCTTAAATACTATCACTCACATTAAAAAGCTGTCTGTTCTGCCTGACCAGGTGGTGGTGCAGTGGATAGAGCGTCGGACTGGGATGCAGAGAACCCAGGTTTGAGACCCCGAGGTCGCCAGCTTGAGCGCGGGCTCATCTGGTTAGAGCAAAAAGCTCAGCAGCTTGGACCCAAGGTTGCTGGCTCCAGCAAGGGGTTACTCGGTCTGCTGAGGGCCTGTGGTCAAGGCACATATAAGAAAGCAATCAATGAACAACTAAGGTGTCGCAATGTGCAACGAAAAACTAATGATTGATGCTTCTCATCTCTCTCCATTCCTGTCTGTCCCTGTCTATCCCTCTCTCTGACTCACTTTCTGTCTCTGTAAAAAATATAAACAAATAAAAAAAAGCTGTCTGTTCTTCCCAATCTAATTTATAAATTAAATAATATTCTCCATAAATATATAAATAAGCTTTCTTTATGAACTAGAGTGTTAGTACTAAAGTTTATATAGAAAATAATGTAAGAATGTCTATTTCCACAATACAATCAGGTAAAAGAAATGCAATCAATTAAAATTAACAATATTTTTAAAAACTTGAAAGAGAAAAGCTAATAAGGCCTGGCCAGGTAGCTCACTCAGGTGGTTAGAGTGTCATCTGTATATGCCAAGCTTGCAGGTTGGCTCCCCAATCAGGGCACATACAAGAATTAACCAATGAATGCGTTAATGAGTGGAACAACAAATCAATCTTTATCTTTATCTCTGTCTCTCTTTCTCTGCCTCCCCTTCTTTACTCTCTAAAATCAATAAATTTAAAAAATATTTTAAGGAAAAAGTAGCTAAACCAGATATTAAAGTATATTATATAAAGTATATAAATTTCTATAACTAAAGTTTGGTATTTGCCCATGAATTGACAGATCTATGTAGAATACAAAGTCTAGAATTAAACCTACATATATATGAAAATATTGAATATGATAAAGGTGGCATCTAAAAATCTCTGGTGTAAATATATGGTATGAGGTCAGCTAGATAACCATTTTGAGAAAGATCATATTGTATCCATACATCAAACCATACACAAGAATAAACTCCAAATGGATCAGAAATTCTAAATGTGAAAAATAAATTACATAAATACCAGAGTTCCTTTATAACCTGAATGTGTAGAAAGGCTTTCTATCTATAACTTGAAATCAGATACAGTAAAAGAAAATACTGATAAAATCTGATTCTCCTGTGTATTAACTGCTTGATCTTGGGTAAGTCACTTTACACCTCTCAACCTCAATTCTATATCATTTGAATGGGATTCTCAAAGCTTCCCTCACAGGGTCAATAAGAGCAGTAAATGAGAGAAGCACCAGGTACAATAAAAGCAGTTAATAAATGGTAGTTGGGTGCCGTAACCATCTTCATCTTCTTTATACAAAGATATTGTTTACTATAGACCTCAGCATAGTGTAGGTGCACAGGGCCAGTCCCTTGGAAAGCTAGGAACAAGGCCCTCACAATTGCACTCAAGAATCAAAGATCTCAGGTTCAAAAGGGGCTGCTATAACAAAATGCCACAAACTGGGTGCCTTAACAGAAATGTATTGTAAAATATACAGATAGATAAATGGATAGAAATCGATATAGATAAAATTGACAACATAAAAATAAAAAATTGTCAGATCACAAGAAAGAACACCAAATATAAAGTCAAGTAACAAATCACTAGTTAAGGGGGAAATATTTGCAACATATATCACAGATAATGGGCAATAGCCCTAAAATATAAATTATTTTTAGAAATCATAGGAAACAAAGATCAAAAACCCAATATAAAAATAGGCAAGAGCCCTGGCCAGTTGGCTCAGCGGTAGAGTGTCGGCCTGGCGTGCGGGGGACCCGGGTTCGATTCCCAGCCAGGGCACATAGGAGAAGCACCCATTTGCTTCTCCACCCCCCCCCCTTCCTCTCTGTCTCTCTCTTCCCCTCCCGCAGCCAAGGCTCCATTGGAGCAAAGATGGCCCGGGCGCTGGGGATGGCTCCTTGGCCTCTGCCCCAGGCGCTAGAGTGGCTCTGGTCGCGGCAGAGCGAAGCCCCAGAGGGGCAGAGCATCGCCCCCTGGTGGGCAGAGCGTCACCCCTGGTGGGCGTGCCGGGTGGATCCCGGTCGGGCGCATGCGGGAGTCTGTCTGACTGTCTCTCCCCGTTTCCAGCTTCAGAAAAATAAAAAAAAATAAAAAAATAAATAGGCAAAAGATATGACCACATAATTCACCGCTGTATGAGGGAAGAAAAGGTTGTGACAATTAAAAACTTCTGGTCCTGATGGGCTGTAAGCAGTTACCAAGGCCATCAACTTTTCTTTTTATCAAAAGAAAAATACCAGCAAGCTGCAAAGGCTTTTAGTATCAGGTTGTTTTAAAACACTGCTGAAGGGTACTTAATTAAAAGCAACGGAATGAGTTAGGAAGCTGTGATATAGTCTAACAAGAGGATTAGTTTTGCCAATGATTAATGACAACCGAAGTTGTACTTATGATTTTGCATTTCATTACAATCTCTTTAACCAATGATTCACTGTTAAGTGGTTGGAACAAAAGGGTAAGGTCCACTCCAACCATGAGCCTTTGTGACACTAATAATTCTGATTGCTCAATTAGGCAAATATAACCAATGTGCAATTGACCACTTGGTGGCGATAGATCCTAATTGCCTATAAAGTTCTTGGAAGGTAGTAACAGCCTGCTGCTAATGGATTTGGAAACTAACTTATAGAAATTTCAGGCAGGTCACAGGATGCTTTAGTTGGAAAAGTCAGCAAAATCCTTTAAAAGGGCATTAGAAGCAAAGCAAAACATATCCTGTCTTCATCAAAAATAGTGGCAGATACCCCCTAGAATGTTCCTTTAGGAAAGAGCTAGAAAAGTTTCAAAGGGAGAAGAACTGACTGATAGTGACAGCTAAGAGACAGACTAAAAAGAGGTCTCGGGAATAATACTAAGAATAGACTACTGTTTAGCCGTCTGTGCTTGATCGAGCCAGTTATCCTATCAGGGCCTCAGTTTCTTTGCCTGACCTCTGAACTAGATCAGGAGTCAGCAAATTTCCTGTACCGTGTCAGATAATAAATGTTTTAAGTCATGCAGGCCACACATTGTCACAGCTATTCAACTTTGTCATTGCAGCAATAAATAAAACATGAACAAATAAGCATGGCTATGTTCGATAAAACCTTATGGACAATGAAATTTGAATTTTACATATTTCTACATGCATGTCATGAAATATTCTTCTTCTTTTGATTTCCCCCCCAATCATTTAAAAATCATTCTTAGCTAGCAGGCCATATAAAAAACAGGCAGCCAGGCTGGATTTGGCCCACAGGACTATAGTTTGGCCAACCCCTGGGCTGTGTGATCTCTAAACTTCCTTCCAGCTCTGTGTGTCTGTTAATACAGTGGTACCTTGAGATACGAACAGACCAACATACAATTTTTTTAAGATACAAGCTGCGACTCGGTCCATAGTTTTGTTCAAGATCCGAGCGAAATTCTGAGATACAAGTCGTGATTCGGGAAGCTGCCGCTAGTTGGCACGTTGGCGCACAGGTCCAGTATCGGCAGTTTGATATACGAGTTGACTGACTTACTAGCTCGGTTATAGAACAAATTAAATTCATATCTCAAGGTACCAGTGTATACTGCTATTGATTCCCTATTTAGCTGACAGTGGAGTTACACTTCTTTTACACCTTCTGTCAGCTTCTTTTACACCATTAAGCAGCTACTCAAGCTTTATTTACTCTCATTCCCACTAGATAAGAATTAGAAAGTCTCTCTCTCCCTGGTTCTCTCAGCAGTAGAGCATCGACCATGCGTGTGGAAATCCCAGGTTCAATTCCTGGTCAAGGCACACAGAAGTGACCGTTTGTTTCTCCACCCCTCCCCCTTCTCTTTCTCTCTCTCACTCTCTCTCTCTTCCCCTCCCACAGCCATGGCTCAACTATTGATAGTTCCAGTGCATCTGCCCCAGGTGCTGAGGATGGCTCCCTGGAACCTCCACCTCAAGCACTAAAAATAGCTCTGTTGCAAGCGTGCCCCCAGATGGGCAGAGCATAAGCCCCAGATGGGGGTTGCCAGATGGATCCTGGTTGGGGAGCATGTGAGAGTTTGTCTCTGTATCTCCCCTCCTCTCACATGAAAAGAAAGAAAGAGAGAAGGAAGGAAGGAAGGAAGGAAGGAAGGAAGGAAGGAAGGAAGGAAGGAAGGAAGGAAGGAAGGAAGGAAGGAAGGAAGGAAGGAAGGAGATAGAAGAAAAGGCTCTGGCCAGGTAGTTCAGTTGGTTGGAGCATTGTTCCAACATGCTGAGGTTGCAGGTTCAATCCCCAGTTAAAGAACATACAAGAATTAATCAATGACAGCATGAATGAGTGGAACAACAAATCGGTGTTTTTCTCTGTCTCTCTCTCTCCCTTCTTCCTCTCTCTCTAAAAATTAATAGATAAAAAATAATAAAAATTTTGAAAAGAATTAGAAAGATGTCACATCATGTGTAGCCCATATTATTTTAAAAGTAGCTATCTTTGGTCTTCCAAACAGATTTATAAATATGGGTTTTCAAACCTCACATGTCCTTCCCCTCTCCTCACCACAAAGAGATCCCCAAACTTGTCCTCCCATGTTTGAGAATCACTGCATTACATACAATAGCTTTACTTCAAAATTCCCAGTTAGAAAGCCCCCCAAAAACCTTACTTCTCCTTTCTGTTGGAAAAGAACATCAGTTCTCCACGAACTCTGCTTTAAGTGAGGATGGCTAACAACCTACTTCGTGGAACGGCGAGTTCCAGGTGAGACTGGACTAGACTTCCTCTCAGTTTTTTCTTCCACGTGGTCAGACCCCAAAGTGTGAGAGGGAACAAGGACCCCTGCATTTGCCCTTTTCCCGATTAGCTTGATGGTTATAAGAGTTACCAGAACAAAACACAGGGAATCTACAATTAATGAGCAGTCTTTGTAAAATGTCTTTAAATTGTGGGTAAGGAGAGAAAGAAGTAGCTGCTTTTAAATCCATACCTGGCAACAAGCAGCCTTAAAAACTTCTCCTGGAAGGACATAGGGTTATAAAATAGCCAATATCCATAAAAGTCTTCCTCTGTTAAGGAGCCTCATCAGAAAAGGGGAGGACCCTGAGAATATGAACACTGAATGCCCACGGGGAGCCAGCACCCTTGCATTTGGTCACATCATCTCTCCTGTGAGCCTGTCCATGGTGTGAAGTCAGTTGACACTATGAGCACCCTTGCGGCACATGAGGAATCAGGGCCTCCAGGTTTAACCCCCTTACCCCAGGTCACATGAGTACCAGGGAGGAGCTAGGATTCTCATTCAAAATCTAGGGATCTCCCTAGAAAAGCAGTTTTCCATTCATTATATTTATCTTTTTGTCTTCCTACCCCATCTGTCTATCTATCTATCTCATCTCCACATCTCCTCCCTGGAAAACATTAGGTCACTTATGAATAATAAAAGTCTGAATAATAAAAGTCCTCTGGGATTTAGTTGGCCAATCAGACAAAGTTTAAAACCTCCAAAGAGAAGTCTCCCACTGGGAGCTTACCAGATAAGCAACCTGCAATGTTCTCTGTCCAACCCTTATCACAAATTCAGTTATGAGAAGCGTTATTTTTAGCCAGAGACAGTAGAGCTCATACTTATATTCCAACTTTGACTCTTAACTCAAGAGTCAAATTAGAGGTCCTATAAGCCACTGTTCGACTTGATTGAATTGTAAAGCATGTGATGTTGTTAACCTGTCCTGAAAGTTAATGTAAAAAAACTGAAGTATGGGCCCTGGCTGGTTTGCTCAGTGGTAGAGCGTCAGCCTGGCGTGCAGAAGTCCCGGGTTCGATTCCCGGCCAGGGCACACAGGAGAGGAGCCCATCTGCTTCTCCACCCCTCCCCCTCTCCTTCCTCTCTGTCTCTCTCTTCCCCTCCTGCAGCGAGGCTCCATCGGAGCAAAGATGGCCCAGGCGCTGGGGATGGCTCCTTGGCCTCTGCCCCAGGCGCTAGAGTGGCTCTGGTCGCAACAGAGCGACCCCCAGAGGGGCAGAGCGTCGCCCCCTGGTGGCCGTGCCGGGTGGATCCCGGTCTGGTGCATGCGGGAGTCTGTCTGTCTCTCCCGGTTTCCAGCTTCAGAAAAATACAAAACAAAAAACAAAACAAAACAAAAAAACACTGAAGTATGCTTTTAAAGTTCTAAAGCAAATTCTAAAGTTCCTAAATATTATGAGTTAATGTCCAAATCACTGCTTCATTCCTTTGAAATGGTGTGAAGGCATATTATATACATTTTTAAACTCCATGATATTATCAGAATTTGCATGAATTATGATCTACAATTCTGCCCCAAAAAACTTTATGCCTCATAAAAATATGTCCCTGGATTTAAAACAATGTAGTTGAAAACGACAATTTCCATTAGCACTTTGAAGATTTTTAAATTTTTATTAATTTCTACAGAAAATATAAAAACTAGAGTGGATACAAATCTCAAATCAGAAGCCTAAGTATTAAAAAATATATAGCTTAATTTTCTGTATTTCTGTGCTTATTTTGATGGCTAATCTCACAAAAATACAGCCTTAACTCTTTGGGGGTTCCCCTCACTCTCGTTGGGTTGTGCCATGTGGGGAAAGGCCCTATCATGGTGCCAAAGATAGGGGAAGAAGAGTCTCAGACTGGTTCCAAGTGTCAAGCGTATCCCGCCCACCATTCCAGTCAGCCTGCCTGCCTGCCAGCCTTCCATCCACCTGGAAGCACCTTGAAGATACTCGCTCTTGAAGGTTTTGCTACCACCCTCCTTTGCTCCAGGCCCCGCAGACCCCTGTTTATTCCGCACTCCCCTTCCCCTTAGCCAGGACAATATTTTCAAGTCTCACTCTGGTTTCAGACAGACACCTTGTCTACCCTCTCCCTGCTCTAAAATTTAACCTCTTAGAAACAGAAGCCAGAAAGTCTTGCAGACTTCTGCTTTCTAACATGCAACACGCATCCCTTAAGACGGAACAGGCAGCTGCAACTTGGCGTGGGCCGCTGAGCCGCGATAGCCGCGGGGCGCCGCTGCCCCGTCCCGGCCTCGGCCCAGCCGGCTCGGCCCTGGCCGCCGCGGCGTATCCGGCCCCTCGGCTCGCGGCCCGTCGCTGAGCAGCCAATACCCAGCCCGCCCTCCCACCCGTGCGGGTGCCGCCCCCGCCGCCCAGGCGCCGCAGAAGTTTCCGCCACCTAAGAAGCAGGAGGCGAAGGCGGGGGAGGGCGGACGGGGGGAGTCGGGAGCCCCGGCCCAACCGGCACAGCCAGCACACCCAGCCCACCCCTCCCGGCCGCGATGTGGGGGCGCTCCTGCCCCGGGACAGTCCGGCGGAGCCCGCAGCTTCCACCCGGTGATCACATGCAAGCGAGTCTAGAGAAGCCGGCGGGGACACAGTGTTCTGGTCCAGCAGCGGAAGAGGAGCCGTCCAGAGGCTGAGCGGGAGCAGCCAGTGTGGTCGGAGCAAAGCCAGAAGAGCACGGTGCTCCAGAAGAGAGGAGGCAGATGAAGGAAGGAGTGATCACCAAAAGCTAGGGCTTCCAAGAGACCGTGTCAGAAATCAGAAGAGAGTGGATCAATGCCACTGGCCAGTTCAAATGAGAGACGCAAAAATTTCAAACTGCCAGAGATTAGAGATTCTCTAGTCTGGTCAGCGCACTTTATTGTGTAGAGACTGATGTATAAATGCTCAATAAATGTTTGAATTTCTAACCCCTTACCACTTCTCAAGCAGGGTTTGCTTGGAATGTTCCGCTTTAAAACTAGATAGAGTAAGTGCCTCGTGGGGTGTCATACACTGAACAGTGCCTGAGCCTTGACTAGAGGACTCTGCCCAGGGCATCTGAACTAGTGTAAAAGTTCCTTCTCGTCAGAAGAGAAGATTTTCTCAATCGGGACCAGACTTATTTCAGGCTTTGGCCTGCGAATCTGCCTCAAAATAGTACACAGGTTTCCCTGCTCTCACAAAGAACGTTCCTATGAAACGTTTCTAAGCCAAAATGGTGTAAAGCAAAAAAAGTAATTACCATTAATTTATATGGAAAAAAAGATGTGTGTACCCAACCCTCCAAAATAACCTACCAAATCATATCAAATAACACATAAAACTTAAAATAACATTAACTTACAGTAAAAACAGTGCCACTCTCTCCACTCGGGGTGCATGCTGGCTTTATAATGGCTTACTGCTACACAAATGCTGAAAGGCATTTTTTGTTTTCTCAGGTTTTTTGTTGTTGTTTTTGTTTTTTGTTTTATGAAAGCAAAAATCTTCAGATTTCTTTTTTGTTATCAAAAACAGGTACAGATACTCTTCGACTTAAGGTGGGGTTATGTCCCAATAAAGCCACCAGAAATTGAAAAAAATAAATAAACAACAAGAACAGGGTGACAACTAGCTTGAATGGGCAGGGGAGGCACATAAGAAGAGTGAAAATATAAGGAAATAGTTGAAATACTACCTGGCCACACTTGTATTTTCCAGTATTTACATGGGTTCTCAGACGCCTTACTTATACAAATTTGCATCTATCGTTACCATCCCATCAACTGAAATAAGTTTGCAAATTTACTTTCTACTTTTAACCCCACTTTCTTCAGTTGAATATTTCTGTCTCCTGTGGCCCTGTTTCCATAAAACCAAGTATCCTGGGACTTCAAAGTATAAACTAAACCTAACCCACAAAACCAGGGCATCTGATCATCTTCATTAAGGAAAGTGGAATAGTAATGTCCTCTCATCAATAAACATACGTGGGGCCCTGGCCGGTTGGCTCAGTGGTAGAGCGTCGGCCTGGCTTGCAGAAGTCCGGGGTTCGATTTCCGGCCAGGGCACACAGGAGAAGCGCCCATCTGCTTCTCCACCCCTCCCCCTCTCCTTCCTCTCTGTCTATCTCTTCCCCTCCTGCAGCCGAGGCTCCATTGGAGCAAAGGTGGCCCGGGCACTGGGGATGGCTCCTTGGCCTCTACCCCAGGTGCTAGAGTGGCTCTGGTCGCAACAGAGCGACGCCCCGGATGGGCAGAGCGTCGCCCCCTGGTGGGCATGCCGGGTGGATCCCGGTCAGGCGCATGCGGGAGTATGTCTGACTCTCTCGTTTCTAGCTTCAGAAAAATACAAAAAAAATAATAATAAAATAAATAAAATAAACATACGTGGGTAGGGACTTTATATAAAATAATGTTTATGCAGCATCATTTACATTGGCAAAAATTTGTAAACAACCTAAATGCTCAATAATAGAGAATTGTTTAAATCAGTGTTTTCCAACCGCGGTCCATGGACCCATAGCCAGAACTTTCATGCCAGTCCACAAAAAGGTTAACCACCTGGATGTTGTATGAAGATTATAGACCTAATGATCTTAGTTAAATTCTCCTGTGCTTAGGGTAATTTCTGCCTTAGCAATTCCTGAAATAATTCTATTTTCATCGGTCTCCAAGTGTAAAAAGGTCAAAAACCACTGGTTTAAATAGAGTAAAATCACATGATAAAATTTTATGCACTATTAGCCTGACCTGTGGCGGTGCAGTGGATAAAGTGTCAACCTCGAACGCTGAATCTCTGGTTCGAAACCCTGGCTTCCCTGGTATAGGCACATAGGAGAGTTGATGCTTCCTGCTCCTCCTCCCCCTCTCAAATGAATAAATACAATCTTTCAAAAAATTTTATGCACTGTTAAGTGTCAAATTGTAGAAGAATATGTGGTAATACAGGGAAATATTCACAATAAAAAATAGTAAAGGAAATATGAACAGTGCAGTCACAATTTTATAAAGTACACACTTGATTAGAGGCTAAAGCAAAAAGCTGGGAAGTCCTTCACCAGAATGTTAAGAGGGACCTCTGGTAGAATTATGATTGGGATCATTAATGATCACTATTTTCTTTCCATTTTTCAATTTTTCTACAATGTTCATATGTTGTTGGCATAACCAGAGAAATAGTTATTTTAAAGCCTAAAAGCATTTATTGAGCTTATGATTTGTGCAACAGATATATGCTATACCTCAATGAAAAGATCTTTAAAAATAAACAAGAGTGGCCCTGGCTGGTTGGCTCAGTAGATAGAGTGTCAGTCCAGAGTACAGATGTCCCAGGGATGTGCTCTGCTCAGGGCACACAAGAGAAGCAATCATCTATTTCTCTCCCACCTCCCTCTTCCCCTTCTTTCCCTCTTGCTCTCCCGCAGCTAGTGGCTTGATTAGTTCGTGTTAGCCCCGGTGCACTGAGGATAACTTAATTGGTCCAAGCATCAGCCTCAGGCACTAAAAATAGTTCAGTTGGTTCAAGCATGGGCCCCAGACAGGGTTGCTGGGTGGATCCTGGTCAGAGTGTATGCAGGAGTCTGTCTCCCTAGCTCCCCTCCTCTAACTTAAAAATAAACAAGAGGGCCCTGGCCGGTTGGCTCAGTGGTAGAGCGTCGGCCTGGCGTGCAGGAGTCCCAGGTTCGATTCCCAGCCAGGGCACACAGGAGAAGCACCCATCTGCTTCTCCACTCCTCCCCCTCTCCTTCCTCTCTGTCTTTCTTTTCCCCTCCCTCAGCCAAGGCTCCACTGGATCAAAGTTTACCGGGGCGCTGAGGATGGCTCTATGGCCTCTGCCTCAGGTGCTAGAATGGCTCTGGTTACAACAGAGCGATGCCCCAAATGGGTAGAGCATCGCCCCCTGGTGGGTATGCTGGGTGGATCCCAGTCCGGCGCATGCAGGAGTCTGACTGCCTCCCCGTTTCCAATTTCAGAAAAATACAAAAAAAATAAAAAAATAAAAATAAAAATAAACAAAAGCAAGGATCTTCAATAATAAGAATAAGAAAGAAAAGAAACATCTCTTGAAATCATCTCAGCCCTGAAATGGCTTCCACGCTCAACAAAGAAATCTTTTGTACTAATTCAATTTCTTGGCCATCACATAATAAATATGCTTCTTATTTTTTGTTTTAATTCTCAGATATTAATGTGCTTAATAAAAGTATTTGGCAAATCAAAGAGGAGATTGTGCTATAATTGTACTGTCTCTACACAGTTGACTGCAGAAACAGGAAGTATCTTGAATATTTCATACAGGTTATGAAAGTCCTGGTTCATAGATTGAGTCATCTAGAGACTGCTGGGTCACAATCTGATCTGACTACTTGTCCTGGACTTCATAACTCCTGACTCCACGCTCTGTCTCTACAGGCTCTTCTCTGGCTATCTGACAGCCCCACCTTCCCACATAGGCTTGCAGACCAGACAAGGTAAAGTAATGGTGCTCAGAACAAGGAATGGCACTTAACTGAGGCATGTCTAGTGAAGAATTATGAAAGATAAGGACTCTTCTGTCATTGATGAATCTGGGTCTATAACCTACAACTCACCTATATCCACTTTATTTTTCTTCTTCTATCTTGATCAGTTACCTTTCGCTCCATTTGGAGTTATCAACCGGTTTGTCACCCTCTGTTGTCTTCTGTTTGTAACCAGAGTAGTTAGTAGAAGGGAGATGATTTTTTTATTTGTGCTGAGAAGCATAACCTAGTTAACATTTTTTAAATTGAATTCACTGGAGTGACATTGGTTAACAAAATTACATAACTTTCAGGTATTTAATTCTATAATACATCATTTGTACATTGTATTGTGTGCTCACCACCCCAAGTCAAATCTCCTCACATTACCATCTATTCTCCAATACCTTCTTCTACCTCTACCCACTGGCAAACATTTTTTTTTTATTTATTCATTTTAGAGGAGAGAGAGAGAGAGAGAGAGAAGTGGGGGAGGAGCAGAAAGCATCAACTCCCATATGTGCCTTGACCGGGCAAGCCCAGGGTTCCGAACTGGCAACCTCAGCATTCCAGGTCGACGCTTTATCCACTGCACCTCCACAGGTCAGGCCCTGGCAAACATTTTTAAACCAATCTCTGTCATCGAATCACCAGAGAAAGCCTCCAAATTACATCTGGGTCTCTAGGTCTAGGATTTAAGCCATCTTCAATTTGTTCATTCCTTCATTCAACTATGTTCTGAATGCTTGGGATGTGTAAGATACTGTGTTAGGCACTGGGGATGAAATGGTGAACAGACAGTTTCTGCCTCCTATGATGTAGATAGACATACAGGCCAAAAAATAAAAAGCAAAATAAGCAATCAAAAAAGGCAAAATAGGTCATTACAATATACTGTAGTAAGAGCTCTGGTAGAGAAATTACCATTATAACATGCTATAGAAGTACATAGCAGAGGAATACAGGTGGTGGTTAGAGGGTGGGACTTGTGAGGGAACACTCTTTAGCCCATAACAAGCCTGAAAGATAAAGAGGAAGCAGCCAGCTAAACAGAAGCACAGGGAAGGGTTCCCAGAGAGAGCAGAGAGAGAGAGAACGGTAACCTAGGAGAAGTCAGAAGAAACCAAGTGAGAAAGAGCTTGTGAGACATGTAAAGAGTGAAAACTGTATCCAATGGACAAGGGAACACTATTAAAAGGTTTTAATTAAGAATACATTTTGTATAAACAGAAAGCCAACTAAATGGGAAATGATATTTTCAAACAACAGCTCAGATAAGGGCCTAATATCCAAAATATACAAAGAACTCATAAAACTCAACAACAAACAAACAATCCAATAAAAAAATGGGAAGAGGATATGAATAGACACTTCTCCCAGGAAGAAATACAAATGGCCAACAGATATATGAAAAGATGCTCATCTTCTTTAGCTATAAGAGAAATGCAAATCAAAACGGCAATGAGATACCACCTCACACCTGTTCGATTAGCTGTTATTAGCAAGACAGGTAATAGCAAATGTTGGAGAGGCTGTGGAGAAAAAGGAACCCTCATACACTGTTGGTGGGAATGTAAAGTAGTACAACCATTATGGAAGAAAGTATGGTGGTTCCTCAAAAAACTGAAAATAGAACTACCTTATGACCCAGCAATCCCTCTACTGGGTATATATCCCAAAAACTCAGAAACATTGATACGTAAAGACACATGCAGCCCCATGTTTATTGCAGCATTGTTCACAGTGGCCAGGACATGGAAACAACCAAAAAGCCCATCAATAGATGACTGGATAAAGAAGATGTGGCACATATACACTATGGAATACTACTCAGCCATAAGAAATGATGACATCGGAACATTTACAGCAAAATGGTGGGATCTTGATAACATGATACGAAGCGAAATAAGTAAATCAGAAAAAACCAGGAACTGTATTATTCCATACGTAGGTGGGACATAATAGTGAAACTAAGAGACATTGATAAGAGTGTGGTGGTTACGGGGGGGAGGGGGGAATGGGAGAGGGATAGGGGGTGGGAGGGGCACAAAGAAAACAAGATAGAAGGTGACAGAGGACAATCTGACTTTGGGTGGTGGGTATGCAACATAATTGAACGACAAGATAACCTGGACTTGTTATCTTTGAATATATGTATCCTGATTTATTGATGTCACCCCATTAAAAAAATAAAATTATTAAAAAAAAAATTTGGAACTACAGTGCAAAAAAAAAAAAAAAAGAATACATTTTGTGATCAGATTTATTTTTATAAGAAATGTTTGGCTGTTGTATAGATGAAGAAGAGAGTGTTTGAAGAGGGGTGGGAGAAGGGGAGATGGATTGATTACTGAGATTCAGGAGAGAGGTAGTCATGGCCTGAATGAGGGTGGCGCAGGCCAGATGGAGGGGAGTGGATAGAACCCAGTGTGACTGACAAGAGCTGCAGATTGCTGGAGAAGGGGCTGAGAGTGAGGGAAGAGTGCAGGGCGACACCCATCATTCTGAGTGGGAGGACCAAGCCTGGAACACTGAAGGAAGAGCAGCAGAAGAGGAAGTGTTGGGTCAGAAGTAGACCCTGAAGCCAAGAGAACCCCCAGTATTACCTACCCACTCTACTAAGGACCACACTTAGATCAAAAAAGGAAAAAAAAAAAGTATTTAGATACCCGGCTGGGTGTGGTTGTAATGATGAAGCATTTTATCTTAACTATTTCAAATATTATAAATTAATCCAAAAACCCATAGGCATTCTTCTAACCTGTTTTACTTTCTTCATTTTTCTTTACATTTCTAGATCCTTCCAGATGCAGCTGATGATGCTAAATGGTCGCTAGGATGTCTGGAAATGAAACTACCACTAGCTTCCACTTAGGGAACACTAACTATACGTATGCCAGATACTGAGCCAAATACTCTGTATATTTTCTGTTTAATCCCCACAGCCCTGTGAGATACTTATTATTATCTACATTTTACAGACAAGGAACTGACGCTCGGAAAGGCGAAGTTTTTGCCCAGGGTTAAGAACTACACAGTCCTGAACTCAGCCATCTCTGACACGAAAGCCCATTATATTAATCACTATGCTATTCTACTTCCAGGAAGCCTTTCTTTGAGAACGCAGATGAATTTAAGTCCATTCCCCAAAAGACTTCTTTCTCTTTACATTCATTTTTACTGAAAAATAAGAAAGTATCCTTAGTAAAAACAGCCCACAGACTTGAGCTCCCTTTTGGAATACAGTATGAATAATGCCCCTGGAATTGTACAGCCTAGCAGCCTCGTGACTGTACTGGCTTGGATCAAATTACCAGGCCTTAAACTTAAATTCAGACTAGGCATATAAACTGCCAATCAACTCACTTATAAAAACAGGTTGGATGAGTGACTCATTGAACTATAAAAACATCTGGACCAGCCTTTGGCCAGCAGTGCAGAGAATCAAATCCCAGCTGGTCATCAGGGGGTATAAACTTGAACTCCTGGCTGCCTATCTGTGAGAAATATTTATGGAAAACTGCCTAAAAGAGATCCAATAAATCCATTTTTCTAGATACTTTAGATTTTATCTTTGAATTAAGCTAGTTTAAGGCATTTTCATACTACTCAAAATTGCTTTTTTTTGAACTGGCCTTCAGCCCCTATATAGGAAACAATTTCCAGGTCTCATGGAACCTGCATTTACTGAAGGGATGTGTGACGACAGCCCTCGTTGCTTTATCTATGTCCTCTTTGTAGAACCACAGAGATATGTCCATTAGGCCTTGCTATCAAGAAAGATCTGTGCTTATCATAAGAAGCTAGCTTGTTTTGTGTGTATGTGTGTGGGGGGTGTTTGTTTTTAGAGAGAGGAGAAAGAAAGAAGTGGGGGTAAGGAGCTTCAACTCATTGTAGTTGCTTCTCGTTATGTGCCATGACCGTGCAAGCCCAGGGTTTCAAACCTGTGACCTCAGCATGCCAGGTCCACTATGCCACCACAGGTCAGGCCATAAGAAGCTAATTTGTTCTCAGTTTCTCTTCTCCATGAATTGTGCAACTGACCTTGCATCTCTCTTAGCTTTGGCTCCAAGGACATTGAAAGCCAAATCTGCAGGCTTGCGCTCTGGTCGGTTGGCTCAGAAGTCGAGTGTCGGCCTGTGGAAGTCCCAGTTCAATTCCCAGTCAGGGCACACAAGAGAAGAAACCATCTGCTTCTCCACCCCTCCCCCTTCCCTTTCTCTCTCCCTCTGTCTCTCCCTTTCCCCCTCCTCCTCCCACAGCCATGGCTCATTCTAGCAAATTGGCCTTGGACACTGAGGATGGCATTATGGCCTCATTTCAAAAGCCAAAATAGCTCAGTTGTCAAGCAACGGAGCAACAGCCCCAGATGGACAGAGCATTGCCTTGTAGGGGGCTTTGTCGGGTGGATCCCAGTTTGGGCACATGTGGGAATCTGCCTCTCTGCTTTCCCGCCTCTCATGTAATAAATAAATAAAATTTGCAGTTAGTGTAATAACCTCATCTTGGCTTTAATTTATTTTTTCTTCTTACTCTTATTTTTCTTTTCTCCTCCAGTCCCAATTTCCTCAATTATATATACTACAAGTTTATCTTGTGGCTGTGTTTTAAGCACCTAAGCATGCTGGTTTAAATTCTCTTTAGAGAACTGGTCGGTTGGCTCAGTGGTAGAGAGTCGGCCTGGCGTGTGGATGTCCCAGGTTCAATTCCTGGTCAGGGCACACAGGAGAAGCGCCCATCTGTTTCTCTACCCCTCCTCCTCTTACTTGTCTCACTCTCTCTCCTCTCACTCTCTCTGTCTCTTCTCCTCCCCTCCTGCAACCATGGCTCAATTGGAGCGAGTTAGCCCTGGGCCTCTGCCTCAGGCACTAAAAAATGGCTCCCATTGCAACACAGCAAAGGTTCCAGATGGGCAGAGCATCACCCCTTAGTGGGCTTGCCGGATAGATGCCAGTTGGGGTGCATGTGGGAGTCTGTCTCTGCCTCCCCTTCTCTCACTAAAAAAAAAAATTATTTTTAGAATATCTCAAAGTTGAAACAGATAATCAATTAAAGATGGAAAATCAAAGGTCGTGATTAGAGTTGTATAAATTACATATTTTAAATTTTTTTAACTTTTTTATTTTATTGATTTGAGAGAGAAACATTGATTTGTTGTCCCACTTATAGATGCATTCCTTGGTTGATTCTCATGTGTACCCCGACCGGAGGTTGAACCGCAACCTTGGCCTATCAGGACGCCGCCCTAACCAACCAGCTGAGCTACTCAGCCAGGGGTGTGAATTATATTTAAACCCAGATAAGTAAGGAATGATAACCAGGGCCAAATAAGGGTTCTCTTTGCAATTTCGAAATTCGCTTCAGTTGTTCCACAGGTTTATCAGTTCTGGCCTGCTTCCTGACTCACCCTCTGCTGCTAGCCCATGGCAGAGATTGACAAGGCTCTGACTACTCAGTTGGCAGGAGTGCCCTGCTTGTGTAAGCTGTTTTTCTCTCTAGAACCAAGACATTTTCTGTATAAAAATACAGGAAATATTTTCTAGCTTATCTGGAAAGTATGAGCCCAGCTTACCGGTATGAGAAAAGAAGACGGTTACTCTTACCATTCTTGTGCATGTGGAACTGTGTTTTCTCATTAGAGAGATACAACCAGGCAGGCAGACAACAGACGATGTTACAAGCTGCTGGCAAAGTGACTGCTAGCTTTTTCTTTATTTTTGATACTTTAGACCAGGGGTAATCAACCTTTTAATACCTACCGCCCACTTCTGTATCTCTGTTAGTAGTAAAATTTTCTAACTGCCCACCGGTTCCACAGTAATGGTGATTTATAAAGTAGGGAAGTCACTTTACTTTATAAAATTTATAAAGCAGAGGTACAGCAAGTTAAAGCATATAATAATAATTACCAAGTACTTTATGTCGAATTTTCACTAAGTTTGGCAGAATAAATCTTTATAAAACAACTTACTATAGTTAAATCTATCTTTTTTTTTTTTTTTTTTTTTTGTATTTTTCTGAAGCTGGAAACGGGGAGAGTCAGTCAGACAGACTCCCGCATGCCCCAACCGGGATCCACCCGGCACGCCCACCAGGGGGCAACGCTCTACCCACGGAGGGGGGGGGGGGGACAGGGACGATGCTCTGCCCCTCCGGGCGTCGCTCTGCCGCGACCAGAGCCACTCTAGCGCCTGGGGCAGAGGCCAAGGAGCCATCCCCAGTGCCCGGGCCATCTTTGCTCCAGTGGAGGGGAAGAGAGAGACAGAGAGGAAGGAGAGGTGGAGGGGTGGAGAGGCAGATGGGCGCCTCTCCTGTGTGCACTGGCCGGGAATCGAACCCGGGACCTCTGCACACCAGGCCGACGCTCTACCACTGAGCCAACAGGCCAGGGCCGTTAAATCTATCTTTTTACTTATACTTTGGTTGCTCCGCTACCGCCCACCACAAAAGCTGGAACGCCCACGAGTGGGCGGTAGGTTGACTACCACCGGTTTAAACCATTTAAACTGGTGGTTAAATCTAACCAGGCTTATGATTAACAAGCACTGTAAAGCCAAACTGATCCTGTTTCCTAAATTGCAAAATGGAGAACTTGACTAAGGCATGTTCAGCCAGTGACCTTCGAGGACTCCAAAAGACTACACTGGAGGTTGCCCCTTCTCCCAATAATAAAGTGGCGATACCTGTGAATTTGTTGCGCAGATGCCGTGTTTGATCATCTAGGAGATATGATGGGGAGCAGCCAAAAGAACTATCTCCGCCACGGACGAGATTAAAATCAGATCATGGAGAAGATGAACAGAATATAAGTGTAATAACTGAGATAAGAATACATAGTGCAAACCTAGCACTAAGGGAAACCACAGAGGTTCTGAGTGGTGTGGCTTTTGAAAGCAGTACTGAATGTAGTTGATGAGAAGAAGCATAGCACTCCTCTCTAGGGGCATTGTATGAGCAAGAGCACGGGGCATAAACGAGAATGAGGGTGTGGTGTGAGCAACACAGAGACTCGGCTGGAGGGGAGTTTTGAGAGGGAAAACTGACTCAAGAAGAACCTTGAGAACTTGTAGGAGGTTCTTAAGAGTTTAGAACAGATTTGATAGGTGGCAGGAAGTTCCCAAGTTACGGAGCAACATTTTTTTAAGGTTTCTGAAAAAGAATTTGGTTCTTAGGAGGTAATAGAAGGGAGACTCAGCCAGGAAGTGTCGGCAGTAATCCAGTAAAGGGATGATGAAAGATTTGATGGAGTGGTACCTGTAAAATGAGCAAGGAAGTATGAATTTGATAGAACTTGTGAAATCATAACTGCTAGTGTATTTGAGTAATTTCTTGAGCTATTGCCCCCAGGTTTCTGTGCAATAAACCTCTAAGTTGGAGGTTTCCAGCATCTCAGAAGTATGATGCCAAGACCTCGTTTGTTTAGTTTAATGTAAGTATTGAGTTGATAATAGTCTATTTCAGTCTTTAGAAGGTCCTCTATAAGGATACAATATTTCTGCCCTGGCTGGGTAGTTCAGTTGGTTAGAGCATTGTCCCAACACACTAAGGTTGCGAGTTCGATCCTCAGTCAGGGTATATATAAGTGTCAATCAATGAATGCATAAAAAGGTAGAACAACAAATCAATGTTTCTCTCTCTCCCTTCCTCTTTCTAAAATCAATAAATATTTTTTAGAAAAGAATACAGTACTTCTAAATATCAATGGCTATAAAATAAGAGCAGCCAAGGCTCCACTGGAGCAAAGTTTGCCCGGGCGCTGAGGGTGGCTCTGTGGCCTCTGCCTCAGGTGCTAGAATGGCTCTGATTGCGGCAGAGCGACGCCTCAAGATGGGCAGAGCATCACCCCCTGGTGGGCATGCCAGGTGGATCCCGGTCGGGCGCATGCAGGAGTCTGTCTGCCTCCCCGTTTCCAGCTTTGGAAAAATACAAAAAAAAAAAAAAGAGAGAGAGCGAGAGAGTATTTAATGTCTAACTCTGCCTTTCCTTATTTCCCAGTGTGGCTGGATTGATGCAGAAGAAAAGAAACTCTAAGAAAGTTAAAATGGAAATAACACAGAAGGCAAACAGACTCCACTTGTTATGAAGAATATTTAATGCACACCAGAATGACCTAGAGAGCTTTTTAAAAATTCAGATCTTCGGGCTCACCCTAGAGATTGAAATTTAATAAACATGGATAGAGCTCAGGAATCTGCATTGAACAAGCATCCCATGGAATCTGGTGTAGGTAGTCCCCTGATACTATGCTGGGAAGCACTGCTACATGGAACCCAGCAACACAGTTAATCTAGATCAAAGCCAAATTCATAAATGAATGTTTATCAAGAAACCTTTGAGAACATGGCTCTATGTTTATGCATGAGTCCATTTTCCCAAAGCATAAGCATGACATAGTCATGCTGGGAGACGCCTATGATCCCAGTGTGTGTTTCTGTCAGGAACAGGATTTTCTCCCTAAGGAGAGGAACAATAACATTGATTGCAAAACACTTCTCCACCCTGGCATTTATTGTTAGTCATAAAAATTGACTGAGCCACCTCTAATATTGCCAGATCACTTGATGAGTATCCAGGGTGATACTCAGTTCCCTACAGTTCCCTTCCCTGTCCCCTCAAAGGGCAAAAGCACAACTCAACGACCAGGCTACAGAGCAAATGTTTGAATGACTGCTGAGGTTATACAAGCATTTATGCCTTGTTCTGAGAATACTCAAAAGCCATTGGGATTGTTGAGATCACCAGGTCCTTTGAGATGATGGCTGCTACATTCACTTTTAAAGTGGAAAAAAACTGCATAGCCTGAAAGATTTATTCTTTTTTGTTTGTTTTTGTTTTAGAGAGAGAGAGAGAGGCAGGAAGGGAGAAAGAGAGAAAAGTATCAACTTGTTGCTCCACTTAGTTATGCATTGATTGCTTCTTGTTCATGCCTTGACTGGGGATTGGACCAGTGACCTCAGACCTAAGCTGAGCCAGTTACCTCTTGTTCAAGCTGATGACCTTGGGTTGAATCAGCAATCTCAGCATTTTGAGTTGATGTTCTGTCCACTGCACCATCATAGGTCAAGTTGAAAGATTTATTCCTGAATGATGTTTGACAACCTCATTGTTTCTATAAGTCTCCAGACTATTCTCACACCCTCATCCTTAGCATCTTGGCACAAGATGGGTGTCCTGGTTCAGACATAGCACCCAGAATTTTTGGCTTTAGCTACTTTAGTCCCACCTTTAGTCTCAGCACATCTGCATAAACCTCATTGAAGTTAGCCAAGTTGAGGATCATGGGTTAAACAGCCACATTACATCCCAATCCCAGCCTCCTTTCCCCCTATTGCTTCTTCATTCTTAACCCACTGCAGTTAGAGGTAATAACCTCTAACTCATGGAGACTCAGAACTCGCCTTTTGGGATCTCTTTGAGGCCACACTCTCTGCCCCTTACTGACAACCATCTTCACTGGAAAGGCATAGCCTTCTGTGGTCAGAATTATTTTATTCTTTGCCTTGTCTTGATTAGAATTTTTGTTACCTTTTGCAATAAATAAGTCTTGGGGTTTTTTTGTTTTGTTTGGTTCTGTTTTGTTTTGTTTTGTTTTGCCGTTTCAGAACTTTTCCATGGCCAGAGAAGTTAAGGATGTCTAGGAAACTAAAAGTGACTAGAATGCCATAAGCCAAATAATTAGAATGAGGTTGACTAAGAGATTATTTTTTATGTACATTCATATGTAAATTCTTATGTACATTAAACTTAAAATAAAACCTATCAGCTCAATAACTATCAACTGAAAATTCTAATAAGAGCATATAGATAAGAAATAAAAAGCATCCAAATCCAAAATGAAGAAATAAAATTGTCTCTGTTTGCAAATGATATGATATTATATATAGAAAACCCTAAAACCTCCACCAAAAACACTGTTAGAACTAATAAACAAATTTAATAATGTTGTAGAATACAAAATCAGTACACAAAAAGCATTTGTGTTTCTATACACTAACAATAATTATCAGAAAGAGAAATCAAGAAAACAATCCCATTAACAACTGCATTCAAAAAATATAAAATAAAATACTGAAGAACAAATTTAACCAAGGAGATAAAAAAAAATCTGTACACTAAAAACTATGAGGCACTGATGAAAGAAATTGAAGACACAAATAAATGTAAATATAGTCCACATTCATGGATTGGAATAATTAATATTGTTAAGATATTCATACTATCCAAAGCAAGCTATAGATGTAATATAACCCTTATAAATATCCCAAAGGTATTTTTTTTACAAAAACAGAAAAAAAATTAATTCAGATGGGCCACAAAGGAACTCAAATAGTCAAAGCAATCTTGATAAACAAGAACGAAGCTGGATGTTTTCACTTCCTGATTTCAAACCATATTATAAAGCTATAGAAATCAAAACAGCTGGTATAGGCCCTGGCCGGTTGGCTCAGCGGTAGAGCGTCGGCCTGGGGCACCCGGGTTCGATTTCCAGCCAGGGCACATAGGAGAAGCGCCCATTTGCTTCTCCACCCCCACCCCCTCCTTCCTCTCTGTCTCTCTCTTCCCCTCCCACAGCCAAGGCTCCATTGGAGCAAAGATGGCCCGGGCGCTGGGGATGGCTCCTTGGCCTCTGCCCCAGGCACTAGAGTGCCTCTGGTCGCGGCAGAGCAATGCCCCGGAGGGGCAGAGCGTCGTCCCCTGGTGGGCAGAGCATCGCCCCTGGTGGGCGTGCCAGGTGGATTCCAGTCGGGCGCATGTGGGAGTCTGTCTGACTCTCTCTCCCCATTTCCAGCTTCAGAAAAATACAAAACAAACAAACAAACAAACAAACAAAAAACCAGCTGGTATAAAAACAAACACAGATCTTAATGGAACAAAATACAAAGCTAAAACCTGACCTGTGGTGGCACAGTGGATCAAGTGTCGACCTGGAATGCTGAGGTCGCTGGTTCAAAACCCTGGGCTTGCCCAGTCAAGGCACATATGGGAGTTGATGCTTCCTGTTTCTCTCCTCCTTCTCTCTCTCTCTCTCTCTCTCTCTCTCTCTCTTCTCTAAAATGGATAATTAATTAATTAATTAATTTTTTAAAAGAATGTACAGGTATAGACAAAAAAATAAAGAAAAAGAAAGCCAAAAATAAACCAATGCATATACAATCAATTAATTTTTGACAAAGGGGCCAAGAACACACAATGGGGAAAGGAGAGTCTCTTTAATAATATAGTTGGGAAAGTTTAATATCCACATGCAAAAGAATAAAACTGGACATCTACCTTATACCTTACATAAAATTCAACTCAACATAGATTAGACGAAACATAAGACCCAAAACCATAGTAAATGAAAAGCTGCTCAACATCACTAATCATCAGGAAAATGCACATCAAAACCAAAATGCAGCCCTGGCCAGTTGGCTCAGTGGTAGAGCGTTGGCCTGGCGTGCAGGAGTCCAGGGTTCGATTCCCGGCCAGGGCACACAGGAGAAGTGCCCATCTGCTTCTCCACCCCTCCCCCTCTCCTTCCTCTCTGTCTCTCTCTTCCCCTCCGGCAGCCAAGGCTCCACTGGAGCAAAGTTTGCCCGGGCGCT
This sequence comes from Saccopteryx bilineata, assembly GCF_036850765.1. Lineage (NCBI taxonomy): Eukaryota > Metazoa > Chordata > Mammalia > Chiroptera > Emballonuridae > Saccopteryx > Saccopteryx bilineata. The sequence continues at coordinate 51,656,593 of NC_089497.1, forward strand.
GAGGATGGCTCTGTGGCCTCTGCCTCAGGCACTAGAATGGCTCTGATTGCTGCAGAGCAACGCCCCAAGATGGGCAGAGCATTGCCTCTTGGTGGGCATGCCAGGTGGATCCCAGTCGGGAGCATGTGGGAGTCTGTCTGACTGCTTCCCCATTTCCAACTTTGGAAAAATACAAAAACAAAAAATGCAACATCACCTCACACTTGACAGAATGGCTATAATCAATAAATCAAAAAACAACAAGTGTTGATCAGGATGTGGAGAAAAGGGAACACTCATGTAGCCACTATGGAAAACAGTATGGAGGTTACTCAAAAAAACAGAGCTACCACATAATATAGCAATTCCAGTTCTGGGTATTTTTCCAAAGAAAATGAGATCACTATCTCAAAAAGATAGCTGCCCCCTATGTTCATTGTAGCATTATTTATAATAACCAAGACATGGAAGCAACCTAAACAATCTAAATATCCATTTATAGATGAATGGATATATATTTTTTATTCAGTCATATAAAAGAAGGAAACCCTGCCATTTGCAACAACATGGACAGAGCTTGAGAACACTGTGCTAAGTGAAATAAGTCAGACAGAGAAAGACAAATACTCTGTGGTCTTACATATATGTAGAAACTGAAAAAAATAAATAAAAACAGGGAGTAAATTGGTCACTACCCAGGACAGGGGTTGGTGGAAATGTCTGAAAGTGATCAGATTATAAACTTCCAGTTATAAGATGATTAAGTTCTGAGGATATAACATTCAGCATGGTGATTATAGTTAACAATATTGTACCGTATACTTGAAAGTTGTTAAGAGAGTAGGTTATGAAATTTCTCACCACACACAAGAAAGTGGCAACTATGTGAGGTGGTGGTGATTGTGTTGACTAACTTTGTTGTGGTAATTATTTCACAACATTTACAAAAATAAAATCATCACATTTTACACCTTAACTTACACAACATTGCATGTAAACAATATCTCGATAAAGCTGGAAAAAAAAAGAGATATCAGATACTGGTGAATATGTGAAGGAAAGGGAACTCTTGTGCACTGTTGATGGGAATATAAACTGCTACAACCACTATGGAAAACAGTATAGAGCAGTGGTCCCCAACCTTTTTTGGGCCATGGACCGGTTTAATGTCAGAAAATATTTTCACGGACCGGCCTTTAGGGTGGGACGGATAAATGTATCACATGACCAAGACAAGCGTCAAGAGTGAGTCTTAGACGGATATAACAGAGGGAATCTGGTCATTTTTTAAAAATAAAATATCATTCAGACTTAAATATAAATAAAACAGAAATAATGTAAGTTATTCATTCTTTCTCTGCGGACCGGTATCAAATGGCCCACGGACCGTTACCGGTCCGCGGCCCGGGGGTTGGGGACCACTGGTATAGAGGATCCTTAAGAAATTAAAAATAGAACTTTACTATATGATTCAGCAATCCTACTTCTGGGTATATATCCAAAGGGGAAAAAAATCACTATCTTAAAAGAAACATCAGTACTTTCATGTTCATTGCAACATTGTTCACAACAGCCAAAGCATGGAAACAATCAATAATACATGAATAAATAAAGAGGTTATATATGTAGAGATAGAGAGAGAGAAATACACACAGCACACACAATGGAATATTATTGAATCTTTAAAAGGGAAATCCTGCCATTTGTGATGACATGCATAAACCTGAAGAACATTATACTAAATAAAATAAATATTTCATGGTATAACTTATATGTGGAATCTTAAAAAAAATAAAAGGTCAAACACATAGAAACAGAGAGTCGAATGGAGGTTGCCAGAGCCAGGGGATGGGGAAAATAAGGAGAGGCTGGTAAATGGGTACAAACTTTCAGTGATAAGATAAATAGGTCTGAGGGGAGGGGCACAAAGAAAACCAGATAGAAGGTGACAAAAGACAATTGGACTTTGGGTGAGGGGTATGCAACATAATCAAATGTCAAAATAATCTGGAGATGTTTTTTCTGAACATATGAACCCTAATTTATCAATGTCACCCCATTAAAATTAATTTTAAAAAAGATAAATAGGTCTGAAGATCTAATGAGAAAACATAATAACTATAGTTGATAATTCTGTGTGGTATAATTGAAATTTTATGAAAGTAAAATTGAAGTGTTTTCACCACCATTCCCAAAAAAGTAAGTATGTGAGGTGATGAGTATGTTAATTAACTTAATGGTGAATCTTTTTACAGTGTACACACATATATAGATCAAGTCATCACAATGTACACTTTAAATATCTTACAATTTTTATGGCCTGACCTGTGGTGGCGCAGTGGGATAAAGCGTCGACCTGGAACACTGAGGTCGCCGGTTCGAAACCTTGGGCTTGCCTGGTCAAGGCACATATGGGAGTTGATGCTTCCTGCTCCTCCCCCTTCTCTCTCTCTCTCTGTCTCTCTCTCTCACTCCTCTCTCTCTAAAAAATAAATATCTTACAATTTTATTCATCAATTATACCTCAGTAAAGCTGAAAAATTATTAAAGAAGATTTCATATAGACACTTACCAATTCCTAAATTGTATATTTAAATAGATTTTAAGAGAAATTTTAATAAAAATACCTGAGGACAATTATATACATTTTTGTTAAGTGTTCAACTCTTCTCAGAATGATTATCACAGCATTGTTCACAATAGCAAAGATCTGGAAACAGCCCAAGTGTCCATCAGTGGATGAGTGGTGGTACATATATACAATGGAATACTATGGGGCCATGAAAAAGAAGGAAATATTATTTTTTGCGACAACATGGATGGACCTGGAAACTATTATGTTAAGTGAAATAAGCCAGGCAGAAAAAGAAAAATATCATATGACCTCACTCATTTGAGGAATCCAATGAACAAAGTGAACTGAGGAACGGAACTGAGACAGAGGAGGAATCAAAGGGACCAAAGGAAAAGAGGACAGAGGGAAAGGGAGTGAGATGATGAGATAAACCTGAAGGGAAGGGGGGAGGGTGCTATCGGGAGGGGGACAAGAAGGATGTTGAGGGGAATACAGGGGAGGGGGATGCATTCGGGGCGACACTAGAATCTATGTAAACACAATAAATTAAAATCAATTTAAAGAAAAGACTGTATCAAGTGTTGACAAAGATGTAGAGAAATTGAAATTGTTATACACTTCGAGTGAAAAAATTAAACCACTTTGAAAAATAGTTTGGGAATTTCTTGAAAAGGTAAACATATACTTATTATGGGATGCAGCCATTCCACCCCCAAAAGAAGTAATACTATACAAAGTTGTTTATGAATATTTCTAGCAGCTTCATTTTAATATCCAAAAACTGGAAATAATTCAAATGTCCATTAACAGGTGAAAGGATAGATCAAGTTGGTATATCCAGTCAATAAAATGCTACTCAAAAATGTAAAAGAATACACTATTGATACATGCAATAACATGGGTAATCTTGAAATAACTATGTCAAGTAAAAGAAGCCATACAAAAAGAGAGAACATATTGTATGATCCCATTCATGTAAAACTCTAGGAAATACAAACTAATCTATAGTGACAAGAAGTAGATTAGTGGTTGCTTGGGGAGGGGGACTGTGGAGAGACATAGCAGGGAAGGGTTACAAAAGGTCATGAGGAAACTTTTTGCAATGATTGCTGTGTGTGTGTGTGTGTGTGTGTATGCATATATATCAAAAGTTATCAAATTGAACATTTTAGGCACAATTGATTGTGAGTCAATTATACTTCAATAAAGCTGTTTAAGTTTTTTGGGGGGGTTGTTTTGTTTTTTGTTTCTTTTTAAGACTTTATTTATTGATATTACGGGGGGGGGGGGGGCGAAAAGCTGTTTCAATTTATTTGTTCACTGCTTGCCTGTTGCATGTGCCTTGACTGAGCAAGCCCAGGCTCACGAACCAACGACTTCTATCAATGCTCTATCGACTGTGCCACCACAGGCCAGGTGCTGTTAAAGTTTTTAATTTTTTTTTAAATAACAGAAAAAGAATTGGAAACCAATTTCAGCCATCCCTCAAAGCCCAGCTCAAGTGTCTCCTTTCAAGTGTCTTTCTCAACACTCCAGATTGGGTTGGTCCCAGTCAGGGCAGTTATTTTGCTATAATTGTAGGCATTTTTTCATGCGTTCGTCTTCCTCTCTGAACTACAAATTCTATCTGGAATATTGTATGGAAAGCAATCCCTTTACTCAATGATGAGATTTCCCTGCACAACACAGATGCATTGTGGGCTAAATGGGTTTGATGGGCCCACCAAGAGGTTAGCTACCATGGAGATGGCATTTCACCAAGTTCCATACTTTGTCACTCATTGAAAACAATCTGTTTTTGAATATGTGCAGCAATCCCACATAATCTAGAGCCAGCAATGCTCTGATCATCCTCTCACCTCAGAATTACTCAGCAGAAGTCTGTCTATGGGAGTGATACAACCTGTTACTACCTGATGTGCTCACCTTGGCTTATGTGTGTACATTGGATCTTCCCACTGAGTTCATATAAATTGACTAGGGACAGCAGCAGCTCAGACCTGTCTCAGGAAGTGCCCAAACTCTAATCCTGATTGATTGACAAAGGGGTGGTTTTTGTCCAATCTATGCCAAAAAAAGTAAATAAAGTCACTCAAGGATAGAGGTGGATTTAATGGTTGGCGCACTGGGCACACACCCTGGGCCCTGACTTTTTAAGGGCCCTGAAAAACCCCAACTTTACACTTTTTTCTAATGACATCAAGTTTGGTTTCATATGTGCAATTGAAATTTGTGAATTGTTGGTTTGAAATCCTGGGCTTGCCCAGTCAAAGCATATAAAGGAAGCAACTACTATCAATTGATGCTTCCTACTTTTCCCTCCTTTATCTCTCTCTCTCTCTCCTCTCTCTAAAAATTAATTTTAAAAAATTTAAAAAGAGAAAATCATGATTTTGTGGCTTCTGCAATGTACATCTGGGTGGGCGGCAGTGCCATTTATTGGAAGGCAGGAGACCCAGGGAGGAGAACTCAACTACAATGCAGGGTGATGTCTACGTTACAGCTATGACCAAACACAGAAATTACTCATAGCCAAAGCCAGCTGCGTCTGTCCAAGATCTTGATGACCACAGACATAAATCACCCCAGCCACCTCCCAAATACAAAGCTTGCTAGCCTTGCCTCCTGTCTCTCCCCACTGTGGGCCTCCATGATTTTTACTGTTATTTTTTAATTAAAATACAATAAACACATACATAAAACATATCATTTTCACTACTTTAAGATGTACCGTTCAGTGGTGTTAAGTACATTCACATTGTTCTGCAATCAATTTTTATTTTCAATATTTCATTATTCTCATCCCTCTCTCCTCCCCCTGCCAATCTCAGGAAAAACGGTGCCTCAGATCTTCCGGCATTTATTTATTGTCTTCCTTGTGTCACCAGCTACAGAGAAGCAAAAGTTGATATTGAAGGTTTGTCAAAGAAACATTTAAAACTTTTACCCATAGAAACAGACTCATCAATAGAGAGAAGAGACTGACAGTTGAGGAGGGGGAGGTTGGGGGAGGGGTGAAAAAGGTGAAGAGATTAGCAGTGCAAACTGGTAGTTACAGAATAGTTGCAGAGATGGGGATTACGGCAGAGGGAATGTAGTCAATGATATCGAGATAATATGTATGGGGCCAGGTGGGTACTAGAAGCAGCGGGGGGACCACTCTGAAAAGTGCATGATTTTCTAACCGCTTTGCTGTACATCTGAAACTAATACAAAATAATATTAAATGTAAACTGTAATTGAAAATTTTTTAAATAAAATAAATTTTAAAACTTTTACCCAAACAGTGTAAAAGGAATAACCAAATTCTTATGATTTATAAGGAAGAGGGTTGCAAGAACAAATCATTTTAAGGTAGAAGTTATTACAGTTTAATTGAGTTAAACATATAATTTTACATTTTTGTAATTTTAAACATTTGACTGAAACATTAATAATTTACTACATCCATCGTCAGTGTAAAAAATTTAAGAAATTCAGTTAATCAGGCTTTTTATAATAAAGTAGGTACAGGTAGTTATTTTATAAGAAAATAACTATGTTCCCAGAATAAATCTTTTTTTTTTCCAGAATAAATCTTAATTCCATTACAGTTCATTAGAAAATTGCTAAAGTATTTTACCAGGAAAGCTAATTTCTTCTCAGAGATAATGGTGTCATTCAAAAAGGTTCTGCATTAGACCATATTTGAAAAAAAATTATATTTATGATAGGTAATATCTAACTATCATGGGAGAGATTCTTGTGTTTCTAAGTAACAAGACAGAAACTTAAATTATTGATGACATACTGAGATGGAATCAATTCAAATTAAGCATGACCTTCACCTACTCAGCATAGCTTTTTTTGTGCCTCAAAGACCACTGATCTGTTCATCTTCTTCAGCTTTCTCTTCTTCCTCATTTTTCTTGAGATGGTAATGTTCAGTCAAGCATTTTTTTTAATTATTTTTATTTTTATTTATTCATTCATTTTTATTTATTTATTCATTTTTGGAGAGGAGAGGGAGAGACAGAGGGAGAGAGAGAGAGAGGAGAGACAGAGAGAGAGAAGGGGGGGAGGAGCTGGAAGCATCAACTCCCATATGTGCCTTGACCAGGCAAGCCCAGGGTTCCGAACCGGCAACCTCAGCATTTCCAGGTCGACGCTTTATCCACTGCGCCACCACAGTCAGGCCGCATTTTTTATTTCACAAGGCTGAAATAGCAAGGCCCGTTATTTCTGATTTCCACATTACATTAGTAAGACCTTAATTAAATTGTTTTGCTAAGCTCTTCATTTGCCCTAGGATTTGCCTGAAAAAAAGGGGAGAGGTGGTTTTCTTTTCCCAGTTATATCTTTATATTTTCAATACAGTATTCACCAAGTCGCTTAATCATGCCCTTCTTCCTGTTTCCCCAAATTCTATTATATTAATAATACAGTTATCTTTCTGGTCATCCAAACAAAACCTCCATCAGTCACCTGTCTCCCTTTTCCTTGTCCCTCCCACCTCCTAACACTACTTTTATAAGTAGTCCTACCCGCCCCGTTCCCCTCCAGTCCATTTGACACAACACTGGCTCAGGATTAGCTTTTCATTGTTTCGCTGTAATAACTTCCTAATCGATCTTTCTGTCTCTAGCATCTTTTGCTCCAGTCCAACCTACACATCACTTCTGGTTTTATCTTCCTAAAGCACAAATGGTTTCTGTATAGATCAAAATTTTTAGTGACCTTTCTTATCTAACAACAAAAGTACAAGATCTTTTGCCTGCTTTCCATGGCCTGTTCTAAATCGCCTCACCTCCTACCTTTCCCCTTCCATCAGGATAACCACAAGAAACAACTTTGTCCTCCCTTTGGGCACATACTTCAAATGGGGTCTTTACAACTGGTTTTTTCTTTCTTCATTTTATTTTTGTTTTAATTTTATTGTTAAAAAATGTTTATTGAATTTATGGCAGTGACATTGGTTAATAAAATCATACAGGTTTCAAGTGCACAATTCTACAATACATCATCTGTATATTGTATTCACAATCATTTTTAAGGCAGTATGTTGATGAAGTGATGGTTGACACTCGATTGAAAAACAATAGAGAAAGCAGCATAAAAGCAAGACCAAGGGACACATAAAAAAGGTGTTTTAAAGGTGGTGCTGCCCTGGCCGGTTGGCTCAGCGGTAGAGCGTCGGCCTAGTGTGCGGAGGACCCGGGTTCGATTCCCAGCCAGGGCACACAGGAGAAGCGCCCATCTGCTTCTCCACCCCTCCCCCTCTCCTTCCTCTCTGTCTCTCTCTTCCCCTCCCGCAGCCAAGGCTCCATTGGAGCAAAGATGGCCCGGGCGCTGGGGATGGCTCCTTGGCCTCTGCCCCAGGCGCTAGAGTGGCTCTGGTCGCAACATGGCGACGCCCAGGATGGGCAGAGCATCGCCCCCTGGTGGGCAGAGCGTAGCCCCTGGTGGGCGTGCCGGGTGGATCCCGGTCGGGCGCATGCGGGAGTCTCTCTGACTGTCTCTCCCTGTTTCCAGCTTCAGAAAAATGAAAAAAAAACAAAAAACAAAAAACAACAAAGGTGGTGCTTTTTTGTTTTGTTTTTATGTTTGTTTGGTTGGTTTTTTGTGGGGTTTTTTTGTTTTGTTTTTTTGAGAGAGAGAAAAGGGAGAGAGAGAGAGAGAAGCATCGACTTGTTGCACTTGGTTGTACCATTGATAGCTTCTCATACATCCTCTGACTGGGGCTACCACCCGCAACTTCGGGATGAAGCTGGTGACCCCCTCATTCTGGGATGATGCTTTACCCATTGATGATGCTTTACCAATTTGGGCACAAGATGGTACTTTTTAAATCCTACCTTAGTTGGGGTATAGCATACAATCAAGTCTACTTATTTTAAGTGCACAATTTGATGTTATCCAGACAAAGAACAGTTCTATCTCCCTAAAACATTTCTTAGTACTCTTTTCAGTCCCTCCTTTCTCCTATCCTCAGCCCCAGGCAACCTCGAATCTGCTGCTTGTCACTATAATTTTGCCTCTTCTAGGATTTCATATAAATGGAATAATATGGGACTTAGTCTTTGTGTTTGACTTCCTTTACTTTTCATTTTTCACCTCAAGTTGTTTTTGAGTCAAAGTTATTATGTTATTGAATGCATTACTACTTTGTTCTTTTTTATATTGTTAAGCAGTCCTGTATCTTATGGATATATAATGGACATTTGGGTCATTTTCAGTTGTAGGCTATTGTGAATTATGAAGCTATAGATATTTGCACACAAGTCTTTGTGTGGACATGTTTTCACTTTTATTGAGTAAAAACCCTATAAGTGGAAATGATGGGATGTGTAGTGAGTATGTCTATATATTCACCCCAGCCATGAGTGGAGCCCCAGGCTTGTAACCAAAAGCTGGAGATAAGCCCAAATTCTCAGATCCTTCATGATTCAACAGCCCTAAACCAACAGTAAAACAAGACCTAGTGCGGGGCCTGTGTTACCCTATAAGATCCCATAGAAGCAACTTTCTCAAAGGGAAGCCCATAACCCATGCCCCCACAAAGGAAGTCCCCCATAAAAGATAATTCCTGTAGGCCCTGGCCGGTTGGCTCAGCGGTAGAGCGTCGGCCTGGCGTGCAGGGGACCCGGGTTCGATTCCCGGCCAGGGCACATAGGAGAAGCGCCCATTTGCTTCTCCACCCCCCCCCCTTCCTCTCTGTCTCTCTCTTCGGTGCTTAAAAATAAATGTTCATTTAATTCATTGTGTGTTTTAATGAATTAAATAATTAACAGAGAGATATTAATTGTTATGCTTTTTTCCCCTTGCTCTTTCTTGTATTTGACTACCCCTATCAGCCAGAGGCATCCATACTACCTTGAAAAGACGCAGAAAGAATATCACAGTAGGAATGTGAAGACAAAAGCAAGATTTGCTTTGGGACAGTTTTTGCTTCTAAAAGAAATTATTGCAAATCAAGAGGGAATGCCTGAAAGTAACAGGGCATAGACTCTAGAAAGAGAACAGAAGATATGCTGTTTAAGCTACATGTGACCACTGGGAAGATTAGGTAAGGATCACCTCAACTGGTGGTAAACAGGGAAATGAGCTGGGGCCTCAAAAAATAGTTAGAGGCCTAGATATGAAAAGATCTGACTTGGGAAGCTCACAGGAAAAAGTCAAGGATTATCTGTGGCTAGAGCTGAGCCAAAGTCTTAAGATGGCTTGTGACCTCTTGAGTGAGCACCATGTCATCCACATTTGCTGTTCTTCTCAATACATGGGTAAAGGCATTCCATAGACAGACATCTGCATAGCTAATTATCCAGCAAGACACACACCTGTCTCAAAGAATTTGTCAAGCACCTGCCAAACATTACAATGAATGAAGCACCTTTCTATGTATTAATAGTAATGTAGAACACTCTCCAAAATATAATGTTAGGAGTAAAACAAAATGTATAATAATTTATGTAGTAGGGTACCATTTGTGCCATGTATAAAATAAAAGTATCTACACATGTGTATATATGTAGGTATGTAGTTAATTATTTACATATTTTTATGAGTAAAGAATATCTTGCCCTGGCTGGGTAGCTCGGTTAGTTAGAGTGGCATCCCAATATGCCAAGGTCACAGGTTCAATCCCTGGTCAAGGCACATACAGGAATCAACCAATGAATGCATAAATATGTGGAACACCAAATGGATGATTCTGTCTCTCTCCCTCTCTCTAAAATCAATCAATAAAGAATATCGCTGAAGCTACAAGAAGCTGGTGACAGTAGTTGTCTCTGGAGATAGAACATGGCTGAGGAATGGAGTGAAAATTTTCTTATATTGTAAAACTGTTTTGTTCCTTTTGAACATTTTTATCATGTGTATGTGTTACATATTTCAAAAATTGAATAAAATAATACAAATAAATATTCACACAAACAACAATTTTACTTTTAGATACGGAAAGTTGCCTGCAGAGTCCTCATACATGTACAAAAGGGGCAATATCTTTATAAAGGTAAAAACTAGAAACAAGAATAATCTTCATCAATAAGGGAATGAGTATGTGTAATATGGAAAAGCATATAGCAATTAGAGAGAATAGAAATGATAGCTAGATAGATAGATCTATCGTAGAATGAAGTAAGAAGAAATGAATTAGATTGATGTATTTGTGTATCAACATGGAATGATAAAAGCATGTTGAATATGGCCCTGGCCGGTTGGCTCAGCGGTAGAGCGTGGGCCTGGCGTGCGGGGGACCCGGGTTCGATTCCCGGCCAGGGCACATAGGAGAAGCGCCCATTTGCTTCTCCACCCCCACTCTCCTTCCTTTCTGTCTCTCTCTTCCCCTCCTGCAGCCAAGGCTCCACTGAAGCAAAGATGGCCCAGGCGCTGGGGATGGCTCCTTGGCCTCTGCCCCAGGTGCTAGAGTGGCTCTGGTTGCGGCAGAGCGACGCCCCGGAGGGGCAGAGCATCGCCCCCTGGTGGGCAGAGCATCGCCCCTGGTGGGCGTGCCAGGTGGATCCCGGTCGGGCGCATGTGGGAGTCTGTCTGACTGTCTCTCCCTGTTTCCAGCTTCAGAAAAATACAAAAAAAAAAAAAAAAACATGTTGAATAGAAAAAAAGCATAATATAAAATATGTTAGTTAAATCTTTTTTTTAACACACTAAGTCAAAGTATAAAAATAAGCTAAAAGGATACCAAACTCACAGTGCAGTTTCTCTCTAGGGTAGGGGTGGAGGGGTTGTAATATTTTATTTCTTAAAAACAAGTACAATAAAAGCAAGCAAAAATGACAAAATGTTAAAAGTTTTCATTCTAATTAATAGGCATATAAATGTTTGTTATTTTATTTTTTTATGTTTTTGTATTTTAAACAGTTTTAGAAATGTAAATAAATGTAAAATACAATTATTCAGCCATTGTTCTCCAGATAAATCCTTTTGCTTTCTTTATAAAGTCAAGTAAAGTCTAAATAATCAGTCTTGACATTATTAATAAACATTCCTTTATAAAATAAAATTTTGAGCCCTAGCCTGGTAGTTCAGTTAGTTAGACCATCACCTCAAAATGCCAAGGTTGAAGGTTCAATCCCCAGTCAGGACACATATAAGAATCAACCCATAAATGTCTCACTTTTCCTCTCTCTCTAAAATCAACAAATAAAAAAAAATTTTAATCAATAAAACTTTGTGTAAGAAGTTTTAAAACATTGGGAAACTCTGACTGTGGCTTCAAATTTCATACTTCAGATGCAACAGGATGGAACCATTGTTAAAGAATGTAGGGAAGTGTGACTCTTGCTACATGACTCCTTGTGCACACCCACTTTTTTCACCCTCAGCCACTCATTCCTCCAAATTCCTGTTAGCTATTTTATTGACGAAGCAGGAAGACTTGTCTCAAGGCATACTCATTTTCATTGTGCCTTTTGCTCTGTAAAAAATAAAACATTCTATAGGCGGAGCCTGTGAACAACACCCACTTTTAAAACAGGAGTCTCCACGCTTACCTGATCACTTCAGTTCCTGTAGCCTGCCCAGCAAAGAAGCAATTAGCCAAAATGATGCCTGGAGGTTTAACTAAAGCCAAACCTGCCACTCCAGAAATCCAGGACATAGTCAATGAGGTGAGTTGATGCAGCCCATGGAAAGGTTTGATCCAAAATCTTAGTTCCTAAATTGACCCTGTGTTAAGTATGTGGATGAAACTGAATACCAGAATACTGGAAAATGTGTCGTTTTATTCAGGCTTTCTTACAACTAAAAATCTTTTTAGATGAAATTTTTAATAATCCCAACTGTGAGAGTGATATTGAGCAAGTCACATCTCTTTTCTGAGCCTCAGTTTCCCCATTTCTAGAAGAATTTTTATTAGATCATCTCTAAAGGTTTTATAATGCATGATTCTAGAATTTCTAACTCAGTTTCTTTTTTCCTATTATTGAGAGAAGGGGAGACAGAGAGACAAACTTCTGCATGTACCCCAATGGGGATGCACCCATCAAGCCCCATATGGGACAATGCTCTGCCCATCTGGGCCCATTGCTCAGAAACTGAGCTATTTTTAGCACCTGAGGGGGAGACTCCCCAGAGCCATCTTCAGTGCCCCAGGGGCAAACTTGCTCGAACCAATCGAGACATGGCTGTGGGAGGCAGAGAGGTGGGGAGGAGGGGTGAAGAAACAAATGGTTTCTTCTCCTGTGTGCCCTGACCAGGAATCAAACCCAGGATATCCACATGCCTGGCCGACACTCTACCCCTGAGCCAACTGGCCAGGACCTAATTCAGTTTCTGATGAAACATTTCTAATCTCACCAAGTGGAGCCAACATGTAGTTAAAGTCTGAGATTGTTAAGAGTTTGACCAACTAGTATTTAGAAGATGATCAAACTAATAGAAAGAAGTGGAATAGTCTATGGTGATTCCAAAATTGATTACGGTGAAAACGGTACTTTAAATGTTTCCAAGCAAATTAATACATTTATTTCTAAGTGTTGTTTGTTTAGCTATCACCCATATAAAAATGTACTATATGGCATATTTTATGAAAAGAAAAATATATAAATTTACTATTTTAAGCTTGTATCATTTTCTACTTTCTTGTATCATTCTTTCTTGCTTTTTCTCTCTGAAACTTCTTTCTGTGACACTGTTTATCCAAAAAGATCAGCTTCTTGTGTAAGTGGATGAGATGGGAACTTCTGTGTTAGGCCCTTAAGAAAGCTCTCTAAGAGGTCAGACACCTGGAATGCTATCATTCATTCTTTGGGGCTAAATATTTATCTTCCAAGTGTTCGTTTGTTTATTTTTCTATTTACCTTAAAGCTTCCTTTTTCTTGGAGAATATAATATTAAGTGATTAAATTAACACATCACTTAAATCCTTGCATAGAGTCAGTGTTCTCAAACTTGACTGTGCACATGAATCGCCTTGAGGGCTTGCTGAAATGCAGGTTCGGACTCAGTAGGTGTGGGATGGGCCTGATGTTCTGCATTTCTAACCAGCTCCCAGGTGAGACCCATGCTGCTGTCCATGACCTCACTTGCCTACAGGCTCAGAGATACATGATATCCTAGGAGACCTATGGGTGATTGGCTTTCTAAACTCAAAGTGCTGCCAAGAAGTTCTTAATTTCATTCGTGAAATGAAGAGAACATCTCTTGATCTACCAATTTCAGAGCTGTAAGGACTAAAGATAACTTGAGTAAAAATTACATGAAAGCAAGAAAGAAATATGCATGGGTGAGGCGTCACAATTGCTTACTTCAAATTTTTGCCTGAATTCATCCCTGACCCTGGAAAATCCCCCTGCACTTTCCACAGACCAGAGTTGTAAGGGGAATGGGAAATAGAGACTTAAAATATAGAAGGTACAAAAACTTTCCATTTTTAGTGACTTTTAAAAGCCTGTCTTAATTAGCAAGAACTTTTTTAATAAAAAGCTATGGCAGATGTATTCGATGGGACACTTGTGTTTATTTATAAACACAATAAATTTAAATCAATTTTTAAAAAAGCTATGGCAGGCCTGACCTGTGGTGGCGCAGTGGATAAAGCGTTGACCTGGAAATGCTGAGGTCACCGGTTCGAAACCCTGGGCTTGCCTGGTCAAGGCACATATGGGAGTTGATGCTTCCAGCTCCTCCCCCTGTCTCTCTCTCATGTCTCTCTCTCTCTCTCTCTCCCTCTCCCTCTCCCTCTCCCTCTCCCTCTCCCTCTCCCTCTCCTCTCTCCTCTCTCCTCTCTAAAAAAATGAATAAATAAAATAAAATAAATTTAAAAAAAAAAGCTATGGCAAGGCCTTGCAGTGTTAATAACACCCATCTGTGAGTCACACCTTAAATTATAAAATTAATTTGAAAGTGTATATTGCCTGACCCATGGTGGCACAGTGGATATATCATTGACCTGGGATGCTGAGGTCCCAGGTTTGAAACCCCGAGGTCACTGGCTTGAGTGTGGGCTCATCTGGCTTGAGATCAAAGGTCTCTGGCTCAAGCAAGGGGTTATTCGGTCTGCTATAGCCCCACGGTCAAGGCACATATGAGAAGCAATCAATGAACAAGTAAAGTGGCACAACAGCGAGTTGATGTTTCTCATCTCTCTCCTTTCCTCTCTCTCTCTCTCTTTCTCTCTCTCTCTCTCTCTCACACACACACACACACACACACACACACACAAAGTGTGTTTCTTGCAGTGTGTCTCATGGTCCAATCCTATCAGAAAGGTAGAATGAAAGAATGAAAGCTAGATATAATATTTACAGTAGCTACCTTGCCCCAGAAAGGTGCTTTGCAGTTTTAAAAGCTCTACCCTCCATTCAACTTCTCATTTGATCTTTGTAACCCCGAGGCAAGGAAGAAAGGCATCATGCCCACTTTTCAGATGATAAAGCTGAGATTCAAAGATGTTAATTACCACTTAGTTAAGAAGCCAGCCTATCTCCAGATGTTTGCCCACCTGCCTTTCCTACCACACAGTGACAGGAACGTGGAGGAGGATGTGGGATGAGGGTGATACACTGGGGAGATACGGTGTGGCAAACTCCTTCTCTGTGCAAACGGCAGGCCTCGGGTTTAGTACACCAATATGAGAAATAAATATGAATAAGTGCTTTCTTGAATATCTTTTAGGTGTCTAGCACTGTGTTAAATATTATAGAAGGTGGGTAAGGGCTGCAAGACGTGGCTCCTGCCCTCAAGGAGTTTCCATTCATTTAGGGAAACTGAGATTTGTTGAACAGCCTGGACTGGATAGCTTGGTTTATTAGTGTGTCCTTCTGATAGTCCAAGGTTTCAAGTTTGATACCTGGTTGGGATGCATACAAGAATCAACCAATGAGAGCATGAATGGGTGGAATAACAAATTGATCTTTCTCTCTCTCAAAAACAAACAAACAAATACTGGAATGTATAAAATAATCTCCAATAAAGTACTTTCTGATAATCATGAGTTTTGGACCAGGAAGGACATTAGAGATTGCTTGTCAGAGCTCCTCACTTTCAGGTGAATAAACACTGGGTGGCTGTTCAGCTTCTCCAGTGTTCAACTCCCGATGACCATTTATCTTCCCTCTCTCCCAGGAGAGAGCCTTAGAGAAGAGTTCCCAACCAAGTGTTGGAAGATAAAGGAATAGTTCATTTGGAAGTATGTTATAGTTTAGGAAGCACTTTCGTGTCAATTACATTCTTTGTTCCCCCACAAACAACCCTAAGAGGCAGGTGTTACTATAATCACTTTTAAGTGAGGAAATTTAATCGACACCTTCTCCAAGATTACAGAATTAGGTCCACAGGCAAGGCCTGCTGAATGGGTAGGTGTTGGTGTTGGTAATCACATATCTAGTCCCGGGGAAGACAATTGCTACTTGTTATTACCTTATAGATTTATCTCTTTGATTTTTTTTAAAATATATTTCTATTTGAAAAAAATCACCTGTTAAAATGCAGGTGTTCTCAGAGGGGCTGAAGTTCCTCAGCTTTCCCCGCTCTTATCAGAATGCTTCTCGGAGGAATGCCAACTGAAGGAAGAACCCCGTTAGGGAGGGAGGAAACAGAGCAGGGAGGTCATCTCACAGAGAGGGGGAAGCATCAAAGAAGGATGATAACTGCATATTCAAGGAATTTGATATCAAAATGAAAGAAGGATGTTGGGTGGAGTCAGAAAAAGAAGATCAAACAAAGGTCTTGGGATTCAGAAGATGAATGTTTTTAAAGGCTGAAAAAAAAGAGTTTCCCCATTCTGAAGATAACAGAGAATGGATGGTAATTGTGGAATCATGTACTAAAGAACGCTAATGGGACGTGGGACCAGAGTGCACCTGCAAAACCCTCCTCTCCCAAGATTCTTTATATTACTCGAGCATCCTGCCTAAACCTCTCTACTATCTGCTTTTCTATGTGGGAATACAGGGTGTGACAAGAACACAAACCTAGTCTCTCCATTTAGAAAACATTGATTATGTACACAGTACTGTGTGGATTGCTATAGGGAAAGAAGGGATATAAATGATATAAAGATAGTCCCTGCCCTCAAGGGAATTTACAAAATAGATCGGAGATAAGGGATACACACCAGGAAATGAGGAGCCATACATGTCCCACCCGTGAAGGGACATAATGCAGAGTGGGGCAAAGGTAATTTTATAGTTGTGAATATATGAAACACAGAGTTTATTCTTGTATTATTATTTATGTATTAATTGTTGTATTTTTATATGAACAACTGTAAACCTACTTTTGCCCAACCCCCCTGTATATATAATTAAGGGCCAGATATGAATGACCCTACTAGCAACAGCTTCTGCACTATTCTTGCTGACCTATCCTATGTGTTAAAAAAAAAAAAAGAAAGAAAAAAAGCCATTGAGTGAGAATTGACAATGTTTATGGGCAGGAAAGAAATGTTATTTCAATAGTTATTTTTAGAAATAAGAGCTATTATTACACATGCACAGGTACATATACATAAAACACCCTCCCCACCCCACCCCCCACACACATTCCCTTAAGTCAAACCTGATTACTGAATACCATTCCTGGTACACACAGATCATGCTTTGTCTTCCAGGACACCACACAAGCACCCCATCCGCATACCATGTGGACACACCCTGGAGCTTAGCATGTCTTGATGCTCACTCACCCACAGATTTGTGTCCTATTCTTTGACTATCGCCTC